>NC_086361.1:20460530-21070530 GCF_036324505.1 Eleginops maclovinus
CCAAATAAGAAATAGAGTTAAATACAGAGATTGAATCTTTCCTACGTATTTTCTCCCGAACACCTTCATGTGACCACCACGTTCTCCTCCAGGCACCTTAAAGTAGAAATCCCTCCTCTGATGATGATCCAGTGCCTTGTAGCTTCAACCTGATGCACTGTATATCGCGCAGGTGTCAGGGCACACAGTTATTGCCGCTGCGATAAAGTTTATGTCACCTCCTCACTGATTATTTTAACACCTGCAAAGTCTCTGAGGGGTTTTTGTTCCACAGTAGATGTGTGAGAACGTAAAATTAACATTTCACCTTGTTAAAAAAACGATTAGATCTCCAAGGATGGATGTGAACGTTGTGTGTGTGTGTGTTTTGAGGACAGTGAATGCACAGCAGAAGTAATCGGACAGTTATCACATGCAGACGCTCTGAATGTGCGCATGTTCCCTCGACTTCGCGCTGAGATGCACATTTCTGTTAACGCCACACACTACTGTACCGCAGAGTTGCCTCAGCATCACATTACTGGAGCGTGATGTTCCTGCTCCAGGGCCAAACTCTCTGACTCCCTTTGTGTGTGTGTGTGTGTGTGTGTGTGTGTGTGTGTGTGTGTGTGTGTGTGTGTGTGTGTGTGTGTGTGTGTGTGTGTGTGTTCTCCAAATCTGTTTGCAAACTGCTGAGTACAAGCACGGAGTGGGTTCACACTGGATTAGCTCTGAGTTGGCTAAACAACAGATAGCAGAGATAACACTGTCTGTGCCTGTACTAGGTGTGTGTGTGTGTGTGTGTGTGTGTGTGTGTGTGTGTGTGTGTGTGTGTGTGTGTGTGTGTGTGTGTGTGTGTGTGTAGCTGATTTCAGCAGGAGCAGGGGGAAAACACTGATAAGGCTTTTTTTTCAGGATCTGCAGTTTTAATGGTCATAACGGTTAGATGCTAACGAACACGGAAGATGTTTATTGACCTTTACTGAGACACCATGTTTACAGAAAACAAAGAAGGAAGGGACGAAGAAGAAAAAGAGGAAGAAGGGAAGAAAGAGAGAAGGAACAGAGTTGGAATGGCGTCAATAATAAAGGAAGGAGGGACGAATTGGGAAGTTGGGAAACAGGAAAAACGCGAAAATGGAAATAGGAGAAGAAGGAAAAAATGGGAAAAGGACATAAAAGACATGTGGAAGGACATTAAAAGTGGAGAAATTAAAACAAATAAAGTTAGAAAAGAGTATTAAAAGTAAGATTACCTTTCACACTTATTTTACATATTACATCCTGCTTTTTGTTTATATTTCCTGTACATTTTTTGTCCAAATTGTATATTTTTTACTTTTATTTTATTGTAATTACATTGCCTTGTTTTTAAGCTGCTGCAATGGGAAAAAAATCCCAAATTGGGATCAATAAAGTACTTCTATCTATCTATTTAAGGAGTAAACCAGATGACTGGGAGGAAATAAACCAGAAGGGAGGATATAAGTAAGAAATCAAGTACAGTGAAAGAACCGAATGGAAATCAGACAAGACAAATAAATACAGAGTCCCTCAACAAGAAACGCATCCTCAGCTCCTTCTCAGATTTTTCCTCTTTTCTTCCACCCACCAGCTGCAGCCAAAGCCATTGGGAAGGAGGAAGCCATCATCTTCACTTTCCCTCATTTCCACTTCTTTTCCTGCATCTTTTCTCCCTAGAATTAAACCCATCAAGCGGAGACTTCACTCCCTCTTTTCGTGGGAGGGGAAGGTGAATCTAGAAAAGGCTTCTCCCGTTCCCCAGACGATTGATTGATGTCAAAGTGTTTACCTCACAAAGGGCTGTATAAACGGCTCCGCGGCCCCGCTGTTTATGCATGAAAAAGTCTTTAACAGCACTCCATTGATGTTGCTTGTTTTACCTGGGAAATAAGACGCTAATCCCCTTGATGTGCACCAAACGGAGAGGAGGTGATATCTGCGGGGGCGAGCGGGGCGGACCTCCTGTCTCTCACCTCCAAACAACACAAACAAAGCTGTCTCTGCGCCGCGACGTAGCCAAGCAGCTTGAACCAGGAGAAGAAACGCCAACAGATCTCCTGTAAAACCACCAGTGCATCAGAAAGCCAAAACAATCTGGTAAACAATCTTATTGACATATGAATTAAGGCACAATTTATGGCCGTTCTACTTCCAACAAACAAGACGATCACGAGAGGATTGGCAGCCTCTATGGGCCGTAACGCTGCAGGTTGTGTACATTAGGTTTAGTTTAATAGACGTTTTTTCCATTCAAACTGAGAAATAAGTCTCTGAAAGCCTGTTTCCATCAATGCAACTTATCTAAGAATCCTTTAGGAACCCAAAACTCTTCGGATCTGTCTCAATTCCAAGTTGCTAACCACGAGCATTTGCACGTTGTTCCACACACAAACACCCTTTAGCATCTGTATGAGACACTAGGGCCTCAACTAACTCCAACGTAAACCCCTCCATGGCAATATCAGCAAGCAGCTGGTCCATCTGTCCATTCAATAACTACTTAAGGAGGACAAACACAAGACTTGAACCCAGAGACCTCTGTTCCTATTTAGCATGAAACCAAAAGTTAAAGCTGACTACCTTTAAGTAACAGTTGTAAAAGTTAACTTACCTAACTCAGTTGACTTCCTTATTTTCATAAGTAACATACTTATTTAACTCCAAACCATGATCTTTTCTTACCTTAACAGGTAGTTTTGGGGCCTAAACCTCTAGTGACTCCAAGTTGGGCGTCAATAGGACAATGCGTCTGAGTGTGGTGGGCTGGGAAAGAAAACAGGTTGGAGGCTTACCTGCTTCTCAACAGAGAAAACGAAGGAACATTTAGTTACTTGGCCGTGGTCTTTGGCAAAAAAAAGCCTTATTCTGGAAGTAGTACTCTCTCATGGCCAAGGAACTATTGGGGCAGAGTTCACATTGTCACTCAAACACAAACCTGCCAAAACTGTGTAGGTAATTTATGAGGAAGCAAGCACTTAAGTTGACTGCAGACTTAATACATCTCTCATTTTTTGTATGGTATTTTTGCCAGTGGGAGAAACAACTAATCATCTTCCCAAACCTTGAAACCGCTAGAGGCCAAAAAGTGCCACAATTGTTAATCCTGTAAATGTGTTGCAAGTATAGACCTACAGAAGGAACTATTATTCAATCATTGGATCACTTATCAATTCTTTTTTGATCACACAAAAACAGACTTTTATTTGGGATTCACAGAAAAAGCGGGATCACTAAAAAGCACACGGGAAAAGAACCATTATGAATAGTAATCTGGCTTTTTGTGCAGGTTTCTACATCTATTAGTGCGACAGAGCTGTGGGTCCCATTATATCATGCACATGGAGGGATGATACAATACATTTCACGGCCAAAGGTTTCAGATTATTCCACTAATCTACAATATTGGCAATAAAACGGCAATATCTGACATCTGACACAATAGCTAACATGGATGTAAACTATGCAGGATTTAGAATACTGAGAAAGGAAATGCTTTGACCCATTTGTCAGATATTAAGTATGAGCAAAATCTGCTTCCGTAAGTGGCCCTGAAGGTAAACATAACTTCCGTTGTGTGACAGCTTTAACTAAAGTGGATAAAAAAGAAACATCTTCATGGCAACAAGGAGGTAAGAGACCGTCTTCCCCAGGAAATAAGCAGCGTTTGTTTAAACAGCTTAAAATGAGCCGTCTTTAGGAGAGAGAGAGTGTGATGTTGTTATTCCTCTAGAGAGATGGTCTCTTTCATTCATCATTAGTAGTTTTAGTCGCCTCCACTTGAAAAGAAGGACTTCTGTTGTGTTAAAAAAGGGGCTGCCAATCAGAAAAACATCCGATGGGTTATTCTTCAAAGAGCTGGCAATTTACGACTTATTTTGTCATTTGGGTTTAGTGTTGATTGGCAATTTAGTTCTAAATCTGTAGGAGCAGCATCCCTATTGGCTTTCAAGGGTAGCTGAAATTGTACTTTATGTCTTTGTCACCTTCAGACACACACACACACACACACACAGATCTTCATGTGTGAACATGGGCAAAGAGAAGGCTTGAGCCTCCACCAAATCCCAAAAGCTGTCATTGACTTCAAACACTGCGGGTTCTTCACAGTGGAGTGCCTCCGCTGGGCGAAGGAGCGGCCGGTCTTTACTTTCCTATAGGATCCTTTTGATATGGCCTCTGTAGTCCAGACCCAAGGTAAACCAGGGCTCTTTCAACATCTAAAAGTGTACTTCATACACAAAAACAAGCTCTAAAGCCACCAAAGTGCAGCTATATTGACTCTCTTTAGAATTCCTTATGAAAACATACATTAGTGAACGTTGAATATTCATACGGCAGAAACACTGGAGTAATCGGCAGAATGATCGTTTGTCAATTTAAATAGTGCATACATGTTCATGAAACATGTGTAATTTATGAGTGGTGTGGGATTGAGGGTATCTATCAGTGTCAGAGTGACATGTGTGGGGTGATAATCTATTCTGTGACCCAAATGTATGTGTTGAAAGACTACACAACCGCAATCCAGCCCTCCCATCCCATTTCACAGCTCATCACTGTCAGTATGATACCCTGCATATGTGTGTGTCTGTGTGTGTGTGAGTGTGTGAGAGGGAGAGAGTATGATAAAAGGAATGTGCTATCCATCTTATCCAGAGGAGATGTTTTGAAAGGAACTCCCGTTATTAATAAATGCATGAGAGCCAACGGAAAAAGGAACGGCTTTGCAAAAAATGAAAAGAAAAGGCGATAAAAAAAGAAGCTTGCTTGTTAGCATTCTCTCAGACGCTGCCTTGCGCTAGGAGCTACGTCCTCATTGAGAGACATATTATATCTGGTCAGCCTTCCTATCTATTATTCACAGCTCTGTGAGAAACACTGGTGGCGAGATCAACAGCAGTCACTTACAATATATCCCAGAGCAACGCCATCCCATTCATGTGCAAAAGAAACCGTAATAACGGCGGATGGAGATAGTGGAGACGCTGCAAAGTTAGCAAAAGCTTGTGGAGCGGAAAAAAAACAAGGCTTTGATTTTCAGCGCTGGTATGGATTCAACGCAAACTAGATTAAGCAAAACATAAGAAACAATCATGTGTTGTTGATGTATTATTCAGGAGCAGGTAATGTATAGGCAGTGTATATTGGAGGATTTCAATAAAAGGGAATCTTGTTTGTCCTTTGGGGGAATCTCCTCTCGTCCTGTGTTTTATCTTTAGCTGACTTTACACACAACACACAACTTCTGCAGCTTATTAAACTCACCAACCTGCAGGACAACGTGTGCTCTCACATGTCCGCGCATTGAGGACTCACGTCTGAAATGTTAATACATTTGAGAGGAAATTGCTTTGTGTTTATCTGTAATACAACAAAACACCTCGACTTTGATCCCTGGCACATGTTATAAGCTCACAAACATGACATTTCAAATGCTAATTCCCCATTGTGTGAGGGCTTATTAGATAATATACCAACGCAATATGTGCCTTGCATGTGGACAATGAAATATGTGGCTTTATGTACTCCTCTTTATATTGGATATAATAAGCAACTGGCCAGCTTCTAAAGATGCAATTCCTTTTTGTATAAATAAAGGATGTGCTGTATGTCTTCCTGTTTGATTTCCAGCAGATAAAAATGTCAGTAAAGTTTCAGTTTGAGAGAACCAGATGAAATGTTGGTCTGTGTTCAGCTCCGACCGTATGCGCTTGTTAAGCTGCATTTCTAAATCTGGTTCTATGGAAACAAATTTGGCTTTGAGTGCTGTCCTGGCAGGCAGAGAATATTTAACAAGCCAAATAGCCTTGCTTTTTAGGTACTCGGCTGCTGTCTGTTGCTATGCAACCGCATCCTCCAAATTGTCAGGTTCAGGGCCACGTTCCCCTCCTTTTCCTCCCCAGTTTTTTTCCGAAAAAAAATGTGCAGAGGGAAAGGTACTTTGTACACGCACTGAGGCATGCACCACCCTCAGGATTCCTCATTTAAATAAATCCCAATATTTCAATATTTGACTTCTTCTCCACATATTAAAAAAGAGCGGGTTGTATTTCTAGCAGCTCACCTCTGTTCAGCACACACCCTCTCCATTCTGCCTGCAATTTCTTCTTTTGCTCGCCTCTTTTCATCAAAAATCGCTCTCCTTCACTGTGCCTGTCTTTGTTTGTCTCTTACACACACACACACACACACACACACACACACCTCTCTACCCGTGTACATACTGTATGTCTGTGAGGCAGACTGTCTCTATAATTGGGTTATTCTTCTCTTCACCGGTCTGATGCACCGAGACACACTCGTGCACACACACACACACACACACACACACACACACACACACACACACACACACACACACACACACACACACACACACACACACACACACACACACACACACACACACACACACACACACACACACACACACACACACACACACACACACACACACACACACACACACACACACACACACACACACACACACACACACACACACACACACACACACACACACACACACAAAGAGGAGTTTGATATGTGGAGACGTTTTGGTGCAGATTGTTGCTGAGGTAGGAGAAGCGCACCCATGCATGTGTTTTAGTGAGGCCTACGAGGGAGCGAGGGGGCCCCGCCTTGTGATTGGATACACAGGTTGGTATCAAAACCGACTACACAGACGGCTTATTCTGATCGATGCATGGCGCGTTGTGCGTGTACAACATCGCCTTTACAGCAATGTGTTCAGCTCTGGTTACCACTCATGCATTGCAACTTTGCAACCTCTCCTAACAAACCAGAGTATATCGTGACCGTGTACAGTACACATGTTTCCTCCAGAGCCGGGGAACACAAACACATATGGACAGATGCACATGGGGATACAGTGATGAAAGGGCACATTTTCACAAGGTATAGTGAAGAGGGCACTCACATGCAACCAACCCCCCAGCTCCCCCCTATCTGCGTCTCCCCTGCATGTCTTCCTCCCCTCTCCGCGTCGCACTCCCACAAACCTGCATCTCGGTGAGGTGACCCTGTTTTAATGCGTGTTGAAAAGGTCGCTCCGGTGCTGTCCACTGATTCAGAAAGGCCCTCCCAGGCCTGTATGCATGGCTGCGCTTCAGTGTAATACCTCCAGACACTGGGGACATTCACTGTTTACACCACTGACACCCCTCTCACACACACACACAGAGCAACAAAACAAACTAAACACAAAATCAAAGGCAATAGCACGCCTGAGTGGGTGTCAGAATCCACCGGCTCGGGAGATTTGGACCTGTTTGAAATCTTCCTGACACAGTAAACTGCAGCGCGTGACGAGCCGTCCTTTACTCTTTTCGGTTAATGAGGAAAAAGGGAGAGGAAAATAGGGCAACTATGACCGAGGCAAAATGTTTTACGAGGTGCCAACAAAGTGTGCGCATTATGGCGGGAGAAAAAAAAAGAAGAAATCCCAGCAAGCTTTTAGAAGGACGGCCGCAGACTGTACAGGGAGGGAGGCCAGCCCATTAGCTTTGTGTGATGTTCATACGACTGAAGAACATTTAAAAACTGTTTCCATATCAACAGGATGTTTAGCTTCTGGTTTAAGAACATGTTGTCGCTATGGACACATCTAGACACTGCCAGACTTTGTGAGGATGGACTTTCACGGATTCACTTTTTTCTGGTACATCGACACCTACATGATTTTTTTTATAAAGAAATCGGATTTTTATTACATTTTTGAAAAATTGAGGACTAATATCAGGATAACAATGTTAGTAAAAACCTAAAAACAGAGTAGAGTGTTTGTTTTAAAAGGACCAGATTGTATTTCTTCTCTGTAAACTGAAGTGTTCTGTAGGCTGATACTTTAAGTGTGAATCTATACTGCCTGAATTTAGCAGGAAAACTTAAACAAATATGAAGCAAAACAATACTTTGTTGCATGGTTCTTGTTCCAGTGACTTATATACAATGACTAGAGACATGAGAGAGTTGAGTTAGTGCGACCAGTCGTTGAGCAGATCTGCAAGTTCATGATGCCCGCCAGCCGGTGCACCATGGCATAGATGGTCTTGTTTACAACCACGCTGGACAGTTTGGTTCATAGTAGGTGAACCTAAATGTTAACCCATAGCTTAAGTATTAAACTAAAACTGAGCATTTTCTGTCAGCTCTTTTTTAAACTGTAGTAATGTGTGTTAGTTGTTGGTGTATAGGTCTACTCCTTGAATATGTTAATGAAATGTAGGTTTTCCTGTAAATATTCATCAATTTCATATTAAATATCTTGGTTTCTTTATTTTCTGAGGTCACATTGTTCTGTTGTCTTACATCATACACGTAGAAAACATCTTATTGATATCTATTTTCTCTTGTATTTATTTACATTTGATGTTGAGCTAATCCAAAAGTCACGGAAAGTAATCAGGTTACATTTCTTTTATATTTTGTCACAGGTAACTAGTTCTTGTAACAGATTGCATGTATAAAGTAACCCTCCCAGACATGGCATTTATCCACTATACCCTCCAATAACCCTGGACCTAGAAGTATTTCAACCTTCTTTTACCTTACATTTAATTTAACTGAAGATTTGATCAACTAAGGATGAGTACAGCCATGATTCAATGACACAGAACAGCAAGAATCCTGGCAACAACTTGGGTGGAGGAGAGAGCTACGGTCATATTTTAAGCAACTGAATTATTCTGTTCACAAGATAGGCATCCAATGGAGTTCACTTTAAGGGTATTTGCACTCAATCATCACTTTTTAAACGACTCGCTGGCCTACATTGGACCCTTCTTTGAAACCGTGCTTTGAATCCCACCTCTCCTGTGTTTCGACACAACATGCCGCGTCCGTGTCCTGTGGCTTTGATGGTGGCTGTACAGTGCGCTGAGAGCATTAGTATGTATTAGCTGGCAGATGGGCTTCAGTGCGCCCCTGGTGCTCCCTGTAATGATGAGCCATGTTCCTGTTTATCAGACAGGACACACTGAACTCGCCCCTCATCTGCTTTTGTCTCAATCACCCATTCCTTTTCTATCTTTCTTCCTCTTCAAGGGTCTGTCTTTCTGTCACCGCACGCCACACATAACATACGTCTATTTATTTTCTCCCTCCAGTGAGCGATGCCCCACAGGAGCGTCTCCGTCTATACCTTCAAAAACAACCGTTGAGTATACACGTGCATACCTTCAGACGCAGCTTTGGTTGCATGACAGCTCTGAGGGGGAAGCCTGAACCGACAACACGGTGTGCTGCGTTAATTATCGCCCCCTCTTGATGCTTCCCGCCAATTTCTGTCCCCTAAGGTAAGTTGCAAAGTCCTTACGGTCGTGTAACACAGATGGTTGACTTGTAATAAGAACTACAGTGAAGATAACCAAGCTGCGTGGATTAGCCATGCTGTTACTTTGATGAGTGTCACTAATCATGCAAAATATCCACTAATGGAAAATGAGTGTTGATAAAAAAATCTATTGTTGGAATATTTGTTTTGTTCCCATCGTTTCAGGATTAAATCTAAACTTTACTGCGTCACAAAAACGTTTAACTTCAATGAGGGTTTGCTTATTTTAAGGGGGGTTGCGAGGGCTTTTTTAATGCCAATTTTATCACTAGATACGTAAAGGTTTAGGCACACTTATACAATTAACACTAATGATTTCATACTGACATCTGATTGGCCTATACAGGTGTCCATTAAGGTCCTGTGTACTGAACATTTTTCAATTACAAAGTTTAAATTCAGACCATGAATGATTTATTGGGACGTTTGGTCTATCAAAGGTAAGAATACAGTGGACAATTATCACCTTTGGTCTTCAAGGTGTAATGTCATGTCTTTAAATGTCTTGTTTTTCAGTGGAAAAGCGAACGATAATTGGCTTATTTGATATAAAACGGAGAAAAAGCAGGACAAGTCCATATTTGAGAGGCTGAACACTGCTGTGTTTGTGTTAAAAAATATAAATAATGGATTAGAAAATAGTTGGCGATTATATTTGAGTGTCTTCATTAGTCCAGTATTATTTTTACACACGCACGTGAGTCATAATCATACACACCCTCATCTGAGGCTATAGGGCACATGAACATCACACATTTTCTCACCCTTCAACCTCTTGACCTCCACGAGCAAACTACTCCGCAGGTGGAGCACCCTCCCCACCGCTCCCAGTAACAAGTAAACCCCCCGCCTTTGAGTGATTATCCAGAGAATATCCTGACACGCTTCCCCGGGCTACGCTTGAGACGATCCACAGAGCTGCTGAACTCGTTGCCTATACCTTCAGTTCACAACACACAGACACACACACCCCTCACCCCCCCCCACCCACCCTCAGGGCTCTTACTTCTAACCACCAGCAGTGCTTACAGGAGCCAGGAAAGTGGCCTGGTAACAAGTGCACAAGGGCACTACTGCAACCCGGCATTAAAAAAAACCAAGCCATTTTAGAAAGCGGGGGGAATACACAGACAGTCGATTTTGACAGGAGAGCTAAATTAGCATCATACTGGGACAGATGGTGGATGAAGCTGCGGGTTGAAACATATGGATGCGCAAACGCGCAACGATTGGCTATCAATTCAAACACAACCTGTGCCACGCTTCCAGCTTGTACACAAGAGCCTACACGCGCACACACATAAAAAAAACCCACATACAAACACACACAGTCGCCGTCTGTCTCTTCCGTTACAAGTGCCTCAGGGCTTCAGAAATGTTGGGTGGACAGATGATGCAATAATGTCATATTATGGATCAGAGTAATAAAAGTAGGCCATACAGGCTTATATCTCTGTTTCCACGGTGTAAAAACACACACCAAGAGAGTATTAGCAGATGTGTGAGCGGAATATTATATGATATATGTGACAGTAATCTCAAACCATCTGAAAATGAGGGAGAAATGTGAATTGAAAGTCTGAGACGAGCTCCATTTTTATAATTGAGATCTTTCCTTCGTCTCTCCATTTGTAGCATTTTTTCCCATTCTTCTTCCTCAATTCTCCCGCTCTCTTTTTCTAAAGTGTAATTGAGGGGAAGTGATCGTAATCTATGTGTGTCTCTGTGATTGACACGCCAACCCCATACCATTTCTTACTCACACCATTAAACACACAGGACCTATATATGTCACAACGATTGAGCGCTCCACTCCACACCTTCAACATATACAGAGGGGAGAGAAAAGGCAAAGTGGAATCTAAAGCGAGGGGGACGTTGCGGGGGGTGTGATGTGTTTGGCATCTATATGGAGAGCGGGTAAATGGCAGGGCTGCGCCGGCTCCAGCCAAGATGCCGGGGCCCCTTGCTGGGGAGCCAGATGATGGGTTAGCCTTAGGCCTGGAAGATGGTGTGGCAGTTCCTGAACGTCTCATCACACACTTCTGCAAGGCTGTGGAAGAGATCTGACATTTCTTACAGCGCTTCAGGTATCCGAATACGTCAGAATCCCCTCTAACAGCCATGACATGTACATGACAAGAGGTGGGTGTTGGCTGATTGATGAAAGAATGGGAACAGGGGATGTAGGGGAGGATAAACCCAGAAGAAAACTGGGTTTACTTAGCTTATTATTCGCCGGAATAGATTTTACCAACCTTTAAAGTGCTGCCATGAAACCTCATGACCTAAATACATGTAATACATCAAAGTAAGAAGCCTTAACTGCACTGGAAAGTCGTATCAATATCTGATGCCTGTTATATAAAGATGGAAGGTCTTATGGGGGAATACATTAATACATTTCGAAATGGAAGTCTGATTTTTATCCGTATAATGTGTGACGACTGCAAAGTTCACACATCTGTTTGTATAACATTTTGATTCACCTAAATCACACAGGTATACAGACTATGCTGTTTTTCTAAAACTTATTTACACCTAGTGGTGTCTGGATAATAAGGTTTTGAGAAGTTTGACTCTGATGGGTTCAGTTTGACCTAAAGCTGTGCTTGTCAGATGTCGAACACTCTCTAAAACATCTCCCCTAAATGCTCTGCAGTAATACAATAATAAAATGAATAACAATAATATATTTCATGTCTATAGCACACTTTAAGACACTTAATAAAAAACACCTAAAACTGGGGAGCTGAGTTTAAAACATGTTTTTTTTAAAAGGTCAAGAGCATAAAAGTATAAATAGATCTGTTAAACCCGATTGAACCCGGTTAAACAGACACAGCAACTGGTGAGATACAGCGTCTCAGGGCATGTTAACATTTAACAACCTATTAATGTGGCATACCTACTTAACGGGAAGAGACTCAGCTACCAGACCATATTAACCATTTCTACCTAAACAAAAGTCAATTCCAACACCAAGCGTCTAAATCAGCTCTTAACAGAAACGAGCTAATGCTACATTAGCACATGAGTGGTGACGGGGATTTTTCTACTTCATGCTATCTGCACAGACGACATATCATATTCCACAGATTCCATTGGTATACGTCTCATCACTGTATGACCAAAGCTCACTGAACTAGCAGCCAAGAAAGAGCAAGAAAACAACTTCAACCATAACCATAAACACGTCTTACCTTTGCTGTTTTGAGATCAAAAGTTGTGTTCAAGGGCATAACAACTGCAGAAGGTTAATTGACCGATGGGTTCCAGAGACAGGGCCCTGCGTAATGCACTCTGACTGGCAGCTGGCACACCATTACTGGGAAGAAAAAAGGTATAGAGGTCACGGTGAATAAAAAGAAAAGAGGTCAAAAACAGATGTATTTGGAGGGAATGAATACCTATAGTGATATTTCAATTATATAAAAGGTTTGCATTTTCATAGCACCATATTCCACTAATGCCTGTTTAAAAAGAGTTGTGAAGAGTGCATATTGGTGGTTAGTTTCAAGAATTCCCTTACCTAAAGGTTATTCTGACAACCTCATACAATTAATACAAGTCTTTTTTTAGGGTAAAAGTGTGATAAAAAATGAAGGGTGAAATTATCCTACACCATAAATAAATTGGAAATACATCCTCTGGCACAAATGTGAAGGACAGCAGCGGATACAAAAGGTCAAAAAGTAAAATTACATAAATAACAGCCCACGTTCCTCATCGCCTCCAAAACTGCTAAATTACCTAAATCTGAATCTCATTGGAAATGCATTGACCACCACTGCACCTACATAACCTGTATACTGTATATATTAAAGTTTAATGAGCATGCATTACCAGTTTGCATCCAGAGATCAAACAGGCTCACGCACACACATGTGCACGGGTTTGGCAGGCTGCCCCGGCCATGTGTGGGAAATATAAATAAAGAGATTGAGAAATCAAGGCATAAATGAAGCTCGACACTCTTTTCTCTCACAATTCATTTCCCCATTACGAGAGGGGACACAGGCCGCAAATGATCTCCCTCCATCTTTCCACCGGCTCAGAATGGAAGTAGACACCAGCAACAATACTCATTTACCTCCTGTCTCTCTCATACAAACAAAGAGGCAGTCCACCGTTGACCTCCTGGACGGATTTGAAAACTCACCCGGCTACTGAGGAGGATGAAGGATAGCTTCCCTGAACCCAGCGGACAGTTTCCAATTTCTTTTCACTCAAAATTTCATATCATAAACCCCTCAAGTTTGTTTGTACGGACCTAAATCCTTCGAAAAACGTCGAAATAGAGAGAAAGCAGCGAAGTAAACAGGGGAAATGTATCGCTGAATGGCAGGGGAGCCGTGGCCTGGCAGCGCTCACCCTCACAGATTATAGCTTGACATTTGGAGTCAGAGGCAGTGAAATGTCAGACGGGTTATGACAGGAATGGTGATAGGCAGATTATGACTGACCTCTGACCTGGATGCTCTGAAAGGTCACAGCTCACTCAGCCATCTGTGAGCTGATGTGCTCTCAGATCACGAAATGAAAGGTGTCCAATCCAAAAAGGGATATGGAGGAACGTTTGTCAACATGAACAATTCAGAGCCGATTGTTTTAGTATTTGTTCACTGATGTCCGCTAAAGGCCCTGAGGTACGGATGCAAGCTTCTCATTTCTGGAGGTAACTGACTATTTTGTCAACTGAAGTTAGCATATTTTACCAGATGTAACTAGCTAGCCGTAACTATGCTAACACTAGCTTCATGTCTTGGTTGAAACAACTGTCATTGGCCTTTTATTTAATGTTTCCAACTGGATCCATTTTGAATTGTTCCTAGGTTTTAGGCAGACTTTAGAAAATGCAAGCTTCACGTTTAGATTGGCTGGTGGATTACCATTTTGTCAATTTATGCTAGTCGATTTTACCAGCCGTAGCTAGTTTGCTATAACCATGCTAACATTAGCTTCATGTCTTGGTTAAAAACACTGTCACTGGCCTTCTATTTAATATTTCCAACTGAGTCAATTTATAATAAGTTGGTCCTTGGTTTCAGGCAGAAATGAAAGCTTCTCATTTCTTGACGGTAACTGACCATTTTGTCAACTTATAATAGCAGATTTTATCAGTGATAGCTAGCTATAACTATGCTAACACTAGCTTCATGTCTTTGTTAAAAATACAGTCAATGGCCTTTTATTTAATGTTTCCAACTGGCTCAAAAAGTGAGGTAAATAAACAAAAACTAAATCAGGCTTATAATAACACAATCTTGATTTGGTGCTAAGCTAACATGCTAGTACAAGCATGAAAGGGATTATATGTATGCTTTATATTTCTCATTTAACTTTTGGCTTACAGATTTTAGAATGAGAGCAATACAATAACGTGTTCTCAAAAATAGTTTGTCTGCTGTTGATTGAGGGTTATTTCCCAATCCAATTAAGAGCAGAACAGAGCACCAGCATGTCGATATAGTAGCACTCTGAACATTACGTTTTCCCTAATGCTACTTCCTTAAAACTAATGGAGAATGGTCTTTGAGGTAATGCTGGTTTAGGTTAGTTCTTGAAGCTGGTTAGCCATACATGCTAACACTTCTAGCTTAAATAAGAGCAGCAAACACACATTATTTACACTATTGGTTTTGGAGAAGCTAAGTAAAATATCCTAAAAAGGAGGTTGCAAAGGTATGATTGGACAGTCGATGTTCAAGCGAGGGCTTTTGAGTATGCTATATTGATTATTACTTAAGTAAAATTAAAGCATGATGTGCCAAACGAACGTCCGAGGGAGACTTTAACCACTTTAAGTTCAGCGAGGTTCAATTTGCAGGCCTTCACTCCCTCAGCGCCGTGATACTAACCAGATTACCTTCTGCCATTACGTCAGCCTCCAACAATCAATATGTGCCATTAGTGCTAATCACTTTTTAATTAGTGATACATTCAAGGCCTCCTCTTGTGTCTAGTCGGCAGTTTGCATGACATCCACACACAGTGAACACATCCAAACACTGTTATCATTGCAAAGCAGTTAAACATGCTATCAGATTACGCTTTATAGAGATCTGAAGCGCTACCTGTTTCACCTGGGGCAGTGGTTCACCTTTATCTTTAAAGCAAATTAACAAAACCCTCAGCGCTCCCTCATCCAGCTCAGAGAACTCCTTTCTTGTGGTGCTGGATTTCCCATCACAAGACACTGAAACAACAAGGATCGACTCAAAAGCTTGCCAAGAAAGAAAAAGGAATGCGTCTGGGCTTCTCTTATTGCTCATACAGCGAGGCATTAGCAATGCTTCTAATACACCATGAATGATCCTCGGCACAGACTGAGAGGGGAGAAAACCACTAGCCTTTGGGCATAAAGACTGTGAGCTTTGATTATTGATTCACTGTCTCTCTTCTCTACACATAAGGTACCATTTCGACCTGAAAGAACTTGCGTGCTTAAAAAAAGAAGAGAGAGAATAAGAAGAAAGGGGGTGAGTCCTTTGAGGGAAACACTTGTCGGGGGAGTTAAACCCAAGCTGAATTGAAATTGAACAGTTTGGTGTGGGATGAAGACAGAAGAAGAAACCAGATCAGCTTGAAGCGTCTGTTGTTTTGTAGCTTTAAGGTATAGTCTTCATTCATGTCTTTAAATGCTACAACTCATTCTGTTTCTGTTATTCACTTTATACGAGAAAAAAACCAAAGTGTTTCAATGCTTAATTTATTATGTCTTTGAAGAGATGGTAATGGTCTCTGTTTTTCTGATGTTATGTTTGTGCATTTACATAATAGCCTGTGCCAGAAGATGAGAGAAATTAGCTGTTTTTCTTTTTACGGCCGAGGCTAAAAATAGCGGGGATGTTGCAACGGAATGGCAATGTTTTTCGATTGCTGATTTAAGCTGCCCTCGAGTACAGTTCTGGGATCAGTTTCCCCCTAAAAACAAACATCACAACCCTCTTTAGGAGCCTCTTTTTAAAACTGACCAGATATCAGTATCTTGTGAATCCCCCCACCACCCTCCACTCCCAATTGTTTGTAGTGAAAGCAGCTGGGGAGGAGATTACAGAAGTCCCATTCCAAAAACCACTTGAAAACAAGTAAATGGACAATCCCTACTTCCTCTTTAATGCTGAGATTAAAACGTATTCTCATGAAAACATCTCCTCAGATAGTGGGATGTGAGTGGTGGGTAAACCGTTGCTGAGCAGAACTGTTATTATGTTGTGTGTGTTTGGGGGGGGGGGGGGGGGGGGGGCGTCAGTGCAAAACCTATTAGTATGTCTGAGCCGGCATCTCCAGATCTTGTTACTCCGAACTGATGCAACAGGAATGCAATACAGACTCCCCGTCCCTCCCCTCTCTCTCTCCCCCAGCCTTCCTCTAGCTCTCTCGCCCACTTACCCACTACCTGCGCTTGTATTGCAGCTGCTCTTCTTCCTCGCCCCCTGGACACACTCCTCTTTCTCTCTATCGTTCCAATTCCCCGCTGAAAATCTCCTCTTCCCAATCTCTTTCTCTCAATCACAATCACTGTCTCTGGGTGTCTTCTAATCTTCCGATCTGTTTTTTTTTTTCACCTGTTCTTCCTAAAGTGAAATATTTCTCCTCTACCTTATAAATCCAGGATTTAAACAAAAGAAAACTATTTTTCTATGATATGATGTCCTTTATATTTTCCTAAGTACATTTCTCACCCCCTTTCCTTTTTATCTTGTGGCCACCTTCTTTTTATATGCCTTGAATTGAATAAGATTTCTTAAGATCCAAATCAGAGCATGCTAAAGAAAACAATAGACTCTTAAAGGGGTCATATTAGGTTCATTTTCAGGTTCATATTTGTATTTTGTGTCTCTGCTGGGACATGTCTCCATGCTTTAATGTTCAAAAAAGCTCTTTATGTTTCTCATACTGCCTGTGCTGCAGCACCTCTTTTCACCCTCTGTCTGAAATCAGAGCCCAGTCTGCTCTGATTGGCTAGCTGGCCGGCTCAGTTGATTGGTCTCTTAGAGATGTCCCGCCCCTTAGCCTATCACGTACAATCTGTTGGAGCCCTAGTCCATAGAATAATCTAAAAGTGTTGCATAGTGATGTCATTATGTTACAGAAGTAAACAAAGGAGTCCAATGGAGGCATTTAAGGCAGGGGGAGAGAAACTCCCTCTGGAGGGAACACAGGGATTTAAGGGAAAACACCAAAAAGCCTAATAGGGCCTCTTTAACACAACTATAGTGTTGGGGGGAAACATGAGACTCTCCACTGGATGTTGACTCAATAACTCCCATTGTTGGTCTAATCATTTCAGCCCCAAAGGAAGTTACAAATCAGAAAAGTGGAAAATGGTTTCTGTCTTTTCATCCTGCAGGTGTTTGTTTTCTAAGTGACCACAGATTGCCGGGGAGGTCAACATGACCCTTGCTAAGTGTAGTTTACAGATGTCACAATTGGAGGAATTCTGGGAAACTACTGGGAGTCCTCACTATTGAACAGACACAATCCAGCTTTTGAATACATTTAAAACTTCACATCCCATTTCGGATAAACAGCAGCCTATTGGTGTCCAAGTTTCTGAGTATATATGTCTGAATGGTCCATAAGAGGTTCTGCTGTTTCATTTGGCAGTCCTCATTCCCAAGAGCTCTCTCGTCAGGAAAAGATAAAAGTAGATTGTTTTGAAAGTCAAGGGAAAAGAGAGCTACGTGCCTCCTGCTGTGCATTTTGACAGAACATCATATATACTTCACAATATGTTTAGCACTCAGCTAGTCCTTCAATGTGAGTAGAGCTATTTATTGATTTAAAAAAGTAGACTTACATCATTATTAGGTGTTTTAGAGACTATTGTTAAGGGGATGTTTTGACGTTATTTGAGATGCTGCTTTCAGAATTAGAATCAGAAAACCTTTATTCGAGGGGAATTTGACAGCAAAAAGATCCAAAGACAGCTTAATATCAAACCCAAGATACACAAATTAAGGATTACGCAATTTTTACAAAATGCACAAAAATAAATATGTAAATAAAATAAAACATATATTATATATATATTCAGATTCTGGACCATGCCTTGCCATTTTTTTCTGCATCTCTGATATGTAAAGATGTCTTTCTGAGGGTTTCAAAACCACCACTGCTCGATTCAATGGGAGTGAATGCATTGGTTAAACGGGTGAGCTGTGATCCGTTAATAAATGTAGCTCAGGAAGAAACGCGTGTTCCCTCTTATCTTGAGTCTATATGTCAAGTCACAATGGTGTCAGAGTCATGTTGGTGACATATCCGTCTTCCCAGTGGGAGAACCAGTGGGAGTGACTCCCGCTGCACCTACAATAGACTCCCTCTCTTTGTCTGGAGACTCTCACCACTGTGGGGATTTTTCTAATACTCTGTATTCCCAACATGGATTGCCACAGTTTCTTTAAAGCACACGATTCCCCCCGGGGTGAGCATCTGCCCCGACCCGCTTCCCCACTGTCAGCACACCCCGAGGAAACTGCTGCTCTCTCCCTGGGGAGCGGGGGGGGGGGGTCGTCTCGCTAGAGTTAGATAAGTTATGGAATGTGCCATCTCCTTCTTGGATATTAACTCACAGGCTGCGTCAGGGCTGGCTGGGCCTATATCTTTTTATTGACACGCATTTTAATATCTGTCCGCTCTGATGTTTCCGTTGTTAAGACCTGGCATTTCTTTGTGATGAACTACTTCATCATGTTCACAGAGGCTGTGATTAAATGTGTTGTTTTATGACGATGGCGTAATTGAGGGAGGGTTGTAATAAAAGTTGCCTGGGGGCTTTTTTCTCTTTTCTTTTTCAGCCGGAGAATTTCAGAAGTGAGCTGCTGGAAATACTGAGGGTTTCTCCTTACAACTCCCCTGGCAATGTCACAGCGGCTCTCAGATTTGAAAACAGAGCAGGTATCACACACAACACACAACACACACACAGGCCGTGAATTGTGACCTGTCTGGGGATTCGGTGAAATAACCCCGACTGCAGGAGTCATAAATCTGGCTGAAATTGGTCTTGTACGCGGCCAAATAAAGCATCCGAGTGCCAAGCGACTTTACATCACAATGTCTACTCACCCTTTGCCTGAAGAGAGGGGGGAGAAGGAAAAAAAAGCAGACAAACATGTAACATATAATTTGGGATATGCATTATACATGCTGTGTGAGCAAGAAATCATGTCACACAGGAGCACAAGGCGTGTACTGTCACACACTGGCAGGAAATATAAAGCCACACACACACACAAACTAAACAATAGCAGGGAGGTAAATCATTTACCTAACATTGCCCTTGAGATAGTGTAAAATCATTTATATGAGGCCTAGACAAAACCGAGTGCTGAATATCGAAACAGAAAGCCAGTGTCACTGTCATCCTCCAGCGCGCATCACACGGGCCGGGAGTTATCAGCTTGTTATTGGGTTTACACGGCTCTGCTTTGCTATCAGATCCACTCTGAGGGACGTGGAAAATAGAGGGTGCGAATGTGTGCTGAGGAATGAGATGAGAAGTGGGGGAATATTATTATACTGAGTCAAGAATTTTCCTCATTACAGAAAGATTTTCCGCTTGAGTTTTCCTCATCCCCATGTCTTTGACTTTACTGTATGAGGCAGCCGAGCCTGTCTTCAATTATTCACCTATGACGGCTTTTCAACTCAAGACGATCCCCTGGCTTCCTCCACCCCCCCCCCCCCCCGCACACACACCCAAAATCCCCCTCATGTCGCGCTTTGCTCAGCCCAACTTTCACTCTCGTCCTTTTTTCTACTTCACTTCTCTTTTCCGCCTCTTTTCACCCCATGTCTGGCTTCCTTTCATGCCTCAAACCTTTCATCCTTTTCTGCTCTGCTCTGCTCTGCTCTGCTCTGCCCCCCCCCCCCCCCCCACCCACCACCACCACCACCAACAACCATCACCCCTCCCTCTTTACATCTCTCCCAATTTGAGGTATCCCATCTTGACATGTAATGGGTGTGCCTCTCCTTTTTCTCACCTCCAAAACCTGGCACCGCCATCACCCTTCCCACCGCAGAATCTCCTCTAATGTCAGGGAAACCTGTAGGCATCCGAGTGCTACTTTTGATCATTGCGTTCACTGGGAGCCCTCATCGCCTTGCTCTGCCTTGGGGTGGCAAGCAGAGGCATGGAGCTGAGGAATGAAAGGCAGAACAGAGTAAAGTTATGTCAAGACAGCCAGGCAGGCAGATGCTGCAACGTTGGCACATGCAGCTCTCAGCTATGAGCAGTAAATAAACCTCCTGTTAGAGCTTTTGTATATAACACAACGCGGGGATGACACACACACACACACACACACACACACACACACACACACACACACACACACACACACACACACACACACACACACACACACACACACACACACACACACACACACACACACACACACACACACACACACACACACACACACACACACACACACACACACACACACACACACACACACACACACACACACACACACACACACACACACACTTTCTTGTGACACTCTTGGTATTCAGGTGTAATTGAAGGGAAGATAATAAGAATACAGCAGCAGGGAAATGTAAACATTGTGCTCCCACTCAGCATCTAACTCAGAGCAAACTCTCTTGTTTATCTTCTGTTATTAAAGTTCCTCCTCCGCCTAATAAGTGTTAATGCTCAAAAGCGGTAATGAAAGTAATTTCTTGTATTAAATATGACATTCTGCTCATTTTCAGGTTCATATTCGTATGTAGTGTCTCTTCTGTGACATGTTTCCATGCTTTAATGTTCAAACAGCTCTTTATTTTTCTCATACTGCCTGTGCTGCAGCTCCTCTTTTCACCCTCTGTCTGAAACCAGAGCCCAGTCTGTTCTGATTGGTTAGCTGGGCGGCTCTGTTGTGATTGGTCAACCACTTAGAGATGACCCGGCCCTTATTGTACTAATCACGTACAATGTGTTGGAGCGCTAGCCAATAGAAACGTGCATCATTTTAGGGAGACAAACAACGGAGTCCAATGCAGACGTTCCAGGCGGGGGGAGGAGGGAACACACGGATTGTAGCCTCTGCAGACCATTTACCTGCACTAAAACCTACATAACAGACTACAGGAAAGGAAAAACCACTAAAAAGCCACATTAAGTCAATTCATGTCTGTAGTGTTTGAGATAAGTGTGTGGTACCTGTAACAAACACTAATTTAAGAGCCCCTGATATAACCCACTATATACGATCCATAGTTGAGAAAAAAATATATATAAAAGGCATGATATCACACTCGGCTTTCACAAAGCATCATGAGAGTAATCTCGTACGGAAGAAGAGCACTGACACAAAGACATGTTCACACAGAAGGCACGTCAGTGTTACGAGTGTCTGAGGGAACAGATATGATGTTTTAATCAATGGACTCTGAGCGCTGTGAAGACGTGGCTGACCTACACTCAATACTGTCCTGCTGCTGCTCTGCAAGTGTGCTGCTCACACCCTGCACCAGAGGCTGTGTTCGGACGTGGTTCGCTGAACATCAACTTTGACAACACAAGCAGGTATATTAGCTGGGCTGCACCAATCAATGTCATGTGTTTATACTCACAAACAAGTAAAAGGTGCCATCTGGTTAATGTTACTAAAAGTGACAAACTGTTTGTGTTTCCGCCCTTTGATTGTGATCTGCTTCAAAATGCTATGGGTTTGTCATTGGCCCATGCTACACCCTTCCTCAAAGTTACCTATAAGTCACAAAAAGTAGTTTTCCTTTTATCCCAACACACATTTTAAAGTTACTTCCTTGTTGGAGATAATTATCACACGACTCTGTAGCTCCCCATCTGCTTTTGGGCACTTTAGCGTCTTCCAGCTCATTGTTTCGGTCACACGTGACCACTTTCACTGCTCTCAATAAACTTGTTTCTCGCGGCAAAAGGAAAATATTGTAATTGGAAAAGTTCTGATAAACCCACTTGCCCAACACCAAATGGCTCACAGAAAAAGTTGCCCACCAGCTGGTCAGTAGAAAGAGCCAGATATTTACCTCTGAGAAAATAACTATTAAAAACGACTCGCCTCAAATGAGCTACATGTGTATTTATGATGCTAAGTAATTAACCATATCCTCTTTATAAGACTATAACATCTCAATATTTGTATAGTTTGTTGGCTGTCCTGATTCTAAATCTGAATTTGAAAGACCTTTGATTGGCTCGGTTGAAAGTGACTAGCAAACCAATGGTGGCCATTCTAACATACGAGATCCAAGTAATAACGATTGTGGATCAGAAATGAATGTTTGCTAAACTAAGAAAAAGTATCCCACATCATTGACTTACTGGAGTTAATGCAGTGAACATCTCTGATCTGAAGCTTGTTAGAGCTTGTCTTAAGATGATGTCTTAGTTGTGCGTCTTCCAAACCCTCACTATGAGGAAGAGCACGGCAGAACATCGTAGGAAAGCTCATAAGCATTTCTGCAGGCCAAAATGAACAGAAACGACTTTGTGCTTGATTAACTTGCAATTTCTTCCCAATTGATCGCATGATATATTCATTATCACAAGATGTTTGGGCCTTAAGCAAGTGTAAAAACATTATTTTTTGGTAGCTCTGCTGTTTATATTCAGCTCGTCTAATTTAATACCTCATAAAAGACTTGGAGAGAGCCCAGCTATTGACACAATCATTCCTAATATTCTCAATGCTATGTGCCAAAGGGTTGTAATAAAAAAAAAATGAACAAATTGATCTCTCGCGATTACCAAAATAAAATGAAAATTAAACAGTTGGCAACCACTGTGAAATTCAGTTGAATGTCTTGCTTCATGTAATACAATTCAGAAGGAACGGAGGATGTAAAGAGAGAAAATTAGAGGTAGCTGAGCCCGTCCGGCAGTATGGTGCGAGTAAAAGTTCACACGTCTCCAGCCACAGAGGCATTAAAATCTAACAGAGGTGTTAAACTTTGGACGACCTGCAGGACACGCTGCATAAAACAGCAGTAAATTATGCCAATGAGGAGAAGTGCAGACTGCTGGAAATAAAAAGTTATGGATGTGGCTGAGAGTGTGAGGCGAATGTATGGACACACACACACACACATACGATCCTCCTCTGTCTGTCAGGTGGAAAGGTTACGAGTCTAGCTAAGGACATAGTGATTGCTACAACCCGAGCCTCTTTATCACATTCCTGGAACACGCTCTGCATCGCCTTCACACTTTACAACACACTGAGAATTCCTTCGAGATAATGTTAGAAGTATTTGTGCTGTACATTGACGGCGAGGTTACAGTGAGGTATGCACAAACCACTGCTGGCACTGCCAATTGTCTACTCAATGCCTTTTGCGTGATTTACTTGAAAAGGACATACATGGAAGAGCGGAAATAGGCCCCTACAGCCTTGATGCAGCACACTAAACCACACAGGACAGACACGCATAAAGCCTAGAAGTATTAAAGAATGGAGTTTATGGAACGTCAAATCAAGAGGACTTTTATAACGGCATCAAACAGGGCGGACTACTTCATTTAATTTGGTATAAAATTCAGATTCTTATTAGTGCTTATACTCTGTGCAGTTGGAGGACTTCTTATGTCACTCTCTCCATCACTCTGCCAATGTTTCTTGACACTTTCAGCTATCAATTGAAGGTGAAATGCCACCACTTAGAGATGTCACCGAGCTTGTGGAGGGAACAGTTCGCTGAGCTGTACCGCTCTACTCTAAAAGAAGAATGATTTTGAGAGCTTTAGGGCTCAGTCACACTAAGTCACAATGAAATTCAGCTGCGAGTCTTCAAAAAGATATGGTTCTAGCAGCTTGATGAAGCTACAGAGCTAACCATATTCGTCACAACAGCTGTTAACCCTAACCCTAGCTTCTTAGTTTTCCTCTATTAGTTAGCTTGCTTGTTGGCTTGCTTGCTTTAGTGACAATATTTGAAGTTATTCAAGTTTTTTGAAGAACCAAACGTTGTATCAAGCGATTTAAGGGGTTTTATTTAAACTGAGAGAGGACGTTCAAGAGGCCGTGTTATGCTTGGATGGGTTTTTCCTTTTATATAGGTTTTAGTGCATGTAAATGGTCTGCAAAGGCTATAATCCCTGTGTTCTTTCCAATGGGAGTTTCTATCCCACACACCCCAAGATATGTACATCTTTTTGTTCAATGTTTATGTATGCACCATAAACACCAAATCACAACAGAGCCAGCCAGCTATCCAATCAGAGCAGACTGGGCTCTGGTTTCAGACAGAGGGTGAAAAGAGGTGCAGCAGCACAGGCAGTATGAGAACAATAAAGAGCTTTTTGAACATTAAAGCATGGAGACATGTCCCAGTAGAGGCATAATAGGGCCCCTTTAATATAAAAGTGGTAATAATTAAGACCAAAAGTGTATAGTTTGCTTTGGAAAAACTGTTGGCAACAATGCAATATGAAACATAGAAAAACATCTGTGATTACAACGATAAAATCTGGACTTTCAATCTCCAACTAACCATAGAGGTGATGATGTGGCTGTCTGCTATCACCTCTTTAACAACACTAATGCACAAATAAACCCAATGAGAGTCATTGTGGCTGACGACAGAAACAGTCACATCACCCGTTTGTTTTTTTGCTATTTTCCTCCTCTCCTGCTATTCTTCCCCCATCACCTCTTCTGTCTTGAGTGAGCCATTTAGCTGTCGGACTCTCGGAGCTGTCAGAGTCCCCGCTCATCTCAAGTTGAAAGGCACTTATTTACCGCCTCCTCCCCTCCTCCATTTTCCACCGGTCTTCGCTGTATTCCCCTCTCCGTCACCTCTCTCCCTTTCACCTCCCACCGTTTGCAAAGTTCCCGACACACAGCCAACCTGTTGTTTTTGTTCGTCAAACGCCCGCCACTCGCCCTTGCAATCAAAGTTAATGAGCAAAGACACAAAGACCTGTGCACGCAATCAGAGGACAAATTGTGACACACTAGTAGTACGCACACACACACATGCATTCAGAGCCTTAAGTTTTATGGGTGAGTGGTTTTACAAGCTTAAATGGGTTCTTAAGTACAGGGTATATACCTATTGAGACCAGAACTACATCAGTCACTCTGTCATTACCCAACACACACACACAGCTGAGTGTGTGCACATTTTGTGACCATGATGAATTTCTTCTGTCTTCCCCTCAATCCTCCACTCCTTTCCTGCTTCTTTTCAAACTGCGCTCCTATTCTCCGACACTAATCCATCCATCCGTCCCTCTGTCCAGCCGTCCCTCCCTCCCTCCCTGATTATACAGAGTTCACTGTTGGTGTGGCTGATGTGTGTTTTGGCAGGTCACACTGAGCCTCGCCGGCCCTACCAGAGTCGGCTCAGCGTGGGCTGGAAAACCTCACAGTGCTTGCTGTAGGCCATCTCAAATACACACACACACACACACACACACAGATCCACTCGCGCTTCTTATTTTCACAACACTGCTTCAAAAGAGCGGGTTTTCGACTGACCCCCGACAGCTGTCATTCATCAGCGCGCCACTTTGGCATAGGATCATTAGAGATGCATCTTTTTTTCCCAGAAATGCTGTAAAAAAAAAACACTCGCAGTGGGAATCGTTGGAAGTAAAAGAAGTGAATTATGTGTAATACTTCATGCTGAAATACTGAGGGCTATGGCCAATGTCAAGACAAGTGCTGGTCTTTCAGCATGTGAGTATGAACCGTGTGCTTTAAGGGCCAAAAAAACAATTTGCATCATTTAAAATGAATAGGAGTTGGCCATGTGTGCCACCTATATCACATGTGTAGGTCTCTGAGTAGCTTGGAGCTGTAAATCACGTGTACTGGAAATTTAGAATGAAGAAAATACTTTATAGTTGACCTGAAATTTAAATTTGGATAAATTTTGTAATTATAAACTTCAAAAGGCGCACGGTTTTCCTAAAAAAAGAATACATATATTCTTTTTGGAAATAATACCTACCAATCAAAGAGTGTGATGTCTGTATCTTTGGAGTTCTTGCCTTTTTTGTGGGATTTTCTTATGTTGGGTTTGTTTTTGGGCCTCAACCACATAGAAAAGCACATTTCTTCACTTTAAATAGTCAGAAACCATCTAAACAAACATACAACATAAATGCATTTTAACATGTTCCTTTACAAAGAGCAGCTACAGAAAAAGTGCTTCCCGCTGCCTGTCAGCATCATATTGATCAGCTCCACAATAAGTATCTGTTATCAAGCAATGTGCCAACGCTGGAGGGAATGAAGAGGGGGGGGGGGGGTGCAGACAGCACAGATTGCCTGGTTTTGGACGAAGCGTCCGGCACCAAATTGTGATTCACTCCCCGGAGAAAACGACGGACTGTCTTGCTGTCTGTTTGTCTGGCGTCTTGAATGTGACAGACAGATGAGTCATAACTGTGTCCCCGAACTGACAAGCTGTTGAGACGAAAAGATGGAGTTGTGGAACAAGAGGTTGGACGAGAGGGGAGGACGGGAGGGAGCAAGACGCCTGTCTGCTGATCGTCATACACGGGCCCGAGAGGAAAAAAAATCGAGTGAAAATGAATTTTGAACCTTGTCATC
This sequence comes from Eleginops maclovinus, assembly GCF_036324505.1. Taxonomy (NCBI): domain Eukaryota; kingdom Metazoa; phylum Chordata; class Actinopteri; order Perciformes; family Eleginopidae; genus Eleginops; species Eleginops maclovinus. The sequence continues at coordinate 20,487,456 of NC_086361.1, forward strand.
TCTTTTTTGAAATCTAATACAGAAAATTTCAAGCAAAAAAATTGAATTTTCCTCCGTTTTTGCACCTTGAAATTCCATTACTTTACCTTACTGCTTGAAAGACATGATGCTTTTTGTAATGTTGCATCACATATCAGCATGTGAACTTGAAAATTCAAACCAATTACCCTGTCAAATGTTTTGAATAATCCCTTCTAGTACGTCTAGTGCTATGAAATGTTCAATTTCACTCCAGTGTGATCAAACCAGGGACCAAATAGTTCAGTTTCTTCCTTCTTACTCCGTCTCTCAGCTACTGACACTCGGAACATAGAGACATAGCTTTGCTGTAGTTTGATGTAAATGATACAGTATATACACATGGCAAGGTAATTTATTCTAAGATGCATGTTAAGCTTTTTTTCAGGTGCATATCTGTATGTTGTGCCTCTACTCTGACATGTTTACAGGTTTTAACGTTCAGAAAGCTCTTTATGTTTCTCATACTGCCTGTGCTGCAGCACCTGTTTTCACCCTCTGTTTGAAACCAGAGCCCAGTCTGTTCTGATTGGTTTGCTGGCCGGCTCTGTTGTGATGTGTCAACCACTTAAAGATTTCCCGCCCCTTTGCCTTATCCAGAAAAATTGTTATAATAGTTGGAGCACTAGCCAATAGAAACACAAATGTGACATAGTGATGTAAACAATGGAGAATAATGGAGGCGTTTCAAGCCGGGGGGGGGGGGGGGTGGATTTAAGCCTTTACAGTCCGATAACATGCAGTACAACCACACGACATGAAAGGGAAAACACCCCAAAAATGTCCAGCATTCAAAACCTTTCTTCCACCTGTATGTTTTTTTGAGTTTGGGGACTTTACTTAATGTTTTGAAGTAGTGTAGGATTATGGGGGAAGTTGTCTTCATTGTGAAACAAGCACTATTGGCTATAAACGGGTTTATGAGATGCGCTAATACTTATAAAGCTACTAAAATAAAAACACACAGATCACAATTTAACCAGCAGTGTTGGGCAAGTTACCTCCAAAATGTAATACAGTACATATTACTGATTACATTTACTGGTTACATTACATTCCTGCTGTCTCTGAACTGTGATGCGTTACACTACTTTAGCGTTACTTTGAATTATATTCCCCAAAATAATTGCAAAAGTTTGGCTATAAATGCTAAAATGTAGTTCATTGCAGCTCATTAATTAAAGCTATCTACATGCTGAAAATTAGGAAAATAGCTAGAAATGAAACTCATGCTCCGTTTAAGTGTGCTGAATGATAAGTGGTACCGGTAACACTACGTCTCTGTGTTATTAATAACATGTTGGTGGAGCCTCTGCACGACCCTGTAACCTGCCGTATATGAGCGAGTCTCTATGGCAACGTTAGCTCACCTTGTCATTGGTGTGTTAACGAGGATTTGGCTGACAAGCTTTCTAAAAGCCGCTGATTCCACAGAGGACAGAGGCTGCAGATCTTCAACACTCCGCCACGAGTCTCTGAACGTCTCGGGGTTCAAGCAGCAGACCCAGAGAGAGTTTCCCTCTGTTGCTTTGGCCTGCGCGCACTCCTGTCTTTTCTCCGAGCCTGCAGCTCTCAATCGCAAATCTGTTTCTGCAGCCCTCTTGACCGATAGTAAACAGGCTTACTGAGTTACTATTCTACCCGCACAATTATTTCTCTGGTGTCGGAATATCTCGCAATGTTGGTGAATTCTTAGAAACAAAACACCACATCATTTCAGGTTAAAATGTGTTGCAACTGCGTTACTGAGAATTGTAACAGGTATTGTATTACCCACATTTCAGAGGTAATGTGTTATATTACTGCGTTACAGCAAAAAGTAATACATTACTGTAACTCTGTTACTTTTGTAACACATTACACTCAACACTGTTCACCAGTGACTTGAGCTGGGGGATAAATGGAGTGTAAAAACAGTCACTGTAGAGTAGAAGCAATAAGGACATTGAAAAAAATGAAGTAAAGTTCATTAATGACATTTACAGTATGCTGAGTGCAGTGCTTGAGCAAATGTGTTGGTTAATTCACATGACTGTCTACATGTTTGTCACCTATTTGAGACAAACCTCCCTTGGGGAACATGCCTGTGATTCCTTTTTGCCTATAGGCGTTTTTTCTGCCTCCAGGCCTGCAATATAACACACAATTCAATCTGTGTGTGTGTGTGTGTGTGTGTGTGTGTGTTGTCTCCTCATTTAATTTCCTTACCATTGTTCGGGACGTTTACCTCGTTATGTCTGTGCCTTTTTCTGCATGAGCGTGCATATGTGTGGATGTGATTATGTGCGCTCGTGTGTGTCTGTTGTTTTTAATCTCAGTGGATATGCGAGTGTGTGTGTTTCTCTCCTATAGCCCTGGGGCGAGCTGCAGCGAGGTGTCCCCCAAGGCCTCTTCCTCACATCTCCCCACCACTCCCCTCCCTCTTGTCTATCTACCTCTCCTCCTCCCTTTTTCCCCTCCTCCGCATCAACCTCTTCTCCCCCCCAGCCGCCCCTCCTTTTGCCCTCTTTAGCCACGACACTTTGAATCAAGCAGAAATTAATGCAGATGATGCATTCACTGTCTCATTGTCTCGTTCACTCTGCGGATGGATATCGAGATGACAGTGACATGGGGGGAAACTACTGACGTAAAGCTTTTAGCAAGGCTGCAGGGTGTTTATGTACAGTATGTGTAACAGCATAGTGTGTGTGTGTGTGTGTGTGTGTGTGTGTGTGTGTGTGTGTGTATGTGTGTGTGTGTATGTGTGTGTGTGTATGTGTGTGTGTGTATGTGTGTGTGTGTGTTTGTGTGTGTGTACAGTAGAGAGAGAATGAGCAAGTTTGCCTTTTGGCACAAGTCTGTTTTATAATATCTAGAGACTATCTATATGTGTGTGTGTGTGTGTGTGTGTGTGTGTGTGTGTGTGTGTGTGTGTGTGTGTGTGTGTGTGTGTGTGTGTGTGTGTGTGTGTGTGTGTGTGTGTGAACATGAACAAAGTGTTTTTATGTATGATTTTATTTCTGTAAATGGGGGTAAAGTGCCGTGCTGGAGGTAGTATTCAAAACATTTAGTAATAGAAGTTATACCAACACCTATAAATACTCTGTTTCAGTAAAAGTACAAGTGTCCTAACCTCTTCAACTGTTCTAACGTATGAAAAAAAGGATAAAAGCCAAAAGAAAGAATGCAACAACTAATGCAAAAGTATTCCCATTACATACTAAATAATCAAAAGTCGAGTAATAATGCAGAATTGCCCTTTTCAGGACCCAATGTACTATATTAATGGATTGTAATTAGTAATGCAGGAATGTGCTCATAACTTTAATGTTGCATCTTGGTGGTAAAATCAATGTTAGTTAAATAATAATTGCTTATACTGTTAAATAGTATTGTATTGCAGCATACCGTATACAGTACTAAAGTTTCCAAATAAATAAAAGTTAAGCAAAAATAATCTAAAAAATGTACTTAATAACTGTCCAACTCTGTCTGTGCTTAAGTGTATGTACGGTGCTTCAGTGAGTGTGTGTGTGTGTGTATGTGTGAGACTGTGTGTGAATATGACTAGGTACGGTTCGCCCCCCACGTGATTGCGTCCCTGTGTGTACACATGTGCATGTGTCACATCGTAATCCACCACCTGGAGAGAGCAGAAAAGGGTTATGGGTAATATGCGGACTGCTGTTTGATTGATGAGCCAATCAGAGCGGCACAAAGGATTTCATTAACAATAGACACACTGCCACAAATCAGCAATCATCCACACACACTCACACACACTCGCTCATCAACACACACGCATCACACAAACATAGTTACAGTCACTTATCGACACTCGCGTGTGTGTACGTGTGTGTGTTTGTGTCAGACTTCCCCACCCACACATCCATGCTGAGGCTGAGGCTGAGGGTGTGTGTGTGTGTGTGTGTGTGTGTGTGTGTGTGTGTGTGTGTGTGTGACATAAGTAACACAGTGTTATCACAAAGTCAGCAGTGATATTGTGGCCATTTCATCATGACGTGCTGGGAGCATCGAGAATGCATATGGGTCACTGGTCGGCTTTTGGGAAAAACCACATGCGGCGGATCAAAACCGGGCGAGTGTTTACGCCGTCCTGCAACATTTGGCCTGTTTCTCAATCACTGTGCTTTTGATAAAGAGCGAGGTTACTCGACAGCGTAGAAAAGAAAGAAAAAAGAGAGAGAAACTCAGGCGGCAGAATTACTTTAGTTTGAAAGTGAATTAGTTTTTTACGCCCCGTGAGCCCTTTGCTCCGTTTTGATCCCCAAGTTTTTTTAAAGAATGGGGGACACAGCTGCTGCGCAGCACACACACACACACACACACACACACACACACACACACACACACACACACACACACACACACACACACACACACACACACACACACACACACACACACACACACACACACACACACACACACACACACACACACACACACACACACACACACACACACACACAGCATGATAATAGGCTATACTTTCTCATTAGTGTGACAGGGGTGTTATTTTTGTGTGTGTGTGTGTGTTGGGGTCTTTTGTTATTATTGATTGCAATAATAAGATATGTGGACACACAGATTATTTGCATCCCTGAGCAGAGTTATTGTTATCGGGGGGGATGATGTGATTATGATGGTCATATCCATGCTGCCTGGGGCAAGACGCTGTCTGACTGCCTACGTGTGTGTGTGTGTGTGTGTGTGTGTGTGTGTGTGTGTGTGTGTGTGTGTGTGTGTGTGTGTGTGTGTGTGTGTGTGTGTGTGTGTGTGTGTGTGTGTGTGTGTGTGTATGAAGGGGAGAGAGAGAAAGGACGAGCGACATAGACTCTGAGTGTGTATCCGTGCACGCGCTGCCATCTCCATAGCATGTCTATGTCTAATTGGCTTGGGCTGATTCCACCCCTGGAATCCATTTTACATGGTTACCAAGGTGACAGCATCCGTTGTCTCCATCGTCGGGTAGACAGAGGCATGTGAGCTCGCACATGTATGAGCGTGCACGTGCGTGCGTGCGCACACACACACACACACACACACACACACACAGGAAGAGTGGCAAAACGTGCAAGAGCCCCAATCCCTGTTAATTAGCTCCATCTATTAGCAGCAAATCTACTAATTAAAGTCGAGCCAAGACATGACCCAAAGAAAGCTATCTACATAAGCCATATGGAGGACTAAATGTGGAAGGCACCCAGTAATGACAGCACACACACACACACACACACACACACACACACACACACACACACACATACAATGGTTCTGCATGTATGAAGGAAGGTCAATGGAAACCCTTGGCTGTTTCAATCTGCCAACTCTTCACAGAGCTGAAAAATATCACGGGTAAACGGCTTCTGAAAAGCATCTGAATAGATGTCATACAGAGGTGCTTAGCGTTCTAGCCTTGATTCAGCTTGTCATGGCGAAACGCCACAGAACACCGCTAAAGCCAGGGCCGATAGAGACAAAAACACACGAAGGGAAACAGAGTGAATACAATTAATACGTGTTTACTAAAAAAGCTCTTTACACGAATACCGAGGCATCAAGGCCGCGGAGAGAGGCTCGGTTAATGTTCCTCTCGTGTATTTTTATCAGCGGCTGTTTTGAAAAGGAAAATAACCTTATGTAGTTGCGCGCTGAAAAGTAGCTATTGGTGAGAAGGTGAACTAAAAAGGAAAGGCAGGGTTGCGCCTTCAAGTTGGGCTCTTTCTGCTTTTGTTCGCAGGGGGAGCCGAGAGGGTTCTGAGTTGGCTTTTAAGGCGTCGCGCTGTGAAATCCTGAGGTTGATAAATGGAAAGGAGGCCCGCTGTGAGGCAGTTGAGGGAGGTGAGGGAGGGAGGGAGGGTCCCCATCCCACACACTCCCTCCCTCCTTATCCACTTTCAATGGAGACACAACATGAATGAGACACGGGAAAAAATAGAAGAAGGACACAACAGGACGGATCAATTAAAAACTACATGAGGAAGACGATTAAACAACAAAGACGAGATGACAGGTGGACAGGGTGATGGAAAATCTTTTCTAAAGAGGGGAGAGATCTGACAACAGGATTTGGTTTTACTCAATCCAAATGTATTTACACTGAAATGTTGACTTTAATTAAATGTAAGTCATATGATGTTAGTTGAAAGTAGAAATGAACCAACTTGAAACTTAACATTATGCTTTCAACTAAGCTAATACAGTTATGCGAAAGCTGTTGACATAATACATCTAAATAAAGTCAACGTTTCCTTTTTGTCAGCGCTCTTAATCTTTGTTATAATTAAAGAGTGATTTGCTGTTCTTTAAAAAAAATAAAGGCCGCCGTTTTCTGCCCCAAAAAGCCACCAAAAGTGCCTGATAACCACACGGTGATTGCCTTATGATTATCATAATCACATCATGATTTAATAAACGTAATGTGCTAAAAATTAGATGCTTGAATACTTTATGGGGGCAAACTGAATAATTAACGATGTACCATTAATTCAGATGGGATTTTATGACGCAGCCTGCAAGTTTCACGATGCTTTTAATGGCATTCAAACGGCAAAGAGTGAACGTTCTGTTTACACATTTTAAAAGTAAAAAATAAAGGATCACATTTCGTATTCAGATGGATATTGAAGCATTGTCACATCCAGAGGTGAGTCTATGAGGGGGGAAGAAATGGATTGCGGGGGATAGAGCTGGTGTTGGGGGTGGCGGGGTTTTGCCACCCAGGGGTTTGCTGCATGAAAGCACATTCAGGTGTCAATCTCCTGGAGGAATTAGAAAGCTCTGTGGGACGCCACTTATTTTCTACCCTCAGCACGCTCTCTCTCCCCCTCTCTTTCTCCCTCTGTTAACCGAGTGATCAGGGCTGCATTAGTGTCGCCATTACAGCGTCACGTTCCTCTCCCTCCAATCGATAGCCATTACACTCGCTACAAGTTTAGTCATGGATCAAAACTATCGCACACAAAGATAAATACATACCTGTGAGGGATTATGTTCGACCACCTCTGCTTTACGGAGCATTTTAGCATCTTTCAGCGTTTGCTTTGGTTCTACAGGACGCAAAATGAACCGTTTGACTGATAGATCCCAGCAGGATCACTGGTCATGTGGTGAAGGGTTTACGAGGAACATGCCTCCTGGAAAAAGAGGCACAAGTAGAGGATTTTTAATCATACAGAAGCAGCAAAACAAATGTTCCTTAATAGCTTTCTGTTAGCGACCGTCACTGGAGTTAGCTACGAGCGACTTACATCTGCACAAATAAATATTGTATATTAACAATAGAAAAATACAACTGTGTAATGTGCAAGGGGTTGCTTTTTTGAGACAAACCCACTGAGAATTGTCACCCATACTGCTCCCACCTTTGCATTTTTGCATCTTTAAGCTCATTGTTTTGGTTGATTGGGTGGAATTGTAACTGTTTCGGTTCAATTTCTATTTTTTCCAGTCAAATCTCCTTTAAAAGGGAGAAGCATTTTCAAACCCCCTGCCCAGCAAAATGATAAAACACAACAAATGACCTCTCAAGTAATCTGGACGTGCAAATATCTCCCATTTAAACTTTCTTAAACCACTATATCCACCTTTTGTCTTCTGCATGAGTAAAATGTACCATGCTCACTAATATTTCACTACTAATGGATTATGAATATATCATGAATTTGAAACCGATCATGCAAATGCTGTAATTATGGATATTTTCCAAATCAAGCTTATTATTGCAAATGTTTCATTCTTAATTTGTCATTTAGACATGACTTGCCAATATGATTAAGTTTAGGAGAATTATTTTGACATCTTAATGTAAACTGGAATATGAAATAATAATTAGTGAGAAAGCCACGTTAACAGCTCAGTAGGAACATCGTCTTTTTGGGAGTAAGAGCAACAACCCGAGTGTTTGTGCATGTAAACATAGTCTCCCTCTCTCAGTATGGTATTTAGCATGGTGGGCGAGTGTCGGAGCAACAGGCCTGATGGCTGCTCCAGTCCTCCTACAGATCAAGAACCGGCCGCCTGAGTGACAACAAAGCGATGCTGCATTGAAATCCCTCCTCCTCCTCCGTCTGTCAGCCACCCTAAACATCCATCACTGCAGGACACTAAAACATTTTTCTTCTCAGCCCATTCTCCTCCCCGGTGTATCTCCACTTTAGTTGTCAGCTGGAGCGGCAGAGACATAAAGAACAGTGTGGCTGATTATAGGTGGAGGTGTGCAGATGGAAACCCTCCACCTTTACCCCACCGTGCAGCCTTCTTTTCCCACTGAGTGTAACCTGATGAATGTTGAAAATCTTTCAGGGGTGTTAAATTGTTTACCGTGCAGCCCTGCGCTCACCACTCTGTCTAATGGGCTGTGTGTGGGTGGCACTCGTATGTTCCAAGAAAACTATCGAACGCGACCCCGTCTTTTATACGGAGGCCGACCTCTGAGCAGTCCCTCTGCTCAAAAGGAGGCTACAGGTATGCGCTGCCGCCTGTGTCCTTCTCCGAGCCTTTTCAATTCTTTACACTCCATTGCTTCTGCCCTCCCCTCTCCTTCGACAGACAGCGGCACTCAGTCTCTCTCCCCTCAAATCACCGTCTCCATCTATGAGGGGGGGTAAAAATCAATACAACACCAAACAATGGCTTACAGGCCTGAGGGTGCAGTGTGCAGAAAGGTCACTGCTATACATTATGTATGGTGGCCAGCTAATGGTCAGTGGGCTCGCAGACAAATGGACTGTGAGCATCTCCCCAGTGTGATGATCGCACAGGGGAGATGCTCACACACACACACACACGCTTACACAGACCATGGATAATTATAGGCAGAAATGGATGTAAACAAGTACATGTAAGCACATCCATATGTTCAAATGCCACACACACACACACACACACACACACACACACACACACACACACACACACACACACACACACACACACACACACACACACACACACACACACACACACACACACACACACACACACACACACACACACAGTATCAAGTTAGAGTGTACAGAGATGCAAAAACACTTATGCTCACACTGAAGTAAAAATGGTCCATACACACATTCCGTAATTGATCCATCATCACTCTGGTCCACTGAGCTGCGTCAATGAGCAGCAGCCGGGCGGGATATATATTTCATATCACTATTGATGATGGTTTCTTCTCTGTATTGAGTTTTATATTCCTTTTTAACCACGTGTTCTCATCTTGCTTTTGCTTCAGTGTTATTATTTGTAAAAAACAAAACACTCAACACATTTTCTGAGTCGAGCACAAACTACCCATTAGAACTACAATGTGTTGTCGTTTCACTTCTGTTTTTCTACAGATTAAACCGACCTGAAATTACGCATAAAACAGGGGGTTTAGAGGTCTTTTATGGCAGATTTTCCCTCCATATTTACAGTCTTAGCTTTGAGTCACATATTTTGATTTAGACTCAACTTCACAAAATCTAATTAAACTTGAAGAGCAATAACTTGTCATTTGGACTTTGATTTCCAAAATACTTTATAGATATATCTTTCCTCCAACCAAAAGATTGTAAGGTTTGTTACTTAAAGAGGCCCCATTATGCTTCTTGGGGTTTTCCCTTTCCTGTAGTGTGTTATTTACTTCTGTTATGTTCATTGCAGTGCATGTAAATGGTCTGCAAAGGCTAAAATCCCTGCCCCCCCCACCCACCCCCTGCCTGAAACGCCTCCATTTATCTTTGTTGTTTGTTTTCCTAAAATGATGACATCATTATGTTACACTCGTGCTTCTATTGGCTAGCGCTCCAACACATTGTATGTGATAGGTCTAAGGGGTGGGACGTCTCTAAGCCGTTGACCAATCACAACAGAGCTGGGCTCTGGTTTCAGACAGAGGGTGAAAAGAGGGGCTGCAGCACAGGCAGTATGAGAAAAATAAAGAGCTTTTTGAACATTAAAGCATGGAGACATGTCCCAGGAGAGACACTACATACAAATATGAACCTGAAAATGAGCATTTGATGTAGAAGTATTATTGAATCCAATCATTTACCATCATTGAGAGCAAGTGAACACTTTACTCCCCAGATCAACTCCCCATTATCGCATTTAATAGATGCTGTTGTTAACAGCTCATGAGGATTTAGTTTAAGTTTAGAACAGACAAAATGTGTTGTTTCCAGTTTCTTTTCCCGGGGATTTGCTAAGAACCAGAACAATTTATCGTGTTTGATGATCTTCTAAAGTTAATTCAGATAATTACTTCACGATAGCTGCCACATCCTTCCACGAGTCGACATCCTTCATCTGAATAAATGATCTCATTTAGTCTTGTCAGCTACACAGACTCAAAAGACTTATCACTTTATCCATCGGACGACGTGCGTTAACCTCTCTAATGAGCGCCGTAATCCCACCAATCAAAGATACACCCTGCCAGGGATTCAAGCGGTGGCAACAGCCAGGATGGTGACCACGGTAACAAGAAAATTGCCGTCACCAAAAGGAGAAAAGGAAGGGTGGCAGGAGGAGGGAAAAAAGAGTGAGAATGACTAAATCTACAATTATTGCCTGGTGGGGAGCGGAGTACATGCATCAGTATGATGTGGTAATTGCCTGGACATGCGAGTGGGGGCAGAGAGCACATTATTTATAGAGAAGATGGGAACAACATGACAGGAAACACAATGAGTGTGTGTGTGTGTGTGTGTGTGTGTGTGTGTGTGTGTGTGTGTGTGTGTGTGTGTGTGTGTGTGTGTGTGTGTGTGTGTGTGTGTGTGTGTGTGTGTGTGTGTGTGTGTGTGTGTGTGTGTGTGTGTGTGTGTGTGCCAATACTCCAGGAGAGAGTTTGACCTTCATGTAGGAGTGCTGGAGTTGACACAAGCACGTCTGCACTGGGACAAGAGCTCAGGTTTAACAGGCATATTGAAAAGGTCAGAGCTGTCACTCACCCAAACACACACACAAAGATGAACACACACAACCAAAGTCCATATGTGCATATCGACATACACAGACACAGACACAGACACACACACACACACACACACACACACACCTGGAAGAGGCAGCTAGAGCATGCTAAAACGGTGAACCATGTCAAATTAAAAGAGAAGTTTGTGCGCTCCCTGCCCCTCTGCTTTAGAGACTGGCTTCAACACACACACACACACACACACACACACACACACACTTTGGACTGCTGCCAAAAATCCCTGGAGCTGGCAGTTTTTGCCTGGTCTTATTTTTCAACCTTTTTCCACACCCACACACACACACAAACACACACCCAGACAGGGTCATTGGCGTATAAAGTTGTTTTGGTCCGTCTATGCGTTGTGATTGGCCGCTGTGTTGCTAGCCAAACAAAAAAAATGTCTTTCCTCTGTAGTAACAGCTCTACCTCACCCCCCACAGACTACCCTGCCTCCTAATCTGCTCCCTGATTGGCTGATTAGATTCCTCACTCTTTCCTCTCCCTGCCTATACCTTTCTCAAAAACAAACCCTCTCTTTACCCACACCGGCTGGTGCAGGGCTGACACATGCTGGCACAATCAACACAAACACACACACACACAGATTTGATTGGCACCCAAATAATATGGGGGTGGGAGCGGGGGGGACAGGCTTTGAAAAAAGGTGAAAAACAATGTCCTGAACATCTGTGTTTCAGACTTACAGTTAAGACAGTATTGTATGACTGAAAATAATTAAAGTTCCCTTCCACAGACGGAGCAGAAAACCACTAACAGACAGTATTTCTGTCCCCCTGTTCGTACCAAACAATCAGAGGTATTGAAAACAAAGTTGACTTCAAAATCTTCAAAATAATGTATTTGTTTTAGCTTAAATAATTGCTGTATATAACTTTCATTAAAAATACTATATAGACATAAAATACCTCTATAAAAAGTGAAATTAATTCACGACGATAAGGTTTAAACTTCTGAAAACATTAACATAATTTACTGAAAGTACAATATTCAGGTTTCTGTCCAATCCGGGGAACAGGGCCACTGGACCCTCTTACTGTCGGACCTCAAACCAAAATACAGATTTTCCCCGTAAAATGTTAAAGTGATGCCAGAAAACAATTGTTCTGTTCCTCAAACACGGTATGAATACTACAGATATGGAGATGGTGTCAGATGTCTGGTCAGACAGCAGAGACAGCTCTGTTTTTACGGAGGATAAATAGGGGATGGATGTCCGGTGGGTCTGCCGGTGTGGCAGGCAGCAGGCTGACACTGAAACTGAGATTTCTGATCCTTTCTTTTACTCTCCTTTTTCCTGGAGAGGAAGTAAAGAAACCAGAGCTCTGGATGTATTTGTAGTTTGAGGTGCGATATATGACTCAGCAGCTTTAAGACATGAAGGAACTATTATTTTCCGCTTCGCTCTGATGCAGGACTTTCACCGGAAAGTGGGCGGGGCTGTAGTCTTGACCGGAAGTGCCCTCGTACTTTATGTTTCCAGTACTGTATTAATGTAAACAAAAGCATAGCATAATAAACACTGGTGTCTAGCTTTACACTACAGTACATAAGACACTCCTAAGACAAAATGATGATTGTGTCCGTACTTTACCACAGGTTCATGTCCTGACATCACACCTGAGAAACTGCAATAACGTGCAAATTTAATTATCTTAAATACAGTGTGGCACAATTCTACTGGTGAGCTAAAACGTATACAAGGAGAATGAATAAGTATAATGAGACACATTGCATTTCTTTCTCCTGTATTCCTCTTTTCCATACCGAAGTAATTAGCAATTATGTCGCAGCGCTGCTCAGCAGGCTAATGTTGTTAAGAAATGCCTGCAAAGACATGTCGCAGTGATTCAGTTATTTCTACACTCATTAATAAGCACTGCGCTCCAGCATTTTGAGGGGAATTGTTTTTGTTTCTGTATTTAAAGGTAGCAATCTTGAAGCGACGAGCCACTTCCTGAATGTCTTTATTCATCTTTAGAGACTTTGTTATTGCCTCTGCTAGGTAACGTAAAAAGCTCATCACTTAGTGAGAGAATTCGACGTGTCTCTTCCTGCTTCACGAAGGTGTGTGATGATGAAGGGCCGTGTTTGCTGCATGCTGATGGACGGAGAGGATGCTCAGCTTTAATGCAGACTGATGAGAGGCTGCTGAACTGAATGAGCTGGCAGGAGATCCAGCAGACAACACTACAGGGACCTGTCGTCTCTCTGACTCCTCTTCCTCACAATGATTACCCACAGGTGTGCAAAACAACACGGGAAAGCAGTCCATGACCCGTGATACAGTAAATAGCTGGAGGGGCAGTCGGAGGAAGGCTAATGGTGCGTTCACGTTGAAAAACATGGATGGTATTTCATTGCTTAGAGAGTTTGATAAACAACATTCTTGCATGGCTTATGTTGGTGTTCAGGTGCTTTTACCCAGACAGGAGTTTCTTATTATTCCCACACTACATGAATGCATCACAAACGCCCCATCCTCAATCTTAGGACGGCCCTATTATGTCTTTTAGGTTTACCCTCTCATGTAGTGTGTTCTATAGGTTTTAGTGCATGTAAATGGTCTTCAAAGACTACAATTCCTGTGTTCCCTCCAAAGGGAGTTGCTCTCCCACAAACTCCCTCCCCAGTCTGAAACGCCTCCAGTGGACTACTTTGTATACTTCAGTAACACAATGACATCACTATGTAACACTAAGCAACACATTGTACTTGATAGGCCAAGGGGCGGGACATCTCTAAGCCAATCACAACAGAGGGGTTCAGGGTTGTGTGCATGTAAATGGTCTAGCAAGGATAAAGTCTCCTCCCACACACGCCTCAAACGCCTTCATTACAGTCATTTGTTTACCAGTGACATCACTATGTAACACTTGCGCTTCAATTGGCTAGTGCTACAACACATTGTACGTGATAGGCTAAGGGACATCTCTAAGCGGTTGACCAATCACAACAGAGCAAGCCAGCTAACCAATCAGAGCAGACTGGGCTCTGGTTTCAGACAGAGGGTGAACAGAAGTGCTGCAGCACAGGCAGTATGAGAAACATAAAGAGCTTTCTGAACATTAAAGCATGGAGACATGTCCCAGGAGAGACACGAAATACAAATATGAACCTGAAAATGAGCAGAATATCTCCCGATACATTTCATAATTAATGTATCTGCCCAATGATTTTCCATCTGCTCCAAAATTCAATCTTTTCTTTCCTGACTAATCTTAACGACTCTCCAATGAAGTTTCATGGAAGATCTTTTTGTACTCTTGCTGACAAACAAACAAACAAACAAACAAACAAAGTCAAAGAAACGGGTTGGGAGCTCACACTTAAAATGAACAACACATGGGATTTGTTTGTGTATTTCTTATCATCAATGCTGATTCTTTTCACCCCTCTCATAAAATCAGTTTCTTTTTCGGGAGCTGGTATGTGTTCCTACTGCAGGTACTACATACAAAAGGGAACTTGCTTCTGCTTGTGTGTGTTTAATTTGGACTTATTCTGATATCCAAAATAAGCGCGCATCATGTTATCATATATCTTTCTTTTTTGTTGCTAAAACCACACCCATTATCCCTGCCAAGCGTCTGACAGATGGTGACATATCCAACATCCTGTGAGAAAAAAAACTACCCACTTGAAAGAAGTCAGAAATCCAATTAAATCATATAGTTTTGAAATTGATAAAGAAAATGATATATCATTATGGTGCTTCATATACATAAACAGCAGCAGGAGCATGAATACACTGGTTTGTGTTAGAATCGGCTCTTTCTGATTTCCATGATTGCTTTGGCAACATTACAGGAAGTCTCACCTTATGACTTATCACTGTATGTTGCCAAAAAACATCCTGCCATCCCATATTCCAGCAAAACAACATTTCTACACTAGCCTAGTTGTCATCAGGTGTCGTATGCATGAATGAACTTGCGTCTTAACGATTCTTCCTGGTATCCACGATTAGCTTTGAGAACACAAGAGGATATATTGTGCTGATGAAGCCGTCCTGATCGTAAGTCAGGGAGAAAAATAAAAGGTGCAAGCCCACACATGCTCCTCAGAACTCAGTGCCACGCTCCGAAACACCTTTCCTGGTAATAATCTGTTGAAGGTGATAATTTATTCTCCGTCTTCGAAGCAGTCCCCCCCCTCACCTCACCCCACCCTCACTACTTCAACTCTCTGCACTCCAGCTGGCACAGAATCCACCCCAAAGCGTGTCGGATGGGCGGTGCGTTACATTTATTTTGGAACAAGTTTCAGCGCCGCAGACGAGAAGTAATTGTCTCGCATTTGCTAGCCTGACACTGTGGGTGTTTACGAATGCAGAGCGCCTCCAACCTCGCCAGCTGTCGACATGAAGCTGAACTGGATATCTCCACTGGATAGAATGGAAAATTTGGCATTAGGCCAGGTAGTTTCTTAGACAGACAGACAGACAGACAGACAGACAGACAGACAGACAGACAGACAGACAGGTGAGCGACAGAGATGGAAATGCAATATTCATCAGGTGATAGCTCCAGTATCACTATATTATTTATTGAGACCGAATCCGCTCTGTCATCATCCACACTCTAACAGGCTGAGCCTCCAGCGCAGCCATAGGGAGGGTGTATGCAATATATAGACGGATTTCCCAAATGAATCAGTGGACGAGATGCAATCTGGTCCAAATACAGCTAATGAGACCGGGCTTCATCTCAAATCCGCTGTGAGGGGATTAGGCAGGTTCGCGTGCAAATATTTCATTTCTCATCTGAACTCTAGGGTTCTGTACATTTATATATTTCTCTTCTTCAGGTGAACAGAGGTTGATCCGGCTGCGTGATTTGTTTCTACTCCTGTGAATTAATTAAATCATATGTTCCTCTAATGTACTTCCATGTGTTCAATCTGGCCATTAACACATGAAACCACCTGTCCAAATAGTTAATTTGAGCAGCTTTAAATAGCCATGGGATGGATTAATGATGGAGGTAATCATTTACGGTATGCTTTATTAATCTGCTCTCCTGTTATTAGGACAGTTATTAAGGTTGTCAGTCGTTAAGGGGTGACGGTAGTGGTGGTGGTGGGTGGGGCGGTCTAATTTAGACTGTACAGATCTTTACTATTGATCTGATGTAATGTCTTGCCCTCCACGAGTTCACCTGCGCTCACTATCACATCACTTCTGCCGCTAACTGCCGACAGCCGAGCTGACATACATGAATTATGTAACATCGGCTTCTGATTACCTGGTCTGCACAGCGAACACGTTATGCATAGCTGCAGAAAATACACCCTCCTTTACATAACCTTGCAGAAACAACCAGGTTCTATCATTTTGTGACAGTTGTGGGCTAAAGCGATAGTGTAATCCAAGGTGAAGACAGCATTCTCCATGAGCGACACTGACTCGGTTTGTAGAGTTCTTGGCCTGGCTAGCATTTGCATTTTTTGGGGGAATTTTTGGAAGCTAATGAAAGAAAGACGGAACTCCCTTGCTTTGGGATTTTAGGCTTTGCAGACCATTTACATGCACAAAAACCAATATAGGAAAGGGAAAACCACAAAAACATACAGTAAAAAGGGCCCCTTTAAAACCCTGTAGAGCCCAAATATAGAAAATCATCCGAAATTAAAGAGTTTTCACATTTTTTTAGAAAATGTTGTAATACTGCAATATAAAATAAATCTAAATAAAATTGGACGAATGTATTCCACAATAACTAAACATGTAAATAAGCATTGTGAGGCTGAACAAAAGGACCTTCTGACTATGTACAAAAAATGACTGACTTTTTTAGGATAGCTTAAAGTGATGTTGTAAAATGAAAAGCGGGGGCCTTACTATTAATAATTGCATTGGTATTCAAACACAGCTATTAGCATGATGCATTGCGATTCAAACTGCTGTTTGACGGTCTATGTTCTAATTACCGCAGAGCTTGCATTGCTCTACACATTTAGCAACGTTAGCCCGAACCACTACTTGCTTTGTTTTAGCCAGCTACATTCATTTAAAACCACATCTGACAAAGTGATGTACCACTCAGGAAGAACAGGGCCTTCTAAATGATGTTTTTGATTCATTTATTATCCAGTAATTCTCTTATTTCGCTACAAGTATTTAAAATAACCATATAGAAAGAGCTTCCATCTAATCGCTGTTGATATTGTCTGCCTTTGGGTTATCATACAGGCATCAGTATTTAATTAAGACTGATGTTAAAACTCCTTGTAGTGGCTTTAAGACGTCTTGCTTCTCTTTACAGGGTCCCTTAATTGATTCCACACATAAATGTCATTTCACCGGTCCGACTCGGTCTGTGGCAGAAAATGTTGCATAAGGTCGTCTGAGGCTCTAGAAGAGCTTTGTCAAGTCTGCGGAAAAAAAATCCTCATAATATCACCAGGGGTTATCATAGCTCAGGTTTGGAGACCATACATTGATAACAGAAACCCGGGTTAGAAACTTGACATGGTACACTGGGAATTCAACGGGCAGAGGTGGTTCAACGAAAAATGCTTTTGGTTTTATTATGGGAAATGTCAACCTGATCTCCAGACAAGAGCTGATGTGGAATGATTCTGAAAGATCTTACAAAGGTTCCAAAATAAAAACCTGTGCAGGTAGACTACGGCGTGTTAGGGGGAAACATCAGGATGGCTTTCGTAGATTAACTTTGGTTTAGGTAATCAAAACACGCAAGGTAAGGATGTTACGGCCGGGTCTAGGGGAACCTAGACACAGCTGTTTAATTAACCCTTCAGATGTGAGACATAGCCAACATGACATGCAACACTCCTATACAGAAAGGACTCTAAACTCACATAACAAAAATAGGCAAATCAAACAAGAGCTTCTTACCTAGCTCCTACAACAAAAACCAGGTTTAAACAAAAGGGATTCTCACTCCTACTTCCTGCCTGACTCTCATAAGACATTTTACAAAACTGATTATTTACAGAGGTACAAAAAGGAAGCTATTTACTGCTACTATCTAATTTGCCACACAGGCCTACAGATGTATTACCTGGGTCTGGACACACACATGCTGACTGTTTGAGAGTTGGAAGAGAAGAGAGAGCGTGCGTGCTTATGTTATACAGGTTCCCCAAGACCGAGGCGTAACGATGAACAAAATTGTGTTTATAAAAAAATCATCAACTGCAGGTGTTTTATTGAAAACTAACCTCAGTCATGCATGAGTGTCCGATGGGCTACTCGCATGCTTTTTCTGCTTGCAGTCTTTCGAAGGGTGAAGTTAGAGCTGCTAAATTTGTAACAAGGTGTTTTTTTAAATGCACTCATCTAGCAGAAAGATGCTTTATTGGCGACGAGACTGCAATAGCATCAAACGTTGTCTTTGTTGCAACAGATGCCCTCAACATCCAGAAGATGGGTATCCGTCCAAAAATGTTGACTAATTGATTCGCCAATCGATAGAAAATGTGCTACTAAAGGTTTTGATAATTAATCCCTTTTTAAATTAATATACATATTTCCTGATTTATACCATTAAACTGAATATATTTGGTTTTGGAAACAAACTAGACAATTAAAGATATCCCTTTGGAAAACGGTATTGACATTTTGCACTTCTTCCTCGACATTGTGTAGACCAAGCATTGAAGCGAGAACATGATCTAGTTGGAGCTCTGATAATTAGTCGGTTCCCTAGTTTTCTTTTTTTGGCCTTTCTTCCGATTTCCACATCAGCAGAGAGGAGCCCTACCGTGTGTGTGGACAGCATTGTGTCTATATTTAAGATAGCGGATGGTTAAAACCAACCTGCGGTGCTCGATGTAGACTAAGACTGAATAAACACAATGCATAATTAATAAGCCAACGAAGCACTGCTACACGGTGCACCTGACTGCCCACTGAGACGAGCTTTAAGGCCAATCAAGTGTTGCCTGGTCGGGCCGCTGTGTACCCATACACTATGTATGCGGCCATGCCTCAGCGCACACACACTTATTCAGAAACTAATGAGGCCTTGGGAGATCGTACACATCTAAAAACGTTTCTCTGTCTGCTTGACTCCGTATATGTTTATCTGAGCGTGAAGCTCGGCATCGTATAGATGGTGTACGTTGAGGACGTCTCACAAAGCGAAGCATCATTCGCCACAATCGTTTACCCCATTTGTGTTCCCCCCCTACTCTGTCACATTACTATTCCCATCACCGGGGTCAGCGAAGCACGGGGAGTTATTAGAACATTCCTAACTAAACATATCTTGTATTTTTTGTTGAAAAACAACTCCTCGACGGTAATTGCATGGAGCGTTTACGGCTAATGTACATGCATGTTAAATGACGAGGACATACTTTCACATATAAGTGTAAAAAAAATGAAGGAGTGCGTGATGGGGAAATGAAAACACGAGGCCCAAGTGTCATAACTATTCCACATCGTGAGAGAGCCCCTGACTCTACTTCAAAGCTCTCGGGCTGACAGTGGCTAATGATGAACACTCAGATGGAGAGCAAAGAGACAGCGATCCAGACGCGCACATTAAAAAGGCCTCTTTACGCCGAGATAAAAGACCAAAACTCGCGCCCGACTCCGGCTAATGTGCGTTTAAGCACTCATACATACATAAACGCGTACACAGGCAGACACACTTATCATGCAAATGTAGAATAATTAAAGTCTTGTCTGATAGAGGAAAGCTGGGTTGCCTTTTGAAGATAGCAATGCTCAAAAGACTCATTGATGTTACGCTGGGTAACGGAGGAGAGACATAGAACTGGTGTCTCTTCCCCTTTATCTCTCTCCTTCAAAATCCAAACACTGCAACTCTCTCTGGACAATGCTGTGTATTTACATATTTTTGGAGGTTATGGGAAGCCATGTGCAGGAGTACAACAAGACAGCCATTGCTCTCCAGAAGGTGGGTCAGGGTTTAGGTGCCTCAGGACTCCTCATCACCACACCAAGCTGACTACATCATGTGATAACGGAAGACTACAACAAAATGTCTATCTGAACCGATGAATCTCTTTCATTCAGTTCTAACAACCAAAAACCTCTTTGTCACCTCCTGCTCTCAGCGATCACCTGCCAAACTCAGGATTTAGTCGCTCTTATTTATATATATATATATATTTCTATTTCTGCTTTCAGACAGCTTCACATGCAGAAGGAAGCTATTTGATCAGCATGGTAACTGAGCAGCACACACCACAGTAATTCCTGCACTGAGGCATCAATCAAATCTCTTTTATGACCATGAAGTCATCCGAGAAAATAAACATAAATTGCAGCTTAGTGTCAACAGGAAGTGTGTGAAGAGAAGAGAGAGCTTGGCAACACTGATGTTTATAATGAGCGGCCAAAGTCAAAGGTTGGAATTAAAAATGCATATTTATGTTTAATTTAATGAGTTTTTCAGAACTGTGTTGCTGTGATTTGATAGACATCGGTGTACCGACTATCATCAGGTTTTCTTTCAAATGTTGTTAAATCCGGGTTGATGTACAGAGAAACTGGTGGTGGTTTCCAGCCGAACTCTGCCCACGTCCAAACGGTGTGAAAAGCGAAGAGAAAATAGAAAAAAAAAAATACAAAACGATTTTTTTGTTGAATAAAAAAACTAACATTTAACGCTTTGAATTAAAATGCTGAATGGGAAAATTGGTTTTCAGAACCTTTAACTTGTTAGACAAACAGCTCCTGACCAAGTCTTTTTTTCCATTCACATAAAAATGTGAGGCAGGAATTTTTTGATTTCACCGCTTTCGCACAATGTAGTCTTTTTCAAAAGGTTGCATTTTTGGGTGTCAAAAAAAAACCGCTTAGTACGAACAGAGAGAGAAAAGGATGCAATCCAAAGATTCCTACCTGATAGTTGGATGATTAGTTGGATGCCGCTGTCCGTTACATATGGAGCTGGAGAAGTTAAGGTTACCTATAAAGAGGGAAACACAAGCAAAGGGGAAAAAGTATAAGTGTTTTAATTCCCCAACCGTGTCCTTCTTAGACTTTACATTAAGCGTCTACTTTAGAACAGGATTGGTATTTTAAAGGATGCTTTATTTGGCATTATTAGTGTATTTTAGTGTTCAGTAGAATATGGCCACTTTTAAATGTAATTGTACATGTAAACTTTAATTTGAATATAAATTACAAAGTCAAAAATATAATGCTCAAACTAAATAAAGTATTACATGAGCTCAATACCAAATAACTTGTTGTTTATTGCAATAAGTTCTGCATCCCCTGATCCATAGGAAAAGTTAGTGCTGGTTCAACCCAGTTATAATACGCTCTGTAGACACTTCTGAGAGGAGACAGAGGGACACACCACATTATGCATTTATGGCTTATTCCTCCTTTCAAAAGGCAGCGCTCCAACAGTAAACAGTCACTGGCTTTGAGCCCATCGGCAGCTGCTCCACCGGGTGAAGCCGTGGACACTGTTATTGCTCAGACTGAGGCAGCGTTCGTGCTACAGATCTTTCTCCTGTGCTGCTCCAATTGACATTCACCCAGAAAGTGTCCATAATCCATGCAGCTCCTGTGGTGCTTCTATCAGAGCGACCAATAATGTGTCACAGCCATAATCATAACAACCAAAGCACATTATAATCACAACATCCACAATCACAGCTCGCCTCAATCAGCCCCTGCAGCAGGCGGAGAGGGAGTCCGGTTAACAAGGTTGGAGTTATCTATGAAGCTGCAATGGACCTGTGCCTAAACCAGACACAGCGGAGGGGGCAAACGACCGAGCTGCGACAAACTAAATAATACATCGTGCTTTAAATATTGCGAAGGAAACCTTAACGCGAGGTAACGTGAAACAATTTCAGCAAAGAAATTCTCATCGTGACCCTCAGGGGGTCTGCGTCATGGTACATCTTAAAGGACACAAGATTAGTATGTGAGGAAATACTAACTAGCTATGAAACAGACACAATATAATACTGATACCTGAGTATTATGACATACATACATAACAAACAAGAGCACTAGCTACAAGATCTCTTATTTGCAATCAAAAATGTAATTCACGTTAAGCTGCCAGGAAGAGTTCATGCTTACCATTTCAGAGGCAAATATTAGCAGTGACAGGACGATAGCTAGTTAAAGGCACGCAAAATGTGGTTTCTGTTTGGAAATGTGTTCTTTTTTTTACATTAGACTTTGTGTTTAGTGTTGATAATAGGGCATATCAATAAAAGAAGATAACTAATAGACTATGGGCAAAGAGAAGAGTCTATCTTGGTTTATAAGTCATTGGTTTTACAACAATATGTGAATCAGCTTTTCTCAGCTTGAACAGAGCTAGCTAACGCGATGGCTGAAGCTAACATTAGCCGCATTTGTGGAGCGAGGCTTTCTGTGGTTATTAGCATGACGACCAATGTAGTTAAGATGCCAGACCACTGAAGGTAGTAACCTCTCCATGATCAAGTTGTATGTCTTTTACAAGCGTGCGTCTTCCATACAGAAAAAGATGGTAACGACACAAAATGGTGGTGCTTATAGAAAACTCGTTTTGCTTTTGACCCCCATAAATCAACACCAAAATAAAGCTCCTCATGGTTGCTTGTATTAAGACATGATGTAATGTTTACAGTGTCTGAGGTTACAGTGCGGACGTTCCCTGACAGAAGGGTATCTCGGTGAAGGTGGCCACTGCGGACTTCCAGCCAGCCTGGTTGTGTTTTCATTATTTAAACTCAGTAGTTAGCAAAGGGGCCGAGTACACACACATACACACATGTGCATACAAATGACCGGGCAGGAATTTGATCTGGAACACACACACACACGCACACACAGGCAAGCACAAAAACTAATTGGCCACCCCATTAGTAATTTATTAAGCTTGTCCTTGTAAATTTTATCAGGTATCCAGCAGGGGAATGGATTTATTGATTCGCTCTGCATTCATCAGGCCCAGAAAACAGAGTGAGAGGGAGAGCAGGGGAGTGGGAGAGAGGCAGGAGAGGAGAGAGTACATTTATCAGGACGGACAGCATCGGGTTCCAAGCGGCTTTGCGAGAGATCAGGCTGGAGTGTGTTGTGATTCCCCTGGGTCGCCACTATATCCTGCTTCATTCACAGCGCTGCCTTGCCTCAGCTTATCAATGCGCGCATCCCG
This sequence comes from Eleginops maclovinus, assembly GCF_036324505.1. Lineage (NCBI taxonomy): Eukaryota > Metazoa > Chordata > Actinopteri > Perciformes > Eleginopidae > Eleginops > Eleginops maclovinus. The sequence continues at coordinate 20,510,571 of NC_086361.1, forward strand.
ATCAATAATTCTCATAAAACACCAAGCAGGCTTAAGACTTATTCCTTCTCACGGCCAAAAGAAAAAAACTGCTGTCAAACTTATTCTTAACCCCCGGGAGCCACAGATAAGCTGCAGGGCAAACCGGTACACACAGGGTCACACACAGACTGGAAGTGAATTGTAGGAAAATTTCAATTTGAAAAAGCCAGCAGCCAGACTAACTACGTACAATATGTAGGAGGTTGCGACCTCATTACTGTATCACCTCTGGCCCACTGCTTGCCAGGTTTGTTTCTGTTTTCACCAGGTATTGGCGAGGATCGACTGGCTGTGGAAGTATGTGGTTATTGTAATAGCATTAGTCCCTCTGGCTCATCCATCCTGCCCATCACTTCTCTAACGCTCCACTTCGTTTGTGATCACTAGCGGACCGCGGGGGGAAAAAAACTCCTATCGCAGTTTTCAATCCTTTCCTTACACACTGAGAAAAGTTGACTTTAATTAAATGTATTGGGTCGACAAATTGGGGCGAGACCACAGCAGCATTATCAGTTTCTTATTTTTTCTAGGTATGTCTTTGTGTTAATACATTTGACAAAAAATCCATTGCATTCTATAAACTACTGATAACATTTCTCTGTGTTGGAATTCCACAGACACTGGAGTGGCTGCCATACACGCAGAGATAAAGATTTAAGAAACATTTGGAGCAGTCTCTTAATTTTTGTATTTTTGAGCTTTAACTGAATACAGTTATGTGAAATCTGTTGACGTAATACTTTTAATTAAAGTCAACGTTTCTTCCAGTGCAGCAGGAGAGGCAGTGAATATAAGTGGGAGGCGGAGAAGGAAAGGTATGAGGAGAGAGGAAGAAGGAAAAGGAGAAGAGTTGGAGTTGTTGTTGTTCTTCTTGGCAACGCGGCTAATTGTGGCGGGTTTCTATGTGCTTGAGTATATATATTCACCTTTGTGGGCGGATGGATGATTTTCCGCATGTGTGGGCAAGGAAGTTAAATCGACGTGACAGCGAGAAGGCTCGAATGTAAACACCGGTTTCTGAAATGCAATCCTTTATAAGCAAAAAAAAACAAAAAGCCCTCACTCTGGAAGTTTGGAAGCAATCCTTTTGGGGAGAGGATGAGAGAAACTCTGCTGTAAGATCCCTCTCCCTGTAGGCCATTTCCTTGACTAGTATTGTTCCAGGATTCCCCAGCACGGCTCACCGGGAGGCTAGCGCTGCCTGCTGCGTGATTGGCGGAGGAATCCCGTGTCTGGGATTTGGGTACAGTGATTCCTAATCCTCTGCATGGCTTCTTGTGTCTCTGGACGTCTCAGGTTGGAACATGTAGGAGGAGTGGTGTAAACACACATCCTAAGACATATGGACTGGAGCGATAAGGGCCTGTGGATGTTTTAAGACCATTATTGTATGGATTCCAACCATTTACCCTCAAGCGTTTTGGCCACTCTACTCTGCTGTAAGCTCTAGAAATATTCATGATATTGTTCGAGAAAGTGTTTGACTACGTCTTCAGAAGCATATAGGGTTCTGAGCACCGTCATCTTGGAGGGTTATTTTCAAAAACCTACTTCAAGTAGGTCCTAATTCACTGTGAGTAAACATGGAGGACCGAAGCTGTGCTTACCATTTTCAAAAGAGTAGTATTTTACAGATAAGTGAGGCTTTTCTTTTGGAACCGAAAAAGTATCTCTTACCTTGAGCACACAGTATGTTTCCACTTGTTGAGTTTGTTAGTTCAATACCAAAAGTTGGAAATATTTGCTTTCTAAAGATGACACTGATGAAAGAAAAAAAGTTCAAGGATCGAAAAATAATGACTGCATTTTTGGAACCTTCGAAAAATTCCAGGAATTTGTCTTTATGTGTGATAGTTCTTTTTTCAACCTACCAGTTGACTTCCAACTTCTTTCCTTGCATTTCTTTTACATTTCAAAACATACAATATAAATCTGGGGAAGGAAAGGTTGTGAAGAGGGGCTGGAGGTGGGCGTCGAGGCTGATATGGAGGGATGAAGGGAGAAGAGAAAGGGGGAAAGGAGAGGAAAGGAGGGGAGGCAACAATCTGTGCTGGTTAACGTGTCCCTGTTGACCCTGCAGACGGGGCCACCGCTCCCTCCATCTGCCTGAAATAATCGCTAACACACACTTCCACGCGCATGCACACACTTTCCGAAATGGTAAAAAAAAAAAAGCTTTAATGATATTCCAACACAATCAGCCAGAATCCATCACTTCAGTTTCTGCAGGAGGCAGAGAGTGCCAGTGTGTGTGTGTGTGTGTGTGTGTTTCACTTTGAACATTGAAGGTGTTTGTGTGTGCCTGCAAGTGTCTCTGTATTACGTGGGTGTGTGTCATGTCTGGGGCACCATATGTTCCCCACAAATTTGTTTTCACCCCTAAAAAAACCATATCCATATCCATATTAAGCAGCTTTAATTAAGACCCCCTCTACCCGCGTGCGTACTGTACACAGATGTACACTCACACACTTGCACACACTTCCTGAGAGAGGTGGTGTGATTTCATAGCATCACATCGCTAGTGAGAACACTTGAGAAACAAGTTAATTGACATTGACTATTCATATATACAGGGTGTGTTTGCTGGGCAGCGGGCAGATGGTCTTTGTAAGCCCCCATAATGGCAGCCAAAAATTAGAAATAATGCTGCCTCAGTTTCGTTCTTTAGTGGAGGGAAAACCACATGATGGTTGACGGCGAGTGATGCATGCACCGGTGCTCAGCGCGGTTCTGAAGACACACTGCTCATCTTCAATCTATGAAAGGTTGTTGATTGAGGTTATTGGGTTTGAAAGTGTAAATCAGTCACTGATTCATAAAAATTGCCAGTGAATGTGCGTACATATTTGTGCAAATGTAGTGTTTGCATAGTGGATTTGAATCAAAGTCATTATTCTAATAGGTCATAGATGTCAATCGCAATTTTCCCGGTTGATTATGAATCTCAATTTTAGATTTGACATTAAATAATACGTATTTTTATGGAATATTGAAATGTTATTGTACTTTTAGACTAAATCATTGATTGATTTGGGACTTTAGAACATGTTTAATCATCTGTTTGATTTAATATTTTTGGAGTATTTGTATTTGAACAAACTGCTGCTTCGGTAACAACAATAATTTGCCAAATTGGGATCAATAAAGTATACATCTAACATATTCTAACCCTTCTCCTAGATACCTTCTTGTTGGCAAAACCTCAAGGTGTTTCTCAGTTATATCAAATGGAGGAGCAAATCTAACCTGCGACTCCTTTACACCTTTAGAGTTTATGCAATATATGTAAACAACATATCGTAAAGGCCTTTTATTACCTCCGATGAAGAGGTAGCTAGCTCGGTTAGCATGCACTTAGCGCTAGAAGTAGAGCAACATGCATTTCGCCACAATAGCTACAAGGCTAGTTTCCTAACATTTAAGTTAGTATGGAAAGCTTGACAAGACTCTGAACATATTATACGTTATTTTGCCAGAGTATGCGTCCCCTAATCTCGACAGCAGAGGTGGCGAATGCAACATTAGCCCAAACAATAAGCGGGTTTTAAAAAGTGCTGTAATTTCCCATTAAAAATCTAACTGAAATCACCTGTTCTCTCTGTATTTTGTGTCAAGTTCATTTTGAATTAATGATAGCACACAATGTCGCTCTACAGTTGCAGGATGATAACACGAATGCTAATCATAATTGATGTTTAAAGTGGTAATCCTCAACCGATGATTGCTTGGGATATTTCTTCTTTTGTTAGTGGCCATGGTCTGTCTTTTTCACCACTTTCCTTTCCCGAGTCAAACCTTTTAACCTTGATCCCATTTTCTCTACCTCCGCCAGGGCCAGAGGGAGTTTGTGATTATCCCAGCAGCCCGGACAAGTTGCCACTCCATCACAGAGCTAACACATAGGTGACAAACACATTCATTCTCACACCTACAGGCAGTGGAGAGCTTCCACTCCGCCTCCCATGCATGTCTTTGGACTGAGGGAGGAAACAGGGACACCCAGAACAAGGAGGACAAGGACTCAAAACCAGGATTGAGGTCAACATGTGACCTAGTGATTGAAGAAAGAATAAGTAGGTCTACATTTTAGGTATGCATTATTAATTTTAAATGTGCCACTGTAACTTTTGAAACTGCAATAGGTCCTCTCAACCGGTCGAAACATATGCTTGATGTTTCCCACCTCACCCATGGTGTTTTCTGTCTCTTTCTAGTTGTCCTCTAGTTGCCCTAAAGGACAACTGCATACATTTGTAAATCTTCCACCCTTGACTGGTCTTATTTGCATTATTTTCTGCTCTGATGTATCCAATTACTACTTGCATGCGATGCTTCATCTAATTTAATGTAGGAGCCAAAGCTGTGACACTTCTGGACAGAGCTCTGGATGCAAATCAGGGTTTCTTTGGGCTAAAAACAGCCACTTAAAAAGGCTTTGATAGTCGTCATTAATGCCTAACTGCTTATTAAGGGTGTGTTGATTCAGACCTCAGCCTCTGGGTTTAATGAATGGGAGCGTTCCATGTATATGTGCTGTTGTAAAGGGCAAAGTGCGATGCAGTGATGGCAGGACTCAGGAGAGGGTGCGTTGTGAACGATGGTGTCTCTACCAGCCGTGAAAAATGGTTGTGGCACCTCCACGTCACACGTTTTCTGGGAAGCTGTCACCATGGAGACGTGGCTTTTTTGGCTTCGCCGGGCGATAACAAGGTGGGGATGTGCTTAAAGAGGGAGGGGTGGGGTGGGGGGGGGGGGTGAGGAAACATGGGGTTGGCTGTGCACAGAGGGAGGGACAGGGGGGCGAGATGGACTCAAAATGCTGCTCTCAAAGTATTTTAAATCCCAGAGAGCCTCGGACAAAAGAAGGAATGTCACACACATGTTTATATTGGTACACTTGTGGGGTCCTCATCATCAAAACATGTTTTTTTTAAAGCCTTTAACCAAAACATTGATAAATGCTTACCAAACGATGATTAACATTTATTATTTTAACCTGGACTGTATTTCTTTTTCATTTTTCTTCCAATATTAATTATGTTCCCCACTTTTTAGATTTCTAGAGGAGCTACACACACCTTCACAGCAAGGTGGACTGATTCCAAGGCACTGATTTACAAAGCCTTGAATGTTGGCGGAGTCTTATTCTATTATTGTATGACACAAACATGCAGTTCACCTAGCAACAGGTTAATGCATGGTTACAAAAAATGATTTGACTATGAATCTACAATCTTCAGAGTCGACAAATCAGTCGGGATGAAGGAGGAGATCAGTTTCTCCAGGAGGGTTTTAGTGTTGTGGTAAAATAAATTGCATAAAGTGAGGAATGACATCAGAACCATTATGTTGTGATAAAACAAAAAAATAAAGACCCAAGTTGAAAGCAATACTTGCTAGTCACAATACACCCTAGTTTAACGATTCAAAATACATTTGAAAGACATATTTGTACATGGAAAATGGATCCAATGTGTAATGTGAACAGAAGGAAACGCACACATAATTATAAACCGCACTTTGCATTTCCCTTCAGCTGAACCGAGCAGTTTAGCACCTACATATACTGTCTATTTGAGATGTTGAACATTGTATTTTTCAAGCAATTTAGCTAATTTAATGGTCTGCCTCTCAGGAACGAGTGAGAGTGCTTCTCTGCAGGGAGGGAAACAGCATGTATAGCGGCATATTTTCACATATAAATCTGTGAATCATGTGTTACTTCAACAAAAGTAAGAGTAAGAGGCAGTGGAACGACTAACCAAGATGGGGAGTTGGTGAGTTTGTGTAAAAATATTTGGAAGAAGTGTGTCTAACGACGCTAAGACCCATGAACACATCGTTCAGCGAAACAACAACGGCTGCAGTTGGGTTGGGACACAAAACACCTGAGCAAATATATCGGCATTTAACGTTGGTTGGGAACATGTTTACACATCGCACAATTTCTTTTTGGTTTACCTGTAAAGATCATTTGGTTGTTGTTATTATTTTTGTACAAATAGATTCACTGAAAGATTGCATGCCTCTTTTTTTCCCTTTGGAACTTTATTATTTATACTTTGTAAAAAAAAAACGTATCGTCCAATTTAAAAAGAAGAGTAAAAAGTGGGCTCGGTTTGTCAGGTCTTTCAATATGAAGGTTGTGGGTTCAATCCCAGCCTCTGCAGGCAACATGTCGAAGTATCATTTTTGAACCACAAGTTGCTCCTGATAGCTGATGGCCAACCGTGTGTGAATGTGTGTGTGGATGGGAGCTTAAGTGGCACTTTGCTCTGTATGAATGGGGTCTAAATGGGTGAATGATACCTGGTAAATCTAAAGCGCTTTAGAGTAAAGCTCTATATAAATAATGTTGATTTACCATTCAAAAAATATCTTACTGTTGCATACATAGTTGATAAGATACGAGCTATAACAAAGGCAATAGTACATATGTGTGCTGGTAATTATAAGCATGTTCGGGAGTCTAACTTGTTGCCTTCAAGTGTCAAAACAACCAAATAGGAATAGAATAACTTCACAGTTAAACATCAATTTCACTTTCAAATGAGACACCTGCTATTTCCCACTTTCACACCACAGTTCTCATTATTCTGCTTAGCTTTCTGTTGCAGAAAAAGTGGTTTAGAGGATTATGATTCTCCTCAGCTTTGTGTGAACATGCAGTATACAGACAAGTTGTAGAGGATGCCCATTGGTGGACAACCACTCGACCTCCTGAGCTATACTGGCATTGTTTTCACAGGTGTTATTGAGTTGTTCAAGCCCAAACGCTTCATGGTGCATAGACTGGAAAAGAGCTATCCAAATACAGTCCAATTACCATGAAGCGTCAGGTTCACATACATTCACACACCATTCGGGTGAAGTCTGGGTTTAGGTATCGTGCCCGAGCACACATATTCACATCGACTGCAGGGCCCAGGGATTGAACCACCGGCCATCTGATTGGTGGACAACCATGTCCCCCCTGAGCCACAGTCTCCGCATAACTCCCTCATCCAATCTTATCTGAAAATCAGGGTCTTAACCAGAAACCAGCCCCTGTGTATACCGGACAAATGCCCTCCCTGCCACCAGCTTTCTATCACGGGTAGAACATTTGGTCTCCATTGTGATAGTATGTGAATGGATCTCTCACACACACACACACACACACACACACAGGTCTCAATCCCCTCACAGACTGAAGGTAGATACTATTTCATTCCTTGTAATCAACTCGTGGCAGCAAAGTGACCAGCAAGCCTATGAACTGTCTATCTCACACACACACACACACACACACACACTCACACACACACACACACACACACACTCACACACACACTCCAGCAGCTAATCAAGAGAGTGTCTGGGACAGCGTCCATGAAAACTGGGCGACAGGAAGTTACAGGCATGTCACAGGAAATAGGATGTGTCTTTTCCCGGGGCTGCAGTATCCCTGCGATTAGAGGGAACAGATTGAGCTGTCCCTATGCATTACACACACTCACACACATATAAAACACATGCACACACACACATGTGGACACTCACACACACTTAGGTGGAAGGGGCAGGAGTTAAAGTAACGACATGAGCCCAAACACACCAAAGAAACACACAAATAATATGTTGTGTCTGATTTTCCTCGGTGGAGGGGGCTTCCTCTTCTCGATTTGTTTAGAGCAGCAATGAAGACAAAGTCCCGGAGATAGCGGGGTGACTATTTCCTATTGTTATGACTACCACTGGAGGACAACAATTGAGTGAAACACGAACATACACACATACCGAATACTGTATACACACACATTACTGCCAGGTTGGTTCTGTAAAGAGAGAGACTGTGCGACATTTCTCGATTGAACTTTTTCTGTTTATTTTTTTCCCCAAAGTGATTTGGCCCTTCTGTGCTTTACAGTTTCAGTCGTTCAGTGTGAAATATCTAAGGTGGCGACGACTGTTTCACTCTAAATTAAACACATATCAGTCACTTCCGGCCTAAAGTACAGCCCCGCCCAATTTTCGGCGAGAATCCTGCATCAGAGCGACGCAGAAAATAAAAGTGTCTTCATGTCTTAAAGCTGAGTCATATATCGCACCTCAAACCACAAACAAATCCAGAGTTCTGGTTTCTTTACTTCCTCTCCAGAAAAAGAGGAGAGTAAAAGAAAGGATGTAATTCAGAAATTACCTCGCATCATTTTTCCTTTTACGGGGAAATACTGTATTTTGGTTTGAGGGTGCCCCAGTCACCCGGTTTAGGCAAAACCCTGAATATTGCACATTCAATAACACAAGACAATGTGATATAAACGTCCTTATTTTTCATGGTTCTATTTTAAACTCATCCAGTTTTGGCCCTGATGAGAGATCTGTTGTTGCATTGTTTGTTTTTTACACTGTGCTTGGTGAACTACATTACTAATAGCAGTAATAAATAGTAAATAGGTTACTCCTCACATATGCCAATACCCAGGATTTCATGCAGGCATATGCTGTGTTTGCAGGTTTGTATTTTCAGAAAAGCACTGACTACCAATCACATTAGCTCAAAAACATCTGTAGTCAATTATTGTATATCGTGAGTAAATTTCCCATGGGCGACACTATTATTAATTTGCCAAACACTATCTTTACTCTTTGCTCATCTTGAAACACATTCAACTTGCCTTCACCTAAGTTAGCCCTGTCTGGAGCGAACACATGCACATTTGCATCAAAGCAGGTCTTTCCAGTGGCTTTGCAGGTAGTCATGGCACCTCTGAAATGTGCTTTGTAATTCACTATCTGAGGGGTGAATCGAGTCGAGTGAAACATATCTGTCAAAGTCTCCAAGTTGATGAAAATGATAATCCATCACTCATTTTGCAGGACAGGATGGCAGATATTTGGAGTGAGCCCCTTAGAGGAAATCAGGTGTGCAAACATTAATACGCTGAAGCCTTTATCCAATATGTTAGATACTGAGCAAATCAGCATTCCATATCATCCTCTGTTGCTCATTTTGAGGATTTACATACAAGTGATGAATATTAATCAGGCTAACACTCAGAACTGCAGTGTCTCCAGCTTGAACAAAAGGTGATCAGATTTCAAACAAATCATTGAGATAGAGTCTTAGCTGTAGGTAAATGGATTTTGTAAGACGTTCAAAAGGATCTTGATCAACACTGGATTCAGAATTGATAAAAAGCAATTCCGGCCCTAATCGCATCAAAGATGGCCGTCTCAGCTCGACAAATCCACAAACCCTACTCCAGTTTAAACCTACCTCCAACAGAAACAGAAATGATTTAAATCCCCTTAGCGTTTTAATATCATTAGCAGGAATTTGATACGCATTCATCAGATTAGTACTGTCACAGAGAGGTGAGAAGGAGGCACGCTTTAGATGGGGGTCAAGATCAGATAATGGTGGGAGATAGAAATCTCTGGCTCTGAAAGGATGCAGGAATGTCAAGGTAACAATGCGCAGGGGGAGAAAGGCAGGAAGACGGGCGGATAGAGGTTGGTCGATGAAGAGAAATAAAAAAAGTGTTGCTGTTGATATCCTGTCACGCTGCAGCGCTCTACCTCGTCCTCCTCATTCAGATTCACTGCAGGCCCTTGCTGTGTCCCCATGAGACCCCGATCGGCTCTAAATCACTACAAGATGTTTCGAAAGGAAAAAGTGTGGGAAACAGACGCGGACTCTGGGAACAACGACAAGGAATACAAATAGAGTACACGATCGTCTTTTTGCCGATGGAATACGATAATCTGATTTACAGACGGATTTTTCGAGGAAAGGAATGCCTCCTCCTCCACCTGCGGTTTGAGGCAATAACAGATCATGTTGCTTTGCTTGGTGTGTTTGCGGTCTCTTCGTAGCAGATGCTGGTGTTTCAAGCATGTCAACAACACACACGCACAACTTCGTTTGTTTGTATGTGGTGCTGATCGCAGGCAGAAGGCCTCGTGTTGCCTGTGAGACTGAAGAGTCTTCCAATGGAGCCGTCCAATTCATCTAGATATCAGAAACAAATGATGATACTTTGGTTCATCTGAAGTCAGAATATCAGCATGTTGGTTGTATTTATCCAGGAACTTAAAGTTGTGAAAGATGTAGACACAACTTTTTATTCAGCAGTGGAATAAGTCTTGCATTCTGGTTCAAGAATAACGTCAAAGAAGTTCAGTGTTCTAACCGGTAAAGCACATGTTTGTTAATTTTCCCAAAATGCCAACCACTGCCAGTCTGTAAAAGACTTTAAATGGTGTTTTTGGCAATAAGCTATACTGGTTTTGCAGGTTTATTAATAGAAAGTTGGTTTGCAGTTCGATTTCTAGATCAGCTACTATCAGCCCGTCAACAGGAATGTGAAATAGTGTTTTATAAAACACTTATTCTGTCTATACTTATATTAAAGCCTTATTTAGCTGACATTTTTACTCAAAGCGACTTACAATAAGTGCAATAAACCATTAAGATACTAACCCAGAACAAAACGAAAAGTGTAGATATATTAGTTTCCAACAAGCCAAGAAATTAGTGTAATCACCCATTTCAGAATTATGTATTTAAAATGAATGGATAATGATCATTGCTGCAGTCATGTGTATAAGTATGGTAAAAGTGGAGCTAATTTGAATCCTGCTGCTGGATATTTTAACCAATCATCTGTAAACGTGTTTTTGTCAGCTATGCTTTGTGTTAGATAATAATCAGAGTCTGTAAAGTAAGCAAATAAATGTAGTGGAATAAGAAGTTCAATATTGGTTTCCAAAATGCATAAAACGTACAAGTGGAATAACAATACCCAACCTCTCAATTATGCTTGAGTACAATACCTGAGATCATGTACTTCATTAGCTTCCAACTGTTTGTTTTATTTTATTGACGAACACCAGCACGATACATACTCAGCTGTAAGTCCGAGGAACCCCACCACTGCCCTTACATAATTAGCACGGTGTTATGTTGCCGTGGCTGTCTGATAATGAAGACAGCTTGTTACACGGTTGGAGAGACACCTTAGAGGTGCGAGGGCTTTCATTAGGGTTTTGGTAAAAGGGGCTGCCGGCCATGCTGGCAGCTGTTAATTGCTACTCAGGAGGCTCAGGCCGTTAGTGTACATGTGAATTAACAAGGGGGTTGACCTCACTGTCAAAGGGCCGAACACGGTCGTTGCTTGGTTGTTCCTTGGTGAAGACATCAGTAAGTCACGGCTGAAAACATATGTAGCGTTGCCTAGGGTTTATGAGTTTGATAATACATCCCTTTAGTAAATGTATAGCATGAATGAAAAATCCCCCATGACATTTTTCCACTACGGTAAGAACTGCAAACACAGCTAATGAACTTTGTGTGACGGTTCATATGTAAATATATATAAAACCTTAATTTAAATAAGTATGTTGTTTCTGATACTGCTTTCTTTATCCATTGGGCTTATAAAGACAGGCTGACAGCTTCTCTCCTTTATTGGAGATGTTACATCATGGGTCATAGAGAGCAAATGGTTTACAAGGAGGCTGTGGCACAGTGGGATAGTGCACTAATATTCGAATCAGGAGAGAGCTGGTTCCAGTCCCACTGCAGTGCAGCATGTATTTGTGTCCCTGAGCAAGACACTTCACCCAAAATTGCTCCTGTGGAGGTTGCCCACAGAACTGAAGTCGCTCTGGGTAAACGGATCTAAAAAGTAGACGTCTTGTCACTGATGGTTGGTTAATTTCACTTTAAAGAGGCCCTATTATACTTGTTGGGGTATTCCCTTTCCTGTATTGTTCAATATGAGCCTCCATTGGTAACATAGTGACATCACTCGCTCTTCTATTGGCTAGCTCCCAACATTTTGTACGTGGTAGGCTAAGGGGCGGGAAATCTCTGAGCGGTTTGACCAATCACAACAGGGGAGGCCAGCTAACCAATCAGAGCAAACTAGGCTCTGGTTTCATACAGAGGGTGAATAGAGGGGCAGTATGAGAAAAATAAAGAGGTTTTTGAACATTAAAGCATGGAGACATGTCACAGAAGAGGCACAAAATACAAATATGAACCTGATGTCCTCTTTAACAATGTCCTATAACAGAGGTTCATCCTAATGAAGAATTCTTGGGGAAACACTCAAGGTATCCTCTGAGTTTTTCAGCACTGCATATCATTTGGCTACATTTTCACCACAAGTCATCAACTCATGTATAAAAAAAAAAACGTCCACCAGACAGACACAACTCGGAAGTTTCCCAGCTGTCCCAAGACTGCAGGGGTCAAAAAGCAGTCTGGCAAAATCAGACAGCGAATCAGAGTTCCCCGCTCCTCTCGGCGGACACTGACACATCGGGTGGCTGTTAGATAAACACAAATCTGGAGGAAATCCTGCCGCAGTCTGCAAGAGAAATGCATTTTGGGAGGAGATTGTTTTCCCAGCAGGCGAGTCGTAACCTCAAATATAAAGCCAGCGCTACGCAGCGATGGCTTCACAACATTGTTAAATCCTGGAGTCAAAACATAGGTACAACTGCAGAGTGAGGAGTACGGAGAGAGAAAAGGGGGTTATTTTGGTGTCCAGATGTACAAAACTGAGACACATGTTACTCGTTATATAAAAATATATATATACAATTGCTTTAACTGTTATTAATTTAAGTTGTTACAATAAATGAAATATATTTCAATTTTTATTCACCGTAACTTAATACTTTATGGACTAAAATAAGCTCAGATTTGATTTGGAAATGGCTAATAAACAGTATATTAAGTAGGTAAAATTGGACAGGCTACATCACTGAAAGGATTTTCTCACATTCATTTATTTGCAGTATTATTCCACTTATATTATATATTCAGCTGTAATGGTACACTTTTATGTTGGGGTATTTTTACCCTTACACACGTATGTTGAATTGAAATGCTAATCCGTTCTCCACGACTGTCTGCACACTGCTTTTGTAGATATTTGTAGATATGCAGATAAACAACTTTTAAACGTTTCCATCTATTCTATTTTTTATCAAAGCAGCGTTGTGACTGCAGATCTCTTCTTTTACTTCATTATACCTGCATGTTGTTATTGTCCCAACAAAGAATCAAAAGCTGCCTCTGGTGTTCGAAACCCCCGAGACATAAAACAGCTCTGGTATGTAAATACAGCGTGCAACATGGGCAGAGATACTCACACAAATAAATATACAAATACACAATCAAAGACGCGCCAGACATGCAGGCATACATAATGTATATGCATACATACATAAGCACACGGGTGGAGGGGGGGGGGACAAACACAGACGTTGTTGTTGATGCACAATGAGGGAAAATGTGCTGAGTGTGCAGATGAGCTTTGACCCCGGGAGTCTGTGACTCATAATGACTTCAAATATCAGGGCAAGTGCGGCTCTGTGCATAAACAGAGTTAATGCAGGCTGAGATAAGGGAGAGTGTGTGTGTGTGTGTGTGTGTGTGTGTGTGTGTGTGTGTGTGTGTGTGTGTGTGTGTGTGTGTGTGTGTGTTTCAGCAGCCACTTAATCCCTATCGTCCTGCAGAGAGAGCTTGAGGAAACAGCAGTGGTGTAAAGTACCTTTACTCAAGTACTGTAAATGAGTTGTTCCATTTTCTGCTACTTTGTACTTCTACTCCACTTCAATTTAGAGGAAGATATTCTACTTTTTCTCCACTACATTTATTGTATATCTTTAGTTTCCTTCAGAGGTGGGAGAAGTACTCAGATCTTGTTCTTGAGTAAAAGTAGAAGTACTCCGGTCTTGTACTTGAGTAAAAGTAGAAGTACTCCGATCTTGTTCTTGAGTAAAAGTAGAAGTACTCAGATCTTGTACTTGAGTAAAAGTAGAAGTACTCAGATCTTGTTTTTGAGTAAAAGTAGAAGTACTCAGATCTTGTACTTGAGTAAAGTAGAAGTACCAGAGTGTAGGAATACTCTGTCACAGTAAAAGTAGTCTAAATGTTCCTCCAGTGAAAGTAGAAAGTACTCTCCTCTAAATGTACTTAAAGTAGTGACAGTAAAAGTAGTCATTGTCTGATTGGTCCATTTCAGAATAATATCTCTGATATGTTTTATAATGATTGATCATTAAAGTGTTCTCAGAGCTGGTAAAGGTGCAGCTAGTTTGAATGGCTTTGTATACTGCAGGGTAGCTGCTGGATTTACTGCAGGTGAACTAAAGTCTGATTTAAGGGCTGATTATATTTACCATCATTAATCCTAATCTGCCTAGCAACTAAAGGTGTTAATTAAATGTCCATCCATCCTTAATAATTAATTAAATGTAGTGGAGTAGAAGTACATGTTTTACCTCTGAATTGTAGTGGAGTAGAAGTACATGTTTTACCTCTGAATTGTAGTGGAGTAGAAGTACAAAGTAGCATTAAATGGAAATACTCAAGTAAACTACAAGTAACTCAGAATTGTACAGAACTTGAGTAAATGAACTTTCAGTACTTTAAGTATATTCGATATATCCATATACTTTTAACTTGAGTAACATTTTGATTGAGGACTTGGAACAGAGTATTCCTACACTGTAGTAGTGCTTAAGATATTTCCCCCCTGGGAAGCAGAGGTATTTAAATCAGAGATGGAGAGCCCACTGTGCTTTATCTTGCCTTTTCTTTTGGATGCAAACAGTTTATCAGCACTAAACATTCAGGATAAGGAGTGAGACAGAGCAAAAACAGCCCTGGTCATCCTCCAGGGAGCTGCTGAGTGGATCCAGACTGTGCTACTGCAGAGCACGAGTGGAAACTATGTCCTCCCCCTCTCTCTCTCTCTCTGAAACACTTGCAGTTCATTCAGTGTCTCTCACCCCGATTGCCCTCACCCTCCCTTCGTTTATAGAGTCAACTCCCTGCATCCACTCCCTCTGTATCAACTCGGTTCACCCTATGCACTGCCCTCCTCGATGTAAGGTGTGACATCAGTTAATGCAGAGGAAGGAAAGGAAGAAATGAAGGAAGGAGGGAAGGAAAAGGGGGGGGGGGAAAGGAGGACGATGTAAGGTAAAGGGGGTGATTTAAGGGGATGAGAACACGGAGAGGGATGAAAGCACACAGGAGGGAGGAGGAGAGAAGATGAGGTGGGGAGAAAGGAAGAGGAAAGGGAGGGAGAGAAGGGAAACAGGGACAGTCGAGTTCAAATCAGTCCAAGAGAAATGAAAATACAAAACACGATGCAGACACAGATTGGCACATGCAAAATGAGAAAAGGCACATTTGTGTTGCTTTTATTCGATCGAGTTTAGATTCTTTTATTGATAAATGAAAGAGTAATGAAAGCAGAGGAGTCTCAGCCCACAGACGGACTGCAGTTTGTAAACACTGACAGAGCTGCAGGGACTTATCTAAAGTGGGTGTGACTAACTTATGGAGGGGTAACCCGAGGACACAGTCTATAGCCACGTGCCTCGCTCATCTCCAACCTGAACCCCCCCCTGCCTGAAACGCCTCCATTGGCCTCATTTTACTTCTTTTGTAACATAATGACATCACTATTTAACAATCGCGCTTCTGTTGGCTAGTGCTTCAACACATTACACGTGATAAGCTAAGGGGTGGGACATCTCCAAGTGGTTGACCAATCACAACAGAGCCAATCAGAGCAGACTGGGCTCTGGTTTCAGACAGGGGGTGAAAAGAGGTGCTGCAGCACAGGCAGTATGAGAACAATAAAGAGCTTTGTGTACATTAAAGCATGGAGACATGTCCCATTAAAGCACTAAGTGTCAATATGAACCTGAAGAAGAGCAGAATGTGTCCTCTTTAACAACGTCAAAGAAGATTGGCTCATGCAAAAGGAGAAAAGAGGTTGAGTTCAGATGCTTTTGATACTGATTTAATGGGACATTAATGAAAGGAGTGGAGTCACAGCCCACAGTTTGTAAACAGAGCTGCAGGGACTTATCTAAAGTGGGTGTGACTAACTTATAGAGGGGTAACCCGAGGACACAGTCTATAGCCACGTGCCTGGCTCCTCTGCTGCAGAGCGGGGCTGTTCTATATGCGGCACGCCTGTCGGACTCCCTGCAGTATGGATGAGGGGCGGCGCTTCGTCCCCTGATTCACCTCACAAGCTCCCTTACCCTGGGAACGCATGTGCCTTAACCCGATTACAAACAAAGTGACTTTATTTGGACTGATTTTGACAACCTGACGAGTCTGCGGTTTATTTTTGGAGGAGGGGGTGTTTGTGTCGGATGATCTGCCAAGGTGGGCTTCTGTGGGGGAGTTGTTTCAAACAGCTTTTATGTTTCATCACAGAGATATAAATGAATCATGACGCACGCTCTAATGGCCAACTGTACTGCAGGTAATGTGTGATACAGAGAGTGTGGAAATGAAAGGAGTAGTTTGACATTTCGGGGCAGGATTGACTTCTTTTCCAGAGTGGGATAATGAGATCGTTATCAATCTGTGCATTAACTGAAGCCCTGTAACCGGGATTTCTTTACCTCGTTTGACTGAGCACGGGGAAATAAAGTAAAACAGAATCTGCACAAACAACTCTTAAGTCATTAAATCATCCTTTGATTTAGGGTTTTTTCCTTGGAGATGCATGATGCAGCTGTTTTCAAACAATAGTCTTGTATTCTGGTGCATCTCGTGACCTCCTGAGGCTTTCCTACTGCTTAGTTCATTCTATTTCCGCTCTCGGTCTCCTCAGGTTTGGTATCCCAAAAATCTTTTTGCAATTTGAGCGCTGCATATTAAAGAGGCCCTATTGAGCTTTTTGGGGTTTCCCTTTCCTGTAGTGTGCTATAATGGTTTATAACAGAGGGTGTTTCTCTCCCACACAATCCCCCCGTCCCTGCCTGAAACGCCTCATTTGGACTCCGTCGTAACAGTCGCACCTCTACTGGCTAGTGCTCCAACACATTTTACGTGATAGGCTAGGGGCGGGACATCTCTAAGCGGTTGACCAATCACAACAGACCCAATTAGAGCAGACTTGGTTCTCTGGTTTCAGACAGAGGGTGTTTCTCTCCCACACAATCCCCCCGTCCCTGCCTGAAACGCCTCAATTGGACTCCGTCGTAACAGTCGCACCTCTATTGGCTAGTGCTCCAACACATTTTACGTGATAGGCTAAGGGGCGGGACATCTCTAAGCGGTTGACCAATCACAACAGGCCATTAGAGCAGACTTGGTTCTCTGGTTTCAGACAGAGGGTGTTTCTCTCCTACACAATCCCCCCGTCCCTGCCTGAAACGCCTCAATTGGACTCCGTCGTAACAGTCGCACCTCTATTGGCTAGTGCTCCAACACATTTTACGTGATAGGCTAAGGGGCGGGACATCTCTAAGCGGTTGACCAATCACAACAGGCCCAATTAGAGCAGACTTGGTTCTCTGGTTTCAGACAGAGGGTGAAAAACAGTGAAACAGGCAGTAGGAGAAAAATAAAGAGCAGTTTGAACATTAAAGCATGGAGACATGTCACAGTAAGGACACAACATACAAATATGAACCAGAAGATTAGCACAAAATGGACCCATGATATTATTGCTGTTGTGACGTTCAATGGAATGGCTGTTGTGGAAGGAAGTCACTCTTTCCTTAAATCTGTTGAAGCCCCTCAGTGCAACATGTGCAGCACAATGTCGTACCAAACAGCAGATGAAAACAAACACAAAGTGACACATTGCCACTTTTGTTGGCAGAAGGGAAGCTAACAGACAAACTGTATCAGCATCATGTTCCCGTGTTGGTGAGATGCTTATCATGGCAACCCAATGCTTTTGGTGAGCACATGTTTTTGTTTCTGTGCAGGTGGGGCCAATACTCAGGATAATGTACACTGCACCTTACTGTTTTCTACTAAATAGTTCAAGCATGCAAACTGCCCATTAAATTATATTCCAGCACGCTGTTTTCCTCCAGTCTTTGTAATAATCTGGCTACACGTATCCTGACTAAACAAATACAGAATGAAAACAAGCGTGCGTATCTCCCCAAATGTTTTCCCTTGTATAAATATTTTTCCGATTTGGGGTTTACATAACAGGGACTTTTTCAATGTTTTTTGGTACTCGTGCCAATTGGTACACAAGTGTTTTCCATCTGATTGATGAAGGCTGCGTGTGCCTCCTATCAAGGAAAGGTGAAACATGTCCACCAAAGTGATCAACACCACTTTTTCACACACAAACCTTGTATTTGACACATCAAAATGAACACCATTAACTCGCGTATGGCCGCTCACACCTCAGTGTCCCCACGGGTTAATCACCAGTTGTATCATTAACAAATGACCAGCATCCAGTAAGTGTTAAACCACGGACTTCACCTCATACAGCCGTTTAACTGAGTTTCTCCATGTCCTCAAAGGGGGTTTCTCTGTAACATTTTTGATGCAGATTAAAGATGAAGGTGCACGCACAGTGGTCTAACTATATCCAATTCCTTTTCTTTATTTAGCCTCGTTATGAAATGTTGATGCAACAACTCACATTCCAGGTTATGTGGAGAGGGAGTGGTGGGATTTCGCCTTCAGCGTTGAGTGGCTTTACTGAAGTCACAGCGTCATCGCTCAAAGAAATCTCTGCATCCCATTAGAAAAAGGCAAACGCTTCAGGGCCATGGTTCAACTGAAGGGCAGCACGTTGTGGAGTAGCTTTAAGGCAATGAAACAACTATTGGTTTTAAAGAGAGTAACAATGTGGCCGAAACTCAGGTTTGAAAATCAACATTTCTCCAATGTCCCGTTGCATGAGAGACTTCTAAAAGACTCTTTCATTTGCTGTCCACATTTCACAATGTTCAAAAACAAAGACCTTCCCTTTGCAGTACACAGCAGTGGTCACACAACCACAAACGGGTGCTTTATAGATGGGAGAGACAGATTGTGTGACTTCTCAAGAAGGTTGTTGTGGACACGTCAGAATTTCCAAGACACTTCAGAACAATGGTGCTGTGGGAACGAGGTTCTTTTTATTTGGTGTTTCATGTGTTTCCATTAAAGTCTGTTCTAGTCCTTCCTAAAGTTAGCCATTCATCAAAGCCATTTGAACTGCAGAGTACTAGCTTCAAGCTTCAAAATGGACAGCCAAACAAAGCATTATCAGCATTGGAGCAAGTCATTATATTGTTTGCTGTGCTCTTTTGGGACTCGAGCTGAAGAATTTTGGTTTATTCCAATGTAATTTACTTGACACCTGTATCTGTCAATTCCCACAAATGCCAGAAATAACTATTGAAAAACTGTACCTCATTTAACAGTAAACAGATCTGATCATTTCTGTACGGTTTTAAGCCACGTCAGTTGGGCGGTCAAGACAAAATACCTGCAAAACATATCCTAGTCTCATTAGCATTGGCTTTACTTTGTGTTTATTGCTAATAAGTTAGCAACCTAGCATCCGAAACAAACATGCATGAAGGCCTGTAAATATCAGCATTTTCTTATATTGTTTTATTTTCTACTTATATTTGGGAATTGCTGTATTATTTAAACATTTAGTTGTTGATTTGGAAGAAATACATAGTATCGTCGTTGAAAGCATGTCCCACGTGTCTCACGGAGAGATACCGCAGGTCCTTCCTTCCTGCAGGTATTCTGATTCTGATTAGCATGTTGCTATTAGCATTTAGCGTAGGTACCGCTTCACGGAGCGGCTAGCATGGCAGTAATCTCTTTAATTTAATCATTTAAATAAGATGTTTGTGAATAAGTGAAGCCCAGTATCTGTTAATCTGGCTCTTCCTCTCTGTTCTCCAGTAAATCAACAAGCTCTTAAACAGACTATTTCTAAAGTCAATCCTTCTGTCTCGTCTCTTATTTATCTCAAAACTCTACATTTTTAGGCCCTGCACCAGATAGAAAGACGGGTAAATACTTTATTCATAAAAAATGGGATGTTTTTTTGTTACACCAGCAATGTGTTCAGTCATTAAAATATCTAAAAGGTGGAATAAAGTATAAACACAATACAAATGAAAACACTTCATCCCACCAGTGCCATTCCTCCATGTTCCTCTATGTGTGTGTGGGCGTAGTCTCTGCCGTCTCATACCCAACACACACCCTTTCATATTCACACACTCAGCACTTAGCCCCCCCTTATGCCTGCCTGTCTGTCTGCCTGTCTGCCTGTCTGTCTGGAATACGGGCTGTTTCCACGGCGACTCGTCTCCATGACAACAGCCGCCCCATTCGCATCCCCATTTCTGTTGAGTCTCCATAATCCACCCCACCCCATCCCCTACCCCAATTCCCAACTCCAGTCTGTCATCCCACCCCATTTACACCCCACAAGGCCCCATCATCTTCCTGTCTCTCTCTTTCACACTCCCCCCCACCCCCCATCCTCCCCCCTTTTTATGTCTCTCTTTCAATCCTCTGGAGAGAAAAAGTGAGGAAGATACAGTGTGTGTGTGTGTGGGGGGGGGGGGGGACCGTTCCCGACATGATGCTCGCTTTCTCAAAAAAGTAATGAGAGTAGCCTGGAGCGACCAGAGGGGGCCCGAGATGGATATTAGGAAGAGGTGTTGGATGGATGGATGGAAAGATGGAGGAAGGGATGGGTGGATGCTATAATCCTCCGCACACCGGTGTGATGGTGACCCTGTTTCCTTATCCCCCGAACAGACAGGGAAAAAAAGGTTGGTTTTGTGCCAGAAAACACAGACGCGCACACACACGGTGAGAGATGGCAGCAGGAGTGTAGCTGCAGGGCATACATCTGGTGGAACTGTGGGCCAGTGGACACGTGTTGGCGAGGGGAAGATGAATCAGGTCGCACAACAACGCCTAATGATCTCTGGGGGTAAGGGAGGGAGCAAATATCCTTCATGTCAGTGTCATTAACCTGGGAATTGGCTGGGTGTGTGTGTCTGGAGGGGGGGTTACTGCAACTAATCATCAGGCTCAGGTGTAAAGCCCCACTTCCCCATCACTCACACACACACAGACAGACACACAGACACACACACACACAACCATGGGATTTTCCTCCCCTCTGCCATATGATGAGAGCCGATAAAGAGAAAGTAGGCCAAACAAACAGCCGTCGCCGATGACAACCATTACATCACAGGGCGAAAAAAAAACCCCACACAAACACAGAGGCACATGCGTTCACATGCACAGCCATAACACCGGGACAGGACGGGATATCCTGTTTTTGTTGTGCTTGTGAGACAAAAAACGCTATATCAAAAAAGGGGAAGGAATAACAAAATGAGGCAACAGTTTGGCTCCAAAAGCAACTTTCCATTAAATCGTGAGGGAGCTTTTGGTTTTAAAGTTTTCTCTTGACCATCATCTTCTGTCATACCAGACCCCATCTGTCTCCATCGCATATTTTCATCCAAAGATAACAGAATGTTTTCCAAGAAACAACAGAATGGGAGAGAGACAGAAGAGGGAGTCATGGAAAGAACAACATCGGGTTGTGCATTAAAACTAGCAAGAATTATTAGCCTCGGGGAACGGGTGTCTGGTGTGTGTGTGTGTGTGTGTGTGTGTGTGTGTGTGTGTGTGTGTGTGTGTGTGTGTGTGTGTGTGTGTGTGTGTGTGTGTGTGTGTGTGTGTGTGTGTGTGTGTGTGTGTGTGAGAGAGAGATTGGCTTACACAAACTGAAGTGTGTGTTGAGTAATGCGAGCAGTAACAGTGCACATGCTGCTGTGTTTGATGAGACCTGGGGCCTGACACCCATAAGTTCTCATCTAGATGGCAGCTTTATTAAGAGCCGGGATCCAAAGTACCGATACAGAAAAAACACATCTCCTATTTACACAGCGATTAAAATAGGTATGATGTTGGGCTCATGGAAGTCTGGTTAAACACTTATGAGCCAATCAGAGCAGGGATAAGAATGATGACCTCGTCTTTCTGTGCCATAATGATGGCCAAAGAAAAGTTTTTCATAAAGGTAATTTACAGAAAAGCAGTGCCTTAATTGGCATTTGATGAAGACAACAACCTTGAAATGTTTAATGTCTATTTTTGGGACATATGTCAACAAAACCTTTAACCCTTTAAAGAGGACATAATATGCTAGTTTACAGGTTCATAATTGTATTCTGAGCCTCTATGTGACATGCTTACATGCTTTAATGATCAAAAAGCTCTTTATTTTTCTCATACTTTTCTCATGTCCTGCCCCTTAGCCTATCACGTACAAGGTGTTGGAGCGCTAGCCAACAAGATCCCAAATGTTACACAGTGATGTTATTATGCAACGCAAATGAACCAAGGAGACCAATCGAGGCGTTACAGACAGTGGGGGGGGGGGGACTCCCTGTTGAGGGACTTTTGGATTTTAGCCTTTGCAGATCATTTATATGCAGTAAAAACCTAACACATAACAGGACGGGAAAACCCCAAACAGCATATGAGGGCCTCTTTAAGAGCCGCCATGCCTTTTGTTCAAATCTTGCCGTTACTATAAAATGTCAATTCTTGACTTCAGTGTCTATGACCAATACAAAATAAAGGTCCTAAAACCAGATTTTGACACAAGGCCTGTATAAAAGACATAAGATAAAAACACCGGACCTGCCTGAGGTGAGATTGCTCTTCAGTAATCCTGGGCCTCGGGCGGTTGCCTGTTTAGCCCATGTGGTGATAGGGTCAGCTGTGTTCTCCTACATGCCCAAGAGCAGACTGTTTGTCCTTGCATGCCTGTGTTATGAATATGCATGGTGTGTGTGTGTGCCAGAAATCACGCTGTTGTGTTTTTATCCAGCATTATTGGGTGTATGTTCCTGTCTTGTGGGAGTGTGTGTCCTCGACGTATGGACCGTGTGTGTGCTCCCACCAGGTCACCTAAGGTAGCAGACAGAGAGGTCTCTGCAGTATGAATCATCCTCAGGCCTGTTCCTGCTGTAATCTCTGCTGCTCATGTCCAGGCAGTAGCTGTGTTTACATAATTACTTCCCTGAATACATTAATGCCAGCCTCTTATTCTCGTTCTGTGCAGTCATCCAGGCTTTCCTCTCGTCTCACGCTACCTGCAAAGTCCCCTAATGAAGGACTGAACTTGTTCATCAACGTGACCAGATATGATTATCATCTGAATTAGCAGCGGGGGAAAATGTGATTACAAACAAACGATTTCGTCAACAACCCAGAGCTTCTATAATGCCCTCCTAATGCTCATTTGTGATAATGATTAGCCATTTCGCACAGTACTTACCACTTTCATACCACCACATCCTGACCCCAACACACACACACACACACACACAGACACAGACACAGACACAGACACAGACACAGACACAGACACACACACACACACACACACACACACACACACACACACACACACACACACACACACACACACACACACACACACACACACACACACACACACACACACACACACACACACACACACACACACACACACACACACACACACACACACACACACACAGTACGCCTGGCCTTGTTCTGTCTGCCTGTGCAGTGATGAAGTATCCAGCGGGAAGGGTTTAGGTTTCCTGTCTCTGAGGTTGGTGGCAGTTCTGCACCAACATCCTGGAATTCACACACTCACACTCATGCATACACACACAGTCACACAAGTAAACAGTTTTGCATGCGCTCAACAGCTGGTCACATAACCCCCAGTGACTCTGCAGCTATAAAACTTCAAAAGAGCAAACAAAACTTGCTGTAACATGGCACATTTGCCATTGGGTTGGTAGTTAAACTCTAGTGTTAGTCGAAGGCTGTCTTTTCCCCCCTTATGTTCATTTGTGATGCAGCAGCTGCCGTCCAATCAGAGACCAGCAGACACAAGCACCAGGGTGCCAGGGTGGGGGAGCGCTGAGCATGCTGGGAGGGAAATGAGGGGCATTGTGGGATGGATGTTCTGGCAGGGTGGAGAGTTGTTGGAGGCCCGTACCGACCCCGTCCCCCCCGCTGAGGAATGCAGGTTAGGGATTTGGACTGATGGATGGGGATGGAAGGCAATGGAGGAGCCCTGCTGAGGCAGAGAGAGGGAGGAGAGAGGAAGCAGCTGGGGCGAGTGAGAGAGAGGTGGAGGTGGGGGGTGGAAAGAGAGGCATGCCAGCATTTTGTTCAAACTTCCTGCAGAGGCAAACACAAACAAACAGCATCGGACAGCTCAAGGGGGAGCGAGGGAGAGATGTGAGGTGGAGAGGCATCCAGGAAAGACAGAAGCGAGCAGAGAGGAGAGCAAAAGGCATGGGAACATGTGAGGAAAAAACAAGTCTGATAAAGGCTGTGCAGCAGACTAGATCTGCTCAATATGCTGCTCTCATATTGAGCAGTATACAGGCATGAATTAGTAGACTCTCATATAGGTTTAATTGATGCACGTTTGATGCATTCTGCTGTCAATTATTTTCATATTCTGCATTCCTACACTAGACTTTTAACTTTGCTGAACAGCCATTCACTTTTTTTTGCCGAACTAGAGTCTCCATCAGTAGAGATAACGTGAATAATTGTCAAGGTTCTGTATCGCCTCCATACTTCTAAACTTGTAATTTTAAAAGCTTGAGAACCAGCACGTACGTAGACCTTCAGGAGTCATATATTTGGTAACTATTGTTTGTAAGGAAGAGAGTGGACTGAATGTTAAACGTTGTCTAAGTTTTACAAGAATACTTAAACACCACAAAACCTTAAATGTGCCTCACAGACAGCAATGGTGTTTTCCAGGTTGGCCCTTATCACTATCACACAGTCCCACACCTGGAGGACGCCCAGAACAACTGCAGTCTGATGCAGCTAAGCGGCCCCACAGGAGAGGCTGGATTTCAGGGACTTGCTGAAGGGCAGCTGAGCGGTGCTGATGAGGGAGGAAAAGCATGGCTCTGTAACTATCACTTTCCACATAAAGGTTTATCCCGTAGAGGAGTGTGTGAAGAAGAGTATGTATCTGAGCTAATCTAATGACAATTTAAGTGAATTCTACACTAATATGCATCAATACTTCTCTTGTATATCCACATTTTCAAAGAAAACCAGGCAGTTTTCTTGGTACCGACCTAACTTATTGAGTTGATCAATGCCATGTTTGTTTGTTTTTTAAATCAAATGAATCCAGTCATACTCTTGAGTACATATAAATGCATACAGAACGGAGTCCAAATCATACCAGAGGCAAAGAGTAGAAAGGGAGAAATGAAGAGAGGAACAGCAACATGAGGCTTGACGGAGGGGGGGGGGGGAGAGTTTGTTTGAGGCCATGCTGGTGTCATAACACACAGGATCCTTTAACGTTAAAGAAAGGCAGATTGAATTAGAAAGACTTCCTCTAGCGTTCCCGTTGCACCTTAACGCAGAGTAATGACCTCTAATGACCCCTTCAGAGCTTCATCTTACCTCCACAGGAAGGTTTTTCTGTACATTATAGCCGTTCAATTGTTTCCTGTACGCGCTGATGAGGCTGCATTTTACCTGATTAACTCTCTCTATCCGGTTCTCACGCATGCACCGGTTCACTTGTGCAGATTAAACCCACGTCGTGTCAACAAGGTTAGGCTGCATGCTTATATATCCATTTAACTACAAGCCACCGGCTGAATAACAGTGACTCATCCCCTCCCTCCCTCCCTGCCTTTTTCCCCCCTCCCTGCCTTTCTCTCCCCCTCCTCGCCCAAAGCCAGACTGATCAGGCTAAATCCAAGACTCATCAGTCCAATGCCCCGGATTCATCCCCCAGGATAAATATATACAATGTGTTTAACGGCTTAACAAGCCTGTGCGCGTGCAAACACACACACACACACACACACACACACACACACACACACACACACACACACACACACACACACACACACACACACACACACACACACACACACACACACACACACACACACACACACACACACACACACACACACACACACACACACACACACACACACACACACACACACACACACACACACACACACACACACACACACACACACACACACACTCGTGGCCGTCTGTGTGTACATTTAGCAGTGCTGGCTGGAGACAGTGAGAGATGGTAAACAAGGCAGAGAACAAACTGACCTCCATCCGTGCTCTCTCTTTTCCGCCGTCCTCTTTTACTGCTCCTGCCCGACCCCAATTAGTAATATAAAAGCTTATAAATCAGATAAAAACAGTGGCGGAGCGGAATAAACACCATGTTCATGTACCCTCCGGGCATATTTTAAGCTGGTATGGTAAGATATAGCTGTAGCCATATCAGAATATGCCAGTTTTTGTCAGGAACAAACATAAGTTATGGAGCATAAATGCAGGGATGGGTTACGTCTATTTCCCAGGCCTCCTATAGCCTTGTATAAGGGCTCCGTCTGAAGCGGAGACCCCCTGCTGTGTAACCTTATACCGTTGTGAAGACCCCAAAGGCATGGGTAATTGCTAAAGAAATGGGCTGCCTTCACAAAATGTGCAATTTCTGATACAATACATATTAGAGCACATGAATATTTTAATGTCTAACAATGGTATGGAAGTATTGGATGAACAAAACTACAGCTTTGAATCTTCGTTCAGTTTGTTCTTAGAGTTGTGTGGGAGAGAGAAACTGAGAGGAATTACGATGCAGTCAAGTAAGACCTTAAATGTCAAAACAATAGCTCATAACCAGATAATGTGACGCTATCTGACAGGGAGAGACAGTGAAGGGTTGTTTTTGTAACGGTGAAAAATGAAGAGGTTGCAACACATAATACATCTTAGAGTTCAAGCCAAATCCCATGAAGGGTTCCTAAGCCCCCTGTTTAGTTAAACAATAAAACTGAGGAATAAAAACTGTTTGCTATGCAAAGCTAGCTAATAGAAAAAAGGTTTGGGTTTATTGTTCTCATCTGGCTAGTTAGCTAAGTGCAGAGTATCAAACAACACTAATTAGCTTGTTAGCATTAGCTCAAACGTGTTGTATTTGAGTTTGCACTTACACAAGCTACCTTGCAGTACAGTGATGCTATGCTAATTAGTACCAAGGTAAAAATCAAAAGGTCCAGAGCAGCTTCATCTGTATGTATAAAGACCTTAACGGTTTTACAAATGAGTACTACAACTTGGAGAAAGACCTAGCATTTTACGACTTACGGATCCCTCATAAGCTTGAAATAAGGTCTGTGGTTAACATCAGGTTATGAGATGTTTTGTGTTCGTTATATATAAAGTAAGTTAGCAAATACCCCACTTGTGAATTTCCGAAGCTTCAATGTTCTCTTTAAAACAGCGGCTGCAAATAAATGACTAAAATAAACTACTAAACATCATCACAAGTCCATCTTTGGCTTAGCTGTGGTAGCGTGTCGCCATGTGACAGTGATGTGTTGATAGCACTACGTTAGCATTTTATTTCTGCTCATTGTTAATATGTGGGGATGATCCTGTTGAACAAAACGTGTTCAGTAACATAAACCTGTGTTGGCCAAGAGGCTTATTTTCTGCTGAAATCCAATGGGGAAATCCAATGGCTTTTTGAAAAGGGAGCCCTTGCTATGCTAACTTCGAGTTAGCCTACATAAACACAGTACATCATCGCTGCACCAGGAGTATTTCAATAGTTCGAAATGCAAGTGGACAGCTCCAAGAACAGATCTGAATGCACACAAAGACGCATTAAGGAGGCATTGGGTTTTAACAGTTTTTCAATATGAACTCAACCTCTGATGTAGATGTTAATTTTAAGGAGCAAGATGAGAGAAAACGCAGGGTCATGCCAGGTCTGAACTTGGACAAAGTTCAGCTATAATTAGCGTCCTTTAGAGACTTTTTCAAAATGCAGTTCCCAGGAATATTTCCTAGCACAGCGTTGCCATTTCTTGCATAACCCAAGCCTTGCCTCATCTGTGAAGATGTGATGGTTAACACATGGTGGTCTGGCAGTAGATACTGTAAAGAAATATGTTACATGGTGTTGCTTCATGACACATTGGATGCATCCTTTGACGTCAATACACAAGAGGAACATGTCTATATACAGAAGCTGGGAATCCCATATTTGAGTCAATTTGATCCAATTGCTGCTTTTCTGGAGCTGGGAAATTGGATCATCTTGACATCAGTCTATAATGTGTTTCCCTTTGGTTAGCCTAGCATAAATAGCATCTAATCAAGCCACTATATGGCCACAAACTTCCCACCATGGGAGAATCACTAGCGCTCTGCTCTGATGCCCGGTCGATACACTTCATGGGGAAAACGACACCCATACAAAAAGCACCCGGCCTTTTCTCAATAAGCCTGAACAGCGGCAGGCCTGTTTGGAGTGAGACAGCGGCTATTGTCCTGGAACCACTGCAGAATAGACAGCCGATAATGACAGGGGAAATGGAACCAAGCGCACTAAATGTCACACTCAGTCTCTGGGGCGTTGCACAATGCTAAGCCAGTCGGAGGACCTGTTTAGAAAACCGAGACAGTCCGATGGAGATGGGAAGAGAAAGACGGAAATAAAAGCTCGATAGAAGGACGGATAAAATAAATGAGAGAGTGGATGTATGTGCGTGCCTGTATTGTGGTGTGTGTGTGTCTCGCCTACTTCTATCTCCCAAATCTCTCCTAGCCTCTAATTCATAGTGACCCCTCCATTGTTAGGGAGCAGATGAGCTGGGTCCGGCGCTGCGCTGATTGAATGGAGTCCACCGGAGCTGTCTCTCTGTTTTCTACACTATTCCCCTGGCTGTCTCCCTTCATTCTCATCCCAGTGCATTGTTAGAGCAGAGGTGCCCGGGCAAGATGCACACACACACATCCATACACAGAGCCTAAGGCAAAGAAAAGGGGCAGAGAGAGAAGGGGTCTTTCTTTATTGCTCTGATCAAAACACACATCCATCCTCTCCTTCCCATTCTCCCTCCCTCTATTACTCTCTCTTTATTAAATCATTCCTTTCCTATTTCAGCTGGATTCATCCACGGGTATTACCTTGGCCCCCAGACACACAGACTGACACACACATTTGTGCATATTGTACGGTTGTCGCCTTTTTTTTCTTTGAGATGAATTAGATGGAAGTAGGGATGTAAAGAGGTTGTATATAACAGGAGTTGACCTTGGAGCACGCCACACGACACGGTCAAATGAGACATGTTTCAACGCTCTCTAGATCACTCCGTGCTGATGCAATGAGACCGGGAATAAAAGTCGGTAGGTTGAAGGCGGGAGAGGACGGGAGGAGATTCTCTGGATTTTTCTAAAGTTAACGGGTCAAAGAACTGGAATTAGACTCCTCGGCGCTACTGCAAGTACTTGTCAGCGCTTCTGGATATTTCTTACAAATCGACAGGGTCTCTTTTGTGAACGTCTCGGGGAAAGTTAAAACGAGAGCAAAGGATAAAGCGGGGAGCAGAGAGGTTGCTGAGGAGGCATAAAATAGTACTCGAGGGTCTCAACCGTTGCGTTTGAGGAATTCAGTAATCCAATTACCTCGTAGAGAACATATACTACTTTAGGGTACAGCCCTGCTTGTGAGCATGCACGCACACACGCACACACACACACACACACACACAAACACACACACACACACACACTAAACACAACACTTCAAAGACGCTAGGTTCCCATGTGAGATAATGGTACATATGCTCCCTATGCTATTTTAAATGCCTTATTGCAGTTCAAACACAAAGAGATAAGGAATTCAGTGTTTGATCAAAGATTGCCTCAGATGAGGTCAAAGAAGCCCAAATGACTTCTCTGGTGTGTCACAATCTGCTCACTGTACATCCTTCAAGTGCTACATAGGATTATTAAATGTAAGCAAATTGATATTAGACAAATTACACACGCAGTTATGTCATTTCCAATTACATTACAGAAAATAGGACATAGAAGAAGTATTTTGACTTTTTACACCAATTATGCCAGCATTTTTAATTGAAAGTCAATTTTAAATAACTTAAATCTCCAACTGCACCTCAAACCAGACCAATTAACTGCAGCTCACATTAAGCAACACAAGCCACACTGCTGTGATAACACAATATTGATTGACATTATACTTCTACTTCTTTGCTACAAATAAGGAAATTGCGTTCAAGTGTGACAATTACGAATATCTGACTCGTTAACATTTAATTCATTTCTTCAAAAATAATAAAGTGCTGTGATATATTATGTCATGACAGCTACATATTTCCCCACTCCAGATAATTGAGATAATGACAAAGTGCCAGTGTTTCAACGTCCGACAATTACAGCTGCTGTTGACAGCTGTCAGTCTTATAGTAAAGACAAGCTCCTGAGGGTTTTATCGACACCATGACGGCAGCATTTTGATTTGATAGTTCTGTTAACGAACACTGTAACTTAAATTGATTACAGCTGACAATATCTAAAGAGGACAGAGCTGGTATCATCAGCTCATTTACTGTCAGTGTGAGGACGTACTACTTCACAATAAGAGTACCCTTATAAAGGATTCATAAAGGGTTTATAATTAGGTTGTAAACACTTTATTAATCATTAAGAACCAGTTATAAACCGTTCTAACATAGTGTTCATACATCAATGCAGGCTCACTATTTGGCAAGATGACTAAGCCTTATATTGACTACCTAGCTTCCCTCCTCTTCTTCATCAGCCAACATCCTTTGTATCTGGTGTTCACTGCGTTGATTCTCCCCCCATCCAACTTGATGTTTCTTGGCTTCTCTTAAGCTAAGTAGCCATTATAAGGCTTAGCAGTACATATAAATGTGGGCTCACTATTTGGCAAGCAACCGATCACAGTGGCCCTGTTTATGTCTTGGCTTATAAAAGATTCATAAAGTGTTCACAGCCTAATTAATACATGAATTGCAAACTATTCGTAAACCCTTTATTAGGGTAGTCTTATTATAAAGTGGTACCGAAATGAGGCTGTGGCTCAGTGGGATAGTGCATTGGTCTTCGGGGGTAGCACAAGTTCAATCCCCGCTGCAGTCAGCAATGTCATTGTGTCCCTGGACAAGACACTTCACCCCAAGTTGCTCCTGTGGGGATTGCCCACAGCATTGAGTATGTAAGTCGCTTTGGATAAAAAAGCATCTCACAAGTGACGATGTGTTGAGGGTTAGTTATTTGATGAGCTCTAAATAAAGTGATTTTGTATCTGAGCTGCAGCACAGCAGGGCAAAACTTTATTTTGAAAGTGTATTGCGGTACATGTATTTTGGTTCGAGGTTCAAGGGTTTTTATTATCAAATGCACAGCAGCTACAGTTTAGTTATGGCAATGAAAATCTTAAGTACCGAGCTCCTCCAACAATGCAACGTATTATAAAAGGATACACAAAATAAGAAATAATTACATTTTAAAAATAGAGCAAAAGGAAACAGAGCGGTTTAAATTTGACTATGGATATGTGACCAAGTATACGCAGACCGCTGTCCACCAAGTTCCTGATGTAAAGTAGGATTACTTGCAGGTTATAGAAAAAGCTAAACAAACACACCGAAGTGTAAGCAAACACTGAAATAAAACTAAACCAATTTGGGTTGGAGAGGAGCTAGAGACATGGTGGCCATCCATGGCGCCATCTTCTTCCTTTGAGAGCTACATTTCCAACACAGTTGCAAACCAGCTCGAGTTATCAAATCTGAAACTCCAAAACAAACGGTCTGAACAACACTCAAGTGTTCTGCACCCCATGAGTCACTAAGGGAGGCAGGGAGGTTGCTGTCTCAGTATAAAGAGGGTCAATGATGTAATCACAATGGAGTATAAAGCCCTCCATTTATCCAATATATATCATTATATCAGACCTAATCATCATTATTGACTGCCAGTAATGTGAGGTCAACAGCATGTTATATAAACACTCTACCAACCTGACCAGATGCTCTATAGGCTGAAGCACAGCTGCTGCTGGGATTATCCCACTGGCCACAAAACACACACATACACACTTCTTGAGTGACACATGCTGCCCTCCACTCAAATCACATACATGCAGAATTAGGAGAGGTGTCCGATGTGACTAATCTTATCGCCAAAGGACAGATTGGTGCATTGTGGACGCATCTGTCACACCTAAATAAATCACTCCCACATCCTTTCCCTGAGTCATACGCAGCGATATTGACTAAGAGTGAACGGGAAAGAAGGCGGTCGATAAGAAATGTCACTGATTGATCTCCTAAACATATGCTCCTGAAGGGGCAAAACATATGCAGATACACACGGACAAAATATATAGAGATTTAGAGTCAACTGGTTTTGACCGTATGATGCCGTCAAACCTTTTATTCTAATCCCGACCCGGTCATCACATTACCGCTGATGAGGACCTTGTTGTTTCTGTACATCCCTCTAACCCCAGGGGGCTCGGCTCAATCTATATCTCCCTGCATGTGAGAATTATCCACCATGGTTCCTAAGTGTTAGCCTACATTATGGCTGTGTACGGTTCGGTACAAAAACAGGGATTGAGGAAATCCTCGGTCTTATAGGACTATACAGTACATCTCAGTCCAAAACACACTGTGTACAGGGTGTGCCCGCAATCTATATTAGAGCGGACCCGTATAGGAGCAGAGGGGATTTGGGAATTGCAAAAGCGATTTGAAAGATTGTGGTATTGAGGGTTGATAGTAATTCTTTTAGTAAATTAAAGCTTTCGTATAATGAGAAAGAGGGCCGTAAATATAATTATACTGATATATCAGGAAGGTTCAACTTTAATTACACTTAATGTTTTTGTGAAGCCTTTCTTCCCGAGAGTCAACAAAATCACACCATTTCATTAACTTGAAATGAGCGTTGCGATCATTTCCTGGCGACTTATCATCATGACATGTTATGAAGTGGGACCACTGACTCTGGATCATTGGGCGGTGGATGGTGAATGGGGTCATGGGATCTGTCACAGATGGTGCAGATGGGGGTACCTCAAACCCCTCCTCCTCCTCCGACCGAGCCCTGTACCCCCTGTGACCATTCTGTCATGGCTCTCCCCCCACCCCTGATCACACTGCGCCCTAAAATAAAACCCTAATGGGAGGCATCGTGGGATATCGATCGGTGGAGCTGACCGTTTAATCATACAGGAAACTGATGGCAGAAACTGTCAAGAAGTGTTCAATTCTCCATTTTATTTCCAAGTGTCTGATTGGTTTTTCCCACACGACAAAATGTCACCAGAAGAAACGTTTATTTAATCGTTTACCACAGAGGAAAAGATTAGAAAAGCTAGACTACAAATGCACCTGACAGCCTTCATTTTGGCGGCTTTTCACTCATCCTGTTTGTCTTTGAGCTGTTTGTGTATTCCTCGTGGCATTTAGCATTTAGTTTCCCCCAAAAAAACAAACGCCTTCTTCCAGGCATCGTTGTAGGTGTTCGGATACCAACTTCAAAAACCAAATGTCAAGTTTTATTTTCCCTTGGCAGAGCAATCTTATTTTTTTTAATTATAGCAGTGAGCCCAGAGGCCACAGATACTCATTACTTGACAGCTAAAACTCTTATTACCGTGATTAAAAACAGAACTATTTTGCACATTGGGGATATATTTTTACAAGTTCAATAAATCATCTCGTGGCTGCTGAAAATCACGCTGTGACCCCCCTCTAGTTATGTATCTTTTGGATGAAAAACAAGTCCAAAAGTGTTAGAGACAACTTTTAGGAGGTGTTTTTGCAGAAAAGTATTTATCAATCAAGCTGAAGACTGAATCGAGGCCCGAGTTTGAGAGAAAGGTTTTCCCCATCTCGATTTATCGGTCACACCCCATCGCCCCTTCTTTTGCTCTTGGTCATTTTCCACTTTAAATACCCCTCCCCCCACTGTGGTACCATCTGCCAGGGGTCCCCCAGATTGGGTTTTTGTAAACTGATACCCAAACTAAAGGTTTCATTTGCTAAAATTCAGTTATGTACCGATGGGTTTCCATTGGACCTTTGTTCAACCAAGAAATCAGAGTCCGAAAAAAGTGTTGTCAGAGTGGGGGGGAATACGCTTGGGAGCCTTTCAACCTTAAAAGAGACAAATGCAATAGAAGAAGACTAC
Source organism: Eleginops maclovinus (assembly GCF_036324505.1). Taxonomy (NCBI): domain Eukaryota; kingdom Metazoa; phylum Chordata; class Actinopteri; order Perciformes; family Eleginopidae; genus Eleginops; species Eleginops maclovinus. The sequence continues at coordinate 20,544,517 of NC_086361.1, forward strand.
CAGGCTTGGACTGGGAGCTTTTCTGATTGTAAAGGTTTCAAACCTGATCATCATTCCTCAGGCAATACGGACAGATTTTTTTGCATTAGAATTTTGAGACTGAATTTATCTCACCCTCTAGTTCAAGACCCCTATTTTATCATCGATCATGCCTGCCTTCCTTAAAAAATAGAGGCCAAGGAGATTTTTAACCCTGGCATAATTTCTCATTACGGGAGGAATGAGGAATTAGATCTTTATCGTTTTACTTTGAACCACCCTTTATAAATTCAATATATAACTTGTTTGTATACTTGTTTACAGAATACCTAAATGGATTTTCCTTCTGACTAAGAAATTGGGTTTGTTTTTTCGCTCTCACATTCGTTTGAGTCCAATTGAAAGATGTACTGGTTGCTGTAAACACTCTGTCCTGCCTGGCCATGCTAGCCATAAAGTGAAGCCTTAAGAATCAACTTAAAGATATCTGTTATTCTTATTCCGTCTAAACATGCCCTTCAAGCCAAGCTCATATAACGCGCTATACTGCGAGGGGATGCTGTTGCTATGGTGTAGCTATGGTGTGCACTTGCCCCGAAACCTGACTAAAGCAAATTCACAGAAGTGCTAAGACCAGTTACATAAGTATATGTGGGCCACCAAGGCAAAGCAAACAGTGACTGTGGGGAATACAAGTAATGCAGGACATGGCCTTACTGCCACTGGTATGGTTTATTGGTCTAGTTTTCATTGGGGTGTTTTCAACAGGTGAAATCTGACGGTTAACTGAAGATCAAAACCAAATTTGTTGACTTCTTTGTCAAACATGAATCTGGCTTTAGCTGAATCAGATTTCACCAAAATGACTAGACTATTAGTACAAAAATCCCCTCTTGTGTTCCCCTGGACTGAGTTTCCTCTCTAAGCCGCAGAGAAGCAAACACACCACAGCAATAAAATGACATGTGATTAAGACACCCACTAAATTAGGCCAACTACAAAGCCTTGTCACAACTTGGATTTTGACCCCCTTCTATAAGACTGTGTGTGGGTTTTGATTCTTGGCTAACTCATGGATCAAATGAGTCATTTATTTATTTAGGAAGCTGCCATTCAGACGGTTGTGTGTTTAGTATACATATTTAAACACTCTGCCAGTCCAAGCCATGTTTTTGTTTTGCTTTGGACTCATACCGCACACATTTGGGAGACCTACTTTCACAAAGTCCCTACTTTTTGCTCAATAGAAATGCAGTGTTCCCACAGACAGCAAACTGATCAATTTCCCAATACATATAAGATCACTCAAGCTACGACATTTCCATCAAAACTGACATGCTGATGAATCAGTTTTAATAAAAGACCAACACTGGTGGACTAATACATTTGTACAAGACTCCAACCATCACCCACCCACCCACTAATCATTTCCCCCAATTTTAACTCTGCTGCCCCCTTCCACCGTCTCCACCCACCACTCCATCCTCAAAATAATTTCCTCTGTCTTCACTGGTGTCCCTCCCTAAAGCACTCATCATCTATCATCACCCCCCCCCCTCCCCTTTCACCTCACCCCCAGTTTTATCCTTAGTGGAAAATTTTGATCTGATTATGGCATTAGATCGGCTCCAAACAAACAAGTACAGCAGGAGGTTTTACACACTTTTCATCAAGTGAAGTGCTCTTCAAAAACAGAACGAAAAATATTTAGTCGTCATCTGCTTATTGTAAAGCGTAAGAACCTTACCAGGAAACATAGCCCCGCGAACATTAAACTCCAGGGACTTGATGATAAGTCACTAATCCTCTGTTGAGGTATGTGGCTTCAAATCAAGAGTGGTGAGAGTGTGTTTTTTGCGAGTGTGTGATACATCTGGCAGAATTTGAGTCATGGCGGAATATTTACAGGAAAGCACACAAACAGGTGCTGTGACTGTCGCGTGCAACAAAAAAAAAAGGAGGGGAAAAAAAGCCAGGAATGGTGGAGTTATAAAAAAAACAACAACAAACGGCGGGTGCTGATTCTGTTATACTTTGGATTGGGGACAGATTAGTGGAATATTAGGATGGGATTAACCGGCCAGGTTAAGCTATTTGATCGTCAACTAAATATGGCTTAGGAGCCGCAGACGAGCTGATGTCACATGGAATTAATCCAGCCATGATTTCTGTATGATTTAGAAAACTCGTTGGTAATCCACTCATGATTTTAACATGCTGTCAAAGCGGTATGTGAATGTGTATGTGTGTGTGTGTGTGTGTGTGTGTGTGTGTGTGTGTCTAGAAGGCCTATAATCATATGTGTTTGTTATTGGTGAGGTTTTAAGAGCTAATCCAGCTATGATTTCAACGTTCAGATGTGGAGCAACGAGTGTGAATCAATACATAATGTTTACATGACTGTGGGTCTTTGTGTGTGTGTGTGTGTGTGTGTGTGTGTGTGTGTACAGTATGAGGGGAAGTTGGTCGTGGTAGAGGGGTATGGTGTGTGGAGGGGGGGACTTCTTCCCAGAATGTGTGTTTATATCTGTGTATGATTATGTGCAGTGAATGTGAAAGGGGGTGTGTGTGTGTGTGATGTTTTTGTTTTTCTATATTCACATCTGTGTCAAAGCCCCCTGGACCTCCCCCCTTTCATTCAAACACACACATATACACACACATACACACACACACACACACACACACACACACACACACACACACACACACACACATATAACACAACACACAGATACCAGCTCCAAGCTCCAAAATCCCCTGAAAGCTTTTGATCCTGCAGAAATGTGGAACTCCCCCTTTTTCCTCTCTCTCTCTCTCTCTCCCCAGTCTCTGTCAGATGTGGGATTAAAACTCACTCACGTCCACGTTGTTCCTAATTGGGGGATCTTTCCCTCTTTCCCGAAATCAAAAATATAAACTGTGACAGCTCCAGAATCAGGCAGAAAGGCGTGATTAGGATACGGACGTGAATATGAAAATGTATAGGTGCTGTACGGTGCTATAGGTGTGAGTGTGTTCGTGACAGCTGTCTCCTCTAACACCGACATTCCCGTCTTCAAACGGGATCCAGCGGGAGCGTGTACGGTGGTTGCCGGGAGATCGTCGTTTTTCCCTGATGTTCCCCAGAGGGATCCTCCTGCATCCCACTCCCAGCGGCTTCACTTCATGCAAGCCCCAAATGTGCGCACAACATGCCGGGGTAAAGATGATGAAAGTGAGTGAGGGCTGACCTAAAAATGTCACCACAGGAGAAGAGGGGGAGTGAGGGAGAGATGGGAATATGAGCTACACTGAAGGAAAGAAGGTGACTATTAAGGATAAGAAGCTACATTTATGTTTATATTTATGGTTTTGAATTTTATTGACTTTATTATTATTTCCTTTTTATTTTATTTAAATGTTATTTTGTATTTATATTATTTCTGATTCATGTGCAAAGTCTTACCTACATGCTGCTGCGATGGGAATGAATAAAGTATATCTGATCTTAAATTTGACGCCAGTTTTTTCGTATAGCTTGACGTTAACATTGGACACATGTTCAGGGAGCCAAATAGCATTTTTCTTACCCCCCCTCACCCCCTCACACACTCATACATATATAACACTTTTTTGCCGGAGCCACTTTTTTTTTCTTTTGCTGACTTTACATTTAAATGAGAGAGGGGGGGATTATCCTAATGTGTGATGCTTAAGGGCACAAGTGTGGTGGCGCGCGCACACACACACACACACACACACCCCTTTTCGGGATCGGGACAGCGTTGTTCATCGCGTTACCATGGCGACAGACAGCCAATGAGGGGGTAAATCTCGAGTCAAAACATTTGACGAGTTCGGAGCGAGGAGGAGAGGAGGGTGAAAGGGTTTTTTTTTTCGGGGAGGGTGGTTATTTGGCGGTGTGTGCAAAATTGGGGCGGGGAGGGGTGTACTATTAGGATGTTCACCCCCCCCAACGCACACACACACATCACAGTCTGATACACACAGCCCAGCCTTATCTCCCCCTTACTTCCATCTCTCTCTTTATTTCTTTCCCCTTCCTCTCCTGGGCAGAGAGATGGAGCAGAAAGTGGCGTGTAATTACATCCTAATCTTTGGCTGGTATCTGCTCTGCTACAGGGGCTGTTAGTACAGAGGGATGTCACACACACACACACGCACGCACACACACACACACACACACGCAAACGCACACGCACACGCACACACCTCCACAGAGATTGTGTCCAGAAGTCTGTGGTTAAATGGCAAGTGTGTGAAGTCCCCGCTCGACTGATGGAGGAAGACGTTTCTAAAAGACAGATGGGCGGCTGATTTTACCGCAGCATATATGTGCCTTTAGTCATATAAATGTGCTTTAACATACAGCAGCTCTGCTTTGATTTCATAAAGGCGAGGACTGATAAAAGTGGCGTTGTGTTAAAGCATTACAGCTATGAATGGCTTGTTATCGGCCTGTTTTAGAAGCCATCAAGTGCGCCGCTGCCTCTTATCTGCCCCGAGTTCTAAGTCTTTTTAAAGTGATGGAGATCTGAGAGCCAAAAGAGGTCACACAGCAAGGCAAAGCAAGTGTCTTGGATTCATGTAGCCAGGTCTCGAGGAGCTAAAGATATCCCGCTCCCCATAGCTTGATCACATATGGATCTATATCCGAGGAGTCCTGCATTATACATGCAAAGATAATTTGTAGCTGCTCGCTGTCAGCTGCACACACATGCACTTAACTCCATTTAAAGCGCACTGAAGTTTTTATAAAAGTAGGCCAGGGCTTGCTGGGGCCGGAGAGTGTAAACAAGTCCTGATCAGCTTGGTTCCCTTCCAGCAGAAGGACTCTGAATTAAACATAGACTGGATGTGTTTATGCAGGAGGCCAAGTTCAGACCTGAGGCTATATTCAATCAATTTGAGCGGAGAATTAAATCAAAGGATCATTCCTTACTGTACGGCTGGATATACTGCCAGGTAAATTACCACGGGGATTTCTTATCTGAGAATACATGGAGAGGCCAGCAAGTCTGACATTACAGTGAAACTTCAAGGCTGAGAGACACATTATTTCACATCAGAGCTACTTTTACTGTTGTTTTCTCCATCCTAGTGTGCTCTTAACTGATCATTAACACGTTCCACTCAGAACGTATCACTGTTATTCAGCAAAGTAACACCAGAGGGGATTCACAGCAAGGTACATTGACACAATCCGGCTTTGTTAAGTACAAATCAGAAGCTATTAATGACAAGCAGAGAGGTGGAAATGAAGTGAGGTTAAGCAAATCTTTATGGAAAAAGTGGTTTGTGGTTTATTCATAATTCTTCACAAGGGAAGTACACAAAGTTGTTGTACTAGCAATTGGTTTAAAAGTAAAGCTAAAAGATCTGAATATACTGATGAATGCACATAGAAAGACACCTACTATCACTACTTCTGACCATACAGGGTCCATTACATTATCCGTCTGTGTTTCATTCCCATCTCATCTATACTATTACTTTCTTTTTGTTAGTATCCACGTTTGTCCCACTCACAAGTTTTCTGACGATGGCACACATTTCCACAAAAGCATGCACAAAGATGGTGTTTCATTCCACTTTGAAATTATGATTTATCAAACAATAAACTCCGCTTGACTTTCCAGAAAGTACGAAATAATCCAAAATCCAAATAGCAATATTGAGATCAGCCAAAAATACTTCAACTCATACTCCAAATAATGCGATCTAGAGTGACACAGAGACAGATAGGGATGATCAGGAAAGACATGGCCAAGAGTAGCACATATGTTTGACTATTTTTAGGGATGCCATTAAAAATGCAAATTGCCTCAGGAATGCAAAGTTTGTTCCTTTGGTCAATTGGAGACCATCCATAAAGCTAGTCAAGATGACCCTACAACCAGTGCAGACTGGAGTCCTGCTCAGTATTTCTCCCAGTACATTGACTACACAGTCTTTGTAGATTTGGCAGCTTGTTTTTTAAATAAAGGTGGGTGTATTCCTGTATTAATATCACTCATAATACATAGTTTATCTGTTCATAATGGCTGCCTTTTCACACTAAAATGGTCTTGACGTCCTCAATTAAACTTAAAAAAAGTCTAAATTGCAAGATGTTTTTTTAGCCCTGAATACGTAGGAAATCACACAAAATAGAAAATTGGAAGACACTTTTTCCTCGGTTCCCAGGGGAATATAGAAAGGATGTGCATCATAGTGTGGTCAGAAACTGTAGGCCTTCTGCCATCCAACCCAAAAACTCACAAGTGTCTCGTCCATTCAAAATCTCGCCAATCACACGTGGAGATGAATAATAAAAACAATATTCAGACGGGAAATTGAAACATGATCAATTTGGAATAAGTGGAAATGAAAGCATTATATATGACGCATATATCAAATGTATAACTAAAACTACGTGGTAATGACACCGACTCTGATTGGCCTGCTTTTTTCTCTTTCATTTCACACTGATCCTTTGGTGAAGCTAATGGTCTTTTTTCCCCGGAAGACACTTAGAAATGTCACAGTAGGAACAGCAAAGGTGCAAATTATGAAATTAATGATGGCTGGATTCCATTTATTCCCTTCAGTTCATGCTGGCTCACGTTCATACTGCGATGACCTACTGGGACACTTTAAAAAGAATAGAGACATCATTAATGCTGTTAGGAGTTCATACTCTGCACAATGGACTGAGAGAGAGTGTTACTTTTTAAATTACAAGATCCAATAACGACATTCTGGAGCAAACATAACTAGCATTGTCTTAATGCACAGTGAGGTGAAATGTACCCCGCTGCAGCGAATCAACCATGACGCCAGGAGCTGACCAAATATTCTTATGTTGCTTGCATACATTTTCCTTTCTTCAGCTAGATGTACATGCAAAAACAATGCTAAATTCAAGAGGAGGAGGAAAAAGAAGAGGAAGAAGAAGAATAGGAAGAGGAAGAATAGGAAGAGGAAGAGGAAGAGGAAGAAGAAGAAGAAGAAAAGGAGAGGAAGAAGAGGAGGAAGAAGAAGAAGAAGGCGAAGAGGAAGAGGAAGAAGAGGAAGAGGAAGAAGAAGAAGAGGAAGAGGAAGAGGAAGAAGAAGAAGAAAAAGAGAGGAAGAGGGGGGGAGGAGAAAAGGAGAGGAAGAAGAGGAGGAAGAAGAAGGCGAAGAGGAAGAGGAAGAAGAGGAAGAGGAAGAAGAGGAAGAAGAAGAAGAAAAGGAGAGGAAGAGGGGGGGAGGAGAAAAGGAGAGGAAGAAGAGGAGGAGGAAGAAGAAGAAGAGGAAGAGGAAGAAGAAGGCAAAGAGGAAGAGGAAGAGGAAGAAGAAGAAGAAGAGGAAGAAGAAGAAGAGGAAGAGGAAGAAGAAGAAGAAGGCAAAGAGGAAGAGGAAGAAGAAGAAGAAGACAGAAGAAGAAGAATTATCTCCCCATTCTTTATCTACAGAAGGTCTCACCAGTCAGAGTAATCACCACACATTATTCCTACACAAGTAACCAGAGACTAACATGGTATCAGTAAATAGCTTGAGCTCAATAGCAGACAGCTGGTGGGTAATGAATAGGAGTCGAGGTCTTCCAGTTAAACTTTTAAGCACATTAGATCATGTTTTAAGCTTAAGTTCACCTGATACGGCATTAGGTTCAATTATCTGGTCTAAGGAGCTGGGAGACATCTAAGCACGGTAAGAATCTGAAGAACAGAAACAAAGAACTGAAGAATTTTGTCTTTATTTAATGTAATAAAATAAGATATACTGTCACCTGTACAGCCCCTAAAATCCCTCCATCGGACTCCTTTGTCTACTTCTGTGATAAAATGACATCACTATGTAACACTCATGCTTCTATTTGCTAGAGTTCAAACACACTTTACGTGATAGGCTAAGGGGCGGGACATCTCTAAGCGGTTGACCAATCACAACAGAGCCGCCAATCAGAGCAGACTGGGCTCTGGTTTCAGACAGAGGGTGAAAAGAGGAGCTGCAGCACAGGCAGTATGAGAGAAATAAAGAGCTTTTTGAACATTAAAGCATGGAGACATGTCCCAGGAGAGGAAAAAGTACATATGAACCTGAACATGAGCATGATAAGGCCCCTTTAACCAGCAGATGTGAGACATATTATCAAAATGGATTTACATGATGTACAAAGTGTAAGTGCTCCGCCATGTTTTTCCATCCCATTTGCTTTCCAACATGTCTCCCTGTCTAATTCAATGTTGTAACAATCCAGATGACACAATGACACAACGAACCCGAGTATCAGGGTAAAAATCACAACGGTTTAGATCCGGCTGCGTCTGAGGCCAAGTTTATATTCTCTGAGAAAACACAGAAAGAAAACTCCCAGACATAAATAAACAAAGACACTTAAAGCAAAGCTGAATTTATACGACAGAACACACATATTCAGAGCGCTCTTCCCCTCCCGGCTATAAACTTTTTGGGGTCAAGCGGGGTCACCTGGGCTGGATCACAGACCTCCTGAAGAGTGTGTATCCTGAGCCGACCTTGGCTCTGTCCCCGAGCCGGTTGTGTGTCTCTCTGCTCCACACTGCCCTGGGCTGGGTCCTATCTGTCTGGAATGGCAATGAGCCGAGCTATATTTGAGCTTTGTTATGCATCTGCAGGCCGACCTATAGACCCCTGCTCTGATTCATACAGGCCGGGACATTATTCTGCACTAAAAGAGCCAGATACCTCAGATGGGATGAAAGCGCTTTTATCTTTCAGTGAAGGGGGGGGGGGGGGGGGGGACCCAAGCTTTTAAAACTGCATTAGCTGGAAAGAAAAATGGTAAAGTGTGTTTTCACAGCGGCTGCTCCAGAGCAAGCAGGGCCAAGTGTTGATTAAACATGCTGGACATACATTGGGAATAAGAGACGGTGCTGATAAGAGCCTTCCAAATATACCAACACACACTGCACACACGCAAAGACATCAGCAGAGCAGACAATATCTAGCTCTGCACTAACACTGTTTTCATGCCAAGAAATTACACATTATATCTAACTCTCAGGGCCAGAGAGAGGCTTTGCCGAGGCCAAGAAAGTTCAAGCAGAATGCAGCGAGGAGCAACAGGCAAGGCTGAGTATTCACCGCCAACTTTATCCAAGCAAGGACACAAAGCTTTCTTCAATTGCAAAAATGCTTTTGTTATAAAAATATTGTCAATAATTCCACGAATACACAACAGGACGGCAGAGAATTCATAGGAAATGCATCTGCCGAGGGGGAAGTAAAGGGCAGATAAGGTGTCAGTCAGTGTTAAATCTTCGATGAATCCTCACAATTCTTCACCCAAGCCGCATTAATGTGCACATCCTCCACTAGGACGGTTCCAACAATGGCTGCCTGTGTTGTTTCGATAAATACCCTTCTTCCATTCGGCCTTGAAGTGTACCATGTGAAGAGTGTCAGCGCTGACTCCGAGACACATTCCCAGAAGCGGAAGCGCATTCCCCAACGAGTCACCCGGGGTCGGCGCGTGCTCTCCGTAGCCTCGTGGTGAACGGGGGAATTTGGCACGGTTTATTTATTTATTGTTCGACTCAGTTTAAGCCTGTTGCTGCTGAATTGAAGTGACAGGCCTTGTGTTCCAAAAAGCTGTGGACAGAGGGGATGTGTGGCACAGAGAGGGCGACAGGGTGAACTCTCCGTATGGATGTTTGCCCGATAACGCGCCTCATCCGCACAACTTCAGGTTGAAAGTAATTACATTAGACAATTGTGTAAGCAGATGACAAACGATAGGCCAGAAGAATTGTTTATCATTTCGGGAGAGAGTAAATGAAGCGAAGGGAGTTGTGTGGCTTGAAAGTGGAAACATTCAGACTAAAGTTAAAAAGTAAATACTGCTGAAGGGCTTTTAAGGAGGCGCTGAACTCAGAAACAGGGGTCGTAGAGGATCCTGTGTTCATCCACTACATCAGGGGTCTCAAGCTCGCGGGCCAACTGCGGCCCTCGAGACGATAGTTTGCGGCCCCCACCTCAATATGAAAGTGTAATGTTAGTGCGGCCCGCGAGTTTGATACGAATGGCACTTTTCAGTGTTGTGTGCAGAGCTGAACGAACCTACCAATCACGGTGGGGTATATTGCTCTCGGGGGCGGGACATCGGCCGCGGGCTCAGAAGCGGAGGTGGCCGCGGAAATTGCTGCTCAGCGGGACAGGAAAAGAAGCGGAAAAGACGTATCGGCTAAACACTGAAACTTCAACGCGACAGTGACACCAAGTGGAAATATATATAACACAGCCCCAAACATGTCTTTTTCAAAGCCTGGGTTACTAATCTTAAAACATATCTACTGAGGCAACAAGATTTCTTTAAGAAAGCAACCAAAGAGAATGATGCAGCAGTCGAAGCTAGCTACGTGGTTAGTGAGATGATTGCTAAAGCAGGAAAGCCATTCACAGAAGGTGAATTTGTCAAAAAGTGCATATTACAGGCTGCAAGTATTGTCTGTCCAGAAAATAAAGGTCAGTTTAGCAACATCAGCCTTTCTGCCAACACCGTGGCAGAGCGCATTTCTGACCTGTCAAGTGACATTTATGATCAACTGTGTGAGAAAGCTAAATGTTTCAGTGTATACTCAGTCGCTCTTGATGAGACCACAGACATCACCGACACTGCCCAGCTCGCAATCTATGTCCGTGGTGTTGATGACAATTTTGAAGTCATAGAGGAGTTGCTCACAGTGATTCCAATGCATGGCCAGACCACCGCTCAGGAGATATTTCACCAGCTGTGTGATGCCATTGAGAATGCCGGTTTGCCATGGAAGAGGTTTGTTGGAATAACAACCGATGGAGCGCCATCAATGACAGGGAGGAAAAATGGACTGGTGGCACTGGAAGAGGAAGGTGTGGAGGAGGCCATTGCTCTGCACTGCATTATCCATCAGCAGGCTCTTTGCAGCAAATGCCTGAAGTTTGACAATGTGATGTCTTTCGTTGTGAAATGCATCAACCAAATCAGATCCAGGGGCTTAAAGCACAGAAGGTTCCGTGCTTTTTTAGAGGAAATGGAGTCAGAATATGGGGATGTGCTCTACTTCACCGAGGTACGTTGGCTCAGCAGGGGAAACGTATTGAAGAGATTTTTTGAGTTGAGAGCGGAAGTGAAAGCCTTCATGGAGAAAGATGGGGTTGCTGTTCCTGTGCGTAGTGATCCCAAATGGCTCATGGACTTAGCTTTTTTTGTTGATATCACACATGAGCTTAATGTACTGAACAAGAAGTTACAAGGCCAGGGGCAACTTGTTAGTGCTGCCTATGACAACGTGAGAGCATTCTCTACAAAACTTATGTTATGGAAAGCCCAGCTTTCTCAGGCAAACCTTTGCCATTTTCCAGCATGCAAGGCACTCATGGATGCAGGCACACCATTCAGTGGTGAGGAGTATGTGGATGTCATTTTGAAGCTACAGGAGGAATTTGATCACAGATTTGCAGACTTCAAGACGCACAGAGCCACATTTCAAATGTTTGCGGACCCCTTCTCCTTTGATGTGCAAGATGCCCCTCCTGTGCTTCAAATGGAGCTCATTGACCTGCAGTGCAACTCTGAACTCAAAGCCAAGTTCAGGGAGGTGAGTGGAAAAGCAGACAAGCTCGGGCAATTTTTGAGCGAACCATGTGTCTTTTTGGGAGCACATACTTGTGCGAAAAGCTCTTCTCTACGTTGAACTTCAACAAGTCCAACTACAGGTCCAGACTTACTGATGAGCATCTTCAAGCCCTACTGAGGGTCTCAACTGCTTCATCCCTGCTTAAGCCAAATGTGGCTCGGCTATGCGAGAGGAAGCGCTGCCAGATCTCTAGCAGCAAGAAGTAGGCAGAAGAAGCCATGTTCAGAACAGTTTATGTTCAATGTTCCATTCATGATCAGAAAGTTAAATGTTAAAGAACTGTTAATACAGATATTTGAATCTGAATAATAATTATTACATTTCTCTAGTCAGCAACTATATGTGGTTTCTTCAGTCTTCTATATCTGCTGTATTATCATTATTACGGATTGATTTGTTTTTTTTCTTATGAATTTGTTCATTTATTTTTTCATCTTATTTTGTGTTAAAAAATAAAGACATTTGATAACATTGGAATGTTTTTCAGTACTTTTCTTGTGGGAAACCTGATGCGGCCCAGCCTCACCCAGACTCTACCTCTAACGGCCCCCGGGTAAATTGAGTTCGAGACCCCTGCACTACATCATTGCACCATCTAATCCTACCTAATTGTTACCTTGAGTGTATCTCTGCAAATAACCCATGCTTGTCTCCCTGTTTATCCTTGTGAGTGTCGGCCAAACATCTAATTTTTTTTAGTTTTAATTCAATAGCAGACACCATGAAATACACCGACGCTTGCATTATGTGTCTCGCTGGAAGGAGAGAGCTCATCAGAACAGCGATTCCACTTTCTCTTTTGCGGGATGGTTTCCACCTGCAGAGACCGAGACCGAGTAAACATGGTCAGTGCGGCAGAAAAGTACGGCGAGAAATTGAAACTCATCATGGTGAAGATAAAGGCTGGAAAAAGTTTCACAAGGCTTCTCCTTCATTCATTTTTACATTAGCCAACCTTGACTGTCACATTCACTTCAGGCTACGACCATTACTGGAAAGAGTGCAATGCTCATTTATTTTTTTCAGCGTCTCTTACTCAAAACATACACAGATTTTCCCCGTAAAATGTTAAAGTGATGCCAGAAAATCAATATTTCTGTTCCTCAAAAATGGTACCATGCCTCCAGAAATATGAAGATGTCTGGTCAGACGGCAGAGACAGAGGTGGGTCTGCCGGTGGACGAGTGACAGGCAGCAGGCTGACACTTAAACTGAGGTTTCTGATCCTTTCTTTTACTCTCCTTTTTCCTGGAGAGGAAGTAAAGAAACCAGAGCTCTGGATTTATTTGTTGTTTGAGGTGCAATATATGACTCAACAGCTTTAAGACATGAAGGAACTATTATTTTCCGCTATGCGCTAATGTGGATTTTAACCACATTAGCCAGCAGTGGCTCAGTCAGTAGGGGCTTGGACTGGGAATCGTAGGGTCGCCGGTTCAAGTCCCCGAACAGACTTGAAATATGGAAAGTGGACTGCTACTTGGAGAGGTCCCAGTTCACCTCCTAGGCCCTGCTGTGGTGCCCTTGAGCAAGGCACCGGACACCTCCAATCCCCCCTCCCCATTGCTCCCCGGGCGCTGCACGATAGCTGCCCACTGCTCCTAGTACTAGGATGGGTTAAATGCAGAGGACTAATTTCACTGTGTGTGCTCTGCTGTGTGCATGTGACAAATAAAGAGGGTTTCATCCTCCGATTCTATCTATCTAACCGGAAAGTGGGCGGGGCTTAACTTTCACCGAAAGTGACGTTAGCACCCTCATACTTTAACTTTGTACAAAAAACCCTGAATATTCAAAGCCAGTATGTATTTATTTAAATTGCGATGTAGGAAAAGGGTTCATTTGTTTAAGTGGTTTTCCCAAAACGAGTGAGTGAATAAATGCTAAATAGCTACAACAGTGAAAGAACCACGAAGCGTCAAGCTAACGGCTAACAAGCTAGTGAGAAATGTTGATACAGATTTCAGCTCGAAGATCACATACAGGTCATATGTTTGTTTGAGCATTATACTTTACTATTACAATATGTGATACTGTACTCAAACGTGTCATAGGTCAGTGCTTGGGAAATATTGTGTAGCTTCTTCTGCTCTGAAGACATTTCAATGAGCTACAAGTTATTTCTACACAGCTCTACCGAGGAAAAGTTTCAACACAGAAGTGCTCTGGGACATATTTGTACTCTTTCCAGCACTGAATAACAAACAGACACACACACACACGCGCGCGAAAATGGATTACAAACTATCCAAACAAGGAGAACGCAAACCAGAAACAGCCTCTTAATCCCAGCAACACAGCGAGATGAAAAACAGTGATAACGGCTGCGAGACAAATACAAGATTAATCGAATAAGTCTGACTCGCTGAGGCCAACACACACACAGACAGAAGACCACTGCTGCACAAACAGGCTGAGGTAATTGTGTGTGTGTGTGTGTGTGTGTGTGTGTGTGTGTGTGTGTGTGTGTGTGTGTGTGTGTGTGTGTGTGATGGCCTGATGAGTGGCAGAGAGAGAGAGAGAGAGAGCCATGCAGCACCAAAGCTGCCCTCACCATCTGGCCTTGGCAAAAAATGAACAGTGTCTTTCTCTCTCCCCCCGTCTCTTTTCCCCTCTCCTCGTTCTCTGGGGGATTTGATACTCATCCACCCGGAGAGATTAAGCGTTTCCATATTCCAGTCATATTCCCCGGGCTGTTTTGCTTTCTATACAGTTGTTTGCCAACATGTTGGGCTGTGTGGGAGGGTGAGTAGATTGGGGATTGTGCGGACGGCAAAAAAACAGAGTCTGGGTGTAGCGCTGATCAAGTTAAAAACACAGGTAGACTGGGGGTCATGTTGGTATAATGAGTACAAACGTGAATAAATATAGTAAGTGTACACATTCATGGCTCCGCAGGAAACCAGTTGGGAGCCTTAGGGGTGGTAAAAGTGTGTGTGTATGTGTATGTGTGTGTGTTTGATGCCTTGGGGGTCTGAGGTTTGACTGAGTTCAAAAGTTCAGGGAGTGAAATGAATAAAACACACGTTTGTGTCACTATACCTTACATTTCTGATCCTGTAACCTTGATTTACAATAAGCCTTGACGCCAAATCGAGTCGTAACCCTTTAATAAATAATTTTACGGCAAACAATCTATAGGATTTTTACGTCTTTGTGAGAGAAGGAAAAACAAAAACACACTTGACAGGAGTGTAAAGCCACAGCGCAGTAAGAGGCTTTCCCGGAACAGATCACACTTTCATGTATTTTTCAGTTTGTTCCCTTCTGTCAAATTCAGAGAAACAGGATTAAAGAGTGCAAAGTGAGGCCAAATGAGCTGCTGGTCAATCTCACTTGGACCTTTTTGATGATCCGTTTTTACACCGCCTTATACGTAAACTGCGTGGAGGTCTGTGGGGTTTTCTACAAAAAAAACACAGTGCACTCTGCTCTGCGGTCTCCTGTGATAGCCGGGGTTAGCGTTCACTCTCATATTCCCCCATGTGCTAAGTAATTCAGGGAGGACAACAAGACTCACCCCATCTCAGGTCTTAACCCCCCTGTGGTGCCTCATCCCTCACACACACACACACACACACACACTACTGTATTCACGCATTGCTGCGAAGGAGAGAAAAACTCATCCAAGGACACATAACGCTACTCAATATTCCATTGTGCGGAATTGCATGTTTTCCTTTATTCAAAAGAAGTAAAGTGCTCATTACTGAAAAGCATAATGATGATGAAAAGCAGATTGGGAGGCATAAGGGAAAAGACATAATTACATCAAAGGGCTCAAGGACAGAAATCCACATCTCACACACACACACACACACACACACATCAAACAAGGGAGTCATTCAGTCCTTCAGTGTTTGTTTCCGGCACCCTTTAGAGGTGCATATTTCGTTGTATCGCACATCCAGTCGCAGAGTGATTTTCCGTGTGTTTCGACACCTTTTTCAGAAGAGATGTGATTTATATTAAATGTCAATCGCTCCCGTTACCGATTATTAAAAAACTATAATCAATAATGGGATCTAATGCATGGTATTCCCGGTACATCAGGTCATTACTGCCATCGCTCCACTTTGTGAACCCTGTTAATCCTATAAAGGGTCAGCAGGGGGTTGGAGGTATCCCAGCATGCACTTGGCGAAAGAGATGATGCTATTCAAGCCTAAAATAGTTATTCCAAGCTGGAAACACAACAACCACCTTTTAAATTGACATGGCAAACCTTATTTTTGGGATGAGTCAAATTTCCACTATCCTTTTAGCTCTGTTTTTGGTCTCTACCAACAAATATCCGCCTCTTTAGCAGTTAAATGCTCCAATATGTTCACCACAGAGTCTCTAAATTTGTCTTTCTGATGTTCTCTGCTAGGCTGTGAGACTGGACCAGAAACTGACATTTTTTGGGCCTTAAAACCAAAAACAAAGAGATACCAAAAAGCCTTGCAGAGAGGAACTGAAGATCTGCTGATAACGTTTGTCTCTCTGGACAAACATGGACTCATTTTTATTAATTAAGACATGATTAGAGTCACATTAAAATGTATGCCCAATTACCTACCACTCACATTTTGGCCAGTACTAGAAACAATAACCAGTCCAGTTTTATAATAGTTTCATTGATATTGTTTCTGTGTTGCAATGGCAGTGTTTCCCAAGGCCTGCAATCTCCTTCGGCTCAAATTAACTTTGGCAAACTCTCATTTCCAAACATCCTTTCTCCAGCTGCATCCTTTTAATCCTTCCCGTGAGAGGATGACTGCCACACTGTTGCAATTAATATCTACATATTTAGTGGCAATTAAATATATTTATGATATAATTGCTGTTTTCTGCAAATCAGTAACAGTTAAGCTGAGAACAACATGTGCAGTCAATGTCTTAACCTGCTAACTGCACCATAAATAACCCAACAAAACCAAGCGTGCATTAGTTATGGGATGGTTTCCCTGGTGGTGCTTCCCAAACCTGATGTTCTCCAGAAGTAAACCACAGTATGAGCTACCATTCGTTATCCAACTAATGCTCTTAATGTTAAATCTGCTGCATTTCATAATGAGTTGGCAAAAACCAGAGGAAAGACGTGTAATGTAATGATGCCATTTTTGGGAAATTCACTTTAGCTGGCAGTGGATCTGAGAAGCTCTGAGTCTAATTAACAACAAGTGAGATTCAACAGAGCTTAAAATAAATCAGGAAAAGTCATTCCAGGTCTTTCCTCCAGTGGAACACAAAAAGCATGAACCAGCAGTGGAGAGCAGAAAATAGATTTCCATGTTGAAATATAAATGTCATGTATAATGTTTTATAGAAAAGGGTTTTACACAGTCTGTCTTATGATGAGGGGTTGGACATTGTGTCACATTATGAGATATTTCACGAGTAGGAACCCTCAACAAATCTGTCTTCTGTCCAAAATACGACAAAACACATTTGAGAAGTGATGCAGGAAAGCCTCAAGACCACACTCAGAAATTAATGTCTGCAAGAAGCGAGCGATCCAAGATGAGTGTGCATGCATTTGCTATTTCTGATGCAGAACTAAGGAGAAGTCAGAGAGTTGCAGGTATATACATGAATAAATAATGACTGATCTTCTCTGATATGACTCCAGCCCATATCTTTGCTCTAATTGGCTTAAGGTCGCCACTGCTGTCGATACAATTCTCTCATAAATGGGTTTTGACTTGCAGATAGCTCCGGATATTTCACCAGCTAGATATCTCTTGGGCATCTGCATGTGCCTTTAATAATGTAAACCATTTCAATACGCCCTGATATGGTTGTTTTGTCAGCAATGTCCAAAAGCTTGGTGTTAAAGAGGCCCTGTTGTGTTTTTGAGGGGTTTGTCCTTTCCTGCAGTGTGTTATACAGGTTTGTGTGCATGTAAATGGTCTGCAAAGGCTAAAATCCTAAAGTTCTCCCCCACCCATCCTTCACAGGACTCCTTTATTTACTTCCTGAACATAGTGTCATCACTATACACTTACGCCAACCCTCCAACACATTTTAAGTGATAAGCTAAGGGGCGGGAGGTTGCTAAACGGTTGACCTGCTAACCAATCAGGGCAGACTGGGCTCTGGTGAAAAGATGTGCAGGCAGTGTGAGAGAAATAAAGACCTGTTCATACTCAAAGGGACATATCACTTAAAAGTGTCCGTATACAAATCTGATTTACCATCAGGTTTATCTTAGCATCATCCCTGAGAATGGCTCCCATTGCTTTCAGTACACAGGTGGCCAGTCCGGGCAGTCTCAGTTGGCTCTCAATGTCTCTCACACACACACACGCACAGTTTTACACCCAGGCTGCGATATCTCAGCTCACACCAGATGACCAAGTGCTTGGCTGCCTCTTGTCGGCCAGCCGGGGGGGTCACAGATCACAACACGGCTTCCAGACATTAACGTGACTCACCCTTCACTGCAGTCATGTGCAATCGTGCATCCACACACACACACACCTCATCACGTTTGAGGTGGTGAAGTCAGTCTATGCTGGTTGGAGTTTGGAAAGATAAAGGGAAACATGGAGGGAATGGATATAAAAGAAATAGATGATGAAAGGAGTAAGAGGTTGAGTCTGGGTCTCACTGACCCCAAAGAGTTTTTCCTGTTACTTCATCTCCTTTTATCAACTTTCCATTCCTCTATAATGGTCAGTGCTGAAGGACTTTCCCAGTAAGGCAGAAGTTACTTTAGATGGACTTTCTGTGCTTATTATGTCCACTACTTTTTCAGCTCTGTGCCGGCTTTTTAAAAAAGAAAGACGAAAAACAGTCAAATTAAAAGTCATTTCATACAAAAAATTGCTCTAATTTCCATTTCCTTTCATCGATCACAGCTGCCAGAAGTGTTCTGCCTGGAGTTTGTTTTGATTCAGAGATGTAATCAAAGTGGATATGAGGTTCTGGTTTTGAAAGATTTCTTTTGGAAGGAAGAAAAGCACAAAGTGAGCAGGCAGTGAACCTGAAACTTCAGCAGGAAGCAGATGCTCTTCTCATCTTGGCTCAGAAACGCTCCAAATATCTGCCTCAATATGAAACGCCGCCTGCAAACGCTGTCAGCAATGTGAAAGACTAACACCGTGTTGCGATGCTGCTTTGCTGGGTAAATTCTGGTTTCTGACTCAAGAGGTTGTCACTGAACTAAACTGGAATTGCAGAGCTCATATGGTTACTGAAAATAAGTGAACCAGACTGGTTTGACTAAGAAACGTTGAATGAATGAAAACATTTCATTAATCATTATGATAATACTGAAGTCTTTCCAGAGTGTGCTTGTCTCTAAATCGTCACATTTGAAAACCCCTGTTCCAGTTTAAAGATGCTTTGCTTCACCCTGAAATACCTCCGAATCTATTAGGATTGTCATATAATGTTGCACATACATATTTCTCCACGAGTACCACGAATAACCAGGAACATTTAACACAACTGCTTGTTAACACAACTGTAATCCTTGTACTACTATACTATATGTATATAAGTTTTCTACTACTGTGAAATATTGTAGAACAACATGTTATACTGAGTATTGTTGTGGTTTATGTAGTCTCTTCTGTATGTATATAGACTAGCTGCTTTTTTGTTTTATTTTATTTATTTATTTGAATTCATTTCATTTTATTGTATTACTTATATTTATTTATTATGCTTTTTTCCACCTTTAAACATTTTAAGATTTGAATGCCTGAACAAACTGCTGCTACTGTAACTTAATAAGTTCCCAATTTGTGGATCGAGTATCCTTATATATGTATCTATCTATCTAGTTACTCTGCACAGATCATTAAACCACATAAGTGTGACGATCCTGTGACTTTTCATCTGGCATAAATAAAAAAACTAAACCTTTGATTGGAAGTTAAATCATTTTCAAAATAAAGCTTCTTGTGTGGGTATTGGGTCTTGAACATTTTACATTTTTACCTGAGGTTCTACCGTAGAAAGTTGGATTGAAGCTTCGAAAGTCGTAAAATAATGTCATATTTGATGTCGTTATAACCAGAACAAAAAAGTTTGAAATCATTGAAAAAAATCCTAAATTGGTATAAAGTGATAAATGTGTATAAATAAGTTAGTCTCTTTAATACCGGCGACCACCTGGCCCGTTATGAGAGCCAAATATGTGCTAATAAACTAAACTAAACCCAACCTCGTATGGGAAATTCCAACTTTTCGCATTTTAGTTGCTCAATTGTCAGAGCTGAGCCCGGTTTCCCAATTATGACTCCTACAACTCAACCCATTATGTTTTAAAATCCCAAGCGCAGATGAGTTTAAATACCAGGTAAAAACTAGACCGTCAAAGACAATAATGGCAAACAAAATGCTGGGCAGAACGGTCCTCCACTAACACACCAATTACACTCATTCAGAGAAACATCCAGAGACAAATTGATTGATTTGGACCTTAATTAAATGGTCCTGTGTTTCTGAATCATTCAAACTCGTCCGTCCCTGCTGTGTGCTTCTCGCTGCTAACGTATTTTAAGATTAAAAACAAGTATTGTCAAATTCCACCAGTAGGAAGCCAACTGTGTTCCTCTAATGAAACACTTCAGACAGAGATGTTATGCTGGTTTTAATCAGAAGCCACACAAAGCGTAATTTCAAAGAATTCAGTGGTAGACGGGGATTTTATAAGATTAAAATTGTAGGAGAAGAGGATTGAGGAAAAGCATACACACACTCTGACACACCAATCCGAGGAGTAGTAGTGAAGTCAAATTGAGGCTGATTGTATTCTCGGCATAGACTTGTCTTTGTCCCTAAGCTCTGTCTAAATATTGAAGCAGATCGTAGTGAAAAGAGCGGGGCTATCCAGAGGATTCAACCCAATCTGCATATTCATCACAATTAATTAGGATTCCTCTCTCTCTGCCATCATTTTTTATCTTTCATTTCTCGAGAGGAAACTACTAGACAATGCTGAGGCGGTGATCGGAATCACTTATTAGAGGGGGGTAGACGTAAGCACACACACACCTTCCCCATCAGCATTTGACAACTGAGGATGATTCTGTCTACATCAGATACGATGACTGCTACACCAGCAGCGTTCGTCTCTCTGTTGATACAAACTTCCAGCGCTGTCTCTCACTTTGTCTTTTCCCTCTTTGTCTGGGCCGCCGCCGCCGCCAAACTGACTGAGAGCGGCCATTGTTTCGCAAGGCATACAAACCAAGTGCCGCTCTTCTCGCAAGGCTAACTCTTTTAATTGCTCAAAAAAGAAAAGGGCGAGAGACGATGCGAGTCCTCGGGGTGAAAAATAAAAGTAATTGGAAATGGCGGCGGGTATATCTTCATCTAGTCGTCATGTTACACAGGTGATTCCTCAACTTCTCAACTGGATCGACCCTTGGATAAATCCCCCAGACCACTGGAAGGAAACATAGCGAGCTACACTGGGAATTTAGCCTAAGCGTAGCATCGGCTAGCTCGAAAAAAAGACAGACTCTGCTTAGACTCTCACACATTGTTTAAAATGTTCTTCTTTCTCAGGCTGTTTTTGTGGATTTTGAACGAGTCAAACCTTGTGTTTGACACCTGTTACCTACACAGATTGTAAGGAGGTGTACTTTACTAAAAATGTTCAGTTTCTATGTAAACCTATGGAAAGCGCTTCTATGCTACGCTAGCTACTTAACTTGTGCTGAATGTACATGCTGAAGCTTTTGCCATTTAAAGGTTCTTAAATAATGATCTATCCTGCTATACTGGAACAGTGTTGTTCCTTAATTTGTTTGTCGGTCTACAGGTGATGTGTTCACTGTGGTCCGTAGTCTTCAACGTTAGCTTCTGTCTTTATCTTTTCAACCGGTTTGTTTGAAAAGAAAAGGGTGGTAAATGAAGCACGCAATTAAACACCATATGGCGTCACCCTGAACGTATACACTGTATGTACAGCAGGGTAAATGTAACTATGATGTGTTCCATATAAGATATTGTTTATGTGTCTAAAAAACCTAAGTGCTTTGGGAGGCTGGAGTCCGTGTGAATTATTTATCATCAATAAATTAGCATTGGCTCAGGAGAATGCGGGATGGCAGTAGTTCCCAAACTACACTTGTGTCTGCGACCTCATTAAAACATAGCTACCTTTGACATCTTGTGAAAGCTATGCTGCACACGTCGAGAAGTAAGCAGTTCAAACAAAGGCTAATTTAGCTTTCTTGTATTTGTTACGTTTCAATTATTTAGAAAGGTACTTTGTTGAACTTTCTTACGATAAAATACAATATTTATCTACACATTCAGAGTTTTGTTCCTGATGAAACTCATCATGTGTGTCCTTAAAGTCGCAGAAAAGAGTCAAATGTATTAGTAAAGCCAATTTATCTGAATATTTTTAATCGGATTTCATTGGCTGTAATGTTTAACTACTACGTTTTTATACACTTTTCCAAAACAGACCGTAAAGTAAGTTTTATATTACTTCAAACATATCCATCTGGCTCTGGTAGCACCAAATACACCCAACTGTATCAAGCAGCGACATTTTGTGTACGTTTTTTTTGTAAATATGCGGGGGTCAAGAACCATTTGCTCTAACAGAGTAAGGACATTAGTCCCAGCCAGTGTCTTACTTTCATCCTTCTATACATTTTTCAAAATGTTTAACGATATACTCAAGTTAAAAAGGATTGACGTATCTTGAAAATGAATCTGTTAAAAAAAAAGTCAGGCGATGACTTTGCCATTCAGTACCCCGGGGTGATAAAAGTGTTGAAAGATCTGACAAAAATAAGGGTAAAAGAGTCAGGGAGTGTGAGACAGATGACAGGAGTTGTCCATTAAGCGAGCGGAGCAATCCTGGTGTGAATATTGCATTTCCATGTTTACTGCAATTACAGGCCTGTTTGCTGGTTCCCCTCCTGCAGAGGGTAAAGATGGAAGGGAGAGAGAGAGTGAGAGAGACTCCTGTGGGAGGAGGAGAATATCGCCAGCCAAGACACAGATGTGAGATACACACACACACACACAATGTCTCAGTGGTTAAAGTGATCCTAATCTGTGTCTGTGTACTGAAGGGGAGCTAAAAGTCGCTTTGTCTGGTGTCATCAGAAGATCTCTCAAAGACAAGGGACAAACCTCACAATTGAGGTACAACAAATCAAAGAGACCCTGTTTTGCTTTTTGGGAGTTTTCCCTTTCCCATTTTTATTTGTGTGCATGTAAATGGTCTGCAAAGGCTAAAATCCCAAAGTTCCCTCCAGAAGGAGTTTCTCTCCTGGACTCCTTTGTTTACTTACACAACATAATGACATCACTACGCAAGACTTCTATTGGCTAGTACCAACAAGACCAAAGCTTCATGATTCCTGGCACACAAAAATAAGGGAGTGTCATTACTGGGAACCAAAATGAATAAAACGTTTGATCGAACAGGTTAACAAGGACAAATAAACACTGTGCATTGATTCATTAGTTCCACCTTGTCTTCTTAAAGAGGCCCTATTATGCTTTTCGGCCTCTCCTGTAGTGCGTTATATAGGTTTGAGTGCATGTCAATGGTCTGCAAAGGCTAAAATCCCTGTTCCCTCCAGAGAGGGTTATCTCCAACACACTCCCTCACTGCCTGAAACACCGCCATTGGACTCCTTCGTTTACATACACAACATAATGACATCACTACGTAACACTTGCGCTTCTATCTGCTGGCGCTCCAAGACACTGACGTTATAGGCAAAGGGGCTGGACATCTCTAAGCTGTTGAAAAAAAATCACATCAGAGCCGGCCAGCTAACCAATCAGAGCACACTGGACTCTGGTTTCAGACAGAGGGTGAAAAGAGGCGCTGCAGCACAGGAAGTATGAGAAAAATAAAGAGCTTTTTGAACATTAAAGCATGGAATGTCCCAGGAGAGACACTACATACAAATGAAAATGAGCGTAAAAGGGCCCCTTTAAGATGTGAGCATATTCCTTCCTTGAATCACGTAGCATGATCTTGGTAGCACTGACATTGGTAAAAGGCGAAATGAATCAAATTGCATGACCTCAAATACTCTTGTTCCTACTAGAAAAAAACACTTTTGGACTATCTATGTCCGTCCATCCACCGCACTGCATCAGATTTTCCCCTCTGCTGGAAAGGACAGTCCGCCACACGGAGGTTGCGTGCAGTGGAGCGGCAGAGTGAACGTAATCAGCATATTTATTGTCCCTGAAAAAGCGAGAAAGTTGTGGACACTGACATGCAACATCCAACTAATGTGGCCGTGCCGCGGGAGACTGCCGGAGTCAAAGGTCGGACAGATGACAACTTTGAACCACGGGCCAAAAAAAATAACCTCTGTTGCTGCTAATCTGATCTAATGATGTCCCTGTAGGCTGACATGCCTTATGCTAACCCTATTGTCCTTTCACTGCCCTGATTTCCTTTCCTTTCACTTTATTGTGTGACAGAGTAAATGTTTCTGTAACAGCGTCTTGTTCCTCCACATCTGCTCACAGCAATCCTTACTTCCCCCTGTGGACATACTCTGACAAAGGCCCCATAAATCTCTATAATTCTGGAGTTCAACTTTCTTATCTTCACTTACGGTGCACTTATAGTCCAGATTAAAATCAAAGGTGTCCCCAACTTTGCATCGACCTATCTGAGGATCTGATGATGTTTAATGTGTACCATCCTTTCAGATTAGCGCGCCCACTCATTTCTATACGGAACCTTTCATGTAATTATCTTTTTAATTATCTTTGACCTTGCTTTCATGGCAGTTTATTAACTTTTATCATGCTTTACTTTGCTGTGTCTTACTTTTTGCTCTTGGTTTTTCACTGGCTTGTAAAAATAACTGGGCAGCTGTATTTGCTCCGTAATCACAGATTACTGTTGTTGTTGTTATTGGTGTTTTCCTCAAGGCTAGGTTTTCGTAAAGTGTTGGGCCAACTTCCAGAACAGCTTAAATGCTCCTTGGCTTCACATTTTTCAAGTCTCTGAATCTCTACTGGAGGGATGAAGACAAGACAAACCCATGATGTCATTTTTGTGCTTTTAAAATGTTCGTCTTTTCTTTGTTAGTGGCAGTTATTTCAGATTTCTGGACTGCAAACTCAATTATGTCCTCCTGCTGATGGTTTCAGATCATACAAGACAACAAATGACATTTCATGTTGTTAAAAGAAGAAAAGTTCTGCTAATTTTCAGGTTTTATATTTGTATTCTGTGCCTCTACTGTGACATGTTTCCATGCTTTAACGTTTAAAATAGAGCCCAATCTGCTCTGATTGGTTAGCTGGCCAGCTCTGTTGCGATAATGACGTCACATTGTTCCAGAAGTAAAAAAAGGAGTCAACTGGAGGTGTTTCAGGCAGGGAGAGAACACAGGGATTTTAACCTTTGCAGACCATTTACATGCACTAAATAATATATATCACAATACAGGAAAGGGAAACTTAATAGGGCTGTTTTAATATTCCTTTCTTGGTGTCATTGCTGCATAACGTGTTGCTCAATAATTGTTCATCGGTGGGTTGCTAATATTTTACAATGGTGCAACTGCATATTTAATGTTTCGTAACTCTTGTAATCTGGTTCTTCCCGGGATGTGACACTGAATAAACCTTCCTAGGACAACCAGTAATGGATGTTTGAAATTTGACGTAATAAACCCCCAGGTCTAAAAGCAGAATGTGAAAAAAGTCCATCATGTTTGAGTCAAACAACATCGGGCGGATGTGGCGAGCTCTGAGCAGTTCTTACTGTAAGATGTTTCCAGTTTGACATGACCAATGGCGAAACCACATTCTGCCACTGGGAGCAACAAACAGGGCTTGTGCTGCGGTGATGTAGCCGGATCCCGACCCAAGGGTGGAAGTCATAAATTTCAATTACTCTCCTCAACTGCACCCAACTTTCTTTTTTTTTTTCTTCAATTCAAAGTTAGTAATCTAGCTCCTAAGTTTGTTTTGACCAAAATATTTTTCTTTGCCTCATTTCAAATTGCTTGCAGGCTTTTCATGCAAGTCATTAACTGTGCAGCTGCAATCACATTGAGATAATAGTGCTGACTCCAGTTATGGTCATGAATTCTGTTTATTTTGCGCCTTTTATTGAAAAAGCTACTTGAAATGCAGCCCTGCTGTCCTCACTGAATTGTGTGGTGAAGACCTTCACAAAATGCAATCCTTTCAGAAACTAAACTGCCATGTTTTCAGACTGATAATGCCGTTCTGAGGATGTTGTGAAAAATAATAGGTTGCCCTCAAAACGCAGAAACGGCATGTCATCTTTTTTCTTACAGACTCAAAACATAAAACCATAAAAAACTAACTCTAAATTAATTAAAAGGGGAACTCCAGCCTTTTGCACATTACCGTGCAAAAGTAATGTCCAGATTCCCAATCAAGGTATATACAATCATTGGGGTTCAACTTGTCTTACTGTTTTGGGTTTGTTTGATATTATCTGGTATACTCAGGTGCATCAGAAAAGACCTGGCCATGATGCGCCTGCTGCTATAGCAACAAGCACTTGTTATTGTGGTTCAAAAGGGCATGCACAACATCTAAGTTATCTGTCTTCTTTTATAAGAGTATAGGACTGATGATTGTTCTGTTTGCATGGTCCCAGATAAATAAGTGACGAGTTCGGGAATGCATAGATGGATCTTTATGGGTTTCTGCACAGATTTCTGGAACCATGAATCCCTCCTTTGAACAGAAAACCATAAAAACCCAGATCATGAAACATGCATTTATCTTGTGCATTGTGGGTAATTTAGGCGGCACGTTTGAGATGGATGCGTCTTAAATCGTGAGTGTTCAATGCTTAATTACGGGTGACATCTTTAAAGTATGTTTTCAATAACTGCACATTACTCTTGTGCAGATGCTCTTTCCTCCCCTGCTGACCAAACACTCGGAAAGTTTAAGCTTCCAGTAAAGGAACTGGTGGTACCAGCTGATTTCCAGTTCTCACACACACATACACACTCTGTGTCAAACCACAACACGCTTGCATTGCCAGGAAGGGGTCAAATTAATGGCTGACTTTGCAGCTCTGGGGCAGACGCTCAAACACACACTCACACACAGAATCATTTCCATTCCACTTCTCCCCCTTCTCCACCCTTCCGCTCACTGCCACCCTCTGCTTTTTTTCCCTTCGTCCTCTCTCTAATTTGCATAATATACTCTCCCTCTGAAGCTCAAGATGTGTGCACACACACACACACACACAGAGCTGACAGATGGCACCACTGGCTTCAGACACAGCGCAGAGCGGGAATGTGAGGGGAATGAAGGAAAGAGGAGACTGCTCTGGTAAAATAAACACATACACACACACACATGCAATAATACCATAATTATCCTGGGCACTGGCCTTGGCACTAACCTGGGGAAAACCCTGGTGTGCCAACTCACTGCACCCGATGACCTAGCAGAACCAGCAGGGGAGGAAAATACTGTCACACACACACACACATGTACCCATGCATGGGCTTATTTATGCAAAGGCATGCATGCATACACTAAGTGAGCAGAGAGGAAGGAGATCTTGTGTGCACAGACAAAATAAACTTCTTAATCAATCTCCCTCCATTTCTCTCGCTACTCTTTCTATCTGGGATTTTTTTTTGCTGCGACCGGGTGCTGATGGTGGTTAGAGCGTGTCGATGCCGTCGGCCTGAGTTATCCTCGTAAAGCTCTGGGCCTGATTATCCTGCGATGACTCATCCAGGGGGAGAGAGAGAGAGAGGTGAACTCAGTGCACAAGAACCCAACAACCAGGCCACTGGTTACATAGCTATAGACAGAGAGAGGGAGCCAGATCTGGGCCTTCAGTCACCAAACAGTGCAATCCCCCGGCCGGCCATGGGTGAGCTCGACTGGAACGAGGACAAACACACACAAGTCCTCGTCACAAGCAGACATTGGAATCATTTAACCTGCTTCCTTTCAGCTTGTTCATCGGAGCAGTGCATGATGGGGATACCAAGTGTCGGCGTTCCCAGGCGCGACTCTCACCGAGCGGTACATGTCAGGTCATATAATTAACTTGCTAATGTGGTCGGTAATAACAGAGACGGAGAGGGGAATAACAAAAACAACAGGCTGCGGCGGACAGATCTGCAGCCGACGGGCTTTGTTGATGGGAGAGCTGCGGTCGTCGGGATAAAGTTGCATAACACGCTCCCTCGCTGTGCGGAGGGGGGGGTGACATTTAGGATCGGCCAGACGGGGGGCCGGAGTGGCAACAAACGCTTCTTGACATGCACACACATGCCTCAGCACACACACTTCTCCATATAAGCATCCAGCCTTTTAAAGTTTTTCAAATTAACTTTATTCTGGTGAGCATTTCTAATATTTCCTAGACGATTTCCACACATTCTGCTTCCCATTCGGGCTCTACGGCACTTTGGTTTGGAACTTTAGCAGCTTATGTACACTTCCTACTCGTTCACAGGACACATTCACAGCATATATAACATATGCAAACACCCACGAGGATGTGGGACCATTTTCAACAGAGAAACTCTCTCTTATTTGACTTTAAAGGCTTGGAGCGTTTACAAAGTTCTCTGCTTCCCCTTGATGAGCTTCCTATGTTTTACTCAAATATTATTTCCCATAGGAGCACCCGCACTTCTGCCTAACTTATTGTTTACCAGAGTACTGTTGGCTCTATTTAAGCTGAATATTTCAAAAGGTCTCCCAACTTATGGACACACACACACTCAGACGCATACACACACATCTGTTGAGCCTGATTGAACAGGACTGTGCGGCGTTCTCACAGCACTAACTGTCACCACAGTGAGAGGTCAAACAGAAACAGTAACACAGCTTATATAAGTCACAATAAAAGGAGCAGGGGGGAGCGGGTGAGTGGGGGTGTGAACTCAGTGTGTGGAGAGAGATTTTCACAGTAAAAACTGATTTTATGCATAGCCTCTCAGGGTTGCTTCTTTCATAACTTCTAGCTACATCATTCATAAATACATACAAAAGTCGAATTTCAACCATTTAAAAAAACCATATTTTGGACACTGTCTGCTATTCAAGCCTCTGCTGAAAAAAAAGTGTTGCATCTGAAGGCTGGCAATGCAGGAGACTTGCTGTGTGTGCAACAAGCCTACATTTAATCTGTCTCCTTATAAAGTTTTGGATGACTCGTGAAGTCTGTGTCTTACAAATTTGTATTCTTCTGGAAGATAGTTAGCCTAGCTTTACATGTAAATGGATATTAGCTAGCTGGTACACGGACAACCAGGGTTTGTGTGTTTGAATCTGATTCTAATCCTATGATTTCATATATAAAGTGTTGACCTGCAGACTGATCTTGTCATTTATATAAATCAATACTGCCGAGTCATCACCGCTAGCAAATGTTTGCATTCTCTCTATCTAGCTTCCTTTGACGGCAAATGGTTATGTCGAAACTCACAGCAACAGATATTCAAGTGACCTCAACAGTGTGAGGATACTCTGGGAAAGAAGCGACGACATTAAGCAACTGTGGAGTTATGGAGTTATGAAGTATTGTGGGGAACGGTGATGCAGCGGCTTATATCGGCTCCCGGCTGGCTGACTCACTTGTGGTTTTAAGGGATATTACAAGCTATTTTTAGCACCCGCTCACACAGATATTGCATTTAAATAACAAGTGCCAACAAGACCAAAGCCGCATGGTTCCTGGAACATCAAAATAAGGGAGTGTCATTACTGGGAACAAAAAAAACAAAACGTCAAACAAGTCCAAATAAACACTTGATTGATGATATTAATTTACTAGTTTCACCTTAAAGTGGCCCTATTCTCTCCTGTAGCGTGTTAATGCATGTAAATGGTCTGCAAAGGCTAAAATCCCTGTGTTCCTTCCAACACACTTCCCCCCCTGCCTGAAACGCCACCATTAGACTCCTGTCTTTACTTCCAGAACATAGTGACATCACTAGGTAACAATCCCTCTTCTATTGGCTTGAGCTCCAACACATTGTACGTGATAAGGCTAAGGGGCGGGACATCTCTGAGCAGTTGACCAATCACAGCCAGCTAACCAATCAGAGCAGACTTGGCTCTGGTTTCAAACAGAGGGTGAAAAGAGGTGCTGCAGCACAGGCAGTATGAGAAAAATAAAGAGCTTTTTGAACACAGTAGAGACAGAAATTACAAATATGAACCTGAAAATAAGCGTATATGGGCCCCTTATACACACTATAGGCCAGTTAAATGTCTCATGTAAACTGGTGGAGTAACGAGCGCAATCAATCAGCAGATTAAGTGGCTTAATGAATCCCCTTCAGTTTTTAAAAAGAGGTCAAGAAAGAATTTCAAAAATCTAGTTTTTGTGTTCACTGCTAAAAAAGTAAAACTGAATTTACTGGAATGGGAAAATCTTAATATCATCATGATTTAGAAACCCAGATTTGGTTTTTAAGGAAAGGTGTTCAGAACGGACAAAAACAAAACAGGACCTGTGAAGTCCAAGACTGATTTAGCAGGGCAGTAGATGTGGGAGGGGGGGAGGGTGTAACGTCACATCTCAAGAGGGAGAACAGGCCAACTGAGGGCGAGGGAGGAAGAGGTGTAGGGGAGACACAGAGAGAGAGAGAGAGAGAGAGAGAGAGATTTTCTATAAGCAGAAGCTAAAGAGGTCAGACTGCCAGTTTCTGGGTCAGAGCGCATTAAACAAGCAGCCGCGCTGAGCCGTCGTCCTCGGCCCCCGTGGCCACGCAGCAATGTGGACAGGCTTCTACCAACTGTGACCACACATTAGGCACTTACTGCGAGCCATACAGGCAGCGCTCAGGGCGTCAACACATAAAGTTGCCCTTTATTCTAATCCTCAGCATAAAGGGACACACACAGAAATACATCTAAGAAGCCGGCAGCCAGCAGTGGTGCGCGTGTGTGTGTGTGTGTGTGTGTGTGTGTTTGTGTGTGTGTGTGTGTGCTGACTGGCACGCATGTTAACCTCAAGTCTAATCAGTTCTGGTCCCAGGAACACCGCTGAAGGCGTAAACATCGGGAGGTAACACATACTGGATATGGTATGGAATATATACATGTGACACACGAGAGTGATTTGCAAGTTGTCAGCACGCCATCGAGTTTATTTTCAAGTCACATTCCAAGGTTGTTTGGACTGAAACTTAAATAAAGTCAAGTCACGTCGGTGCTCAGTGGACGACGATCGCACAGGATAGAATGACATGTTTCCCGCAGAATTATTCCCATTTAACATGAAACGAACTGCTGCTCGGTTTAGCGGGATACTCCCGAGATTAAGTCGTGCAATACTATATAGAAAGGGAACTTCTGAGACACATATTTTAAGCATAGTAAAATTCAAAGCTGCGAGAGGTCGTGATTTCTTAAGTCCAAGTGTGGTTCAAGCTTCAATGCCGGATCCTACAGAGTCCAATTACACAACCTCAAAGCGTCTTTTTATCAGACCGCCTCTGACTCTACGCAAGTATCGCAGACTGTGTGTGTGAAAATCAGTGGTCACTTGAGTAATGTTCTTAGACTTTACTAAACTGCTCCAGGCGGTGTTCGGGCTGGCATGATACAACTTTGAAAATGGTGCAATTCGACTTTAAAACTGCCTCAGGTTGGACTTGTTGTTTTCCAAAGATACCATTAATATTTCTGCTGGTGTAGAGTTGTGTTATTGATAATCATACTGTTCATCGGAGAAGAAATAATGCCTACCTGCGAAGTCTCAACGCCTTATTGACACTGGTTGATCTGTTGGGAGTTGGGTGATAAATTGGAGAAAGAGCAAGACATAAACATATAACTATAGATAGAAATGCCCGACAAAATGCTCAAAACCGAAGTTGTGCACATTCATTCACATGCAGAAAAAGTATGTCAAAGCATTGATGCAGCTTTACACATCTTCAGGTTAGCGAGGCAGCAAGTGATCTTTTAATTCGTACATGCATTCATTACCAGAGTTACTCTAAATCAGTACAAATTCTTCCCAAACGGGTGTAAAGACTCTAGATCAGGGGTATCCAAATCTCACCGAGGGCCACATACAGAAAAACCTATGAAGTGCTGGGCCACCCACTAAACAATGCCTCATAGGTTAAGTTATAAGTCAGTCAAATAAGAAAAAGGTATGTCAATTACGCTTGATAATTGAATATGCTTTACGAAAAAAAAAAAACAGCCTAAATCTAAATCTTTCCGTAGGGTTTCATTTATTTAGTTTGCAGAACATTCCTTACAACAGAAGCCTCAGATTGCTTATAAGGGGAAATAGGAAGGGTCTATTCCAAGAGTGTTATGCCAATAAGTTATTGGGCTTTTTTATTTGTCAACTAAGATTTGTTGGAAAAAATGTTCATCTAACAAAACCATAAATAAAGTATGTCTCATTCTGATTCTGATTCTGAACTTCAATTGACTGAATTTATTTAAGTGGGCTTATTAACACATGAATACTACTGTGTAGGATCTGTTGACATATACACTGCCTGGCCAAAACAAAGGTCACACACTCTAATATTCGTTGGACCGCCTTTAGCTTTGATTGCAGCACGCATTCGCTGTGGCATCGTTTCCACAAGCTTCTGCAATGTCACAACATTTACTTCTGTCTTGCATTCATTTTTCGCCAACATCTTGTATTGATGACGGGAGATTTGGACCACCGCAAAGTCTTCTCTAGCACATCCCAAAGATTCTCAATCGGGTTCAGGTCTGGACTCTGTGGGGGCCAGTCCATGTGTGAAAATGATGTCTCATGCTCCCTGAACCACTCTTTCACAATTTGAGCCCGATGGATCCTGGCATTGTCCTCTTGGGACATGCCCGTGCCATCAGGGAAGAAAAGATCCATTGATGGAATAACCTGGTCCTTCTGTATATTCAGGGAGTCAGCTGACCTCATTCTTTGGGCACATTGCTGAACCTAGACCAGACCAACTGCAGCAACCCCAGATCATAGCACTGCCCCCACAGGCTTGTGACCTTCGTTTTGGCCGGGCAGTATTTTTTAAGAAGTACAATATAAGAAAAGCATACTTTTTGAGGGCCAATTAAAAATGGACAACAGTTGGACCCCGGGCCGTGGTTTGGACACCCCTGTTGTAGATATAGAGGTTCCTAAAGAGGCAAATTGTTCAATAAGTGACGGTATAAAGTGTAAGAACCTCAGTTTATGGTCCACTAAGCAGCTTCTTCAAGACCCTTTTAATATTACATAATGGGTGGAGGTTATTCTTCTGATGGTGTGGAAGCTAAGTGGCTGTTATTGAACTTTTAGTCCTTTTTATCTTAAAGTTAAGTATTACAATGTTTTCTTTGAATGGAAGAAATAGTTAACAAATCCCTCCTAAAGGTGTAGCATTTGCAAAGCTTTTTTTTAATCTTCTTTTCTCATGACATTCACCAGCGATGGGATTTGCTCAGCCGTCTTTCAGACAGGTCAGGGTTGCCGTTGAAAACCATTGAAAAGAGTTGGACCTTGAGTTGGAATCATTTCTACAATTATTTCCAGGTCAACAAACCTGCAACCCTTCCTTATTTGAGTTGTGAAAAGCAGATTTTTGTGGCGTACCGTTGCTTATTCAAACCTAATTATTTAAAGGGAAATAAGACATATCCAGTAGAGAGGACAGCTTTCTTTGTGTTATAATGGAAGCACCATTGAGAGCTGAATTAATAGAACAACTACTCTTTGACTACACCTGAGTGAAGTTCATTCATCTGCCATGGCTGGCTAAATGTGACGGATGCGTCAACAGAACCAAAACATGCCACTCTCACCTCATCCACAAACTAAGCTCTGGGTAAAGAGCCAAAATATGACTTGGAATAAAAGAAGAAGAATCGTCCAAGGACAAATAATAGACTGAGCTGAACTGAAAGCAGCCATTACACAAAAAGAGACAAGAGAGAGCAAGAGAAAGAGGCAAATATCTTTCCAATTATCAGCTCTGAAGCATGTTCTTAAGAGAGAGCTGAAAGGACAGGTTATTAAGCTTTAATGCATCACAGCGTAGGAACCATTCAAGGCCTTCTCCCCCATTAAACCGACCAGCAGCCTCGCAGTGTGTGTGCATGTGTGTGTACGTGTTCACAGCTAAGCACCTCATACTAAACACTTAAACGCTGGTAATGAGAGTGTGAGTGCTGGCTAGTCTGCTTACAGAGGGAATAATTGCAGAGTTATCCAACAAGAGCATTTTCATTTGCTTCTATAGATGGGATTAGCACACAGGCAGAACACAGGAGTCACATTTTCCTAATAAAACCACTCAACAGGAGAGAGAGAGCGCTGCTGGAACCGTGCGCCGAAAGAGTGTATACAATATGTATGAAAGCATTGGATAAATCCTTGAGCAAAAAAATACAATCACATTTTTTACTGGATGTTACATTCCTTTCATCAAGAAGGAAGTGGGAGGTAGGAACTGGAGGTAATGCGTATACATTGAAAAACAAGTCCTCATGGAATATCGGGGCCTGACTCCTGACTTCCATCCCAAAGCAAACAAACAACATGATGAAATTTCCGCGGATGATATATTGCCCTGGATGAAGTGGAAGCATTAGTGTGTAGTGCGCCGTTGATTCAAACAAAACCAGAATTCTCCTTATTGAAAACCAGCACATAATATCTTGGGGTGGGCGGGAGGCGGGGCTGGGGGGGATCCATCTGTCCACGAAGCCCTCTCTACAAATAAGAGGATCAAAAAACATGGGAGTAGGATGGAAGAGGAAAACAGGAGCCTCTCTGGAAAATGAGCAACGATGAACCGAGAGGATGAGGAACTTAAACGGTTTGGCCCCCGTGTGTGTGTGTGTGTGTGTGTGTGTGTGTGTGTGTGTGTGTGTGTGTGTGTGTGTGTGTGTGTGTGTGTGTGTGTGTGTGTGAAGCCCCTTGGCAGACCTATGAACACATTAGCGGGAGCAAACGCCGCCTCACATCCAGCCCCCGAGATCAATGAAGAAGTATTGGCCGTGGCGCTTCTGCTCACTCAGCCACCGACTCTCCTTCTGTCCACTTCCTGTGTGCACACTGTGTCCCCCCCGAGTCTGAGGAGGACGACTGTCCCGTAGATGGGATGATTAATGATCCCGCTCTAAGATGCTGAGTGAGATTGATGCCACCCGCTAGCCCCTCCACGCCTAATCTTTCATCCTTTACAGTAAATATGACACGATGCAAGCCGAAAAAAAGCCTGATTACAAAACAGCTCCCCCTTTAATGATTACATCCAAAAGGCGCTCTCAGTCACACGGCTGTTTCCCTTAATGAAATTAGCCCGTCGCACTATCTGCCTCCTCGGCGCATGAGGTAAGGAGTTTGCAGGGGGGGTCACTCGGCTAAGTAACCCTCGTTAAGCAACGGTAATGCAAATGAGATGCAAATGTGGCTAAAACGGAACACTGGTTAATTTGGCCTCCTGACACTGCAAACAGTCCCGGGGGGGGGGGGGGAGAGATCTGATGCAAATGACATGCAAATGACAATCGGCCGGCCTTTGTCTCCATTGGCTGAAGGGTAGGAGAGTGTGGGGCGAAGGTTCACGGCTGGTTTTGTCTATGCAAATACTTAATGTATCCGAGTGGAACTGGAAAAAAAGTCGATAACCACTGGAGAGAGGAGGTTCACTACAGGTCAGGAGGCTGTCATCGCAGCAGTAGAGGTGTTATACACCCACGCCGCGGAGCAAGGAGAGGAAAAAACCTCAAAAACCAGAGAACACGGAGGAAAGCAGACGTTACATTCCACCATTCACCAAAGCCAAGACCCAGCTGTGTGAGATCCAGCCAACTCCTACATCATCCGGAGCCTCATACAGTCCCTTCTGAGACGGAGCTCTGTAAAGCCCGGGAATAAATAAGGCAGCCCCGGTCCGAGCCGTGTTAACACTTGACAGAGTGTGCATTGAGGGCCAAAGCCCTTCAGTGGAGAGGTCAAACCTTTGCCAAGGGAAGCCTCCCAAAGACCATGTGACGGAGAGAAATCACTCTCTCTAATGCTCAGCGCACACGCCGAGCTGCACTATGGATCGCTGCAGATCGGAGCGGTTCATTGATCCTCCTCCATCCCATCTCAAATCACCCGCATGCACCCTTGGTGTACATTTTGGAGAGGCGCTTGTTGTACATGTACATTTTAATCGGACACTTGTTTTATACTTTGAGCTCCAAACCAATACAGTCAAGATTTATTATTAAAGACAAAAGGTTGCTGTGAGTTTAAAGCCTCAACACAATTTGTCAATTAAGCAAAGGGTTTTAACTGCTCTTGATGTTGTTCAAATGGAACTTTCAGCAGTCTGTATGAAAAGTCAGCTGTGATTCCTGTTTTAAAAGGTCCCCTATTATGCAAAACGCACTTTTTGCTGTCTTTTAAACATAAATGTGTGTCCCCGGTGTGTAAGGAGACTCACAAAGTGTCAGAAAATACAACCCTCTCTCTTTTCCTCCTTACCCACAGCTCTAAAAACAGGGGGTACAAACGAGCTGATCCAGATTTGCTTCGGTTATGACGTCATAACCGAAATGTGGACAGGCTTTACATTGAACTCCTGGCAACGTCCCGCCCACGTGACACGTCCCAACGTATCATCCCCCATATACAGTCGCGAGCTGAATCCCCTCCGCAGCACCTCTGTGTCTCTGTGCAGGATGTCTGCAGGAGGGACTGAGAGTTGTAAATAAAATACATATAATGTCTCAGTTCTAGCGGTAAACACTGAGAAGTGTTTCAGAAATGATGCTTGATGTGGTTTGGAACATCATATGGCGTTTAATCACGGCAGCTTACAAATCTGTAAGGTTGGCGCTCCAAAGGGGCGTGGCCAGTGACAGTCACAGAATCAGCACTTCAGGAACAGGGCTGAAATAGAGGGGGGTGAGGCATGCTACGATGGGTGATCTGTTGGGTATTTTGAGTAAAACACTTCTCAGACATGTTTTTTAAAGATGTTGGACTACAATATATTGTTCAAAATAAGCAGGAGGAGGAACTTTAAGTCTTAATTTATGCTACTCATTATTGTTGTATGTTTGATTTGTAAGGGAGCTGCATGTTCCTTCACGTGGTATGTATGTATATTATACCATGTGCTTCTGTGAGATTCTGCCATCTGTTCTGCAAATTATTTTTTCTATTTGCATTTTATGGAATGATTCACAAAGCATACACAACAAGATAAACACATCTAGGTACATAAACTGCATATCAGTCGATAAATCCGAGATTAAATAATAATACTAGAAATCCTCATTAAAGTGTTCTATACTTTACCCATGTTTCTCATCTTTCCTCAAAGACATGCATCTGGTTTCTAATTCTCATAAGAGTTGTTCTGCAAATTCTACCTCCATTGCATCATGAAAGGCTGCCAAATATTTCCCAATCCAAATCAGCCATCTCCAAATACTTCCGTGCACATTTGGAGCACAGAACCAGGTTTTTAGGAACCAAAAGCTGGTCATTCATACCGACGGGGCTAAGGGAGGGACCTCGCTGTGTGTTGAAGTGAATCCAGAATAAACTCCTTCAGGAATGAAGTACAGTATCAGCTGACTCGCCTTTAAATCCCTAAAGGCCATCCAGCTAAAGAATGTTGACTTGTACTCAAGTGAACTTTGTTTATAAGTGCAGCAAACTGAAATCAAAATGCAGATACATCGCAGCCCCGCCGCTGCCAGTGTGAGTGAGATAAGAGAATGTGCTTTGAAAAGAAAGAATGCAAAAGGAAACGTGAAACATTTTGTTTGTGTTCATGCCAACTATCCATACTTAAGGTCTGCTCTCACTCACATTTGTTGTGAATGTAAACTGCTTGTTTGGGTATGAGCAGTCTGCAATCTCTCCTGAATGAACTTGGTGTTCTCAGTGGTGAACAGTCTTAAGGACAAAATGCCGGAGGGGTGTGAACAACCAAGTGCTGAGAAACCATGAAGCTTACAGAGGTATTAAGACTGACTAGCTCAAGCATGTTCCCAGCTCAGGGAAGTATGAGTCATTAGCTCACCAGCAGCTGCAGCTAGACCTGTGAGGAGTTACACCAGCAAGCCCTGTCTGCTCAGTAAGGATGCTACGCTATGGTGCTGCTGGTCCTTTCAAGAGGCTGAGGGAGCAAAGAGGATGACATGCACCAAAGGGTCCAAGGCTGAAACCAGCGAGGGCCGCCACACGGTATGTGCTCTTCTCCACGAGGCTGCATGAACACCAAATCAGGCGCAGCAGTGGTTATACTGTGAGGAAGGGTCTCTTTAAAGAGGTCAATTTGTGTTTGTACTTCCTCAGGTCGAGGTTGTGCTTCTATGGATCGGCGGATGTGT
Organism: Eleginops maclovinus; assembly: GCF_036324505.1. NCBI lineage: Eukaryota > Metazoa > Chordata > Actinopteri > Perciformes > Eleginopidae > Eleginops > Eleginops maclovinus. The sequence goes on from NC_086361.1 coordinate 20,582,400, forward strand.
GTTCGGCCACTCCAGCGTGACATTGGGACTCTCAAAAAGTTGATTCTGTATCACCCTTTCCCATCAGGATGTTTATATGCAACCCCTGCCATCCCCGTGGTGCACGCAGTCTAAATGCACCACCCAGACTGAAATGAATTTGACCATGGATGGGTGTCATAGCTGCAGCGACTGATTTGTTCTAAAGCAGATTTACTTAACACACATTTTAAAATGCATTTCAACCCACAAACCCCCGACAGCCGGGGTTAGCCCGCCTGACACTCCTCACATTTCAAATCCTTCATGGTGTTGCACTTGGTTGCACATGAGAAACAGTGACGGACATAGAAAAAGAGAATAAAGAGTGCTTGAGACGGAAATCGTCCATACTTTCTCTCCTTCACTCGACATGCCGATCCTCTCTGTATGAAGTGGGTTGGAATGTTTCAGAAGGAAGAAGTCTCTGATGTACAGCCACAGTTCTTGGGGTTGAGTGGGTTTTGAAGCATGCATTTCACTGGAACATGCTGCTGCTTTAGTTCAACAATGTAAAAGAGAAACTTGCATCATACTTAAGAGAAAAAAGGGCTCAAAAAGGTTGCATAGTAGGCAGCACTGCTCAATCCTTTCCTGGATAAAGACCAAAAACTGCTTTTGCAGAGAATATGGAAGCCATTAAATGCGCAATAAAATGACTTTTCAAACTAAAAAAAGTCAAAAGAAATCTCAGGCCCTCGTGCTGATCAGACTACAGGTGGGTTCTGAAAGATCTGTTTTGTCAAAGTCTCTAATTTTGGATCATAGTTTGGAGAGTTAAGGTCTCAGAGAGGGCAACACTGCTCAATCTTTTACTGGAGAAAGACCAAGGGCTGAAGTTGCACTTTAAACCGAAGCAAAGCGTCATAAAATGACTTTTCAAACTGAAAAACTCTCAGGCCATCATGCTGGCCAGACTACAGGTTTGCACTGAGTCATTCGTTTAGTTTAACCTCTCTAAACTTCTGACAGTTTCTTATTGCATTTCGAGGTCATCTGTTGATCTCTGCGAATATATCCACACAGCGAAAAACAAGCACACCCATCTCTTGGGAGCACTCGGCACACTGTGAGCAACGGGTGATGTACCAAACCACTCCTGCCCTGCTCTCTCACTATTCACTTCATTCACAAACCCAAAATATTTCCTGTGCTGCCGATTGGCCGGGAGCGAGCGACGCAAAAAGACGGCGTGCTCTCGGCGTCCAATGAGAGGCGAGTAGTAGACTCTCTCTCTCTGTTTTTGCTTGCATGCTCCCTCTTTAACCCTCTCTTATTTTTCCCTCCCTTGTCTCAGTGCATTGCAGCAGTCAAAACAACAGGCAGGCGGAGAGGGGAGAGAGCGCAGGAACAAGTGCTATATTTTAGTCAGAGAAGACAGCTGGACAACACCATCAAGCGATACTTTCAGAATGGATTGCACTTGCTCCTAGTCACTCCCTAAAAACCCCCTCAGGGGCCCGAGTCTTAAGCGGTGACTTAGTCCGGTCTCGCCCTTTAAGCTCAGTCATCTGTGTATTTTGTTTGCCGCTTTAAAAAATCCTCCAACTGTATGTCACTTTGCTCACAGGTGACGGGGGAAAGCACTCTAAAAATGAAACTTTATTGAGCGATTGATTGGCTGATTGACAGCTATATTGACTGATCTTTAACTGTGGCCCCCTGGGACGGGGAGGGGGCTGACGTCAGGACTAATTCAATATGACCCGATTCAATATTCACTTTGTTTTTTTTCGCATGTGCAAATCTTTGTGGCACAGGAAAACAACAGAAACACACATGGATCAATAATAGCACTGATCCAGTGACTCTCTATGAACTCAGAGAGTGTGTGTGTGTGTGTGTGTGTGTGTGTGTGTGTGTGTGTGTGTGTGTGTGTGTGTGTAGGACCAGGGTTGACTGGGTTTATAGTAGGTTTTGAGGGGCAACACTGCCATCTATGGGTGGGTCTGTGAACTGCAGGCTGCCAACACATTACATCATCATGTTGAGAGCACTGATGTGTTTTTCTGAAGATGCTGGGGCTCAGACAAAGAGAAGCAGGGATGGAGAGAGTTGGATTCCACACAGGGAAGATATAATAGGAATAATCAAAGACGTGGAAAAATCAGATTATTCTGTTGACCTTTTTTTTTTCTTACATTTGAGTGAATGAGACATATTGGAATAATGGACTGGGAAAAAATTACAACTACCTTCCCCTCAAAAAACACTTCCATTGGTCCAGATCTCATCGTTGATAACAAATATGAATCTCACTAATGTTTAACCAAAATAACGATACAAAAATTCACTATTTCTCTTAATTATCCTAAATAGTCCTCCTTATGTAAAGGCCTGCATTATTTCTAATCAGGTCAGCAGAACCAGTGATGTCATTCAAAACAACTTCTCCAACTAGGTCCTCTGTTGTTGCTTCACATTACATGCTTTTGTGCAAAGATTGCATACACTTCGACACCGTAGACTTGCCCACAGTACTCATTTGAGCTTAGGTATCTTGTCCAAGGATACATCGACCTTTTGACCGGATAGAACGACTGAACCTCTGATCGGTGGATCTGTGCATTAACCCCCCGAGCCACAATTTCTTAATGTAACTTATAGATGAACGGGTGTCCTTTAGTAGGTAGAACTGGTGTTCTATTCTCCAAATGTTTTTCAGTATCAATAACGCCTTAAAGGTTTGGGTTTCAACAAGAGGAAAAACTGTCACATGACCGTGTCTGTCCAGCTTTAGCTCTACTTGAGGTTCTGTTTTGTAGAAAAAATAAAAACCTACACATGGGCTTTAAGACACTTTCATCACTTTAAACATTTTCTTGAGTCTAGGTATCTTTCGTCAGTTCCACGTGATGACAAATTCCTCCTAACATCAGATTCCCAGAAAGAGATTTGACAGTTTCAGAACATCACTACATAGCGGTCCTGTCAGGTTCTGTGGGATCACACTGCCTCCTAGTGGTTTCATGTATATTGCATTAACATCATATTGCAATAGAAGTGCAATAGATTCATGTGGAGGGGAGGTAGTAGGTTAAAGCTGCACAACACTACAAATGTAATGGACAGAGGCATCTTTTCTAGCTGTAATATCTAGATTTAGTAACTGGCTCAAATGCACCACGATTTGTAAGGTTGTAGTGAAAGAATGTAAGTCTTTGATTATCATAATTAATTAGCCTACATTTTTATATCAGATTAGAAGTAGTTTAGGAGTCCTTCAAAGTAAACCATGCAGCAATTTTATAGAGATTTATTGACAAATGCACATATCAAAGTCTACCATGACAAAAATCAAATAGCTGGAGTCAGCCCACCTTCAGTGAGCCTGGGCTGTAACTTCCAGGCAAAACATGTCAACTTCATCAGTTTTATTTTACGGACTTTAAGCATTTATTCATTGAGGTTGTGATATGAAGTAAAGGGCCAAAGGTTGTATCAAAACAACTGTGCACCTCCATTCATTTGCTCGTGCCGGGCCACCGACTCACGTTTTTCAAACCCTGGTGCCACGTCACACATCATACGCACATCCTAGGGAATTCACAAAGAAGGAGACAGATCTATGTTTGCAAAACGACCAGAAAAAAAGCATTGAAATGGGATCCGTATCAGCCGATTTTGGAATTACCCGGTGAGACAAAGTGGAGTCATGGATCCCTGGTAGCCGATTCAAGACAAGACATGTGGGTTCTTTGCATTTTCAATGCTTTTAAATCAACATTTCTTGACACTAAACTCCAAATGATCAGTGTTTGATGTGAAGGCTCCTATGTGACCACAATACAAAACGTCCTTTTTTAAACCAGAGACCGGTCAAAGGTCAAGATTTAGTCCTGTGTTGGGACAGCAAGGCTCAGACCCTGGAGAAGGACACTTATTGACTCCCAAAGTGCAGCAGATTAAAGCTCTGACACAGAGTCTCGTATAACAGCATCAGTCCAAGTCCTTCAGTCAACAAGGAGGTTATAAAAAGATCTCACTCCTCCACATACCTGAGCGTCAGTACATCCCAGTCACATCGTCCAGGAAGTAAACATAAAAAGCCTGCTATTATTTTTTTGAGAAGATGGCCTCCCAAAATGATTTAACTTCCAGGTGAGCTGCTCAGAGAATCGGCACATCCATGGGCAAATGGTCCAGCTCAAAGGAAGAGAAGAGGTCAGTGATGCCCTCATCCTCAGCCAGGCTCAGGAGGTACTCTCCCCCGTCAACAGAGTAGGTTCGAGGGGGGACGAGGGTGACAAAACTCTGGGGGTCTCCGGACGGGGTTTGGAGGGACGTGTGCATGGGGGAGACGGGGGTGGCTGGAAGCGAGTGTTGGGTCAGCCCGGACGGAGTGTTGGAGATATTATCGAGTCCTGAGGTACGGCTAGCTTTGTCTGGAAAGATAATGGGAGTGTGGATAAAGGGGTATAGGGGGAGACAAAGAGATCAGCCGTGAGTGTTTGAAAACGCAAAGCAAATGTGAGCCAAGAAGCAGAGTAGAGATTAAATACAGCGTCCCAAACCCGTCTCTACTGGACATTCGGAGTCATCAAAAAAACGTTCGCCACTCACTAATGAGATGTGATGCTCCATATAATCCCTCAGTGTACACAATGGTTTACCTGCGAGTATTTCAGAGTACCCTTCATCTCTAAAAAGGCGCCTTTACCCTCATATTTATTACGTTTGTACAGACATTCGTATTTCTATTTTAAAAGACTGATTCGGAAACTTTTCAACTAACTTAAGTACAATCACTAGTTGGCTTTTCATTCCGGAAAGAGTCCACACTTCCTCTACGCCGTAAAATCCCTAGCCATCGCCATGACTGGACAACTCAAAGCTCTACGTGTAACAGCTTCAAATCGACCACAGCCCCTCACGTGTTCTGTAAAAATCAAGGACTTCTGGCTTCAAGTCTTTAACCTGCCTTTGATAGACCTGTTCACTCTTTCCCTCTCAAAAACAGAGGCTGATTAAAATGCCTTTGCCACGTTTCAGGCTCGACGGTTCATTCTTTTAAATATACCTTTCCACCCAGCCTGGGTTCATGACTGTTCTTTACTAAAACAGAAGGTGATATTTTCATTAAGGGGTCCCATAAACACACAGTTGCTCTTCATATCCCTTCTCCCACCTTCCGTGAACTCACTTGTGTTGTTGTCATTTCTTCCTCAAAAAGCCCATGAAAATAAATAAATGAAACGCGAAAAACTTCCTGATTGTCAAAGCGTCAACGGGTGTCTTCCCCCTCTGTATCGCAACATGTTTTTAGACGGCCGACGGGATGTTAAAGTGTCACACTCACCTTTGGAAGACACCTGGACGAAGGGCGAGTAAGGCACGAATTGGGTGGAGGTCTTCCCGTTTGAGTAGGGGTGAACGTGGCTGCCGAGGGACACAGAGCCGCCCGAGGCCCCCATAGGGACGGGGTTCTCAGAGCAGAGGAACGCCTCGATGGGCCCCTGAGTGCTGCTGAGGTGGACCTGCAGGCTCTGAGGAAGGAAGAGAGTGCTTTTATTAAATGCTTTCTGGATTTGAGCTGCCACTTACAGCAAAAAGTGTCTTGGGAGGATGTGGCGCTTCATTTTCTGCATCAGACACAAAGCTGTTAACCACCGGGTATTGTTTGATTAAGTTTAAGAGTCCAACAAATGGAGTTTCATTACAAAATAAACATGTACTGGACTGATTTAGCTGATGCGTGTACCTCCTCTGGGTGTGGCACCTCCAGTTTTGTCTCTGCAGGAGCTTTGATCACGATCACAGTCTGTTCCTTCAGGCTGGGGATCTTTTGGATATCTTCGTAGGTCAAATAGGCAAACGTGATCCTCGAAGTTAAGGAATATAATCAACCGGGAGGACTTTTTGATGTACAGCTGGGGATACACTAACTAATTAGAGAGTAGACACAGTGAGAGCACACACACAAAGATAAACACTGTTGGTTTGGATTGGATGAGCTCACTGAATTAGGGTTGCAACAGTGTCCATCTTTTAAGCTAATCTTGTTATTGAGCCTTAGTCCTGTCAGCAGTTTTAAGACATATTTAAAATCAAGATTATCTGGTTTTTATTTACATGTTTTAGACAAAGATTCTTCATTTTTCTTCTCGCATGATTTATTTCATTTGTGAGTTTTATGTATGTTTTTGGCGAAGATGATTTTGAATTATAAACAGTTATCCATGAAGGACACCAAATGATCCAAATGTAAATAATATGTGGAAATGTTAAACTGAGATTTCATAATAAAAGATTTCAGTAAAAAGAAGAATCTCTTTGTAGCCTTCGTATTCAATTTAACAGTAGTGAAAGAATGCAAGTCTTTGATGAGGTACTATCATAATTAATTAGCCTACACTTTTATATCAGATTAGAAGTAGTTTCAGAGTTCTTTAAAGTAAACCTAGTTGCAATGCAAAGGATATTTCTCAGCGCTCTGGTCCTCGTAGAGCCGGTGAACCTGCCTGGTGCAGCTGAAGATCAACTCGTCCAGAATCCTCTCCTCCTCCACCAGATCCTGCAGCCCATCCTTTGCTGCTGTGTTCACATCACCGCCCCTGCACACACACACATCAGCACGGAAACACAGGATTAACACCACAACAACAACAACACACATCACTTAAGACATCCAACAACCGATAATAAGGAAACTAAAAACGTGACAATTAAGGAAGATACAAAACAACTGGTAAAAATAACAAAACATATGCAGCGCTATAAGACAACGCTGCGATAGAAAGTCAGGGTTATTCCAAATATGACTTTGTAAACTCTTAAAGTACATATTGTGACACACTGCCACGCGTACTCACAGCCACTCTATGTAGTTTTTAGACTTCTTTTTGATGAGTTTGATTCCTTCCAGGACGTTGGTGACGTCGTAGAGCCGTCTCTTTGGGGCGTTGAGCTCGGTGGCGACGAGGTTCAGGTCCACCACGCCGTCATGGGAGCGCTTCATGATCTCCGCAAACCGCCGCGTCAATAAACCCAGCGAGGTTTCAAAGCGCGATCTCTCACACCGAGACCGGCGGGCTACGGGACTGGGGGTGGGGGCTGGAAAGAAAACAGGTGACATTTTAGTTTTTATTTGAGATGCTACTTTTTAGAGTTCTTGGATAATGGATACTCAAAGGGAGACATCTTTAGGTCCAGTGTGTTGACTGACAGAGAGCAAGAGAGAGTTTGGAGAGCAGACTTTGGGAAAAGTTATGACAGGAATAATCATGCAGCAGTTTACTGGAAATATGGTGAGGGAAAAAGGAAGTGAATAAGTGTTAGGAAACATCTGGGAGGAGATGGATTCTTCCAGAACAACAGAGGAGAAGAACTGTAAGTGCAACTTTGGAAAACTCTACAGACTACACTACAACTATTCCAAGCTGCTGGATAACTGTCTGTCTGCTGAGGAAGGTTCCCGAATGAGTCAAATGATCCGAATATATCTTAGTCCACGATAAGACCGAGTCAAATTCTCTAAATTCTAGGGGAAAGGTGATTTAATGACTCCTCTCTTATCTCCTGGACCTTCTTTTACCAAAGGAATAGAGATAATGCCTTCCCATAATTCATTGCGGCTGGATCTATAGAACTGTCAAAAGAACTGCGGTCCCTTAATTACAAGGCTCAGTGTAAGTGGGATTCTCCTAGCGCCACAAGTCCTTTCCTAATTCCTTATGAATTTCTATTAAATCTTTCCTTGACATAAAGGAATGCAGGGAATGAGCCCTAAAACCTGGAAATGAGTTAGCATCGTACCAGTTACAGTACCCTCATCTTGCAAGTCTTTTTGAACAGGTTTCTGGTTAGATGGCTGAAATAAGGACTTTGGTTATCACAAGCGAAAGAGATTATCGTGTTTATTCTATGACATAAAATATGTCAGTAAAAACCCCCCTGGTGAATGTCTGAAGCTCCTATGCTTCTTGCTCGCAATTCTAGCTTAGGGGTTGGCCTACAAAAGCCCTTTTTTCTCCACGGAGGTTCAGAAAAAGCCCTTAAAACAGAAAGCACCCCGTCTACTTTCTTATGTATTTATTTCGATTACATTTAATTATATTTTGCTTGTTTTGTTTATTGTACGTTGGTTTGTTTGCTATTTTGTGGTCACAAGAAAAGAGTTAACTCTGCTAAATGCTATATAAATACTTTGTGACCCTCAATAAAGAATAATTAATACAATTTACATTTGAGCGGCATTCAAGATCCCCAGGTTATTTAACTCTGTCACTAGGGATGCACCGAAAATTCGGCCACCGAAAATTTTCGGCCGAAAATGGCCCAAAAGTGCATTTTCTGTTTTCGGCCGAAACACTTTTGTCACCGAAACAACAAGGCCGAAACAGAACGTTGTGATGATGACGCAAGCAAAAAACCGCGAACAGCACTCGGGCCAACATGTCTGCGGTGTGGACGCAATTCACTGTGTCTGAAAAAGAACAACGAATAGCAATTTGCAATACGTGTAAAGCCGAAATTTCTAGAGGGGGTATATCTGCAAAGAGTTTTTCCACGTCGGGTTTAATTCATCATCTTAAATCAAAACATCCCGATCGCTATTCTGAATTTGAGAAAAACGCGGCACAGAAAAGGAAAGCCATTCCGAGCACACCGACTCCGTATGTGGCAGACGTTTTTGAAAAGGCCAAAAAGTTTCCCAGTGATGGTGCCAAGGCTAAGGGCATTACACAAAAAATGATGGAATTCATTGCCTTAGATGATCAGCCGTTCTCTGTTGTAGAGGACGTGGGATTTCGTAGGCTGATAGAGCACATTGAGCCCCGTTATGCCATACCGAGCAGACGACATTTCTCAGACGTATGTTTACCTGAGCTGTTCAATGTTGTTGCAACTCACGTCCATGAGCTTATGGCATCTGATATTTCAGCAATCAGTTTCACGACCGATATATGGAGCTCAGACGTCAGCATCACGAGTATGCTCAGTCTAACTGCACAGTGGATCGACACAGATTTCAAGCTGCAAAAGATTCTGCTTAATTCACAAGAGTTTCGATGCACTTGACTTAAATGCACTTTGTTTTTTTATGAGAGAACATATTTAATTTTACAATATTTCAGCAGGCCAGTCAGTTTACAGGCCTGTACATTATTATTTCATGTAGGCTACACATGTGTGGTCAAGTTAAACATTTCATTTTATTTTGTATTGTGCATAATGTCAGTTCTAAATAAATATTTTCATAATTTCGTGATTTATTTATTCTTTGAATTGCAACGCCTTGATTTTTAGTAAGGTTAGCACACAGTCATAGCCATAAATGCAATGGTACTAATAATTGGAATAGTAATTTATTTCGGTGTTTCGGTTTTCGGCCTTGGTTTCCTCATTTTCGGTTTTCGGTTTCGGCCAAGAATTTTCATTTCGGTGCATCCCTATCTGTCACCAACATTTTGACACAACATCTGCAGAAATACAGGCTGGTATCTCCCACTTTGGTCGTCCACAGCACTGGAACTTGGGCTTAATGTGCAGGTAATTAATATGCAAAGTCTTACCCTTTCCTTCTGTGTGGGACAGAGGGGCCACCAGCTGTTTGGCTTTGGAGGTCCAGTCCCCATCCTGAAGGTCCTGGGGGTCTCCTGCTTCCAGCTCCAGCCTTCCCTTTACCTGAGTGAAAGAAAGAAGCACACTTTTAACTGCAATTATAGACTTTGATTTTGCAAAAACCTGATTAAATCAAGTGGCTCCCAGGGCAGCCATGTTAAACAGACATAGGGCCTACAGTAAAAAATAAATTTAAAAAAAACAGCTCATGAATCCATTGTTTTTACTTGTGACTTAACATGCATGTAGTTGGAAGCAATGTACATGTTTCTGCGTTAGATGATATGTTTAACTGGTCACCTGGAGCTGATTAGTGCTCGTTTTCAAAGGAGTTTGATTACCTGGGACAGCAGCTAGCTTCCCTCAGCAGTGTTTAGCTAGTTGGAGCAACATCTCCCCATCCCCCTCCCCACGCTCACCAAAGGCCTAACACTAGTTTGCTCGTGGCAATAATTAACCCAGTTCATTCAGTCACCTTCTTACCAATGTATTGCCAGAGAAACTCGGTTGTTAGAAAGCACTGTCAGCGTGTGCAGCACCAGAAGGCCTAAGTGTGTAAAAGTATGTCCCGACAAGGCGCGGTGTGATGCCAAAGGTAGAACGATTGTAAAGCTACCGGAAATACATTGATAGATCCGAGGCTTCAAGTAGTCACTTTCAAAATAAAAGCACGTAATCAAAAACATAGTTGTCTTTTTTTTTTTACACGATAACGATATAGGTCTGCTGTCATGGAAAATGCAGTGGTGTAATGTAATGCTAATGTAGTCAAGAAACAAAAAATAACATCGTCCCATCGCTTATAATACCTTTTTCCTGTCAAGCATTCGCTTTTATTTTGAAGAAGGGTTTAGCACTTCCGTTAACAACCATGGTAACCGTCGCTTACTTTACGTCGCTAACTAAAGTTGCATTTCGGGTTACCAATGGTGCTAATGACACTGAGAGAACAAATACATCTTCCTCACCTGGTGTCTCTAATCAAGACATTTCACTTATATAAGAAGCTAGATTACGCTTACTGTTACCAAGCTTGTAAGATCATTTGAAATATCAAGAGGAACAAGCATGGAAATGTTAACTAAAATACACGACAACATGTGGTATAACATGGTTTTTGTTAAGGTAAAAAAAACTGAATACGAAAGAAATACGAAACAGTAATGTCTTCCAGTTTACTATGAAATGGGATTTCTACGATCACCTAGCATGTCAACATCCTATCTACTGTCAAAATCGACCCCAGCTCTCCTTGTAAATTATGCATAACCAACCTTGACTTGTTCCTGCTTCAATGTCTGCACTATCCCGGTGAATGTTGAATGTCCGGGGGGTTGTATCGCACGTCGGACCGTAAATCGGCTTGTAGAAAAAGCGGTTTAACATCCACGATTCTACCGATATAGGACGAAGAAGAACCGGTCGAGCTATTCTCGGAACACCCCGCGTTAATACAGCAGGAAAACCCGTTTCTCATCTTGTCCCGTATTGCTTCCACTTTTATCCTTTCCAGCAATTCTACAATATATATCCAGCTATCCATGTATATATCGTGAATTATTCTTCACAAACTACGTGAATAAATATGGTTTCAAACCGATATCTGATACAGCGAGAGTATATTCTACGCGCGAAACTTAAGATTTCCCGGGAATGATTTTAAACCATATTTGCATGTAAGCTGCTATTGGCTGTCACTCGGTGTGTATGTGTGACGTAGTTGGAGCCGGCCAATCACAACAAAGCTCAAAGATTTTTTTAGAAGAGTTGAGTTTATGTGCTCTGCTTTTCTGTGATTCATGATTGAAATAACACAGAAGTTTTCCAGGAATAAAGTTAGACAGGAAAGTATAATAAAATGTCACTGTCATTTACATTTTATATTGATTAAACACAATAGTGAGGGACAAGTAGAAAACACAAGATGTATTTTGCTTTCACATCTGACTGCGACCAGATAATCATGTTTTTATAGTCATACATCATTTCCATAAAATAAAACATGGACCTAAATTACTACTTTTGTACAAAGCAATGATATTTCATGCATGTTTTATAAATACAAAAAAAACAATCATATTTCCAAAAGCCCTACCTACACATTTCTAACTTAAGTATTCTTACAAATTACTTGTTTCTTAAACTGTTGAATCTATTATATGGTAAAGCACTTTGCAGCTAAGAATTGAATCATCTTAAGGAATACAAATATTCTAATCAGGTTTTTCTTTGTTTAGATTTTTTTTTTTAAACCAGGTTTGTTATTTGAGAGTCATAATGATGAAAAACCAGTTTACACAAAAATGTAATAATACCTAAACATGTAATAACATTTGCACTAAACCAGACTGAAAATGAAATAAAACCATTTAATAACTTGACTTTGTATGTCATAAAATATCCTGACTGATATTGTTATAAAAAAGATACCAAATTACATTGAATTTTAAGTACAATTAATAATACAGTGTCGGGCATTTCTAGGAAATTATTACATTTATGGCACAACACATGAACTAGTCACTGAACTGGTTTGCCAGATATCCCGAATATAGTATGAAAGAAATAGAAAACAAAAGATCAGTATCCAGTAAACATCTCTAAACAACAGAGATGTTCAATCAATCGTCAAACTTGATCTTCTTCCCCTGGAAGGCCAGGATCTGTCCTTGCTGCTCCTTCCTTTTCTTGCTGGCCTCCCAGGATGGATGCAGTGCCTGCTGTGGTGGCTGCTGGGAATATCCACCTCGTCCTCCACCTCCACCCCTGCGATCATTTTGCCTCATAAAGTCTCCTCTGCCTCGACCCCTCCCTCTGCCGCCGGAGGAAAAGCCCCTCTCTGACGCCTCAGGGCAGGGCTTACTGTACCTTGAATTTCTTTCTGCTCCTTCCTCTTGATTTTGGAACTTTGACTCTCTTCTAAAATCCCTATTTGGACCACTGCCTCCCCTTGAGTTCCCTCGGCCCATAAATCTATCCCCACCTCTCCCTCTGCCCCCTCCTCTGCCCCCACCAGGCTTAGATGTAGAAAGGGAAGGACAAAAGACAGACTGAAGCGAGTTCTTTTTAGACTTTAACCTGGACTCAAGCTCATCAAGTTCACTCTGAACTCGGTCTGAACTCCTCACCTCACTTTGCTCATCTGCTCTCACCCCGTCTCCACTTTTCGGCTTTCTCTTCTTCTTGTATTTGCTCACCTTCCCGACAAAGAAGCCGCCATCGTCGTCGCTCTCCTCAGAGTGGGAGGACTGCTTGTGGAACCGTTCCTCGTGCTGTCGTCAAAGTACTCTTTCTCTTCATCGTCTGATAACTCTAAATCACTCTCCTCCTCATCTTTTGTTTCGTGCAGCACTTCAGCTGCAGGCTTTAGCTCAGGTTTCTTTTCTACAACTTTCCTTATAGGTTTATTTTTCAAATTGTCCTTTGCTTCACTAATTTTAATTTCTGCTAGTTTTACAATCTTAGACTCTAGTATTTCTTCTATTTCCTCAGCAGCAGCTTCAGCTAAAGGAGTTGCTATCACAGTTTCCACTTCAGGTCCAGCAACAGATGCCTCTTTAGAGTCTTTAATGATATCTTCTACTTTCTCATCCTCTATGACCTCCTGTTGCTCCACTGTAATCTCCTCCTGGACTTTCTCAATCTTGCTCTCTACCTTTTTGTCTGGTGTCTGTGGCGTCACCTTGAGAGGTTTATTTTGCACTTTCTCTTTAAGTCCCTGCTTTCCAGCCTTCATCCGCTCCTCTTTGAAGGCTTTCACAGCAGCTTTGATGGTCTCGATCTTCTTCTTGAACTGAGGGTGTGTAGCGATGCGCGCCATGGCCCGGTCAGATATAGTACACTTTGGGTCTTTACACGCCTGGTCAAAGTTCAGATTCTTCTGAAGGGCTGTTTTGGTCACCTGGTGATGGGAAACAGTTTATAAAATTAGACATTTTAACATCAGTGTTCCACACCGCATACATCTTTACTTCGTACTCAAGTGTTGTACACCTCCCTACTGCTCGCTCACATAGACTGTAGGTGCTGAGTTCTGCCTTTTAAATGAATGTAATTTCTTTCTACAGTATATAATACATGCGAGTTCCTGCACTTTTCCTCTTAACTTTCCCTAAATGCACTCACTTTCGTACATATTTTTTATATCCCACGGTTAATTGTGTTTTATAATTAGAAGTGTTCACTGATCTAGTAAACATCCAGACATTCCTAACGTACCCAAAATCCACAGAGTGCAGTTCAAACTCCCTAAATGCTCAACTTTACATCATACTAAGCTTGAACCATGTCCAAGTCTTACTGTTCTTAGAAAGGGTATAATTTGAAAGTGTATTGAAAATATAAAAGGTATAGTTTATTCTAAAAATAATGAATTGAATTCCTTTGGTGCCATTTTTAACAGTAAATAAGGTAAGCAAAGTTGTTTTAATTGTACGGTTTTACCAAAAGTGCAAGTGTTTGGAAAGTAGTGAGAGATTTGTTGTGTAATTTTTGTAAACATATGTTTCTTTTGACATACAGTGGGGCAAAAAAGTATTTAGTCAGCCACCAATTGTGCAAGTTCTCCCATTTAAAAAGATGAGAGAGGCCTGTCATTTTCATCATAGGTATACCTCAACTATGAGAGACAGAATGAGGGAAAAAAAATCCAGAAAATCACATTGTAGGATTTTTAATGAATTAATTGGTAAATTCCTCGGTAAAATAAGTATTTGGTCACCTACAAACAAGCAAGATTTCTGGCTCTCACAGACCTGTAACTTCTTCTTTAAGAGGCTCCTCTGTCCTCCACTCGTTACCTGTATTAATGGCACCTTTTTGAACTCGTTATCAGTATAAAAGACATCTGTCCACAACCTCAAACAGTCATACTCCAAACTCCACTATGGCCAAGACCAAAGAGCTGTCAAAGGAGACCAGAGACAAAATTGTAGACCTGCACCAGGCTGGGAAAACTGAATCTGCAATAGGTAAGCAGCTTGGTGTGAAGAAATCAACTGTGGGAGCAATTATTAGAAAATGGAAGACATACAAGACCACTGCTAATCTCCCTCAATCTGGGGCTCCACGCAAGATCTCACCCCGTGGGGTCAAAATGATCACAAGAACGGTGCGCAAAAATGCCAGAACCACACGGGGGGACCTAGTGAATGACCTGCAGAGAGCTGGGACCAAAGTAACAGAGGCTACCATCAGTAACACACTACGCCGCCAGGGACTTAAATCCTGCAGTTCCAGACGTGTCCCCCTGCTTAAGCCAGTACATGTCCAGGCCCGTCTGAAGTTTGCTAGAGGGCATTTGGATGATCCAGAAGAGGATTGGGAGAATGTCATATGGTCAGATGAAACCAAAATAGAACTTTTTGGTCAAAACTCAACTCGTCGTGTTTGGAGGAGAAAGAATGCAGAGTTGCATCCAAAGAACACCATACCTACTGTGAAGCATGGGGGTGGAAACATCATGCTTTGGGGCTGTTTTTCTGCAAAGGGACCAGGACGACTGATCCGTGTAAAGGAAAGAATGAATGGGGCCATGTATCGTGAGATTTTGAGTGAAAACCTCCTTCCATCAGCAAGGGCACTGAAGATGAAGCGTGGCTGGGTCTTTCAGCATGACAATGATCCCAAACACACCGCCAGGGCAACGAAGGAGTGGCTTCGTAAGAAGCATTTCAAGGTCCTGGAGTGGCCTAGCCAGTCTCCAGATCTCAACCCCATAGAAAATCTTTGGAGGGAGTTGAAAGTCCGTGTTGCCCAGCGACAGCCCCAAAACATCACTGCTTTAGAGGAGATCTGCATGGAGGAATGGGCCAAAATACCAGCAACAGTGTGTGGAAACCTTGTGAAGACTTACAGAAAACGTTTGACCTCTGTCATTGCCAACAAAGGGTATATAACAAAGTACTGAGATGAACTTTTGTTATTGACCAAATACTTATTTTCCACAATCATTTGAAAATAAATTCTTTAAAAATCCTACAATGTGATTTCCTGGATTTTTTTTTCTCATTCTGTCTCTCATAGTTGAGGTATACCTATGATGAAAATTACAGGCCTCTCTCATCTTTTTAAATGGGAGAACTTGCACAATTGGTGGCTGACTAAATACTTTTTTACCCCACTGTATGTGTGCTGCTGTTAAAAGGGGCCCACATTTACTTAAATGGTTTAAAATGGGAATTTCCTAAACATGGTATTAAAGTTACACTGGGATAGTAATTCATTAAACAAATATTCATATTTAGGGTGGAGTATTCCTTTTGGAAACCTACCACGTCTGGTGAGAGGACCTTCATGGCCTGGATCTCCTCCAGCAGTCTGGCAGCTCTCCTCTGGTTCCTCTCAATCTCCATCTCTTTCCCCTTCTTCTTCTTCAGGGCCGCAATCTGTCGCAGCAGCTTCCGGATGATCAACGCCCTCACCCTCTTCACCTCCTTCCTCATCCTCACCACCTCATTGTTGAGGTTGAGGACTTCATCGGGCCTTTTCTCTTTGGTTTTAGCAGGAAATGGATTCTTTTTCTTTTTAGCCACTTTTGTTTTAACTGCAGCCTGCGGCACGGCTTCTTCTTTCTTTTCCTTTTCCACTCCATTTTCTTGTTGTCCATCATCTTCATGTTTCCCTTCTTCCTGATCTTCCTCCTTGTCTCCTGCTACTTTTTCTTCCTCGTCTCCTGCTTCTCCTTCTTCCTCCTTGTCTCCTGCTTCTTCATCCTCTCCTTCAACTCCTTCTTCCTCCTCCTCCTGCTGCTGCTGCTCCATCTCCTCCTCCTCAGCAGATTGCACAATTGTCTCTACTTTGTCCATGGTAAACATTATCTGCTGAAACAAGAACCCATCTTAGCTCATTAACTGAATATAACTCACTTATTCTCACAGGCAAATTTCCGTACCATCATTTAATAAAATAGTTAAATAGCAATAAATACTAAAAACATTATCAGAAAACCAAAATGACAAACCTTTAAGAAACATTATTTTTGTATGTGTTAATTTGTTGTATTTCAATGATTTCCTCACTCATTTTGTATTATTATTGTTCAATCTGTAAACAGTACCAGCTTCTTCTAGATTTGTATATGGTCATTTTTTTACCATGACGTATATGATGATATGTCAGTTGTATAAATATAAGTCTTCCTCTTTGATTAATCTGCACTCTTGCTGTTGTAATACCCAAATTTAAGAAATATAAAGGAATTCTGATTCTGATTACAGACGTGGGCCCTGCTGCATCAAAACTTCCCTAAAACACACTCGTAATAAACCACATTGCTTTATCAAAATGGGACATTTTATAATGTAATGTTGCAGCAAAATGAAGTTGAGAAAATACACATATCCTCTAAGGGAGAAAATTGTGGTTAAATACCTGACGAAAACAAACGTGGTTGAGCCAGCATGGATAACTTTTACAGTGTAACAACATGTGTTTATGGACCTATTTAACGTACCAGTGACCCTGCCACAACACATTGAGGCGTATTACCTATAATACAACTCACTGTAACCCAATAATATTACACTCACCGTTCAGAAGTGAATATTAAACATTTAAAATTAAGAAAAACGTCTCGACTCGGTGGTAGCAGCCATGTTTTCTGACGTTTTTGATGACGTCATTCTTCTTTATGGTTTTATGGCGCGTGGCAATCAGCGTTAAAGGAGCATTACCGCCACCTACTGTGTAGGAGGGTGGACCAGATGTATCTTCCCCAAAAAATTAAAAATGTAAATCTTAAATTCTCTTTATTGCCTGTGTTTGTCTTAAATAAAATAAAGATTTCCTTGACCCATAGCCTAATATGTATTCGAGATGTGGTTGTTCCACTCAAAGCTTCCTGATTTATGTCTTTCTCTTTCTTGTCTGTATTTACCACTGTTTCCTCAACCTGTTCACAAAGTCCCGAAGGATGTGTTCTTTCTAAATATAACTTCGTTCAGTCGTGTATGTCCTAATCAATCCGTGTTTCTACGGACCATTTGGGGTTTTTTAAATCTGTTTTCTTTTCTCACTTCAGATGTTTTTTTCTAAATTTTGACTTTTTGGAATTTCTGACTATTTTTCAAAATGATCACCTTTTCCTAAAAAATCTGCCTTTTTTTTCCTTCTAAATTTCAACTTTTAAAGATGTCCCACTATTTTGTCATTATTCTAACTCTTCATGTCACTCTTCTTCATGTGCCCTCATCATCTTCTTTTAAAAATTCACACTTTTTGGCAATACATCAGAATGTACTGATATTATCTGAGTGGCTAGTTGGGGTGGCCTGCTACCAACATGGAGTGAAATTAATCGTTGATTATGGAACTACTTCGTTCGACAATTGGTCAGTGGATACACGGATTCAACCAAAACACTTTTGAAGGGCTTTTTGTATAATTCAAATATATAATACACATAGGGCAATACAAACTTGGAACTATTGACATTTTTTAGAAAGTGACATTTGTGCATGAAATATTTTGCTAAAATTATCAAATTATTCATTTCAAATTCAAATTTAAACAATTATCCTTGGCGCGTTCGATGACGTCATGACGTAAAACGTCAAAAAAAGGGGACGACGCAGCCGTGTCGTGAAAAGGGGAGGGCCTTAAGCGTTCAGTGTTTTTATTTATTTCTTTGTTTCATGTGTGCATAAAACAACAACAATGGTGGATAATTGAAGAAGGGGACATTCATGAGGATGAGCGAATGACATTTCCAGTTCCAGTTTACCAGACCGATAGAGAATCAACAGGGGGAGGATGAAGCGGCGCAATGCGGACTGCAGCAAACTCCGACGGCCGGTAAAACGGAACCGAATCACCGAGGGTATTTATAGCAGGTACAAAAAAGGGGCTGGAGGGACCTTATTGTGTAACAATGGCGCCTCTGTGCATATGTCAAGACGGGGCTATGCTACATGCATATTGAAGCAGGGGTCGGTTGTAGCTGCTCAACGAGCTAAATGAACATGCTTATTGTTAGAATTACAGGCCTTGTTTGGTATTTCGTACATTATGTATCTCTGGTGTGCTGGTTAAATCAAAATGCATGCTAAATTCAAACGCTAGGCGGACGTAGCGTTTTAATGATGCATGGTGACACATTCTGTTTAATGGAAATGTGTGCAGCGACATAAAGATAGCATGCACTTGTGATAAAAAGCCTGAGATGACAGCAGCTCTCACCTGGGCTTTGTCTGGCAGAGGTCTCAATTTTAATATAGCAAGGCATGAAATACCACTAAAATAATCCAGTCTAACTGGAGTATGCACATATTATTTAAGGTACATGTTGCATCAGAATAGCATGCATTTTCCTATGGATTGATTGATGTCAAGCCAGAGAAAGAAAACAGCTGTTCTTTCGGCAACATGTCCAGGCATGACCAAAACCATACATCTCTACCCCTATCTCTCACTTGTTTAGATCCTTCTCATCCATTTCACCTATTTCAGTTTCTTTGATAATAGAAACACTTTAATAGAATTTACAAAAAAAGGTCAGATATCTTTTTTGAGGTCATCTGTACATTTATGAGAAACAAATGTGAAGAAAATGTGTTGTGCTACTGTCTGGAAATGCCATGAAAAGACACACATTTCCTTCTTCAGCCCATTTTTTTTTTCTTCTAAAATTACAACTTTAATATTAGAAATGTTCCCACAATATTACCCCAAGTTCCCGGATATAGTTATACATTTGGTTTATATTCTAAAAATAACACGACAAAACATGGTGAAAAGCAAATGCTTCAATATGTATTGCCAACAAATACAAGGATGTGCTTACATTCATGATTTAACTTTGTATTTATTTGGGTATTTGTATTTTTGACCTTTACCTCCCCTTTTTAATCCAGTAGGAATTGTGATGGCCCTTTCTGCAATCACACTGGAGATCTTATAAACATAACACTGTTGTATAAACCTGATGCTTGTCTTGATACCATCTAAATCCTGTTTAGTTTTCTCTCTTTGTCTCTTTTTCTTGTGTCCTTCGTTTCAATATTTTTCCTCCATCTTTTCTTGTCTTCTCTCCGCAGTACGTTCCTGTACCTGAAGTTCCTGGTGGTGTGGGTGTTAGTTCTGCTGGCCGACTTTGTGCTGGAGTTCAGGTTTGAGTACCTGTGGCCGTTCTGGCTTTTTATCCGAAGTGTCTACGACTCCTTCAGATATCAGGGACTGGTAAGAGCTTGTTCATGTGACCCTGACGCCCCTTCCTCACTGACATTAATCTGCATGTTATTATGTACGCTGGAGGTAGAATGAAGCTCAGATAGAAAGCAGAGGTTAAATACTATGCACCTTTAATTGTCTTGTTTCTTTCTTCCACACGTAGGCGTTCTCTGTCTTCTTTGTATGTGTGGCGTTTACGTCAGACATCATCTGCCTCCTCTTCATCCCCGTCCAATGGCTGTTTTTCGCTGCCAGCACCTACGTATGGGTCCAGTATGTCTGGCACACAGGTTAGCCCAAAGTTTTCTGTGGACTCTTTATATCCCTGCCAGCCAAACGGCCACTTTCACCTCACATGAACCTCGTCGCTGCCAAATGTCTTCAGTGTGAGACTGAAGTCTGGTTTCTTACTTTTTTTGCAGAAAGAGGAGTCTGTCTACCCACTGTATCGCTGTGGATCCTGTTTGTATACATTGAAGCTGCCATACGCTTCAAAGATCTGAAGAACTTTCACGTAGACCTGTGTCGACCCTTTGCTGCTCACTGGTAAACACCATATTTGAGTATTTTGTGAAATTCCTATATAATCTTTTATAATGCCCATGATATATTAAGGCCATTGTAGGTTAAGAATATATATGTGGGGCAGGGGGGTAATACTCTGAGAAAAAACTCAACATTTTTGGGGGTTAGAGGGTTTTTGTATTAACAAAAGTTCTAATCATAAAAATGAATATGTCTGAAATCGGGGTAAACTAGTATTCAATATGTATTGCTTGTATTTGTCTTCACCTCCCAGTATCGGCTATCCGGTGGTGACGCTGGGCTTCGGCTTCAAAAGCTACGTCAGCTACAAGATGCGACTGAGGAAACAGAAGGAGGTGCAGAAAGAGAACGAGTTCTACATGCAGCTTCTCCTGCAGGCTCTACCGCCAGAGCAACAGATGCTACAGAGACAGGAGAGGGAGGCAGAGGAGGGTGAGACACACACACAAATCACACAAATCACACAACCTATTACCATACAGACCGTAGAAATGGTCCATCAAATTTGTGCTCTCAGAAGTAAAACTCATGGATATGGAGCGAGGATTACAGGGGTAATCTCTTGGCACATTATCCAGTAGTTGGTCTGCTTTGCTTCCAAACAACAAACACATAAATCCAGAGCTAGGCTTACCTTCTCAGGCAGTCTTAGACTAGATATTCTGTCTGGACTACGGAGCTTTTTGTATAAAGCCGGGAATTATTCCTGTAACACCCCGATGGCATAAAGATGTTTGTAAGGATGAACTCACACTGAACAAACCGTCATTCCATCGAAGTTTATGTTCAATATAAGATAAGATGCACCTTTTATAAATCCCCGTGGGGAAATTCGAGAGTTTATGCAGCAACAGATCGAGAAGACAAACCGTACAGATTCACACAAGGATATGAAATAAAAATAAAAACTATGAAAATTATATACAGGTAAGTAACGGTTTTAAAAGAAACTGGAAGTGTTGTGTGTGTGTAACAGTTCTATTTTTGCTCATAGTGACGTAAGGATTCTTGTTACAGCAATAGAAGAAGCAGCCAGTAGTAGCGTTAAAGTCTGTATGTGTCTTCTAACACTTCCTACATCTGCTCTCCTCCAGCTGCATTGGCTAAAGGGATCTCCGAGGTAGAACCAGCAGTCGTATCCCAAAACGGAGCAGCTGCCGGAAAGAAAAGCCCCTCAGTGCCGTTACCAGAACTGGAGTACCGGGAAAAAGTGAAGGACAGTACAGCGAAAGAGAGCAAAAAACAAAACTCAGTGGGAATCAATAACAACAACAGTATTGTACACGCACTGGACTCCAAAGTACAGGAGACAGAGTACATAGAGAACTACGCCGGGGCAAAGAGACTGAATAACGACCTGGCGGGAGACAACACACACACTGAAGCCAGCACACAGTCTGCTTCTAAAGAGGAAATGGGAAGCACGGGGAAGAACTACAAAAACGCCAGTGGGGGCGGGGGAAACGTTTCCAACTCGTCGCCACGGAATCACAGTTCTTCAAATGGCAGCGTGCCGGCCGGTTCCTCGGCCAATAAGAACGAGAAGAAGCAGAAGGGGGCGGGGAAAGGGCAGAAGGATCCGGTGGAGAACTGCATCCCCAACAACCAGCTGGGCAAGCCCGACGCCCTCGCACGGTAAGACGCAAAACAGAGCAATATATGAGACTGTGTCAGGTATTTTCCTGGGTTCAAAAGCTCCCTACAGTCACAGGTGGAAGAGTTGCACTTAAGTCAAATGTTTAGATACTTATACATGAGTATTTCCATTTTATACTACAAAATACTTGTACTTCACTAGACTTTGGAAGCCAATATTGTACTATATACTCCACTACATCTATTTTAGTTGCTAATAACTTTGCAGATTCAGATTATTAGCAATACAAAATGTAAAAAAAGTTCATATCCAGCGTCAGATTCACATTTACCAGCTGTGTTAGACACATTAATGCATCAATGCTTATATTAGGTATGAAATCTGGGTATTATTTAGCAGTAAAGTGATGCCTTTTTTAATTTTAATTACCAGAGCCTTTTAATATTTTCCTTCACGCACTTGGTCAATAAATGCACATTGCTGATGGTTATCTATCAAAATTCTCATTGTGTGAATATTTTGTGAAAGCAACAATTGTCAAACCTAGAATATACTTACAAATATCGAGTATTTATTGCAAAATATTGTGATATTTTATTATCTTTATATCGCCAAGCCATAAACTCTTTCAAGACTAATTCACATACCCATTTTTCTTCTCCTCTACATCTTGTTGCAGGTGTATGGGGTTATATTGTCATCAGAAATGTGTTGAATTGTGTCTGTTTTACTTTCTCTTTCACTTCTCCACTTCACTGATAGGATACAGGCGGATACGACGTCCTGCAGTCATCACCTTCCATACAGAACTGAAATATCTGTTCTATATTGGTGTAGTAACGGGAGATATCTTTGCCTTTTCATGATCTTGTGACCCTTCTCTTTCCTGAAAGGCTGGAGCAGGATGTGAAGCGTCTGAAGGCAGATCTGCAGGCCAACCGGCAGCTGGAGTCTGAGCTGCGCAGTCAGCTGTCCTCTATGAGCAGCCAGGACCGCAACCTGCGCTCCGAACTGGGCCAGCTGCGCCAGGACAACGAGCTGCTGCAGAACAAGTGGGTGCACATCCGTTTACTCTCCTTCATCTGAAAACTGTGTTACCGAATTCTACAATAAATACCATTTTATGACAAGGAGATTGAGATGCGGCAGCTGGTTAGTTGAAGGGGTAGTTTAGTGTACTGAAGTGGGCTTTTATGAGGTACTTATCCAGTCAGTGGAAGCCCCCGAGTTAATAGAAACAGACCCTTTGGAGCCACAAGACTCCATTAACAAAACCAGTCATTTTACCTCAGAGAACACGGGAGAAGCTGGTCTTCTCTGATGCCTGAATCCTTTAGTTTGTTTGCGTTTAAGTGACTTTCACTTGGAAATCTTGTGTACTATGAGGCTAAATGACTGTAGTTGTCAGAGTTATGTGAGTTTAGCATGAGGATAGATTATCTTCTCATAGCTTATCCTTGCAATATTTGTATTTCAAGACATGTGAAACACTAGGAGTGCCTTTTTGAGGAAAGGCTGTATGAACTTTACTATATGAACCTGCTACTGAACTGAAGACTCGATTAAATGGGATTAGATCCTTGACCTTTATCTCAGAGACAAGCCTCGGTACACAAACATTGCTTTATCGTAGGTGTGTTATCAGTGAACAAACTTGAAGGTTAAATTTAAATCCAAGGCGTGTTTGTGAAAAGTATTGTAGAATCTGAGTTATAGTTGGCACATAAGATGCAGAGAGACTGTAGAGAAGACACTGCATCAAATAACAAAGAGAGCGATATGTAAGGTGAACAAAAACTACAGTAGGTTACACTTTATACTAATGTAAAACTTATTGATAAATGATGTTTTATGACCACGACAACCACCTGAAGGCAGAAAGATAGTTCCATCAACTATAAGAGCGTTATCTTGTATGAAGAGACACTCCATCTTTGAGTCTTGGTTGAATGTTTTCCTCTCCGTACTTCAGGCTCCACAGTGCCGTCCAGGCCAAGCAGAAGGATAAGCAGACCATCTCCCAGCTGGAGAAGAGGCTGAAGGCGGAGCAGGAGGCTCGCGCCCTCGCCGAGAAACAGCTGGCCGAGGAGAGGAAGAGGAAGAAGATGGAGGAGGCCACTGCTGCCAGAGCCGTAGCACTAGCAGCTGCCACCAGGTACTCACCGCGAAATGAGTGAATCAGGAAATGTCAAGACAGGACGTGAGAGATCAGTTGAGCCGTGTGCTTCGTCTCAATTCGCTGTACTTGCATTTGATATCGTCTTAATGCCAAGTATGTCAAAATGCACTAGGACAACATGGATACTTCCCTCATGACGTTCAAAAAGCTGCTACGTAATGGAACATACGCGACAATTCGATCAGGTTATCAGAGCATCATATCAAAAAGTTAGAGATGTCTGCTTTTTTCTATATTTAATACACATACCACTATACTTGTGTCAACAATAAACCACTTTTACATTTTATAGGGTTAATTTAACTGTCTTTAAGTGCTACTTTGAACAATAACGTTGCTAACGAGCTAGTTTGCTAACAGCCACTTCCTGTGGAGCACATCAGCCTTGTCAGACTTTAAAAAGCGTAAGTCTTCAGAGCTCACAACATGGCAGTTATTAAGGAGAGTATCTGAATTGAGACACAGAATTATGATATAGCCTTTTCCAATAATAAAGATTTTATTAAATCTTTTTAATTAAAGTTTTCTTTCTCTCTTCTGTCCCACAGAGTGGAGTCCACCGATTCTCTGCGTGGCCGGATCAGAGAGCTGGAGACGGAGTGTAAGAAGTTCAGCATGGACTCGAAGCTGAAGGAGGAGCAGATGAGGGATCTGGAGGGCAAGTGTCAGGTGAGAAGGAGAAACCCAGCTCTGTTATCTTGGTCTGATAAGATAAAGCTCAGGGCTAATGAGTGTGTGCTTCCTATGTCATTGAGAAGCGTGTAAAATACATTATCTAGATTTAGTGTAATTGGCGATAAGCTCTCATTAACAAGCTGTTCTAGGGTTTGTAAACAACACATTAGATCACTCAGTAATGGAGTAATTTAGTCAAATAAACAGACCCCCTGTGGCTTCTGATTGCATCAAACATTTAGCATAAGGAAATAATTCAGTTTAATGCTTATAATAATTTGTGATCAGTGTAAAATACTCACAATCAGAACATGTTTCTCCCTCCCAATGCTATCTCTCTTCCCTCTTCCGTCACATGCAGGAGCTGAGGAAGTACAAAGAGAATGAGAAGGACACGGAGGTTTTGATGTCGGCGCTGTCAGCCATGCAGGAGAAGACGCAGCACCTGGAGAACAGCCTGAGCGCTGAGACCAGGATCAAACTGGACCTCTTCTCGGCACTGGGGGACGCCAAGAGGCAGCTGGAGATAGCACAAGGTAGGGATGCATTTATTCATTGGTGTTATTATCTTCATTATTCTTTGGTTATCCGGATCAGTTTGGATTTAGTGGTGTCTGTCAGTGGCAAAGGCTCTTTAAAAAGTGTTGAAATGACTGGACACTGATTAGCTCAACTTGCTCGCCGCTCAAACACAGTCACATTGAAATCCCCGATGGAAAGACAACCTGTTATCAGAGATTGTAATCTGACCCTAACCACCTGTAGCTTAATGGTTTACCCTTATTTCTGCTATGGAGATTGAACCAATAACCCATCGCAATTACCACTACACCGCAAAGCCCCAACCACTACAGCGCTAGCATTAGCTCAACATTCAGTGCTTTAACCCACCATGATTAAACGTTTACAGCAGAGATCACATGTCTGCTTTGGTTTTTAAAATCAAATGTGATGCTTTAATGATGGTCGAACCGCTAGCTGTTTCTTTAACTGTACATTGTTGTGTTGCTTCAATTGGAACCAACTCCTTTAACTTCATCTGGGACTATTAGTCCAATTAAAAAGCAATGTTGCAAATCCTCAATTAGGGCGCCATTATCACAGTAAAGGATTTTTCTGGCATTGATGTGATGTAGAAGTTATATATGACAGGGTTTTTAATTTGCTGAAATAAATAAGCAAAGCATCTCTGTCTTATTTTAGCCATTCATAAATATCCACATCTGTGTGTGTGTGTATCAACAGCATTGAATTTAATTCATACTGCTACTTACATTTTTTATTTCTCCAGTTTTTTCTTTATTCCTATTATTATTATTATTATTATTGTTATTATTATTATTATTATTATTATTATTGTTATTATTATTATTGTGTGTATTTTCAAATGTTCTGTCTTATTGTGTAGAAAATGTACTTCTCTGATAAATATCCATATTTTGATCTAAATACCATGATACAGGATTGAACCCACATTGCCTGTGCTAACGAGTAGTTTAAACCTCACTTTTTAGGCAAGGTTATGTGTTCTTAAAGCTCTTAGGGATTTAGACTTCCCTTCCTCTTCTCTCAACGCTGTGTCACGAACGTCTGTGCTTCCTGTCGTCTCCTCCAGGCCAGATCCACCAGAGGGAGCAGGAGATCGCCGAGCTGAAGCAGAAGATAGCGGAAGTGATGGCGGTGATGCCGAGCCTCTCCTACTCCTCGGACGGCAACAACATGAGCCCCGTCACCCCCCACTACTCCTCCAAGTTCATGGACAATAGTCCCTCCTCCCTGGACCCCAACGCCTCAGTCTACCAGCCCCTCAAGAAGTGACTCTGACAGAACTTTGTCTTTTTTCTTTCTTTTTGGTGAAGCGTTTGGGTTTATTTCTGAGTTTACCAGCCCCTGACAGTTTTTGCACTCTGATGTTACCACACAGCGCACACAGCCCCTCCAGACATCCTTTGTTTCGGTTATTATTTCGAGAGGGTTGTGTACAGTATTTTTTGTGGTGAGTTTTGGGGGATTTAGCCATTTAGACAGTGGGATCTGTTTTGAAAAGGGGAGAAAGGAACACTATTTGTTAGCCAAATGTTTACTGATGAGCCGTCATGCATCGCTTCATGTCAGTCTTCCTTTGGTGTCCCCCTATACATATCTTCTTTAATATTAAACTGACGCACAGGTATTTTAGGTTAAAAAACAATTGGCTTTTGAATCTAAATCACACCTGTAAAGTGAGGCCCAGCGAGAGATACATGAATGTAAAGCTATTCATGTTTTGCCACCACCTTTATCTTAAATCAGTGATTGTATTGTTTCAGTTACGGCAATGTACATTTTCGTCCAAAAACTGGTGGTATTGAACAGTTGCTGTGCTCTTCAGGTATTCCAATACAATTGATCCTCTGGAATAGTACCAGGATTATCAGATAGGTGACGAAGCAGATGATATCGTGTCCTTTAAAACATTAAAATAAAGGCCACTGCTACTGTAGATTCGACCTGGCACTGCCAAAACATCCACAGACGACCTTTCCTTTCCTTCTGGACCAAATTAGACCCCGTTAGGCCATATCGTTCACAGAATTAATGATGTCAAAGGTAACCGCTGTTACCATTATTTCAGATTTTACAGTGCCTTGCAGTTTCTCTTTTCTTAAGATGCAAAAACCACATAATCCTGGGATCTAAAAAAAGCATCATTGCTCGATCTAGCTCTGCTCGCCTGGTTTCCATTCAAGATTTTTGACATTCTGATCCTTAAAATTCAGTATTCAAAGGCTTAAACAATAAGACATCACCTCAGACGCAGTTGTTTCCAGCACAGACTTATTTAAAAGGGAAAACCTAACGTTGGATATGTCATTTCACAGTGACGCAGTCTTGGTACGCCAAACAACCACCAAACTGATTGTCTTTAGTTGTTTACAACGATGTACATTAACTTTGAGGAATGTTCTCTTCGTTTATTTCATTTCAAGTGCCAAGTGTTGATGTTCGGTTTCCATCCATACTTTCGGTTGATGTAGCTAGCATAATGTTTGCAGAACGGTGCTGTTCTTTTTTTGTCATTATTGGGATGGTGTTGTGTTTACAAAGTTCTGGGCTGAAGCGTTCCGTCGGACTGATTGTGTTTCTTCACATGTTTATTTATTTGTCCCCGACTTTCCTTCACCACCTCGATATTTCCCATCATGTTCAGTTGAGTTCCTATATTTTTCTACCAGGAAGGATTGTGTGAATGTGTTGTGTTGGGAAAAGGTCCCCCCCCCCCTCCGAACCATTTGACCATGTCGTGTTGTCATGTTGCCTACCTGGGGAAACAAAAGTATTATTGGTGGATCGCTCTGGTGTTGTGAATTCAGTTTCTCGAAGTTGCTTTTATAGGTTTTGTGGAAGGAAAAGAAGGGTTAAAAAAAGAAGTGCTTTGTTTTATCTTTTTCATTGTTCCACCAAGTTTGTTTTCTTTACTCAAAGTGATGGTGGCTGTGTCACACGATCACTTTGACCGTTACTATTAAAGAAAGTCTTGCTGGTGGCAATGCAAGCTGTTCAGTATGTGAACGTGTCAGGATCTGTGTGCCTTATTTAACGTTTTATCACATTTGCAAGATCCAGAGGTGGAAGAAGTAGCAATACTGCAGTGCAATCTGTTAGAAGTAAAAGCCCTGCATTTAAAATGTTACTCGAGTAAAATTATTAGAACTTTAAAAAATACTTTTAAGTATGCATCATTTAAAATGGCCATTTTAGGCGCAGTAATGTGATCATCACTTCACTGTTGGACTTGTTAAAGGGTAGTGGAAGCTTAACCTGTAATAATGTGTGTCGATTTTATTTCGTCATTAATAACCTAAATAGGAAACATAACTAGTATCTACATTTGTAAAATAATGTAGTGGCGTAAAAACGTAAAATGTTCCTAGAAGATGCAGTGAAGTAAAAGTATAAAGCAACATAATCCAAGTTCTAGTAGCTCAGTAAATGTACTTTGTTATATTACACCACTGGCAAATTGCGATACCTTTAATCCAGATTTAACCATGATTGGTTTAGGAAATTTGGGATGTCAAACAAAGACACAATGAAATGACCTTTCAGGAGTTGTTTGTACTTCGATGTAGCCAACATTTCCAGTATTTGGTTTATCTCGTTGTCTTTTCCCAAACCTGCAAGGAAGCTAGATACATATTGTTGACATCAAGTATCTAACACCATGTTGTTGCTCCACCAGTGTTTCGAATCAGAAAAACATGTGGTTTCATGACGCCTTCAGGTGCTCCCTGGAAATACCACCATTTAGAAAATACACAAACATGAAAATAAACAACTTTTCATAGGAATACTGATGACACAGAGATGCTGTGTATACAGGTTTGATGTGTGTTTGTGTGAGTGTCCTAATGGGCTAAATGTTGGGTAAATAGTTTCAGCTGCTCCAATCCAAGAAGATAACGCAATATAAAAGCGCTATTTAGAAGAAACAACAACATGTGGCTTCTGAAGCTATAAGACAGAAAATAGAAACACATTTCAACCATTTATTAATGATGGAGCTGTCCTTGATGCCAAAAAAAAACCAATCCTGACATAATTGTCAAAAGTCAAATTGGGTGCAATTGCAAGTTGCTCAAACGCTTATACGCACTATAAAGAAACCAAGCCAGTATATTTGAAGTTTTCGAGACTTATCTGAGCATTATTTCACAAACAAAGGTAATATGACTATAAAAACTGATGCAAAGCTATAGAAATAAAAAAACAAGGGATACATATTAAAGAATAACTAAAATAAATGTATTTCTTTGTCAGTTTTTGTTCGAGCTGAGTTC
This sequence comes from Eleginops maclovinus, assembly GCF_036324505.1. Taxonomy (NCBI): domain Eukaryota; kingdom Metazoa; phylum Chordata; class Actinopteri; order Perciformes; family Eleginopidae; genus Eleginops; species Eleginops maclovinus. Next base: position 20,611,966 of record NC_086361.1, read on the forward strand.
GACGATTTCCCTAATGTCCCATTAAACTCAAACGCATCAGGAGCCTACTTGTCGGGTGGGCTCGTAAACTGCGATATTTCTGACAGCACCGAAAGGCACCATAAATCCATCCTCCCCATCAGCAGTCTGCGCAAAAACATTTCTCCTGAGCGGCTCCAGCAGCAAACTTCACCGACTCTCTGCGAAGGAACACACCGACATGGATGCCCTAAAGTCGGCCGGGAGAGCCATCATCCGGAGCCCGAGTATGGCGAAACAGTCCTGGAGTGCTGGCAGACACAGAAGTAAGACATGTTTGTGGACTTAAAAGGAAAACGTAAAAACTTTTGGCTACATTTCTGAGTTTCACCGGGTTGAAGTTGACTTTTGTTTGCTGCCTTGTACTTTAATTAACACATTAAGGGAAGCTTAAGGTTAACGTGTCTGAAAACTGACCAAAAGTTAAGCTTTTTGTGTCAAAAGTGAATCATATGTAACCCTTTCTAGTGTTTGTCTGTAGCAGCAACGTTACAAAACGACGTGTTTTTAATTTGCGTTATTTTTTTTAACCTACAGTGCACTAAAACAATGCTTCTTTATTTTATTATGTTGTATTTATTCTGTTGTGGTGAACATCTGTTTCCATAGGACTTAAATTAAGCCTGTTTGTTTGCAATGCGGTTCATACTGTCAGGAATTTACCCCAAAATAAGTGCTGTTTATTTTAGAAAAAAAGGGAAATGAACTACACCACAAATTGACACACACTCCAGATATCGTGACTTTTATTGTAAATAGTCTAAGCTATCTCTCTCTCAACAGTTTACTGAGATAAGTGCCTTGTGTTCCCTTGCCCTTTTTTTTCTTTTGCTGACTAAAGCACTTTTTGGGATTTGTGGATAATCCCAATATCCCAGAATTCCTTCTTTTTTTTCCGTCCACAGTCCCTGAGGTAGTGCAGAGGTCAGAGTCATTACAAAAACCTACAGTGGTTTTGCTCAAGAGCCCTTCAGCAGGGTCAGGAGCCCGCTCACACTGCAACATAACATGAAACTCTGGTGCCCATTGTAGGACTCAAGAGCCACTTTGTAAGTTAAATCTCACTTGATCCTGGCTGTAAAGTTTTGGGGGGGGGGGGGGGGTTGAAGAATGACTGGGGGGGCTTAAAAAGCTCCCATGCCTGTAACCAAGAGGACAAGCCAAGAATGTTGCGAGTCAGTCAGTGCGAGGCTCCTGTTGGCTGGAGTTCAAGCTGGTCTGATTTAAATTCCATCAGAGGCCATTATAAAGCATATATGATCATTGGAGAGTACAGCGGGGATTACATGCATATCTCAGGTTATTGTATGTAACCCTAAACTCACCTGGAAGCCTCAGGAATTTGAGATTCGCTCTTGAAGACAGATATCTTCCCGGTGTATTTCTGAATTAATGGATGAGGGTCAGATTTGAATTCCACGCAGCTACCAGTGATAACATGTAGCATTCTTTCTGAACGTGATCCATTACACTGGAAAATCCCTGAAATATATTCACAGCAGTTCTTTTACCGTGTCCCGTTGAAATGCTCCATGGAAATCACTTTAATTATGAAGCTAAACAGAATCCTAGGCATTTAAATCAGGGGTGCATTTCAATTATTTACATTTTCGACTAACTTTTTTGGTATAAAATGTCAATTCCAGTTTCTAAAAGTCCAAAGTGATTTCTTTAAATGTCTTGTTTTCACTTCAAAATCCAAAGATATTCAATTTAATATCATAAAAAAACAGAAGAAGAGAAAACCTCCACTTTTAAGAGGCTAAACACAGCATTTTCTCACATTTGTGCATAATAAATGACTCTTTGCTGATCAATTACTGAACTTATTTCTATTTAAATATTAAACTCTAACCACTTTTATCTCTTGTAGGACTTTTGAACCAGCTTGTGATATGTGGATCTAGTTTTTTTCCAGAGTTTACATGAGGTATATCCTACTTTAATCGGGCTCTCACCCTGATCATTAGTGGAATTAAAAGCTTCCTGTAAACGCAGCTAGTGACCCACTTGTTGTGAGTAGTGTATTGTAGTGTAGATTACCAGGTCTTCTCTTAGACTGCAGGGCACACATTCCTCCCCAGCGCTGCCAGACCTCAATGTCCGTCTGTGCCCTATGGGAAGAATCGGGATCAGCCAATATTACCTCACTTTTTTCAGGGACTTACTTACACGTGGGATATCAGGTGAATGACTGGACAGGAAACCTAACGTGACCCAGGCACCTGAGGGACCAGCATCCTTCACACATATTGCCATTAATGGAACTCTATAGGCCTGTATACACTTTGTGAGCAGGAACCCATTCAATCCTATGGGGACTGCCCTATATTTAAATGGCAAAAGCCTCCCTGTTCCTTAACTGCTCCTCTGCTCTTATTGCCCAGCTTCGGTCGCCCTAGACGACCCTCGCCGGCACACTGCCAGCGTGGAGGACCAGCCAGAGGGTGCTTGTCTGCAGTAAAGAGCCTCTAAAAAGGCACCCTCTAAAATGGGAGCATGTGATTAAGGCGCATTCGTGGTCAGATAGTTTAATTTATGAGGTAGTTATTTCAACAAAGTTTGGCACTTGCTATCAATGATCTCTTCTACTTCGATGAGGCTTTTCCCCTTCTGTTTACACTTTCTCTGATTATCAGTCAGACACTCTGCTTTTACCCAGAATCTACCCTGGGAGTTAAAAACATATATGATCATCGATCGTCTCTCTGGTTTCAATCACAGCAGGTGGTATCTGTTGTGATATGCTAGATTATGGAGTCTAAACCTTCTTTTTTGTAAGGTTTAGACTCTAAGACTTGCTTCAAGGTTTGTTTACACATCAGTCTGAAAAGGGAAGCCAATGCATAAGTGTCTTAAACTTGCCTTTCCTCTAATGGCCAGCAGGGAGCGTTTCCACTGTTCGCAAAAGGGATGGATTGTATAGAAGTCTATGAGAGAATGAACCTACTTTTCACCTGATTTATTGCCTCAGTAGGATTTTCCTGATGTGTGTACAGTCTTAATTTCTAGTTTCAAGTCTTATTCATTACATCATGAGGTTCATTTGGGAAAATCTGGTCCCATTTAGAGTTAAGTAGATGTTGAAGAAGGTTAAACGTTTGTGGTGGCTTCCTTGTGATTGAAGTGTCACTACCACAGCTTTCTTATTCGTGATGTGGGAAGATGTATCACTAAGCTTACTTTAAAGAACCCCCACAGTCCCTGAGTGGGGCCCTCACAATTAAATGATACAAACACACTTTCTCGGCAGCCGCTGTCCTACGAGAGAAACTGAAAGCACTTTACAGGCTGTGGTTTGAGTTTTTATTGGGTGTGCAGCTGTGAAAAAAGCAAGTGATCTTACATTTGTATTTGTTGATTGCTTGTTTGTTTTGTTTGAGTTGAACAAACTGCCTCTTTTGGTTTCAGGTGGATAAAATCAACGCACGAAATGCTTCACTTCTCTAGTAGCGACAAGAATGCTGCTAAACCAAATAACTCCTATGAAAAAATACAACTAATCTTACATATTCTCCACTTTTTAAGTCAATAAAGTTACTTAATTACTTGCTAAGACATGTCTGTTTTGCATTGTAAGAGTAAGAGTCTTGTAGGATTTCTGCTTTGTTTATTTTTCACATTAACATCACAGCCTGATGAGTAAACTTGAGGCTAAATTCCTCCAAAGTGTTTGTATAATTTAGCTCCAGCTGCACAGACTTCCACACCAACACGCTATCTTTATTTATTTTCTTCCTCCTTTGGTAGAAACACACTCGGATGAATTTGGATAAACCTGATTTAGGAGCTGCATGTGTGTAAATCAGCAAAGTTAAATGGTGACAGAAGTTCTTGTTTCCTTTTGTTTGTTCTAAATGTTATTGGTTCTGTGAGTCTCTGAGTGGTCCTGAGTTTTAGGACCACAGTTGGTGGTTTCCACAGTGATTCAGTGTTTGGTGTAGACGCACAAATCAGCCAGGATGTGGGTTGTTGGTCAGCTGGACACTTTGGGCTCAGCACTCTGTTGTCGAGGTGTTCGAAGGCTTTGATTCAGCCTCATCTGTTACACTTGTTCACACTGCGAGCGACAGAGCAACAAGCTACCCGTCATTTTCAGTGGAAGCTGGTGACGGGAAGCTACAAACTGTGGTGCTGTGTGACGCTACAAATCACATGTAGCTATGGCCTTAACTTTTTTCTGGGCTCAAATGGTGCAGAATCAACCATTTTTCTCTCCCCACAGTACCTTTTCTGTACCCTCTGCTCGCCTGGTGAGCCAATCCCATCACCAGCTGTCTCAAATATATACTTATCACCAGGTGCCCAAAACATCCTTCAAAATAAAAGCATAGAGAACTACTGCAACTAAAATAACTAGGATTAATACTGACTCATTTAATACAAACAAAAACAGCTCCAACACCCTCTATACATCGAACCAAGACTTATTTTACTGTGAGTTAGTTCCCAGTGCTATTAAAAAGACTTCCATGGTGACTTTCAATAATACAACTGGTAACATTTGGCCGTTTTGTCGCTCATAGTTTGGAACACGCCATTCATTTTGGTTTTGATAAATGAGTAAGGAGCTGTGCACTTTTGTCTTTCTTCCCCCCTTTTGCTGTTTTCTCTCCTTTTTGACATCCAATTCAAGGATCCTCTGTTTCCTCACACCCAGTAATCTCCTCACACGAACAGATGGTGAGGTCGGCTGGTGTTTACAGCCGGGTCAGATGGGTTTTCTTGGTCTCAGTTCACCCGTGCCCCAGCTGTTTCCTTTCAGGTGTCTCGGTTTTTCTCAGGTATATTGATCCTAAAGTGCTGTCCTTCCACATGATGATGGTTTTTAAGGGTTTGGTTGACCAGTCTGTAGAATATGCATGGATCCTGCTTTAGTCTGACTTTAATTAATGGTGATCTACATTTGTGTTAGTTCAGGATGTTTGGTGCTGTATCAGAATGATTTTCGCTTTGGATGGCCAACGACCTCTAAAGTCTTATATAGCCATGCGTTAGTAAGCGCCTTTTTAAAAACAGACCTATTTCACGTCATAAAACAGTCATTAAAAAACCTTGTTTCAGGCATCCAACTAAAACCATTGAGACAAAGCAGCCAAAAATGCAAGAATATACATTTATTTCCAGATTGTTGGACTAATTTCTGCAATTCTCACCTTCATAAGGTTCATATTTTGGGGTTTTAAGTCAGACATCTTAACAGCTATTGGTTTTCTAGTGAAATTTGGTAATGAAGTAGCACGGCTGTAGCCTCTCAGTTGGTTCTGATATACGTCTCAAGGCTTTTACAGAGCAGAAGGACATATGTATGTATGTGTTGTGTTGGATTTATTCAGCGTTATGAATTTAAATCAGCTGCCTCCAAAGAACTGCTGATTTAAATTGAGGGTTTTAAACACAGTGTCGTACATATTTAGTGACTTTTTAGAATGAAAGTAATTCCAATATTTCAAACATCCTTTTAAAAGACTCTTGTTTCAGCTGCAGTCCTCCTTCCTTTTATAGGGTGTGTGTCTGCACGAGTGTGTGGTATGCGCCACATCCCAGAGGAGGTAAATGCTAGGAGGATGGATTTCTAGGTAATGGGGATGTTTTTCTTGCCTTCCCTAACCCCGCTCCCCCCCCCCCTTCTTTCTCTGAGGAAATCTCTGTAAACACAGCCAGAGGGTCAGGGCCGGCCGGCTCCGTACAAAAGCTGATAAGAAATCACATGGAGATAGCAGCTGTTCCTCCACCAGCTACAGTCTTTACACTCCTCTGGATTTTAAGTGTGTTAACTTCAATTCTTTGAAGGCTGAAGTTAAGAGGCCCTTGCATTTTAAAGAGCGACTTATGGCCTATTTTTTATCTGTTATGTTACTCCACACGTTCCTCTGATCCCTTGTACGTCAGAGTCCATGTAAACTCGCTCTCCCTTTTAATTTTCAAGCCCCATAAGTTGTTTTGGAGTTATAATATTGACTTTACATAGGCAGACCCTCTGACCTAGATACCCTGTTTTGCCTCCACTTCGGGGAAAGAGCAGATGAAATGTCTCAACTTTTAGTTCAACATGGGCTGTTTACATTTCGTCTGATTTGTGTTTTTCCTCGAGCTCTTTGAATGTTATTTATGTTGGAACATGAAGCGGAAAGAACTGCGAAACAAATATCTGATCTTTTTAAAGACACAAACCTGATAATCAAACGGTTTCCTGTTGATCTAATTATTGACCCACTTTTCCCTTATATTTAAAAATGCGTCTTCTTTGCAGAGCTTCCAGAAAACTGGACCGACACACGGGAGACCATTGTTGAAGGCATGACCTTTAACCTCCGTCACCTCGGCATGACACTAGTGGACCAGCCTAAGGGAGAGGAGCTGTCAGCGGCTGCAGTGAAGAGGATCGTGGCCACGGTGAGAGCCGGAGGAACAGGATGTCACACTGTCTCCAGGATTACTGCTTTCTGAATTACTCTATGCATTTAAAAGTACAAAACATGCTTTGGTTTCTTGTATTGCCTTGCTGGAACATTTTGTCTCCATAAAATCAACACTTTTATGAAATATTTTGTATTAATATAATGTGCAATGGTAAATAAGATGTCATGTAATCATGTCAATCACATTTTGAAAGGTTATCCAGTCAAATTGAAGAATTGACAAACACATAAAGGACTATATACTTTAAAGTAAAGTCAAACTTTTACATTACGATTAACTTTGGTTGCATCCAAATTTAGCAAAAATCTGAATCTAAACTTCCAGAAAATGAGGCAAAAGAAAAAGCAATTGAATGCAAGTTTCCTTCTGCTGCTGTTATGTGAGCATCAGGAGTTGGGGTTATTCTCCCGTCGGATTCCATTTAAACCAAGAGCACACAAAAAGACATTACATAATTAAAAGAGCTTAGTACTTGAAGGAAAAGTAACAAGTATATGTTGTTTATAGTACTCACTTCCCCTTTCTGTCACATGGTGTTAAATAAATGCATTTCAGAGCAAAGAAGCCTGGGTGGATGAGTTGTACATTATCCTAAAAGAGGCCTATTCCAATGATCCTCCTTTGAATGAATGTGTTGTGCATGTATGTCACACTTTTTTAAAAAATAAGTAGTTTAATTTCTATGAATCCATAGGTGGATACAGGGCACTTGGATGACGCTGCACGCCCTATTCTGCTTTTGGGGGTTTTCTCTTTCCTGTAGCGTTATATTATGGATGTAAATGTTCTGCCAAGGCTAAAATCCCAAAGTTCCCTCTCTGCGATTGTGGTCTTTTGTTTACTTCTAGTGACATCAATACGTAACATGTGCTTATATTGGCTAGCGCTCCAGCACATTGTATTGTGATAGGCTAAGGGGCGGGACATCTCTAAGAAGTTGACCAATCACAACAGAGCCAGCCAGCTAACCAATCAGAGCAGACTGGGCTCTGTTTTCAGACAGAGGGTGAAAAGAGGAGCTGCAGCACAGGCAGTATGAGAAAAATAAAAAGCTCTTTGAAAATTAAAGCATGGAGACATATCAATGTAGAGGAACTAAATACCTAAATGACCCTGAAGATGAGCAGAATAGGGCCCCTTTAACTCATCATTAGCTTTGTTTAATTGTGGATCAGATTGCTTTAAAGCACAGTTTGTACTGAACACACTACCATGCTCTCAAACAAAACCCTCTCTATCTGTATCAGGCTAAAGCCAGTGGGAAGAAGCCTCAGAAGGTCGCTCTGAAGGTCTCCCCTCAGGGAATCCTCCTGTACGACAACTTGTCCAATACACAACTGGAAAACGTCTCCATATACAGGTATGTGATGCTCGTCTGGAGCTTAATGCAGGTTCACAACCCTTAAAGACCTGGCCGTGTAGTTGATGATGCATGTGTTTTGAACTCTCCTCGAGTTGTGGTTTGCTGATTTTTCTTACCTCACCCCCGGTCTGCAGAATATCCTACTGCACAGTGGACAAACTGCACGATAAAGTGTTTGCTTACATCGCTCAAAACACCCTCAACGGGACCCTGGAGTGCCACGCCTACCTCTGCTCCAAGAGGAAAGTGGTGAGTTGTTTGGAACAGAATCACTTTTTAATGTTTAATATATGACCAGTATAAATCAAAATCTAGATCGGTGATTTGAACTGCATTAGTTTCTATCATTTAAGAGTTTTTTTCTGTAGTTTAAGGGGATTTAAAACTCTCTTCGTGGTTGGCTGGGTTATCTAATCTTACTTTGGTTTCACTGACCTGAGTTTGTGGTCCATTAAAAAGACCTACAACACCCAGCACGTTCTTAATTCTAAATCAAATTGCCTTTTTTGTCAAATGTGAGTGAACAGAAGCACTTTTTTTCTGGGGTTAGACACAATTTATCCTGCTTCTCTGACACTGTAGCTCCTCTTTCTCATCATTCATGCTTAAAAGGAAACCCGAGTCTTCCCAGACATCTGTCATCTTCCTGTGCTCCTGTCTGCTGACAAACAGAAGGGCACTTTTCCTCTCATCTTACTACACTCATCCCCTTCTCTCCCGGAATAACACGATAATACCGTACTTAAAACTGCATCCTGGATATGGAGACAGTCGTGATGTCCTCTGCTAAACAAGCTCTGCAGTCCCAGCACTGGGATTATTGACCCTGCTTTCCTTCTAATGTGTATTTAATACATCTGTTTTAAGATTGAAGTACAATCTGCATCTGTTTTAAGATGTAGTATCGAACATTAGGCACCTTAAAGGGATAGTTGAGCTTGCAATAAAAAAAGTTAACTTATTGACTATGAGAACTTTTGTGAAAAAAGTCCATTTTCACATCAACGAAACACGATGCAATGTCAGTATATATTAAAACATATGTGCATTGTCCAAATAAAGAAAGCAGAGTAAGCTGGAAATAAAAAATTGAAATACCCCGACATATTTTACGTTCTCTCTGGTAAACCTTACATGTGCTCTAATTAGGTATTTGGATTCTAGGTTATGCCCTTTTTTAATGCGCACTTTTTTACCAACATTCCCCTTTTTATCCCAATTGAATCGCCTAAAATCATATTAAACATAACGCCCCATCATGCTTCTGTCAGTCAATACCAAACTCGGTGTCACAGAGTTTTTTTAAACACTTGTGGACTGTCTCTCAGCCCTGGTGTGTAACAAAGTGTGTGTGTCTTGTGTTCCCCAGGCTCAGGCGGTGGCTCTGACAGTAGCTCAGGCCTTCACCGTAGCGTTTGAAATCTGGCAAGTGGCCAAAGAAGGTAGGAGCCAAACTCACCACCCTTCAAGTTCTCGAAATGACACACACACACACACACACACACACACACACACACACACACACCATCTCCACCCACACACACAGCTGCAACTGTAGGGGTCGTCTTATCAGCATCTTAGACTGTTTGTGTTTGCCCCCGGTCGGCCTTGATGCTTCAAGGGCGAGGATATCTGCTGCGTGGTTGCAATCAGCAAGTTTGTGTAATTTCTGTGCATCTGTTTTCTGATCTAGAGAAAGGGAAACGGGCGAAGTCTGGTTCAGCCGGAGAGGCCAGCAGCAGCTCCCATTCAGAGAGATCCAACAGCTTGGGGAGCCTGAAGGGGACGGGTAAAAAAAAAAGTGTTTGTAAACTGTCTAGCCCATTTCCACTGGACACAGAACCCACCAACATCTGGATTATGTGCATAAATGGAGAGGTTATCATGGTCATTAGTTCCTGGGATGATTGACTTTGCAGTAGTCATGGGTATGTATCATCTCAACTGTGATTGACAACACAGTGACGACACCCCTCTGGACACACCAATGTTGTATCCGGTGGGATGGGTGTGAGGGTATATGTACACAATAAGATTTAACAGGGATTTAGACTTATTATTGTAAAACACCTACAATTATTAAACTCTCTCTCCATTGTTTCAACAACCAGCAACCTTGGTTTCAAAGTTTGAAATAAATAACTTAAAAAAAGAAGTGACTGTTGTAACGTTTGCTCTGTTTATTCATTCCAATTTAGAGTGTGAAAAACCGAAGTTGAGGCGCTCTTTTTGGTGGAAACATCGTATTAGGTAGTCTGTGTTGAGACTAGGTGTACTTCTACTTCAACTAATGGGATGTCCTTCCCTCACCTCAAGCAGATGTTGCCACAGACAACCTGTTGGACTTTGAGGACAGTGTGAATGGGATGGTGGAGACCAGTGGGAATACAGAGGAGGATCAGCTGGACAACCACCGACCGTCTGAGACCAGCAACAACCCCAACTTGGTAAGATCCTCCGTGTTGCACCTGTGGACAACTGGAGTGCTTAACACTTGTCTTTAGGTTCTGTTTGAGGTTTGGATCCCATGTGAGATCCACCAAGATCAATCTTCATTTTATATACAAACACATGGACTGTCCACGTTATAAATATATTATCTTTGGTTCATACACGGGAGGGAGGGAGTTTTTCTTGATGGATGTGAGGGTCTAAGGACAGAGGGTGTCATATTCTGTACATCTGTAAAGCCTGGATATAAAATGTGTGATATTGGGCTGTAAAAAGAACATTTGAATTTATTTTGTGTATCCAGGATAATATTTCAATTTCAAATCCTACATTTGAAAAAAATTAGATTTATTTTTCAAATTTTGTTGTGAGAAAATGTTCTGGTTTGAGATTTGGATCCCATATGATTGTAGCCCAGTGTCTTCTGTTTATTAATGTCCATTGATATCAACATATACAGTTTAAAATATCATTAAATGTCTTACATTTACTTCTTTCTGCAACCATAATTACCACATTTGTCACTGGGTTAATATTAAGCCCAGTTTCTCCTCTTTTTCTTTCCAGGAACTAGAGGACAGTTTGGACGAAGCGTTTTCCAAGTAAGATATTTGTCTGAGTAGTTGTATTTTTAAATTAAATAAATCCTAGTGAATTCTTTATGCTGCTTTTAGAGTAAAATTCCACATCCCTAACTTTTGTCTTGAGTACTGCAGGTCCCTCTCATACTGCTTAGTGTTACAGCGCCACTTAGTGGGGATCCCTGTGTACTGCAGAGAACAAATCCTCCTGATTTGTATACGAGAAATAATTGTGTAGCTTAATTTGAAACTGTCCTCAATCTACTGTGTGTTTGTGTCTCCAGCCATGCTCTGGATAGCTATGGTTCATGTGCAGGTAAAGTTGAGCTGTTACAAGCCTTACTTAGTGAAGTAGTGCTAATTACTAACCTACCTGTAACCCATTTCATTCAATCACAGACAAACCCAATACCCTAGTGATGTTAGCAATAGCTTCCTGTGTCGTTTGTATCCTTCCTGATAGAATATTTGAAAATAGAGCTTAGTCTCAATCAAAGTTAAAGAAATCCCATCTCATTTCACCAAAAATTGCTCTTTTCTTCTGACAACACTCTGACAACACTCTGACAACACACTGACAACCCTCTTTATAGTCTGTTTCAATGAATAGACTGAAAAGTTACTCCACTAAAAACTGAGGCTTTTTATTCTGTTTGTGAAAGTGTGGAAGGGTTCACGTGAGCCGTGTGTGCCAGATCATTTTATCCCATGGTTCGAGGACCGAACTGAATGTCTTAGAGTAATCCTGTTGACCTCCGCCCGGATTTAGCATATGTTATTATCCCAGAGAGGAAAGATGGTGTGCGGCGAAACCGAAAGGATCCTAATTAAGAGAAATCGAGGCTTTAGTCGCACAATAGGTCTTGGAAGCTGAGCTGCTGTGGAGGAAGCATTAAAATCACAACTTGGCCCAAACTTTAAACGGAGGAACAGCAGCTATTCTGGTTTCAGTGGTTCAGCTTTTTTGATACAAGTTAGCTTATTTATTTCTATTTATTGAGAGTTTTACAGAGATGGGACCATGTCATTGTTCTGCAAGTCACACATACTGTAAGTCAAGGGTTTGTATTTAAGTCAAATCCCAAGCTGTGACAGCCAGGTCTAAGGCAAGTCATAGTGCAACTACTTGTGCCCATTTTCAACCCCTGTGTTTTCTTCTGGGGTATTTGTGAAGATTAACACGCTTAATGTTTATGTAATATCCTGCTTTATATATATTTTGTGTTTATATCTTCTATTTTATTTATATTGTAATGTACAATGTCTATCCATCTCTCCATCTCTCCATCTATCCATCTCTCCATAAACTAATAGCATTAACAACTTGGAAAAATGTACGGAAATAAATTGATATGTGGCACAAAGTCATTGGTGTAAAAGTCCAGGTTAAGTTGCAAGTCTTCTTCTGACTTTGTGTAGTCTAATGTCCTAAAATGTGTGTAAACAAAGCCAATTAAAGACCAAACTATGAGATTTAAAACATAAGAAAATGTGTGAAATATATAAAAGTACATGCATAAATGATGATATTAAAGAAAGACACCACTGTTATTATTCTCACGGTTTAACAAAGTGGATCCCAGCTTATCTTTCCCTGTTCATCCCTTTATGTTTTCCTCCTCAGACTGGCAATGTCGCGTACTAACCCCCAGGTCCTGGACATTGGGGTGACGCCCCAGGATCTGCTCATTGAACCCGACTGGGACGGCAGCAACAGAAACACTCCCAACAACCTCAGCCCGTTCGGGGACGATATCTTCGGCTTCTGACCACCACAACAAACACATCAGCGAGAGATAGAGAGAGACGACGATGACAACAACCAAGGGGAGGAAGGGGGGGGGGGGGGGTCTTTATGTCTTCCTGAGAACTAACAAAGGTATCAATGTGTATTTAAGATAAGACCACAGGAAGTCCATAAGGGAATAAGTGTCAAGATTAGAATCCTCACCTGGTTGGTTGCACATGGGCAGGTCTTCCCTTCTTTGTGGGGAAACAGCACCAAAGCAATAACATCATCCTTTTATGGTTGCTTCCATTTCCATAGTTCTGGCATTATAATCAGTGTTTACATGTTTAGTTATAATTTATAGATTTGTAATTATTTTTCTATGGATGAAGAGTGTGATTTAACTGAGTTTTTATGTACAGATTGTATCAACAGGCTTTAATAACAGCAGGACAATCAGCCACACTTCAGTGGAAGTAGTTAACGTGAGGATTTGGTCTACTAAAATGTAAGGTTCTGTTTCACTGCAGTGTGACAGAGTTGTTTCAAGGTTATCAGAATCCCTTTTTGCAAATTAATGTGCGTTGTAATCTACCAGCATTATACAGAAATAAAATATATTCATGAATAATAAATGGACTCTTTTGGTATAGTTTATGTATTTGTTTTAGCAATGCAGTGACTTCATTCACACACCGTAGCATTCTTGCATCAAATTCATACGGAGTGGGTCTTCACTGCAGAAGTTCTAGACCACCTGCTGTTTGATTTATGTGTTTGGACCCGTGTGTCAGTTTCCCAGTGAGTGTTCCCATCATCTCTTGGAAGGATTCCTGAAATCTGAAACCAGAAAGAGACTCAGAAGTAACGCAAAGAAACACACACCCACAAAGAGACACTAGAGAAGGACTAAACGTCTACAAAAGGATGCAAAAAAAACAACAACTGCAAAAGCATTTAAAGAGCCGCAGAACCAGTGTGAAAACTGGCACAAAATTATAACAGAGCATCTGCAAAGACATTCAAAACAACCACAAAAAAAAGGCAAAACCGCAGAGATGTGCATAACTACTACAAAGAGACATTAAACAACCACAATGAGACACAAAATGACCACAAAGAGACACAAAACAACTACAATCACACATCAAATGAATAAATAGTGAAACAAAATGACTACGCAGAGACAAACCCCAGTATATGTGTAATGACTACAAATAAAATATAAAATACAACAGTAAAAAAGAGGCTAAACAACCATAAAATCTGTGTGTGTTCTTCCTGCGTAGGAGATTTGGCTGGGCCTGTTGCCAGTCTGTGCCGCAGGGTCCCATTGTCTCATAATCTGCCCATGCATCCCCTCCACCCTGTAGTCACATATACACTTATATTCTCAATTTGCTCTGGGTTTGTTTTTATCTACAATGGGTTTCTGGTTTTATACTTGTTTATTATGCCCACTATACATATTGCCTAATAAGACATGAAGAGTGTTTCCAGCAGCAGAGGGCAGACCTGCACTATCCTGCTGTTTGAGTCGGTATCAAATGCCGGTCACATCTTCATCTGTGCACTAAGACACTCATTTGTCCTCTGTATTGCCCTTAAATGATGTGGGAACATGTGTCGTTCTTTTTAATAACCCTATCCATATCCTGCTGCTACTTTCTAAGTGACGGTATAGGGCCATAAAGATGTCATAACGAGGGGTAAAAAACCGAAGGATGGCTGTTAGTTTGATATATAAACCACCAGTTAGAGGGGGTCGTCAGCCTGTCTGGCTTGCACATTATAGACGCCCCCCCCCCCACACACACACACACACACACACATGTTCCCTGCCATGTTATGTATTCGACCCATGTGTGTGAACAGGACTCTGGAGAGCTGAAAGTCACGCAGCCCCACCTTCCTTTCTCTAACAGGCTCTGAGTCCGTGAAGCAGGGGCTTTTTTTTTTTTTTTACAATTCGTCCCGACAAGCTTACTTAACCACCTGCATTATTTAACAGTCTTTCCTCAAAGGGAGCTCTAACTCCGTCTCCCTCTTTGTAAGTTTGAGGAAAGCATGCGTTCCGAGAATCGGCCAGGAAAAAAAAATCTCCTAGAAGAGGGACCGGTAGCTCTCTGTAGACACACACACACACACACACACACACACACACACACACACACACACACACACACACACACACACACACACACACACACACACACACACACACACACACACACACACACACACACACACACACTTAAATGGCAATAATAGCTAAAGACTCAAAGGCAGTCTCTTTGGCATCAAGGTCAAGTGATACAAAGGATGGATAAAAGCCGCAAAATATGGTATTTTTTAAGCAAATTCAACGTCTGACAGCCCCATAAGTGGTGAAGCCCTGTGAAAGAAAGCACTTATGTAAAATTCAAGCTCTTTCTGCACTCTAGTCTGACCTGTTTGAAGAGATATACAGAGATATAAAAACATTCCAACTTCCTTCTTTGATCCAAGGCAGAGTAATGTGAATATCAGATATTTGTATGATTTACACCTAGAAATTATTTGATTAATTGATGATTAATGAATTAGGGAAATAGCTTTCTTGTCAGAATGTGATGAAAATATTGAGACCACTCTCATATCTGTCCATAAAATGTGAAGCTTGAGCCACCAGACAGTTAGCTTAGCTCAGCACAAAGACTGGAACAAGGGGGAAACAGTTAGCATGGCTCTGTCTAAAAGATGAAACGGTTATTTTTTTAAAGACAAAGTTGTGTTCAAGCAAAGCAATTTATTTATCATCCACCACAGGACCCTTTGGACTGTCCATATTTAGTTGTCACAAACGTCCAGTTTATTGACAGACTATGCTAGCTTGCAAGCTAAGTGTAAACTATCTAGCAACATCTGTTTGTGTGTGTGTGTGTGTGTGTGTGTGTGTGTGTGTGTGTGTGTGTGTGTGTGTGTGTGTGTGTGTGTGTGTGTGTGTGTGTGTGTGTTTCAGAGTTTGAAACGACATATTGTTAGGAAGTCACAACCTAACCTATCTGTATTTTAATAAGGGTATAGTGTAAGTAGGTATAATTTTCACTTTTAAGACTAGTTATCCAGTTGGTGCAAGCTAGACTAACTGTCTCCTAGCTTCATGTTCTTCGAACAAACCTGAAAATGGCAATTGACTGTATAATCTTACTCTTAACATTAAAAAATAAGCCTATAGGGCCCAAAATCTAATATTCTCAACGTTATGAAACTATTCATGAAGGCCATTTAAAATCTGATTGTGAATTGAGCTACAGTTGACCCATTTACGTACATTAAACTTAACATAACATGCATGCAAATAGCACCTACTGACTTTAGGGTATTGCATGCTCAGCCTTAACTATGCTCTTTGTCTTTAGCTAAGATACATTTAGGCAAACATGAAGGCAAATACTATGTACAAGAACATGTGTACATAAAAAATAGTCTGTTCTCCATAAGAAAGAAGTCTAAAGACAGACGAAACCATGGATGAAAGTTTCTACAGCAAAATCTCATGGGTAAACAACTTTGCAGCGGTCACTGAGGGTATGCAGTGGTCATGCCACACTCACAACTTCACTCATGTGTGCTCGGTGGTATTGTTTAGCTGAGACAAGCACTGCGGCAAAACTGGCTCAGCATCGAGTAAACATTTAGGCAAACTAATCCATAGCTCTAACTTCGGAGACGATTAATCTGCAGTGGCTGAAATCGATGCCGTTTTTATTCACATATCTAACAAATTCCCTGCATAAAGTGGCCTGCCAGTGGTGATGTATTGAAGCAGTTCGGATGGAGGAATGGTGACATAATTTAGCATTGTACCTCCATCTAGAAATTCAGATAACAGCTGTGAGTGCAGGATGTGGGAGAAGCAGAGACCAAGGGGACTATAAAGACAGGAAAGGTAATAGAGCTGAGTTTGGAAGGATGTGTGTCTGCAAGTCCTAGTTTTCATTTCTGACATTCGCACCAGACAGGCGCTTCCTTCCATGGCTAGAACAAAAAGGTTTGCATCATTAGGCTCCATCAGCCTCCTTTGACAATCCACTGATTCATCATCTGCCATCGCCCATTCACTGCAAAGCAAATACCACCATTTTATTTGACACAAAACCATTAGCTAGTGTGTGGTATTTGGGATGAACACCTGTGGTTGAACACTCTCTAGAGCTGCAGTCTAATTTATGTTTTCGGTTCCACAGGATGCCCAGGGTGGGTGTGTGTAAGTGTGTGTGTCTGTGTGTGTGTTAGGGGCTTGTTATATTGATGCACGGCGGCTGCCTCACAAACCAGTCTTCAGTTTGAAGGCCCGGGCCACATCTTTCACAATCTAACCTTGTCACGCCCCATATGCTGGAGGCCAGGTCTGGACACCCACACCCTAATTAGCATTCACAGAGAAAACTTCCACTCTTCCCGCTCCAGTGATCTGATATATTGGGCAGATACTGATCTGACCCAAAGGAAAATGGCATACAGTATATATTAAGGACTAGGGTAAAGAAATAGGATGTTATTATTTTTGGTTTATGGAAATGTTCCGACAGAATTATCTCCTTTCCTGTCACGAAGGATGTTCCTGTGTAACCTACGCTAAAGGAGATAAGTAAGGAACGTTTTTCCTCAGTGTTTAGAGATTTCAACAGCTCTTATCATGGCAGCCACTAAAAACTTTCGGGTAATTTTACCCAGCTAAAAAGCTTTCTAAGTACCCGCAGCCTTTTTATATAGAGCCGTATGAATGCACATGATGGAGTTTGCTCACAGCCAGTGCAATGGAAAATTGTCCTTAATGTGCTTTTTTATGAACTCTAAGAAAGTGGTGTCTTTCATTTCTGTCTGGTCTGGGCTTCATCCTGTCTCTCAGCTCTGCAGGCCTTTCCTTTCACCTCGCGGCTGGGTGTCTGCTCTAATGTGCATTGCCATCTGTGAAACCTTGCATAGAAAGGGGTGGGCTCTTTGCTTATTGTGTCCAATCAAATGCATTTTCCACAGGTGGGCTCAGAGAGACGAATAAGAGACATGGGAGGCACCTGCAGCAACGCAAATGGTCTGAATCTCTATGTCAATGTGATCTTTTTGTTTTCTTTTTAGTATATTTGCAAACATTTCTCAGATCCTGTGTTGGTTTTCCAATCACTACATACTTACATTGCACATTATTAGGCTGATGCTTTTATCCAAAGCGACTTACACACACAACATTCCTACAGGAGCCATTTGGGATTGATTGTCTCTCCAAAAGGATACTTCCACATGTTGTCAGGAGGTGGGATCGAACAGCTGACCCCCTGATTGGCAGATCAGAGGTATAACTAATTAAAAGTGTTTTAGCAAGGGCACAGTCTGGCAGGCATGAAATTAACATTTTGCCTCCTATTTACTTCCCGTATATGCAAGCTAATGGGTGAACAGAAAAACATTTGCTTCAACCGATGAAGCGAAAGAATCACATTGAGTTCAAATTTGTTCCACTTTAAGGAGAATTTTGCTTTAACAGGCTGTAATAGCATGTCTGTGACCATGCCCTACAGATGCAACAAGCTCATATTGTGGTACTTTTTCTCAAGTTCAACATTTAAAACAGTAGTATGTGTGCTATTGCTTCTTTTTCTTTAGTTAAAGATCTTGATACTTCCCAAGAAATTGAAATTGTCCGCTGTTGTTTCCAAGTTAACTGTTTAATCCAACAAGGACATTAACCCCTTTAAATGCTAATAAAAAATGATCATTTCCACATGTTCAGCGCCATCTCAAGTGCGATAAAGATCATTTACTACGACTGAAAGATCTAGAAAAACTACTAAATGAGCTGTAAGCTAAGATGACTGTCCCACACAACATTAAATTGACATATGTCCAAAAAACACGAGACAACTCTTACCAGTTTTCGATTCACTTTCTGTTGATTAACTCATCTATTAAATGTCTAATTAACTTAGCATTAGCATCAATAATTATAACAAAAATCTCTGAAATTGATAGAAGGAATAGTAAACACCAAGACACATAAATGGTGCGTTGAAAATATTGAATTTATTTCATGTGTTAATACATAATTAGACATTTATATTTTCATAGAAATAGCATATATACCATGGGGGTGAACAATAGCAATAGAGTCATGCTAGCCCTCATGAACAGGTTTTATCCCATGAACATCAAGATGGTTCAAACACATACGTCATGATCGTACATAAAACACTGACTCCATTATTCTGCTGTAAATCCATGCTTCTTGGTTATTTGCTTCGACATCAAGTACAAATATATGCCTTACGTTAACGGTCCTATTCTTTACTATGTGTAGGACCTCAGGGTGAATGGTGAAGGCTCTCAAAAGTCACTCGTCCAGTCGTCTAAAGTACAGGCAAACCAAGGTGAATGGGATGACCATGTTGAAAGTCTTCCGTTGGCACATGATGATGAAGTAAGGGGGTTGGTTAAAGTGTGGGGATTGTTGTGGGACTGAAACACTGATTGTGTTAATTACTGAGGGTGTAAAACATCAATACAAGTGAAATACTCTTACATTGGAGAGTTTCCAGGGGTGCTATTGACTTAAACATATAATTGAAAGATGCCTTCAGGTACAAAGTTCAGCATTATTGATTAAATAGTATTTTTGTGTGTCCATGTCTACAAGTTAAATTAAATTCCCATGCAACCAAACTGCATTTTCAATTACGTTTGGAGGGAAACGTATTTTCTTCCAGATTGCAGACACAGTTTTAAACACATGGTTGAGATCGTGAATTTATATATAACACATCAGAACGTGACACAACTTCCGGTAAAACCACATCGTTTGGCTTTAAATAAATACATTTGTTACGTCATTTAAGTTACATTCACTTTTGGTTTGACTTGAGACACAAACTCTAGTCTCCAACAAGACCTCGTCCCTACATAAACATGCTTTTGGCGTCAAACATCCATCCCATCCCCAAGGTGATTGATGCAGTTTCATTGAGAGTGAACACCATTTGCAGGGGACCAGACTGGCCACGGTCATACATTTCAGTTCTGAAATTGTTCTTCCAATGGTTATGGTTTCCATAATACATTTATGTCAATGTCACTTACACATTGGCTATAATGATGAACCCGAAAAAGTTGAAAATTGGACTCACTGTGCCCAGACTGTTTCATTCACACCTCAACTTCAAACATTTCGTCAACTTGGAGCTATGACACCCAACTCTGTGTAATGATCTTTTCTGTCTCCATGACCCTCAATTCTGTTTTTATTCCCTCTGATTCATCTTCTCCCAGTCTCAAGCTCAATATTAGCAGATGCCTCATTGGATGTTCACCTTGAGCAGCTGTCGAGCCGCCTCCCGCAGTCTCGGATAGACAGAGACAGAGCTGTCTGGACCCGGCCTGCCTTCTGCTGCACCCCCCCCTATGTGACAGTTTGGACGGCAGCCAGCCAGGAAATGGACTTGGTGCATGAATGAGTGTTTAAGCGTGTGTATGTGCTTGGATTAAACGGATACAGAAGAAATTACAACTCCAGGTTCAATAGTATTACGGTTATTGAGCACGTTCGTACTTTTATCACGCGCTTTATCTGATGAATGTTCAACGATCCAGATGTTGGCAACCCTTATGCACCCATATGACAACTTCACCTTGACACGTCTGCGGAAAGTTCCTCAAAGGCGTTTGTTTCCTTTGATCAATCACAAAAGAAAGAACAAAGTCGTTGTGATTTCAGATAACAGAGAAGGCGGCCGCAAAAGTGTGACGTCAATAGTGAAAGGAACAGTCCGGCCTTTTGAGTTATGTGCTTGTTGCTTGTACACACATTACAAGCACATTACACCAACATGTTCAATAATCTTATCATCCTTTCACCATTCTCTACTAGCTTTATTTAGTCCTCCAACAAAATCAAATTGGTCAACTGCCAACCAGACCTGTAAGAAACAAACAAAACATCTGTGCTTTGATTAAGACATCTGTATCCAGGCTAGCTTAACACAAAGACTGGAAGTCAATGGACACTGCTAGCCTCATTTGCATTGAACTGGATTTGGCCAAACAAGCACAGTTACCAAGTGTGTGTAATTAAATGAGTAAATATTCGGATCAGGACGGGGATGTACACAATCAAACTCATTTGTACATCGTGTTGTCTCATGGTGTAAACAAACAAACAGTGCTCAGAGTTGTTTATAAAGGCTACACTCAAGGGCGGAGTGAGTTTCTCCTGGAAGACATTCACGTTGTTGCACTTTGTGATACGAAGAGTGACAGATATTTGTATTAAGAATGAAAAAAAGAGATAAAGAAGGTCAAGTCAAACCCTTTCTAACCCCAGCACAGGTCATGGTCGGAGGATTTTTACCCTAAATGTGTAGCCAGAAAAACGCATGGTGAGGGTTTTTTTAGGCTGAATGTAGTTTACATGCTGTGCATAATGGAGTTGAAGAATGGGAAGGACAGTTTATGTAAATGTGAGCCTTAACTTTAATGAGGAAAGTGTTCCGGCCAACATCTGTGCAACGGCAATCTGGTCCTTGTCCTGTTCCCTTCCTCGCGACAGAAGGAGACTAAACACATCACAGCGATTTGCTGACTGGAGTCTTTCACTGCTTTTACCTGGTCCATCTGTGCAGACACAGCAACAGCAACAACAGCAACTCAAACTGTACTTTCTAAAAAGGCTCCCTCAGACGCTTTACCGGCTCCCCTTTAAAAAACCTTGACATCAAATCTCCAGAGTCTACTTTATTTGACGCGTTTGTTTTTTAAATTCTGCTGTGCACTACAGGCCAATTCATGATGCCCCACTTCTGTCAAAGCTTCATACGCTTAAAAAAAGACTCCTTCCTTTTGTTTATGTGCAGGTTCTTTCTTCCTTTTATGTCAGATTTGATCCCTCTTCAACCAGCTTTAGTTTATATACTACCTCCGAGATCATCCTCCTTTTCCTTGAGATGGGTTTTTATTCCAATTCTTATACCAATGATTGTTGTGTGAATTAATTGGTTTATTAATTTCACCACCACTCTACCTTTAATAGCAAGTTAACACCAGGCTGAATAGTAATTTGTGTTTGTGCTGTGCCACAAAATGTGCTTTGTTGAACACCTAAAGGATGTGTCATTGTGTTTTTAATCCCTTGCATATTGTATTAGCTTTGGTTAGCTACTTAAGCTAATCAACGAGTTGTTAAAAAATGCTGTCTCTGACTGACTTTTGAATGTTTCCAGCTGACTTCTTTGAAACAAAAACCCTGTTTAATGGTTGAAATATCATTATCTGATATATTTAAAGAAGACATCTGATTAAAACACCAATTTTCAAAAGCCAAATATCCAAAATATAGCCAAAGCTGAAAGAGTACAAACCCTACACACAGCTTTAACTATCTCTCAAATGGTCGATTATGTGTCCTCTTTAGATCTGACGGTTCCTTTTCCTTTCTAAAAGCATTTATAAAACTCAACCTTTATGCATGTGCTTATAAATAGTGTAGCTTAAGTGCCTCTTTTATCCTTCCCCATCCTTTCTCTACAGCTCCTGTCAGCTCTCCTCTTTCATTCTCCTCCATTCTGTCTGTTTCCCCTCACTCCATTCAAGCCAACCTAAGAGGAACAGGTGACAAATTAGCAGAGGAACGAGGGATGGAGTCGAGTCAGTGGACCGAAGCCGATCGAGATGGAGAAGAGGTGATGCGAGGGGGAAGAGGGAGGCTAACAGGAGTCTGAGAGACGATATAATGAGAAACAGGGGAGAGGGTAGCTTCAAGTGAGGAAACCAGGAAGGCTAGAGTGATGTATGAGAAATAGAGCATTGCGACAGAGGATGGGGAAAGTCATAAATGTGAGACTGAAGGCGGGTGAGGGTGACTGAGGATAGAGAAGGGAAGAGAGGCGGCTTTAGGAGGAACAGAATGAAAAATGGATGGCAGAGCAGAGGGTTCATGTGTTGGCAGAGCTGATGACTGAGATGGGAAAGTAATGGCTGTCTCTTTCAGCTCAGGCCAGCATTTAAATACGCTAGGCAGTATATAAAACCCAGTGTATATGTGTGTGTATAGGGCTGATTAGCAGTCATCACAAGCAGCGAGGCATTCAGACATTTGCTCATTATCTCTAATATGGCTGCAAGTATGCTGAGTTCAGCTTTGCAGCGTTTCTCTGTCTGACTTTTCAGGGAACTCTGCAGTGGTCGGGGTCCAACAAATGTTCAATTATGTGCATAACACATCATAATTGAACAGGAAGCCCACAAAAACATAATGAAGCTTTATCTTCAGCTGAATAACGCTGACAAATCCCTTCATTACTTCACATAAAATCCTCAACGAGGTGGTAACTATGATTGTGTAGGCAATGATTTCTACTTTAATAACAGGATGTCCGAGTGTGCTGCACATAATACTGATATATCCATTTGTTTTTGCTTTGAAATATGAGGTTTCCATTAACTTAGGTTTGTCTTTCTGTCAACAAATCCCATGAGAAGACCAATCTTTCAATATTAGGATTTTCCTTGTTTCTCTTTGGCACCCAGCCCTAAGACAATTTGGGACTACCGAGTAAGTGAATCATTAAAAATAGTTCCCAAACTTTTAAATAAAGACATTTAAGTTATTTAAAGCAAATGCAAGCTAAACATGAGTAAATAGTGACTATTTCCAGCTGCAGATTGTTACGGGCGGTGGTGGCAAAGTCCCTAGGGACTTGTCCATAGGGACTTGTCCATAGGGACTTGGCCTGGGAACTGGAAGTTGTCCCGTGGTGTCCCTGAGCAAGGTACCGCTCCCTACACTGCTCCCCGTGCGCTGTGCATAATGGCAGCCCACTGCTCCTAACACTAGGATGGGTCAAATGCAGAACGTAAAGTTTCCCCTCTGTGGGACGATTACGGGTTCCTTCTTCTTACACATTTAGGAAATTGGTTTGTTTCTACAACCTCAAGATGTTGTTGATTAACTAAAAATAAACTATGATTGACGCAGGAAATAGCAACAATATCATCATTGCTCATTTCTACTTTAATCAACGTCTTGAAAACAACGATGGAGCTGTATGGCAGAGGAATAAGATGTATTGGGCTTTGGGTACAAAGGTGTTCTGGTACTTGGTTTTGCAGTGGCATAAAATCATTGGTCTTTTCATAGGATCATACGGGATATCAACATTAGATGTGAATTGGTATAAATGAATTTATTGACATGGTGATTACACATTCATGACTGCCTTGAAATGTACCGCCAGTCTGCTACAGTGCTGGCTCTTTGGGGGGATCAAATCTGCAGTGCATTGTTTCTGGATTTCCAGCTGAATTGAATGTGTTTCTCTCTATCCCTTCACAGCATTGCATGTTAATTAAAGATTCAGAAGGGGTCTCAGAGGAAATGGTTTACATTGTAAAACAGACACACAACTCAGTGGATTATCTGTATTCTCCTACAGTCCCGTGCTGGTTTCAGGCCAAAACCACAATAAAAACTCAGCCAAACTTTGTGTACATTTCATTAGGAAAGATGCCCGGCATATCTCGAATCCTTCCTACATATGGTGCTGAATATAACTTCTGGATTTCAAAACCGTGAAGTTGTACAATTTAGATTTGAAGCGAGACAAGACTGAGATGAAAGATTGCCTGGTCAAGCCTTGAACTGTATCTGAATTATGCATGTGTTCAGACAGTGTCATCCTGCTCATATAAGGACAGTATGGTGAGCTTTAAAGTGACACGGGTGTTAAGGTTTCCTAACAGAACGGTGGGGGTGAACAGATGCATCATTTAACTGATGACACAGAGAGAGAAAAAAGGCAGGAGACAAGACTCAACGTGCAATATTTCTGACCCAATAACAGAATTATATCATAATCAAGACTGGGATTGTGGGGGCTCAAACAATCACATTAGCAGGAGCACCAAACATCAATGTGCTTATTAGAGAGACACAATCAAAGAAAGACAGGGAGATAAACGGGCTGCTACACAAAGGGCTGTTAAGACAGGAAGGAGGGAATGTAGATAGAAGGATAGAAAAAGTAGTTTAAGTTTAACACAAAGTTCTTAAGTTGTGTGCTGACTTTTACCTCAACCGTCTTATTCAGGTGTTCGTCTTCCCAGGCGACGCACTGTTCTGCCATGTCTGACCTTTGATACAAACCTGAATAGCCCAAGAAATAATAATCAGACTTCCATGTTTGATGATCCACTTCGATGCCACTTGAAAAGTATCCAGAACATATGAATCAAGCAGTTCTTGATAAGAGGAAATGAAATCCCCTCCATGCTTCGACAGCCATTGTATGCGTCTATATCGACCATCCAATCAAAGTAGGCTACAGTCCAGCTTTGGTCAGAACAAAAAGGTAAATGTAGGTCTTCTGTCCTCTTCTGTTTCATCTTGCACTGTTCATTGTTTTGGAAGAGTTCTTCATTGTGTAAAGGAAGAGTTTCTGTAATGGTTTCTCGGCGCTTCAGTACGATGGTGTCTAAGAATGGCTTTCTGTTGGTCTCAGGGTCTGGAGGGAAACACATTGACTGAACTTGAGGAGCGACAAAGGACAGTAAGAGTTCAGATATTGTGAAGACTGGAAAGAAAGGTACGTACAATTAGAAACATCTTAATATTTATTATTCCAAAATGACCTGTTAGCTAGGTCTACTGTTGCTCAAACCTACTTATATATAGAATTGTAATGGTGGCAGATTTACTCCTCGAAAATCTGATGCATACTTGATTTGAGACAGAGACAGGCTTTTCATTTCCAGGACTGGGAGGACTGCCAATTCCTCCGGCGGATATTACTGTCATTAGCAGATCGGTATCAGCTGAAGCTAGTTAGCTAATTAACTGGTCTATGAGTTGGCTGACAAGTATTTTTTCCAACTTACTTATTGTTTCCAGTGGATTCATTTTAAAACAAAAAGCGTCCGAGAGTTTGTAATATATGCTTCATGGCTATGTAAATGATAAAATGCTAAAAAACGCTTAAGTCGTCGCCCATTTTTAAGGCAGTCCATTATTCTGTAACACCAATAGCTAGAGAAAAGTCTCCATTGGCTTAATGGGTTTCTCTGACAGCCTATTAATCTAAAAAACTCACATTGCTGTGAGGATATATAGCTGTTCCTCACCTGTCCTGAGGTTGGAGGAGTTGGTTATTGCACGAGGCTCTGCAGGGCTGGTCTCAGACGTTGCTGCGCAGTAGCCCCCCCTGTGGGTGCTCTGGGGTACTGCACTCTGAGGAGTTCTTGGCTTTGTCCTTGTTGTTGTTGGGCTCGTTGTCTTTGATGATGTCGTACTGGCGACAAAACAGGACTATCACCCCTGGGAGACAAATGGACATCAAAATTACACAAAACACCAAGAGCAAACATTGACAATGGTTTGTCATGTTAAGTTATGGTTAGTTATGGATACGTAGAATAATTCTACTTCTAAAAGCCCCAGAACCATCAAGAATAGACATTGATTTGCCAAATTTAAAAGCAACTAAAGCTACTACGCTGCAGTACTTTTTTCCATTCCAAATGTGATCAATTCTGACCGATCACATTTGTAAAATCTAAAAAAGGTGCTCTGTTGAATTATGTTGTCCCCCTTTAGGTGAACACAAGGGAAAAACCTCCTTTCTAGCCCCCCCCCTCTCCTCTTCACCTTGATACACAGCAACACATGTCTTTCATTAAGAGGTGTAGGAGGTGATTGTGTGTTCGTGTAATTCTCCATTTATCCAACCGTCTTTGAAATGTCAATAAAGCAGAGCAAACTGAAGCGAGAGATAAGAATAGGGTGAAACACACACACACACGAAGATATGAACTCAATGACAAGATAGCCATGTGAGGCCTCTTTCAGTGAAAAAGATTAAAAGCGGAGATAGATGCGAAACGAGATAGATAACAAGCACCGAAAAAAAGAAGAAAGGGAATAATTCATGACGGTTGAGGAGGAATCTGGCCTGAGCGGGCTTCAGTCTGGGTTGTTCTGCCTATGTCAGCCTCCGTTCATCTGATCACTACGATACCCAAGGCTAGGATGGGATATCTCCCTGTGATATCCCCCCAGAAAGCCCCACAGGCCCAATTAAAAGCTGAAGAACCCAATTCACTTTCTTCATTTCCCCATCCTTTTTCCTCTTCTCGTGCGTCTCACGGGTAAATGGCAAAGGGGATCCAACCTGCTTGTTATTACTGCTTTGGCAACATACAGTATTTAGGCCATATTTGTATCTCATTGCACTTTGTTTAGTGTGTTAGAAAATATGTTATATAACCGTGTGCATCAGTGAAACAGTGCTGAGATGCACAAAAGCATAGCTGCAGCACTGGGAGGCTGTAATAAGAAGCACAGTCCTGTATCTTGTTGCAGGCTACTGATGCAACAAACTGTTTATTGACTACCATTATGATAGAAATATGACTTCACTGTTTTACCCATTTGCACTCGAATGAGAAGAAGGTCCAGATCAATAACATAATGAGCTACTTAGATATGTCCTTTGAAGCCCATTGACCATTGTTTGCTTTAACTGAGAGTTTAGTTATCCGTCCGACCAATGTCAACATGTCTTTCCTGCTAACATGTACATGTATTTCATGACTGGCACTCTTTGTGATTGCACTATTTTACTCCCTTATTTCTTTCTAAAGGTCTTCTGTATGTTGCTCTGTTGGCAGGGCCTGTAAATAAGGTTGTTGTGGATCATAACAGACCAACCAAACCAATCTTTTTGGCTAGAAAGGGCCTTTTGCATATGTATGTTGCCAAATGGCCACCATAGTTATAAACCACAATGCCAAAAATGATGTTGCTAGAAACTGCTAAAGTAGTTTTATGGCCACTGAACGGGTACACTTCTATACTAGACATACTACGATGCAACCAAATCCTATACTGTCCCTGACAAATACAATTTAAAGGCAGTTTTGTAGCCATTTAAAGATAAAAACAGCCATCTAAATGTTGCTGAGCTACTCGTTTCATGTTAAAATACCTCTTTAATATAGAAGAAGGGTCTATTACAACCTACATCTCAAACTGTGATTTCATTTCCCTACCCATAACCCCTCTCTGTCTATTTCAACCTTAAAAAAAAGAGGCTTTCATTATCCTGAAAGCACTGCATGGCACACACAGGCCATCAGACTTCAGCTGAGTTAGTCTGTTCATATAACCTCAGTCGGAGAGCTTCTTTGCCCCAGACTCAATGGAGTCCTAAGAGGGCTGCAGTGATGAATGTGTGTCCCTGAAGGGGAATATTACCTGCCCACATGATGAGCACCACAACGATGATGATGAGTTCGCCAGCTCTCAGCTGAGCATCCTGACCAACCTCCTCCATTGTCACCTCATCTGGGGAGAAAACACACACACACACACACACACACACACACACACACACACACACACACACACACACACACACACACACACACACACACACACACACACACACACACACACACACACACGCACACACACAGGATTTATTATCCCAGAGAGCAAAAGTGAAATTGCAACCCCTCTGAAACTCTGCAGGGAAAGATAAAAAACAATACAGCAGGGCGACAGGAGAGCAGAGAGGTGTACATTTTCCTTTTCTGGTCAGTGTAATTAAAGTTAAGTGAGAGCAGCGGCCTACAGAGACAGAAGGCTGCATCACAAACCCCATCACTCTTTGTGTTTCTCCATCTGACAGCACGCTGGCAGCTGCAGTGCTACACCAATCACAGGGCTAAAGGTCTGATCACAGTCTGAACCACAACCACCTTGGTGCTAGCCCAAAAAACCCTGGCCAAAATGATAATTTCCTGCAGTTGTGAATATGGCATTAAGATGTCACTGTCTTTACTTGCATTATTAAAGGGGTCTATAGAACCCACTAGTTTAAAGGGGCCTTTTTGTTCTGTATATTGCTTATGGCTGGAGCTACCAGAACCTCGATGCAATGAAATAACCATCTTACATTAATAGAAATATAAGATGGTATCACATTTCACTTGGTTACTCCATTTAGAAGGGAAGAACAGACACTTAATGCTGTACTTCATTCAACAGAAGAATCATATTTTCATGGATACATGGCTCATTAACTATAACTTGCTTACTCTATAAGGAACTTTTGATAAACGGTGCACAAAATTCCGGCATACAGTATATCACCAGGAGGATAGTTTCAACCAAGCGGCAAAATCCAAATTTCAGAGTGAAGCCAATGCGTTAAACATGCAGTATTTCAAATGGCCAGCAGGGGGCAACTCCTCTGCTTGCGAAAAGAAGTCCGATTGTATAGAAGTCTACGAGAAAATAACCCTACTTCTTACTTCATTTATTATCTAAGAAAGCATTTCCATAATGGGTTCTTGGTCTCAAACACTAGTTTTAAGTCTTGTCCAATACATTGTGATGTTCACTTTGTAAATAAAGGTCACATTTGGAACAAAACAGATGATAAAGCAATGTATGATTAAGGAAAAGGCTACCTTCCTATTGACAGGTAATTCACATATTTGTCCCTTTCACAGTATGTGATTTAAGTTCATAAAAGGATGGAAACAATTGTCTGGCCTAAGAATGTCTTGCAAAGAGTTTGGTTTGCTTATCTCTCCCCTCTTGAGTCACTACTCTTTTGGAAAAACAGACAGGATGGTGATGGCCCAAAGAGTAGTCCACAAACCAATAACTGGCTAAACTAAAAGCCAAGGGTACAGCTCAAGAACTACACCAACAAAGCATTGAATTCCAAAGAGGCTAAATGTTACTTAAGGTAAAGTAGGTAAGTATTAATATCATTTTCCAGAAGTAAGGTTAACTACCAAAAGCCATATTTGCCAAATTGTCTTAAGATATGGAACGTTAACCACAGGAACACACTTTTCAGAACAGAGATTGGATTGACTAGCACAGACATAACTCTAAGGACAGGCAGAAGTTTTCCCTGAGTGTGTTGGTCATCGTCCTGCTTCAGTGTCTGGATGAGTTAGAGGAAAATCATCTATCTATGCTCAGGCTTGCTCTCAGGTCTCTTGTTTCCATGGTGATCGCCTATCTAGCTGAATACACGTTTCTGACGTGAGAGCAGTTCTCTGAATTAGATATGTTTGCGTTGGGTCGTCTTGTATCTGTAAGTTGACGTAGGCTGAACACCGGTGAAATACTGTCAAATAAAGGCTGAACGGACCTCAGTCAATTACAGGATGTATAAAAGTATGCTTGGATGAGGGCGCCAATTAAAGGGTAGCCTGGGGGAGCATGGCTTCCCTTAATAAGACGGGAGCTTGACTGAAAACATGGTTTATGAAGTTTTGGTGTGTTTCTACCATATATTTTTGCCATGCAGTTCCAATTTCATGTATGTTCGGCATCATGGATCATGCTTAAAATGATATTAAATATATATATTATTCATGCCATAGGTGTGAAAGGTCCATCTCCATTTTGAGTGTCACCTACAGTCATGGAGAATGGGTCATGAATATGAGAACGACATCATGAATACAAGCTTTCGAAATGGGTTTTCTCCAGAGGGTGGCATCTCCCTTAGGGACATGGTGAGTAGTTCATTGATTCAGGAGGGACTAAACCTCTGCATATCAAAGGAGCCAGGAGCAAAAATCAAAGTATAAGAACTATAGAAATACATGTTGTCTACTACTCCTGTTCAAAAGCCAAAGCCTGTTTTCTTTATTTTATGTAGAAACATCAAATCCAAAGTCCATACAAGTAATCTTTAAATGCATTGTGTCCTGTCTCATTGACATAAACAGGCCCACATGCACCCACCATTCCTGACTTCAAGCCTTTGTTTGGAAGACAGCTACACTGTGGTTGTTTTGGTCTTTACTGAATACTGCAAGCCCACTGCTGCGCCACTGTCAGAGATAAATTAAGGGCTTAAACAGCTCTGATAGTAGGGTGGTTGTGCAATGTTTTACTGCTGTGAAAGATTGATTTACAAGAACAGCAGATTTTGCAGCTCCCTGTATAACGTAATAACCAACACTACACATCAACACGAGCCATCGAATATTCACTACCTGATAAAGACTTTAGTGCGTCTAGAGTTTTTGCAGTATTTTGTTATATTGGCATATGAGTTTCAGACTGAAAGCCAGGCCGATACAGAGTACGATCACCAGACAGATAGGAACACAGACTGTGTGTTGTGTTGCATTGTGCTCCCAGATACTAAATGGTGTCAGGCTGATTAATACCAGCTTAGAAGGGGAGGGTTGCAATAATGTCTAGGAGATTTAATCAGCACCGCTAATGAATGCTCCCATAAACACACATACACACACACCACTTGCAAATGGGGAACTTCCATCAAAGTCTGAGAAAACAAAACGAGTCAGTCCCTCAACATCAAGACAAATTGTCCCACAAAACACCAGTGTCGTAGAAGCTGTTTCATATTAGTATCGGGTCCTAAAATGGTAGTTGTTTGTTAAAGTGGCCCTATCATGCCTTTTGGGCTTCTCTGTAGTGTGTTATATAGGTTTTGGTGCATGTAAATGGTCTGCAAAGGCTAAAATCACAAAGTTCCTCAGTGATGATATAGTGCGAGTGTTACATAGTGATGTCATTTTGTCACAGTAGAACACAAAGGGGTCAAATTGAGGCCTTTCAGGCAAAGGGGGAACTTTGGGATTTTAGCGTATGCAGGCCATTTACATGCACACAAATCTGTATAACACTACAGGAACGGGGAACAAAACAACCTTATAATAGGGTCCCTTTAAGAACATTTTAAACAGTCCTTTATTTCTCAATGATAGCAAAATATTGTCATTAAATTATTGTCTTCTTGGTCTATGCCAAACAATAGCGTCTTCAACATTACGCAATCAAATATTTCTCTCCCATAGATTTTCCCAGAACAAAGCGTATTCCCTGTCAGTTCAATAGAGTATTTCATTTTCGACAAGCCTGCACACAGGGGTGTTTTTAGGAACGCACTTCTCCTTAATGTCCCCTGTTTCCTTATCACTTTGCTGCTGATGAGCATTTTCTGTGTCCCTCTGAAGCAGCTGCTCTCGCCACTGTAACTGGGTCGACATGATAAAATTGGAAGTACTGCAGGCCGTTCCAGATAACAGCAGTCTGCACTCGAGAATTAGAACAATAAAATGTATGGGAGTTGTGGTGGGGGTTCTCACACAGACAGCAGTTCCCGCGTTTAGCTTGTATTGCATTGTCAAATAACCTTTTTGTTGTTGTTGTGATGAAGCATGGTTACACAAATATAACAGTTGGATGACTATATGCCTGTATTTCCATGTGAAGATGTAGGTGTGATGTTGTGTCAGCGAGGGAAAACCTGAAAGGCAGTATTTCTGTTTGCTCCCCTGTGTTAACGCATGGTTGCTTCTGTTCCTGCGTGCCTTTCTACTTAGGGTTGTGTGCTTTTGCAGATATTACACTTGCATCATCTACCTTCCTGTGTGTATGTGTGTGAAGCAGCTGCAGAAGCTAAAACTCACGCTGTTGGTGTCAGGCTCGTTGTTGTTTTTGGCTTTTATCGAATTTCACTAAAATATGCATGAAGTTGCTTAAAGGCTTTTTGCACAGATTATGTCCGACCGAATTATTTAAGAAGGGACCGAATTATGGACAATTGAGCAAGCTTTTCAAGTGCCAGCCTCCCTTAAAATTCAATTAATGCTTAGATTTTGTGTAGATAATCATTTTTACTAATCAAAAAACACAGCTTAGTTCAGAGATAATCAGGTAAAAAGTGGATAAAACGTGTTACCGTCCCTCACCTGGGCTTTTGGACGCCAACTTCTCCGACTCTTTGGGCGTTCTGAAGAGGATGGGCTCACTGGGGGGGCTGCTGCCTCCCATGCTGATG
Organism: Eleginops maclovinus; assembly: GCF_036324505.1. Classification (NCBI taxonomy): domain Eukaryota; kingdom Metazoa; phylum Chordata; class Actinopteri; order Perciformes; family Eleginopidae; genus Eleginops; species Eleginops maclovinus. The sequence continues at coordinate 20,644,396 of NC_086361.1, forward strand.
CTCTGAACATGAACGATGTACTCTGTGTCCTCATCCAGATCCCACAGTGCACAGGAGCGTGTTGTGGTGTTGACTTCTTGGATGAACCTCAGCATGCGTACATCCTTCTTCTGCAGAAAGGCAGGGAACAGAAGGGCAGAGGAAGGGAAATCAGGGCCAGCGCACTCGATGTAATGTGATACTTTATTGGTCCCCGGAGAGAGAAATCCTCCTTTCTTTGGCAGCAACTCAGCGGGGAAGTCACAGGTCAGGGTTAAACTGGTGCATCGAGCCCACTTTCTGACTGTATCACCACATCATACTAAATTATACATCTTATAGAAGTTTCTTTCCAACGTGCCAGGAACATAATTCAGCGGGAACCGTTAACTCTTTGACATGGAGTGATTATACTGAGGTGCAATATCTGCAACCAAGCTCTGCATTACTTTAACTGAAGTCACAAGTTCAGCGCCATGCTCCTTCAAGGCATTATAAAATAGTCTATGCACTACCTTGCGTTTTGAATGTAGATTTCAGGGTCAGATTTGTCTGCTGAGGACAGGATGCGACAAGCTGCCCTCCGGTCAGGGGCTGATAAGGTGCAAATGCAAACACGTCTCTCTTGGTTAACAGCTAACAGTTAAAAGCTGAATGAAGCCCCGGGGGGGATTGTTCTGCAATGTAATTAAGCAGAGTGCGCTCTGGCCATGTCTGCTTGAAATGTATATTATTATCCAGCTTCTGCTTGCTCAGGTCAACTGGTTCCTGATTGACCAAAGTAAATCTCCTTGTGGGCTTTTTTAATTAACGGAGAACACTTCTAATTAAACTACACATGGGGCAATTGTACATTTGAAAGCGTATCCACAACTTGTTGGCTATATTATTGTGTCTGTGTCTATTTAATCCAAACCAGGGCTACTCAAAGGCATAAACGAACATACTTTTGTCATAAGATTATTCATTTCTCTCACACTTACTTAGCTTATTTTGGGGGATGATCATGCGTTATGTTTTGGAACTCAATATCCCAGAATACTTTGGGGGATGTAAGCAGAAATATGAAGTGGATTCAGTTTTTTGAAGGCTATAATTTAAGCCCTGTTTTCTTTAGCCAACATTTCTTAACATTATTGCTTAATTGGCGATGTTCAAAGTATGCTGAAGTGTCTATTAATGTCAAAGGTCATCTTTCACTGGATGACATTATGTTGTGAGTTAAAAGGAGCATCTTCTCTCTTTGATTTCTAAGCTAACTGATAAAAGATGCAACCACAGCACCACGTTTCACCCTCTGTCTGAAACTAGGGCCAAGTCTGCTCTGATTGGTTGGCTGGCCGGCTCTATATTGATTGGTCAACCACGTAGGGATGTCCCGACCCTAAGCCTATCACGTACAATATGTTGGAGTGATAATAGACGCATGAGTGTAACATAGTGATGTCACTAGGAGAGAAACTCTGGGATTTTAGCCCTTGAAGACCATTTACATGCACTAAAAACTATATAACACACTACAGGAAAGGGGGAATAGGACCCACTTAGCTAGTGGTTTTTGAAGTACCTTATTGGCCACTGCCCCTCCCTTTCATCTCATGCACTTTTTTTGCTTCACCCTCAAACTGTTTGAAACCCTTGACCGGTGTTGCCACGTTCTCTCACTCGACGGACACATGGAGGTACCTGTTGGGTGATGGCGAATCCAATGACTGGGTCTCCCTCTGAGATCTCCCACGTGACCATGGCGGAGTTTACCTCAATCTCTCTGATGGTCACATTGAGCGGAGCTGACAGCAGGGTGTCTGACAAACACACACACACACACACACACACACACACACACACACACACACACACACACACACACACACACACACACACACACACACACACACACACACACACACACACAGCATGGCCACAGGAAACACATTAATAGTGGGAGACAGGTCATTAATATTCTGTTGTTATACCTTGTAGTACATATGATACACACCTGAACACACACTTCCTCTCTCTTTATTCTCCTCCTCTTACTCTTTAGCCCCGCCTCCTCTTCACCTCCTACAGATTAATCTCTTTGCTTTCATTAATACCAGGCCTAATTAACCACACACAGGTCTCCCGATGTTTCCCTTGAAAGAGCTCTCTTTCCCATCTGATTTCTTCACTCAGACACACACGCACACACACACACACACACACACACACACAATTTCCTATCTTTACCACCATCTCTCCTCTCTTGCTTTTCTCCCACGCACATCTCATTAGAGTGTGCCTCTAGTGGGGCTGAAAAAAAAGAACCTCACATCCCAGAATTCAATTGCGATTTTTGTTGAACAGGGGATTAAGTATGATGGATTAAATCCCAGTGTCGCTTCTCAACTTTCTCCCTCATTAACTGTAAAGGGAGCACAGAGTGGAGAAGAAAAACCCATCGGTATTGTGTCTCTCAGTGTGTGTGTGTGTGTGTGTGTGTGTGTGTGTGTGTGTGTGTGTGTGTGTGTGTGTGTGTGTGTGTGTGTGTGTGTGTGTGTGTGTGTGTGTGTGTGTGTGTGTGTGTGTGTGTGTGAGTGAGACAAAGCATTGGTGTGGACACTATCTTGAGGCCTTCTATGAACAGAACTAGGGTTGAATTTTCCATTCTATCTATTCATTTTTTTAAAGCAGCATGGGAGTAAGATCGTATCATCATTATAGAACTCACACATGCCTGATATTTTGTTCACACACACATTCACACACTGAAAGGGGTTTTAATTCTTTTACATGAGCTCTAACTACTTCCTTTTGGCATCCACAGATACCACTTCATAAACTGACTGTACTTTTAACTGCCCCCATAACAATCATAAAACAGACAAAGTAGATATCAGATAAACATAGAAGAGCATGAAGCAGCTAAGAATATGACTTTGCCCTTTAGGGTTGGAGATGTCTTCCATCGGGGGCTAGAAACACAACTCCCAATGAATGCTGCATATCAGCAACTGTTTGCCATGTTCTCCATCATATTTATTAGGTGATCATACGTTAATGATGTTTTCACAACTCGTCTCTGTTGCCCCCAGGTGGCAAAGCAATCCCTAATTGCATGTTTGAAATATCTTTAGCAGAACCTCCAGTGGAAGGGTAACATTGGCAAAACTAGATTCGGGTCATTCCGTTGGAAAAATGACTTGCGAATTCACGGGAAATGGATTGAAGCGACTGATAGCACCAAGGTCTGACTCACAACCAATATCTACTAATGATAGTACACTGCTAACATGCCCATAGGGGTGCTTTTTACTTTTGCATGTGCTTTGAGATAATATTTTGTTTTATTTGTGTAGGATTTGTGCACTGTTTAAAAATCATTTTGTGAGATGACCCAATTCAGTAATATGAGGTACAAGGGCTGCCACTGTAGTGACGTTACATGTGTGGTCGTGGTAGTCATTGGAAAGCAGTTGCATTTCCTTTATCAACAACCTTTCTTCCTATTGATGCTGTAAAGCTTTTACACATTACATCATTATTATCTACAGACAAAGTGAACAAAAAGCACTTGTTGCACTCATTGACTGTGAATTTCAACATTATTTATTGATGTTTTCTGGTTTTAGTGGCACATTTGAAATCAAAAGGGACAGCACTTCCCATGCACAGAAGATAAGGATTGTCAATACATCAATATTAAATCGAATTTATGATGAAATACCTGGATTTTTGTATAATTTAATATGGCATAAATGTAGTCTTTTCCTCTTTTTAAACAATACTTAAATTAAAGTGATGTCATTTTCTAATCTGTATTCCCGTCTTTACTCACTATGTAATTATATCCACATTACTGATGATTAATTAGCATTATTGTCATTGTGTAAATATCCCATGAAAGCCCCAATAGCAACAATACTCAAACAACATTGATGTCCAGGTATTTGGTCAAAAATATCATGAGATTTGATATACTCCATTTTGCCAAGACCTAAAAGAAATATATTTCTCGACTTCGCTAATGTTAGCTAGCATTAGCCACCAAGTGGGCCTTAAGCTTTTTATGTATGAGGCTATTAAATTGCATTGCCTCGCTTTGATAATTAGACCTCAGTACACTCTCATGTCCAGGTGTTGCCTTCTCCACTCCATTAGAAACTCTTTGTGTGTGTCAGTGTGATCCCATTATGCTACACTGTCTTCCCTCCTCTCTGTTTACCCGCCAGATTACACGCAGGAAGTGCAGTCTGTCACTTTTTGCTAATTACATTGTCACATTGTCACACTTCTGCAAATATTGAACCACCCGGCCTCCGACAACTGTTCGCAGTCTCAAATGACGGTAGTACAGAAAGAAGAATGTACTCTGTGTTTCGCTGCCCAATGCTAACACAATCACCAGCAGAGAAAGCTGGACTGTTACATAGCGTTGACAAAATACATATTTTAGTTGGGAGCCAAACTGAACGAGTTTGGCTCCCGAAGGCTGTGTTTGTTGATGCAGTGTGTGTGTGTGTGTGTGTGTGTGTGTGTGTGTGTGTGTGTGTGTGTGTGTGTGTGTGTGTGTGTGTGTGTGTGTGTGTGTGTGTGTGTGTGTGTGTGTGTGTGTGTGTGCGTGTGTGTTTGTGTGTGATACATTGCTGTGACTCCCTGTTTGACTAGCTTTATATCTCCCAGCACTTGCACACACCCACAGAAACAACACAACAGCAGAGAGGGATTCCCATCCATTCTTGAGTCAATTTGCTGCCAAAGAGCTAAAGGCTGGCTGCAGAATCTCAGAACTCCCTCCCAAAACTACATTCATCTCCAGATTCAGGAAGCCAAAAAGCAAATCTGTGGAGGCGTGATAAATCCCACATCTTATCGCTAAGATTTGCTCTTTTCAAAGGACTATCTATCTTCCCTCAGCTTATCAGGGGGACGCAGTGTAACCAAGATCTTACGCTTGAGCTGAATGCTCTTCTTGGATTTAAGACGCTGCAGGTTAAAAATATGCAACACCATGAAAGATAGATGAGGTACCAGGTCCACCATGCATAATACACCATGATTAGACATGTGCTGTATGTAGATTCAAGATTCAAATCCAAGATTCATTTCATGTAGGGATCTGAATGGGAACAGCTCATACTGGTTGAATTACGTAATGTTTCAGATTGCTTCAGGATGTCGGTGGTCTTTGAAGCTGAGGGATTTCGGACAAGGCAACACACAGGTTGTTGTCTTGAGGAATCAAGTTGGAGACATCTTCAAATGTCTTGTTTTTCAACCAAGAGTCAGAGAGCCAAATATATTCAATTATGTAAGGCTAAGGCTGGGTTATACAACTATGCCTTTATATATTTCATTTTCTCATCCTATGATACTTGACCCTGATCATTTGTGCGGAGAGTAATTATACAAAATATTTGTGAGGTTATTTTCTCTTCGTACGATAAATGGGCATAACCTTTTTCAATTCTAAGTTGTTAACAATATTTCGATGCAATTCCAATATAAAAACAGTATAATGTTTAGAGTTAGGGATAGTGTTTACTTGGATAATTATGCTAAGTATCTTAAGGGGCATACAATGGTTTATTCCTGGGACAATAAACATGATTAACATGACGGGCCCGTACGCTTGAACCTGTAAATGTCTGGCATATGTTGCATGTAAAATGTGTAAGAAGGTAAATCGATGTTCAGAATAAGCACAGGTTATTATGCTGACACTCAAAATCAATCAAAAAAATTAATTATCAACTCATTATATCACCTTTTGGTAAATGAAGTGCACATTTGCCAGTGTATTCATTTTAAAATGCAAGAACTTTCATCAACCAATCACAGCCTAAGCTACAACAAAGGTGATCTTTCAAAATGACACTTAATACAAAGAAATATTCTCCACACTGGGGAGGAAAACTTGCACATAAAGCACCATATTACCCTATAAGTCATGGTAAGAGACTAACTTGTCAGCCATTTTTTTTGCCTTTGCAAAGCTTATTGCTTTAGCTGACACATCCATCACAATGTTACACGCCAGGGAGCAGCTGCACTACACTGTTTACATGCATGCCTTCAGACAGCTGTGGTCATACACCAATGCTCCATGTGTTGATAGCATCTGGTTTACTCATAACGATCGCCCATCAACCTGTGGTAAAACTCACCGGCATGAACGGAGTAGAGGAAGCCCAGCAGGAGCAGCAGCGCCGCCGAACACGATCCGGGTTTAGCCTCCATCCTGCTGCTTCTTCTAGCGAGGCTTCACATCCTGCGCGGCCCATTTATAACATCACATTAAACGGGGAGAAGGAGCGAGCATCCCGGTGCCGGAGAGAGGACTTGTTGTGCCGGTGACGAGGCTCACCTGAACTTGGACGCTGCAGCAGAAGCGCAACAATAGCCAGAGGAGGAGGAAGAGGAGGAGGAGGGGTGTTGAGAGAAAAGGTGGGAGGAGGGTGGTGGTGTCGGTTTGTCTCCGTACCGGAGGAGCCTCCAGAATCGCAGGCCGGCTGCTGGTGACGGAGCGGCGGCTTGGAGAGGCTCTACTCCCGGAGAGGTGAGAGGAGGCGTGCGTAAGTGCTGCAGAGAGCAACGTGCAGCCACAGCTCATGGCACTCTCTCTCTCTTTCGCTCTCTCTCTCTGACACACACACACACACACACACACACACACACACACACACACACACACACACACACACACACACACACACACCTATGTTCCCTAAAGAAGGATTGGCCTAACCTAAAACAAGAGGAAATAATTGGTATGTAGCCTGTAGTAAAACTCACCTGCCTGCCTACCTGTGCTCACTCTTTCAGGATTTAGGGGACAGGCTGTCAGATTGAGCAAAAATATTGCTAAAACTGGGCTGGAATATACGGTTGGATAGTTTTTTAAAAATGAGTTATTTTATACTGGTTCCTCCAATGGTAGGCCTACCTACCAAAGTTTGAAATTACGTGAACAGTACTTTTGAGTTACGGTTCATTTAGCTTTAACTTTTATCCAAGACCACTCCCAATAAGTGCAATGAACGACTAAGATACAAACTAAGAACAACAAGAAAAGTGCAGAGATATTCACTTCAAAGAAGCCAAACCATTGTAAGGGCCGATGCATTGGTTAAAAAACAAGCAAAATAATGTGATTTGATTCGCTTTCATGAGACAGTTCTGTTGACCAACTCGTAAAAAATCAGTTGTACCATCCATATTTGTTGTGTCTTAAAACTACAGAAGAATATGCATTAAACATCGTATTGACAAACAGGATGATGGTGCAGAACAGAAGGAAAGCCCTGCAGCACAATACAGTGGATACATTCAATCACTTTCATTCTGCACTTTCTGTCTGGCCTTGACCAACATTTCACAGTTCCTTGAGTCTGCAATGTAACCAGGATGTAGATGTATGAACGAGTGGCCTTACATCTGTTTCATTAAACATTCAGCTCTATAAAGAAAAAAACAACAGGACATGAGTCTAAATTACAGGGCTTATTTGGAATTGCACGACCAATAGGTGCCATAACTGGTCGATAGAATGAGCATGGTCAAGAAAGTGTCCTATATAGTCAATTAAAATGAGCAATATACACTGTCCACTCAATAAAGAGGACAGATTACATGTGCACCTTATTAAGGTCAAAAAAGGCCTGCATTGTGGCTGAATGACGCTCATTGGCAACACATATAGGGACCCAGGGACGAGCGCTGGCCACGGATTACAGATCGATGCACATTAACATTCCTAACAGAAGCCTCTTAATGTCTCTTTCATTTCAATGAGAAGAGGCAGAGGTGCCAGTCTCTTCCTCTCCTCCTCTTCACTGTCTTCAGCTGAAGGTTGTTGAAACGATTTTGGACGACACCAGTCATATCTCTTTGCTCTGCCACTGACAGCTTTATGACTTGACTCAGGTTCAGACGAGCAAAGTCTCCTGCAATGACCTCCGGCTCCTGCAGCTCCAGCATGACTTTGCCTTTGCACCTATAGTGGGTCTCATCTGTTATCTGTAGTAAAACTTCCTTTAGAGGTTAATTTTTTTGGTGCAAATACAATACAGTTATACAGATTTGATATTGTTGTCAGTCTGGAGGATTGTTAATTAACCTTTACTTAAACGATGGTCACATGCATCACAAAATCACCCAATTCACAAACACACACAAAACCTCATTCCTGTGATGAAAGCCAATTTCCACCAACATACCTAGCCCTTCATCATTATAACCACAAACTTTCTTGAAATTATAAAATAAAAGCTTAAAATAATGAGAAACTAAACATCAATAATGACTTAGGTATGTTCAAATATTGCCTCAGTATCTCAAAACTCTCAAAATAACAATAAACCTTTCATTCCAAGACATTATTTTGAGAGTGTCTCGATATTTTGACATTCATTAGTTCAAAAGATATGTATTTTGTTTCTGTGTTGCATTGCATGTTACTGATTCAATTGTATATTTCAATATCATAGCTTGTAGCTCTTGATCAGTTGTTCCCATTAACAACAATTCCTTTGGTTATTTGCAAGATTTGGTTGAGGAAAACTAAATTGAGCAACTTAAATGACAAATGACCCTCAAATTGAACTAATCAGTGTATAATATTTCTTCAATGACTTGACGTGAGACCTATTATTCCATAGGGCATTGAGATTTTGGAGCTCTTGTCTTCATATTTCTTGAAGAGCGCTACGCATCAAACTGAAGGAGAGCTGATGGTGTACAAACCGGCCTGAAGTGGCCTTAATCCATCTGAAGCTGCAGGGGAAGGAGCGAGTCTGCAGCAGCTTTGAAGTGGCTTTATCGCTCACTTTTTCCTCGCCTCCAGTCCTCTCACTGCTAACCCCCAAACTGCCCCTGGTGCAGTTTAATTACACTTTATGCTTGTGTGTGTGTGTGTGTGTGTGGGCGCTGGACAGAAGAATATTTATGGTTGAGTCATGCAAATGAAGATGAAAGAGAATCCCGGGTGAAATGAGTTGAGAGAAATTTCACAGAGAAATCTGAATAATGGAGCACTGGGGTCTGACAGAAGAAGGACAACACTCTTAGCTCTCCACAAGTCCAGAAACATGTTTCAGTCCATAACCGAGTCCCCTTGATGCCAAACTGAACCCGTTCAACTCAGCGTGTTGGCACCTTCGCAATGTCACACAAACTCACACGTGCGCACGCTTATGAAAACTGCCATCCGAAAATTGTGCTCCACCACAGAGCTGCTGACATCATCTACTTTCATTCATGGATATTTGGCCCTTTCGTCCTTGGCGGCGCAATTCAATTTCATGGCCGATCTCACGGGACCAAAGCAATTCACCTCTCTCCTGTCTGCACTGTGCAATACTGCAGGTGAGGGGTGTAAACTGCAAAAAGAGGTTTAATCTTGATGAGACAGTAATGTAAGTTGAATGAGGAGGCACAGAATCACAAAATCATTTACACAAACATGTCTACCTGGAGAACCACAGAGGGCCTCTGTCGGACTATCTACTGTTGTATGAAACAGGCCTGAAAGGGAAAAAGTAGGGAAAGCTTGACACCTATCCTAGGGTCCAAAAACTTGAGTGGCTATGAAAGCTCCATGGATAAACTTGTTTGTATAAAGTTGAAGAAGTTAAGGAAAATGATCTCGAGAATATGCAAGCAAGATCAATTGCCTTAAAAAGCGGATTTTTTGACCTGACCTCGGATTAGGAAGATACCAATGGTGACTGACAGTAGCAATGGGAACTAAAACAGTGCTTCCTGAGTTTACGTCCTATGTTTCTTCGACCCATGAATCCATCTGCTACCAGCTAGTCGATCACAGTATGTGCTAATATTTCCATATGGATTCACATAATACATTTTGGTATAAAGGAATATGGACGTTCTCAAACAGGTGTTTTGCACCCTGCAGTGGGAAAAGGCAGCAGCTTATTTCCTTGAGTGGTCCTGATTTAAGTGTTGGCATCAGGTTGAAGGATTGTCCTAGGAGGGACATAAGGAGGGTAAAGACGGAGAGCTATAGAAAGTGTGTGAGCAGGGGAGAAAGGGAGGTAAACAGCAACTGATTTGACGTCAGAGTCTTTTCTTAGCTTCCCTCTCTTCCTACAGGGACTTGTACAGGTGCCCAATGCTGAGGGTGCAAACCCCTCTGTTACCTAACAGCAAGGAACCGCTGTTGGCAGAGGTGCAGTGACATTCTCATGCATGTGCGTGACCGTGTTAGCATGCATGTCCACATATTGCAGAGGTAAAAGTCACCTCCATCTCTGCACAGTGTCAGATAAAACTATTCCTGCCTCTATTTCTCAGGTAAGATTAGCCCCCATGGATCCATTTGATCATATCAGTCCCTCAACACCCGCTTCAAATTGTTGCGGATGATCATTTCGCACTAAGTAGTTGAGTGAATTCTGGTGAATCAAATGATTGTGAAATTAAACTCGCTGTCGGGAAAGCCCCTTGAGGCCTCCCTTGAGTGCTTGAATCCCTCTTTAGCATACACTTTTACATTCATCTCTGTCTCTTCCAGCCCCCAATCCTCTATTAAGCCTTTATTAAAGTCAAGTAGGCACGGCAGTCCTGTCAAGCTTTGGATTTCTTTGAATTATCTTGGGCAATGTTCAAAGGGCTGAAGTAAGATTGATACTTTGAACATAAAGAGTTTGGATAATGATATTTCTGTGTGACAGGCGAAGCCACAAAAACTCTAGAATTCGATTTACTTCCACATACATCGTATTCTCCTTCTTCCGCCACACATTTTGATATGCTACTCTTCCGGCCGCATTGACACAAAACTCCTAAAGACTTTTCCTTTCTATTTCATTTTCAAACTTCTGATTCTGCGACTTTTTGGTATTTCCGACTATTTCTTCAAAATGATCACTTTTTCCTAAAATATCGGACTTTTGAAAAAATGTCTGGACTTTTTTTAGAGAATGTCCGATTGTATTTCAAAATGTTCCCTTTTTCCTAAAAATTCTCCCTTTTTTTTATCATTTCGGATTTTTTTTCATTATTTCAACTTTTTTGTATTTCCGATCATTTTTTCAAAATTGCCAGTTTCCTAAAAAATCTCAGTTCTTTTCATTAGTCGGGGGATTGTCGTAGATTACATTGCTAGCACAGGAGATTTCGAACACTGGGAGTAGGAGGTTTTCTGGTCTGAGTAAGAGGCCGTTGGACAAGAGTACCTCTTGGATTAGCTTTGAGTTGTTAGCAAGCGCTTTGCAAAATGAAAAGCTGCAAGACAGGCAACTGGCTGGCCTTCTTGCTGATGGACTTGTAAGTAATATAAGCCACAACTTTGTTCGGCTGAGTGTTTGATCATATAGGTAATGAAATCATAACAAATGCACGTTACAAAGTTTCACATGATGTAATCCCATTCACCATTTTACACTTTCTGCACTGTCATGGATGAGGAAGAGAGACCGAGGTGCATAGAAGATGAGGGGAGAGAAAAAAGGGAGGAGAGGCTTTGATGAATAACTGCGGTACTGATACTGTCAGCAAACTTTAGTGTGTGTGTGTGTGTGTGTGTGTGTGTGTGTGTGTGTGTGTGTGTGTGTGTGTGTGTGTGTGTGTGTGTGTGTGTGTGTGTGTGTGTGTGTCACTCTCTGTCCGTCACTCATGAAGTACCTGTTATTGCCATTTCTGTTGTGTTTGCTGCAAAATACCAAGTTGGAGAGTTATCCCAGAATATGTGGGGTGCTTCTACCATCCTAACTCCGACTCTCTTCCTTTTTGTCTCTTAACTCTTTCTCTCTATAAGACCTGAGCACAAGCCCTGACTGAAAATGAGAAACATCTCTAGGAAAAGGTTTTCTAATATGCTCCCCACACAGGCCTGGTTTCCAATCTTCAAGGCGCCAAGAAACCCAGTTACAATCAGCACACGCACACAGGAACACATTCATACAAACAAAATGGTAGACACACACACACACACACACACACACACACACACACACATCGACACACTTTCCCTCTTTCAGCTCCAGGCTTTAACATTATTGCCAGTGTGTTCTCATTAGGGGGAATAGCGACACATTTACCATCCCTGGTGGACTAAGCTGAGCAAATACATGACTTTACTTTCATAGTTGTTGTTTTTTGCATTGAGCTTTCACATAAACTAAATATCAATACAACATCATCATCCTCATCATCCTCATGATCATCATCATCATCATCACCAGACTGCGTGTATTCCTCCTTCTACACACACACAGTTTAATGATCCTGATGTTCACTGAGTGTTCCCTTCATTAGCATTGCAGTAACTGTGGCAGTGGGAAGAGTGGTGATATGAAAGCCCTACATTTCATAACAAGGTGCAGTTAGCATGATTCTTTTTGTGCTCCTACAAACCATTACCATTATACCTGCAGGGGTGTGTGTGTTATTGCCACTAACTCAGCGATTAATGACAAAGCTCAGTTTTCAAAAAATAACAGTTTCATCTTCTGGTATATACTCCACATAAACCATGTATAAACTGCAGCCGGCTTGACATGTACTTAAACGATGTGCCTGCCTTGATGGAAATGATGTCCAGTATTATTTATGTTCAAGTAAAATAGTTTGTGGCAAGACAGAGTGAATAAAGAAGCCCAGTACATCTGGAAAGAAGTCTTCCGCTCAGAAGAATAAAAATGAAGACCCCGACTTACAAAAGCTGAATTTTAAGTCCTTTATTTTTAATGCCTCCCTCCTCCAAATGCAGACTTTTGTAATCTTTATACCACATCCTTTGACTTATGTTGCACTTATTCTGAGCCTCTAGTATTGTGCAAGTGTGCAATGATACACAAAAAGCATAAAAATGAGTAATGATAAAATACATAGCCTTTTATTATTCATACGCAATTTGGTGATAAAAAGCTGGACTGTAGAAAGAGGAGGGTATAGCCCACTGGAGGCAGCTACTCCCCTAACTAGCCAAATCATAACTAGTTGTTTAATGTAGGATCAAAACAGTCGTCCAACAGTGCAAATTGTACGCTGGTGGAGGATGTCCAGAGACGGAGGTTCAGCGGTTGTGTAATAACCTCTTCTTTCAGCTTTTATGCACGCTGTCTCTATATTTGGCATCAAAAAGGTAACAGCGCTGGGACTCCAGCTGGAGCCATTACTTATTAACAACAATGGTTTTGTGAACAGTGGGAAGACTGGGGCTGTGTGCATGTCATGATTGAACCACTGCTGTCACAGGGATCCTGGGAAACACACTTGCACATACAGTGGGGCAAAAAAGTATTTAGTCAGCCACCAATTGTGCAAGTTCTCCCATTTAAAAAGATGAGAGAGGCCTGTAATTTTTATCATAGGTATACCTCAACTATGAGAGACAGAATGAGAAAAAAAATCCAGGAAATCACATTGTAGGATTTTTAATGAATTAATTTGTAAATTCCTCGGTAAAATAAGTATTTGGTCACCTACAAACAAGCAAGATTTCTGGCTCTCACAGACCTGTAACTTCTTCTTTAAGAGGCTCCTCTGTCCTCCACTCGTTACCTGTATTAATGGCACCTTTTTGAACTCGTTATCAGTATAAAGGACACCTGTCCACAACCTCAAACAGTCATACTCCAAACTCCACTATGGCCAAGACCAAAGAGCTGTCAAAGGAGACCAGAGACAAAATTGTAGACCTGCACCAGGCTGGGAAAACTGAATCTGCAATAGGTAAGCAGCTTGGTTTGAAAAAATCAACTGTGGGAGCAATTATAAGAAAATGGAAGACATACAAGACCACTGCTAGTCTCCCTCGATCTGGGGCTCCACGCAAGATCTCACCCCGTGGGGTCAAAATGATCACAAGAACGGTGAGCAAAAATCCCAGAACCACACGGGGGGACCTAGTGAATGACCTGCAGAGAGCTGGGACCGAAGTAACAGAGGCTACCATCAGTAACACACTACGCCGCCAGGGACTTAAATCCTGCAGTTCCAGACGTGTCCCCCTGCTTAAGCCAGTACATGTCCAGGCCCGTCTGAAGTTTGCTAGAGGGCATTTGGATGATCCAGAAGAGGATTGGGAGAATGTCATATGGTCAGATGAAACCAAAATAGAACTTTTTGGTAAAAACTCAACTCGTCGTGTTTGGAGGAGAAAGAATGCAGAGTTGCTTCCAAAGAACACCATACCTACTGTGAAGCATGGGGGTGGAAACATCATGCTTTGGGGCTGTTTTTCTGCAAAGGGACCAGGACGACTGATCCGTGTAAAGGAAAGAATGAATGGGGCCATGTATCGTGAGATTTTGAGTGAAAACCTCCTTCCATCAGCAAGGGCACTGAAGATGAAGCATGGCTGGGTCTTTCAGCATGACAATGATCCCAAACACACCGCCAGGGCAACGAAGGAGTGGCTACGTAAGAAGCATTTCAAGGTCCTGGAGTGGCCTAGCCAGTCTCCAGATCTCAACCCCATAGAAAGTCTTTGGAGGTGGTTGAAAGTCTGTGTTGCTCAGCGACAGCCCCAAAACATCACTGCTTTAGAGGAGATCTGCATGGAGGAATGGGCCAAAATACCAGCAACAGTGTGTGAAAACCTTGTGAAGACTTACAGAAAACGTTTGACCTCTGTCATTGCCAACAAAGGGTATATAACAAAGTATTGAGATGAACTTTTGTTATTGACCAAATACTTATTTTCCACAATCATTTGAAAATTAATTCATTAAAAATCCAACAATGTGATTTCCTGGATTTATTTTCTCATTCTGTCTCTCATAGTTGAGGTATACCTATGATAAAAATTACAGGCCTCTCTCATCTTTTTAAATGGGAGAACTTGCACAATTGGTGGCTGACTAAATACTTTTTTGCCCCACTGTACGTGTACAAGCCTATCTCCTTCCAGCTTGAATCTCCTGCCTTTCTTTCTGTTCCTCTGTGTCTTTAAACCCTCCCAAAGGTTCGTTTGAAGCAGTATTTTAGTGTCTAAGGAGAGGGAAGAGAAGGACTTCCCTAAACTGTAGTTCATCTTTCAGCCTGCAGTGCCTGAAGTAGGAAGAACACAAAGAACTGAAAAAAGGAAATATATTTTTCTAAAACTACACCTTTAGTGTTATATAATCTGACTCCAGTAGTGGAACACAGGTCATTCAATTAAGTAGTAGTACCAATTAAGTACCAAGAAGAAGTTAAAATGAGCATTAACTGGAAATGAAGAGAACAAACTACATGAACACCGACTCCGTGGCTATAAAACGAAAGGCTGGATAACTTGGAAAGTATCTAAAGCAAATATTCCCTCTGTAAATAACGGCCTGTTTATTCATGCTGTGGAGCTCAACAGGAAAACACACTAAGACTCCAGCAACAGAAAACACAGGTGGTGTTACAGTTCTCCAAATAAATCCAAACTACAACAAACATACTGATAAGGGAATACAAGTCACAATCATGTATTTGCATTGGTGCCGACATTCAGTATTTTATAATCCTTGCAGGAAGTTCTCTTTCTACATTTAAATATCCTCCATCTGAGTCAAACTGTACTACGCATTTCCTGACCAGCTTTTAAATAAAAAAGTATAAAAAATAAACACAGATGAATCAAATCCCTTCCCCATGCTCCTTCCGTCGTCTCGAGTGAAAGTCGACACTGAGGCAGATTGTTAACCACATACGCTCCATCAAAAGGAGGTTGCGGTTTGACTTTTACAAAATGATGACAGAGTACCTTCTGAAGTGTCGAGGCTGCGTGGAGTCACAGCTCCACAGAGCACTCATCAGATATGGTTGTGTGAAATGCGGTGAAATGAGGCTTAATTGCAGTGCAGCTAATGTTTGGTAATGAACCCAGCAGCACCTGAATAGGCGCCAAAGAAAGTGCGCATGGGAGCAGAATTGTGTCTGACAAAGGCAGAGATAGTATATGAGGCTTAATCAGTGTTCATTTGAATGTCACTCAATAGATCCTTTTGACAGTTGGCAGGCGATTGATTCTTTTTTGTTTTGCTCTTTTGATAATTGACCGGTCGTGACTGGATGTAAACCTTCTACTTGGGCACTTGGTAAAAACTCTTGCTTGATCGGGGTTGAGGTTAGACTAACCCTAACCCCCCACTGAAGTCTTTCAGACACACATCGTACCCATAAGGCAAAGGCATCACTTCAGAACTACAGGCCAACTTATACTCAGGGACTGGTGCAATCAACTCTAACTCCACTAACATGAAAACTACACACACACACACACACACACACACACACACACACACACACACACACACACACACACACACACACACACACACACACACACACACACACACACACAGACTGGTAGGCCAGTACAATCCAACCCTAACCCTCAAATCCAAACTTCAACCCAAACCATACCCTAACCCCTTACCTGAAACACTCAAGGTCAGAGCTCAACATTAACTATTTGAGGGTTAATTCCTAACCTTAGTGCCCAATCATAACCCTTCGGGGTCAATGTCTTACCATACCATGCGTGGTCAATGCATAGCCTCAACAATTCAGGGACAATGTCTAACCTTAATCACAATTTCTCATTCTGTGTCAGCCTACAGTTTTGAAGAAAGTCCTAACGAGTTTACATGCTACCAAAAAAACAAATCCAGCTAACGAGCTAACGGTGATATGGCCGCCCCTGTGCCTTCACTTTTACTTAAGCTGATGGCAATGTCTGCCAATTAACTTCTGGTCAAGTTGCTTTCCAATTTTCTCCTTATTAACTCAAGTCAGTAACCATCATGTGTACTGAGCCAGTATTCAATTAAAGGGATAATTGGCCTCAACAGCGACGACTGAAAATGAAAATAGCCTCTCTGAAAGACAATTAAACACTGTCATCAAACACACATTATGGGACACAGATGAAACAGAGAGAGGGGGCTGGAAAACAGCTTATATGTAATGGTGATTGAGCTCGTGTCAACTGGAATACATTACTGGTCCCATTAAAGGCCTTTTATTCGATTATTTATTGGAAGTGAGAGAAACCTGTTCTGTTGTTTCAACAGCATGTGAAAAGAGAGAGGATACTGAGTTATGGCATTAAACAAATTAAAGAGGACTCCTTTCCCCCCACCATAAGGCATTATGGGAGTAGTCCCATTGTGGAAATAGGACTGGGGTTTTATAACCGCTTTCAAATGGCCGTAAAACATTGCTTCAAAGAACAGTAAAGGAGAGGAAGCCAGTCACGCAATTATTGTTGGAGTAAAGGTACACACATGCACCCACACACACACACCCACACACACACACACACACCCACACACACTTGTTTTTCTCCCAGCAGGACGTAGCATTAACTTTAAAAGACTTAGCTAACGTTAACCACTTTTTTTTGTCCCCTAATGTAAGTTTTATCCCCATAATGTTACCATAATATGTCCTTACTCGTAGCAAGACGCACATATACCATGTATTAAAGTAGGGCCCAGAATAACTTATTACATTTTGGAGCAGGTCCAAATCACGGGGCACACGGGACACACTATTTTTATTCACTTTCATTAGTATTTCGACATAAGGCAACCTACAAGAGACATCTTTTACGTCTTTCCATTGCGAATATTAAAATCATTCATTTGTACAGCTCCTAAATTACTAGAACATGCTAAACCCCAACACACACACACACACACACACACACACACACACACACACACACACACACACACACACACACACACACACACACACACACACACACACACACACTTTTAGTGTACTTGTTTCTTTCTTTGTATCACCATTTCAGGTCATTTTGTGCAGCTCACCAATCACCTAGCCAAACACACACACGCACACGCACACACACACGCGCACACGCACACGCACACGCACACACACACACACACACACACACACACACACACACACACACACACACACACACACACCGTTAGAAAAGGCTTCACCCGTGTTATTGCCTTCTCTGTTTCCAGTTCATCCTCCTATCGAATGACAGTAGCGCAGGGGACACACAGTGATTTAGTGGAAGCGTAAACTAGAAAGCCGAGGCCTGCGGCTGTGCTTTATCAGCAGTGCTCCATCTCGCTGTTGGGGACACGAGAACTCATTTAGGGTGTTGCCAGAGATGGTCTCGCACCAGCTGATAGCATGGTTGAATTACGATCGCACTGCTACTCTTTTATTTCTCTCTGTAAGTCTGCCTGTGTGAGTATGTGTCTGTGCTTGTAGGTGCGGCAGCAGGTGAAGACAAGCGCCATTTTGAATACATTGTGACTGCACTGGAATCTGCAAACACATGCGCTAGTGAATTATCATAAAACATACACACACACACAAAGAGATAGTGCTGGTAATGAGAAACACAAGCTGTCTGCAAGAGTTTTTCAGTTTAACAAAAGGAAACAATTTTGACACAAAGAGATTATTGCTGCTGCTGTGTGTGTGTGTGTGTGTGTGTGTGTGTGTGTGTGTGTGTGTGTGTGTGTGTGTGTGTGTGTGTGTGTGTGTGTGTGTGTGTGTGTGTGTGTGTGTGTGTGTGTGTGTGTGATAATAAGGTGAAAACTTGTTTTAATGTTCCAAATTTAATAGAGTACCACACAACAGAATAGAGCTTTGCTACAAAAGGTTAAATACATTGTGGAAAATGAAATGCTAATGAAGTGATTATCTCTAATACTAATCATAAACAAAAACACATAATTCAAAGCCGCAAAGAGATTGCTAAATATCAAGCAGCAAGCACTCAGGATAAGAATTAAATATGGAAAAATTAACAAATTTCCAAACTAAGTTCATGCTCTGCAATAACATCATATTCAAATCCTGCAGAACGACCATTTTAAGTAATGGAAACATCTTGTAACATGATGTGCATTAGCTAAACAGCAAAGCTACCAAACACATTCATCACTTCTGATGGATTAGAAAATAATGAAAGTCATAACATTGTGTTACAGTTGCAGCGAGATGAGGGTTCATTTGTCAGAAGACCACAATATCCTCAGCCGTCGGACCCTTCAAGAAGGCAAAACAAAATAACAAATGTGGTGGACAGAAAGAGTTATAGTAAAAATAACATCAGCTCTCTTATGGAGATTATTGCCAGGTCGATGCTATCTGTCTGTGCTTCGATGAGCATCTAATTCTGACTGAAGTGTGTTATTGATGTTCCAACAATCAGCACGAAAGCTGATATTCGTTTTCCCAATATGTAAAATTAGAGTTTAGCTTGAAATGTTTTTGACACACAATCTTTTCTACTAAAACACAAAAGGGAATACCTTCCTATTCCTTTGCCTTTTTTTCCTTGTGAAATGTCACCCCGTCCGTCTGAGTCCAGCGGAGCTTAAAGTCTGATACTCCATGTTTCTCCAGTTTAGCATGCAGCTGGAAACAAACACAAGTTCAAACTAAAATTGAAAGTCACGTCACTACAACGTTTTAAAACACATCTACCTTTGCTCTACTTCAACTTCCAGAACCTATAACATATCAAAAGACAGTAAACTTCAAAGTCATTGATCCGTGTTAACATGCTCTAGTAAATGCCTGAAGTTAGCATAGCCAGCTAACTAGCTTACCACCATAGACTGTATAGCTTACCACAAATCCAAGGAACCTACTTACTTCATCATTTGAGGGGTTACAGGTTACAATAAAAAGGTGCATTCAGATGCTGCTATGAGAGTTTAACGACTCTCTGGAAGTTTACACCTCAACAACACTAGCTAAAGTCCTTACCAGAGATAGGGCTACATTTCAAACGTACTGTACCTGCTCTAAAATCTGCTTTTGAACAGCAGGATCATTCAGGTCGGCGTCAGACTGGAACTTCAACTTGAACCTTGCTTCGTGCTGATGAGGTGTAAAAGACTGACAGAAAGAATGGCGATTTGTCTCACAGTCAATATCGTGCCAATTCCCTGATGTTGTACTGACTGATGCACAGTATTGTTGAGTTCTGGATTCGTACACTAGATTGGTCAACTTGTCGAAGATATTAGGGCTCTTGTCAGACCAGTAAGGCCAGGTCTTTCTGTGGAGACCAATCCAGGTGTCTTCAGACAGCAGTGAGGAGATTTGTTGACTCTCATTCATGTTCCTCACACTGGCGAGGTCTGTGTATTTGGACCTACAAAACGTCCTCGCATCGTCCCAATTCATGGGTGTTTCCACCAAAATATATTTGGTAGGACCTGGTTCTGAAAGAAAACAGAGACAACATGGAAATCCCCTAATATTCATCATGCACATGTACAAAGCACCGAACAAACAGGGAAACACTGGATAGTCTCTGCATTAAACCAATCGTAGTATTAGTTGCATTGGGAGCAATGTGGGGGTCAGGTGGCTTTCTGGAGGGCCTCTTTAAGACCCAGTCCATACTTCCTTAAGTTGCCGGTTCAGGGACTTCAACAAGTCCCTACTGGCATTTAGAAAAGACACTGGTGACCAAACTGCAAAGTACATTTCTATCTAGAACACCCTTTTTTTTAAATATAACCACAGTACTTTTTGGTTGTTGGTCATGTCATTTGGGGAGGAAACTGTTGTTCTATATTGTCACAAATCCTGCCAACTCTTAATGCATACGTCTCTACATTTTACCTGCCACTCAATCCCCTTTCATTTCAGATTCAGACATTCCCCTCCTGTGCTGCAGTAACCCTTTACCCACCATCCTCTGATTTACCTGCCTACCTGAAAACATGTTCCCACTTTCTGCCCTGCAGCAAATATACGGATTTTACAACTTTTAAATGTTTTCTTGCCCGGTGTTTTCATGTTATCCATATCTAAGGACCTAAATCTTAAGATGACTTCAGTAAAAATCTGTCTTACCATAATAGCAGACTGCATGACGCTGATGCAAACATTGTACGTCATTCCAAAACCCAGTTTTTTCCATCAGAGTGCAGCTCTCAGGGGCATGCTTAACGTTTGGATTATTTGTTGCCCAGTTACTGAACTCATTGTTGAAGTCTGTGTCTCCCAGTGCCCACTTCCACGCCTCAAAGTTATCATAAAGCCCTATCCATACGTATCTTCCTCTGCTCTGAGACACACTCATCAGCTTGTCGTTTTCCTCTTGATTGTTTATGGTGGCAAGGTCATTGAAGTTCTCTCTGCAATAACTCTGAGCGTCAGCCCAGGTCTTAAATTCGCCCACATAGTGGTACTCTTTGATGACGTGTGTAGACACAGCGGACAACCCTGATGGAGAAAGGACTACTTTTCATTTTCACGCACACAACACAATAATATTCACTGAATACAAGCCATGTTTCATTGGTCATGCAATAGTTGCAGGTGATTTGCACTACGCTTTATTGTATATGTTGTAAATATGTGTGTCTACCCCCCACCCTTACATACAACTTTCTTACTAAATCCTTTCTCTGACCTGAGAGAGTGAGCACTAACAGCAGCGTCCTCTTCATCCTGGAAATAGAAACATTCAGAAAGGAGTTTATTCAAATGTGTTTGCGTTAAAGTAACTTAACATGTACCTGGGATAAATGTTGAGCCACATTTTGTTAGTTATTTTTTATTTAGGCTTGATAGCAAAAGTTGCAAAAATACATAGACATGAAATCTTCCATACATGATATGGTTTCGTAGTCACAAAATAAACCTGTAAGGCAGAGTTTATCGTAAATATATTTTGCAAAAATATAAATGTTGTATTTAAATCAGTTAATGAACCAAAAGGTCAACGTCACATTCATGCTAAAGGTATTCAACACTAGGTTATCACTATTACACCCATAATTTGTCAATTTTCTTTAATGCGTTCACTCTGGTATTATTTTGCTGACCCTAACCGTCAGTGGACCTCTTCTGTAAGAGTAAAACATGTAGTTTTTAATGACAAACTAAGAAAAGAAATGAGGCCATCTGTCCATTTTTCAATAAGACATCAGGTTTTTAGATACCATACCAAGTGAGGAACTACGAATTCTTCAGCACCTCACAGAAAACGATGGTCCTAATAATCTTTCCTTTTTGGACACAGATATGGTTATTGTTGAAATAATGAGGAATGACATATTTTAATATGAGAAGTGTTTCAAATGTATTTAGGAAGACCTCTGAACCCCCACCAGATACTAACACCCAGGTCTTTCTCAAACTTAGGGAAACTGTAAACATCCTACAGTAAGTATAGCCTCTGCCTTCTGTAGTCATGAAGTTGAACCATCTTTCATTTAAAATAATTGTAGACTCAAGTTGTGAGGTGTTTTTAACTGGCTAGATATTACTTTTAATAAAATCAACAACCAAAAGTCCTACCTTGGACCTCAGAAAGGTTCAGCTCTTGTTCCCGCAGTTTGGTCCGACACATCTGAAACCTTTGGGTGATGCTCAATTGCTTTGATTTAATTTCTACCTTCTGTATCTAAAGTAATTATGCAAACCCAAAGCCAATAATTTGCTCCTGACGTTAGCATAGAGGAGGTAGAAACAAACAAATCAAGATGGTGTAATTGAGCGTGTGACCTTTCACTCGGTCATTTAGGACATTAAGGGCCAACGACAGGAAAGCAGCAGGTTTCAGGGTACAGAAGAGTTATCATATCTGTAAGTCTGATTAAAAAGCAGACCGTTTAATTTAAAGTAGTGTTTATGCAGCAGAATGGCCCGCTCTATGGTGTATCAGTATGTTTGATCCTATTGGATTTTGATTACCAACGGCTACTGTGATGTACTGTAGTAACCACATATTTAACCGAAGTTAAAGTAGTAATACCACAGTTTAGAAACACTATGTTACGAGTACAGTTCCTGCTTACTCAAGTACAAATATTATCATCAAAATGCACTGAAAGTGTTCTGCACTGGCAAATTAAAGAAAGTAAATACCATTGTAAATATGTATGTATATTCAGAGGTCTCAGATCTGCCCTACTGTAAGAAATGTGGCTGTCAATGAATGAATTCAGGTGATGCACCAAACATTTGATGCCAGGTATTTACATTTCTGCCCAATACACCAACTCTATTCAACTCAACTTTTATAAAAACACAATTTATTTTGGTTCTAACAGCTTCATTCTGTCTGTTTTATACCAGTGTGCTCTCTGTAGAGAAAGCTCATGCCCCCCCACCAGCAACAGCTGACAAGTCATCACAACACATACTGCGCTCAAGGACTTTTTCAAAGCTGCAAAGGTTGTATTATAGGATGTTTTATTTACTTTATCATATATATGTTTGCTGTTCTTTGTTAACTTGCTGACTCAAGGCTCGACCTCTGTTGCTTTACTTTATACTGTACGTTTTGTACCTGCTTTTTACCTGAACCTTTAGATCTTCTATCAATGTCTTTATGTTGCATGGTCAATGAATAACGAGGGATTTATCTGGTGATTATTTGATGGTGTTTATTACATATTCTTCTGTTGCAGGCCAAATCTAATATCTATCTTTTTCTGGTAGACTACTCAGGCAGCTCAATCAAACATACAGGAACTCCTCAGAAGTGATGATTATAGTGGATCCTCACCGTGCCAAAATGGCAATTTAAATCAACCCCCTGTGTGTGTGTGTGTGTGTGTGTGTGTGTGTGTGTGTGTGTGTGTGTGTGTGTGTGTGTGTGTGTGTGTGTGTGTGTGTGTGTGTGTGTGTGTGTGTGTGTGTGTGTATTTCAATACAAATCAAACGTATTTTTTAATGTTCAAATTTAATAAAGTATCACACAAAAGAACAGACCTTTGCTAGAAAAGGTAAACTACACTGTGAGAAATGCATTGCACACACAAGTGATTACCCATCATGCTTATACATATGAAATAAATAAAAAGTGTCCAACTGATTTCAAACCTAACTTCATGCTCTAAATGAAAAAAAGAGACCTTTGCATTTTAAAATCCTGCAGAACAAACATTAACAGTAATACAAATCTCTATTTAATTGTTGTTATAAATGTTAGGTAACGCCAGAACAAAAACACATGATATATGATGTACTGCAGCTACACAGCATGCTACCAAACAAATCGACAGACGAAAGCCATTTATCACTGCTGACTCCCATGTGTAATGGGAGTCATAACATTGTGTTACAGCTGCAGTTTTATGAGTCTAAATCTATCTAAGAACACCACGATATCCTCTGCACAGTAACCGATCAGATATCCAACCCTGGAAAAGGCAAAAGAAAGTGAGACATTTTTGGGAGACAGAAATACTGTAGTTTGACAGTCAGGAAAAACCTAAATATTGGCTTTCTTGTGGAGATTCATGTAACAAGATCAATATTTGTTTGTTTAATTTGCCAGGCATATGCTAGCTGTTTCCACTGTTTGTGCTTAAATAATCTAACGAGCTGCTCATTTTAATGCTAATTCTGCAAAGTGATGTTCTAACAATTACCAATTAAAATAATGATGCAAATAAAACACAAAAGGGAATCCCTTCCTATTCCTTTGTCTTTTTTTCCTTGTGAAACGTCACCCCGTCCGTCTGAGTCCAGCGGAGCTCAAAGTCTGATACTCCATGTTTCTCCAGTTTAGCATGCAGCTGGAAACAAAGACAATTAAAAAAAGAAGTGAAAACCAGATCACTACAACACCTTCTCCTTCTTTTGACCAAAAACCAGAACCAATACTTTCAAAAAGTAATTGATTCAACAGAATGTTAACATGCTTAAATTAATGCCATAAGTTAGCATGGCAGCTAACTAGCTTACCACCATAGATGGCATGACTTCCCACATATCCAAGGAACTACTAAGGCACCAAAGAACTTACTTCATCATTTGAGGGGTTACAGGTTACAATAGAAAGGTGCATTCAGATGCTGCTATGAGAGTTTAACGTCTCTGGAAGTTTACACCTCAACAACACTAGCTAAAGTCCTTACCAGAGATAGGGCTACATTTCATACGTACTGTACCTGCTCTAAAATCTGCTTTTGAACAGCAGGATCATTCAGGTCGGCGTCAGACTGGAACTTCAACTTGAACCTTGCTTCGTGCTGATGAGGTGTAAAAGACTGACAGAAAAAATGGCGATTTGTCTCACAGTCAATATCGTGCCAATTCCCTGATGTTGTACTGACTGATGCACAGTATTGTTGAGTTCTGGATTCGAACACTAGATTGGTCAACTTGTCGAAGATATTAGGGCTCTTGTCAGACCAGTAAGGCCAGGTCTTTCTGTGGAGACCAATCCAGGTGTCTTCAGACAGCAGTGAGGAGATTTGTTGACTCTCATTCATGTTCCTCACACTGGCGAGGTCTGTGTATTTGGACCTACAAAACGTCCTCGCATCGTCCCAATTCATGGGTGTTTCCACCAAAATATATTTGGTAGGACCTGGTTCTGAAAGAAAACAGAGACAACATGGAAATCCCCTAATATTCATCATGCACATGTACAAAGCACCGCACAAACAGGGAAACACTGGATAGTCTCTGCATTAAACCAATCGTAGTATTAGTTGCATTGGGAGCAATGTGGGGGTCAGGTGGCTTTCTGGAGGGCCTCTTTAAGACCCAGTCCATACTTCCTTAAGTTGCCGGTTCAGGGACTTCAACAAGTCCCTACTGGCATTTAGAAAAGACACTGGTGACCAAACTGCAAAGTACATTTCTATCTAGAACACCCTTTGTTTTTAATATAACCACAGTACTTTTTGGTTGTTGGTCATGTCATTTGGGGAGGAAACTGTTGTTCTATATTGTCACAAATCCTGCCAACTCTTAATGCATACGTCTCTACATTTTACCTGCCACTCAATCCCCTTTCATTTCAGATTCAGACATTCCCCTCCTGTGCTGCAGTAACCCTTTACCCACCATCCTCTGATTTACCTGCCTACCTGAAAACATGTTCCCACTTTCTGCCCTGCAGCAAATATACGGATTTTACAACTTTTAAAATGTTTTCTTGCCCGGTGTTTTCATGTTATCCATATCTAAGGACATAAATCTTAAGATGACTTCAGTAAAAATCTGTCTTACCATAATAGCAGACTGCATGACGCTTATAGTGACATTGTATGTCATTCCAAAACCCAGTTTTTCCCATCAGAGTGCAGCTCTCAGGGGCATGCTTAACGTTTGGATTTTTCGTTGCCCAGTTACTGAACTCATTGTTGAAGTCTGTGTCTCCCAGTGCCCACTTCCATGCCTCAAAGTTATCATAAAGCCCTATCCATACGTATCTTCCTGTGCTCTGAGACACACTCATCAGCTTGTCGTTTTCCTCTTGATTGTTTATGGTGGCAAGGTCATTGAAGTTCTCTCTGCAATAACTCTGAGCGTCAGCCCAGGTCTTTAATTCGCTCACATAGTGGTACTCTTTGATGACGTGTGTAGACACAGCGGACAACCCTGATGGAGAAAGGACTACTTTCGTTATTGACACGCACACAACACAATAACCACACACCAAATTCAAGCAATGCAAAATGTATATAATGACTTTTTCATGGAGAAACTTTTGATTCTGTAAGAAAAATGTTGATCCAAAAGCTCCATTACATACAAGTTTAACAAAGTCCTTACTCTGACCTGAGAGAGTGAGCACAAACAGCAGCGTCCTCTTCATCCTGGAACTAGAAACATTAAGAAATCTGTCATTTTTTATTAAACATATTTTGTCTAAAAGTAACTTAACATGAGCTTAGAATAACTATCTGAAAACTAACGTAAATGAACATGTGTTTTCATAAGTTACATAGGCAACCAAACAAATGTGTTCAGTGCTATAGCTCTCACACCCTTCTTTAGTGGAACCATAGGTATATTATAGATTCATGAATATCATTCATTTATATTTTTTATTATACAACCAATAAGGTCGACATTATATGTTTGCTAAATATATGAATTCAAACATTATATTATCCATGTTACACAAACTATTCCTCAATTGTCTTTAAGGCTCTCCCTTCTTGTATTACAATGCAATTTAGGGTTAGGGTTCGCCCTACACCTAACCCAAGGGAAAAAGCAGTCCCCCTGAATTGGTACCGTATAAGCAGCTAAAAGTGAAATAACAATTAAAACGAGGCAATATTTTTCAATTTTTACCAGAAGACATCAGGGTTTTCCTATCATACCAACGGCAGCACTCAAGCCTTTTTGAGCATCACCTTGACTAGAATAGAATATATTTATTGGCTGCAGTTTTCTGTACAATTAAAGTGAACATAAAGGTCCAAAAATATTTGAAATTGTCTATTTTAAAATTTAAAAAAGATGTTCTTGGGGAAAGACTCCCCAATTACCCACAACATTTGTGCAATTAAGTCATTCACAAACTTAGGGAAACTGTATGCATACGAAGAGAAAAGTAAAACCCTCATATTAGTAAGAAATATGTTTGACTAACAAAGGCAGAGATATATTTAAAAATGATCTACATATTCATCCAACCACCCATTGATGCAGAAACTTAAGAAAGACCCTGTACAAACTGAGTGGGGATGAATGTCACAATGAGTTATTGATCTTGTCTATCCTCCCTTGAGATTATTACCATTGTATGCTTATGATTGAAAATGCCGTTAGCTTTTATATAAAATAGAAAAGAATAGTTGTTTTGCCAACCCTAACCCTAATCTAGTGATCCTCTACTGTTATAGTAGATGCAACGGAAACAACTGTTTTAATGGCAAACTAATACAGAATAATAAGGCAATCTGTTAACCTTTTCAAGGAGAAATGACACACGGTGTTTTTAACCTGCTGTATATTACTTTCTGTCAAACTAACAACCAAAAGTCCTACCTTGGACCTCAGAGAGGTTCAGCTCTTGTTCCCGTGGTTTGTTCCGACACCTCCGAACCCTTGAGTAGATATTCTCTTACTTTTAATTCAATTGCTCCTCTCTGTCTCTAAATAAATGATGCAAACCTAATGCCATTCATTTTCTCCTGAGGTTTGCGTACAGGAGGTAGAACCAAACAAATCAAGAGGGTGATAATTGAGCGTGTGACCTTTCACTCGGTCAGTCAGGACATTAAGGGCCAACGAAATGAAAGCAACAGGTTATCGTTTACAGAAGAGTTATCATATATCATAAAAAAGTTTAAGTTTGAGTACAAATCAACAGTTTAGTGTCGGAAAAACAAACAACTGAACAAACTGTTGTGTGTGTGTGTGTTGTGTGTGTGTGCGTGTGTGTGTGTGTGTGTGTGTGTGTGACAGGAAACACAAATGAACAAAAGACCATGCATGTTGACTCAACATCTGGCCTTTTTCTTTGACTGGGAAACATATTTAGTTGCTGTAAGTGCTTTAGGAAATCCTGAGGTACTTATGTAAAACCAACTTGTTCATCTCATTGGTGGCATGAATGGAGCGTGCACTCTAATTTTCCTGCACTATCAGGTGGTGAAATGAAGCGTGGGACTTTCTCCTCGAGGGCCATTCACACCATTAATAAGCAAACTAAATGGGACAAATCGTTTACAACCCCTACAATCACTGTACCAGCGGCAGTCATTGTGACCCTCTAACTGCATTTCATTAGCATGTTCAGTATGATCTGTTACTTTATATGCATCATACAGGCTGGACAGATCTATAATGTCTGAGCTCCAGCAGATGGTACATTTCAGTGACCTTTAACTCCTGGGTGATATCAAGCCTTCATCCAGTGAGTAAAAGCTGACAGTTTCCAGTGACGCCCTCATCTCAAGGCAGAAGGGCAATAAACAGATGGACAGAACGCTCTCTAAGGGGAAGTGGGCATCTGATTGGGGTGTCATTTACATACTGTTCAACAAAGTGCTCCTCCTAGTGGTCACTGTATTACTCTGCTCTATTACATTATAATAACCTGACAGTTGTGGGTGTTGCCCAAGGGGACTTCTACCAGTTGACTGTAGGGGCTGGAGTTTGAACCCCCAACCCTACTCGTGTGTTATGTTTATTTGACTCTCTTTCCTTTTTTAATGAGTGTTTTTAAATGCCATTTTATAATGTGATTTTGCTGCACTGTTTGTTAATGCTCTTAACGTTTTTCATTTTAGCAAAGCACTTTGAATTGTATATAATTGAATAAACTTGCCTTGCCTTACAATTGGTACATGTCCATCTATCCCCTGAGCCACAGCCACTCTATTCTGACTGACTGATTGATTTTTTTGGTGGTAGCATTGCACTATTATTTAGGCAGACAGAGCTCTCCTATTTTAAAGGGTATTCAATGTTATACAACGGTACAAAAGAAAAGATGTGTTGCTGCTTTTCAACATAATGTTTCACTTTATTTTATTGATTGTTTGCTTGTGGATATCACATTATATATAGCATGATAATGTTGATAAGGCTAAAACAGCCCACTATAGCAAGTAATGGAAAGAAATACTCCAATTACACATTTTTTGAGAGACTGGTTGGGTTTAGCCCAGCTTTGGAAACCTCTCATTATGAATATTCAGTTAAATCTCAAAGGTGAATCTAAAGAAGATTAGTATATGGTATTTTTAAACAGAACCCAATATTTCAAATAAAGCATTTTATAGAATGGCAAATAGCTCATGCAAAACCAAACAGGATAAACCAAAAATAATTTAACAGAGGTATTTAAATGAGTTAACCAGGGACAAAGAAATGAAACAGCAAAACTTTAACAAATCTGTTAAAAATGATATGTTTATTTTCAGACTTCGAACACATCAAAACAAAAACAGCGATACAGAAAAACATGAACACACACGAGAGATGCTTCAGCTTGGAATATTACCAACAGCTGCAACATTTGCATTTAAGGAGGAAGAACAAACAGAGCTTTATGTTTCACTTATTAATTTGAAGATCGAATATGTTTCCACCGGCAGCGCTTTCTATAGTCTTTAAAATCAATTTTAGCATCTTTATGTTTTATTAGTGCAACATAATCAGAATATAATGTGTACTCTGAATCATCAGTTTTCAACGTTGGCATGGAAACTCTCAGAGGGAGGCATGCTGTGTGTGTGTGTGTGTGTGTGTGTGTGTGTGTGTGTCTTTAAATGCCTTCAACAGGTGGATAGGAAATTAAAATCACATTTAAAGGTGTTAATCATGCAATTAGTGTCTGTATGTATGTCTTTTTAATTTGAACAGTTACATTTGATACACTAATTTGACGTTTTATTTTTTCCCCATACACCAGATGGCGATGTAGCCTTTAAGATTCACGACCATTCCCAGCGAAATTCCCCCTCCTCCTCCTCCTCTTCATCCTCCTCCTCGGTGGAGCCGGCGCGACAGTCGGATCCTCTCGCCATGCCGGTCACGCCCCACACAGATATAAGCCTGTTCCTTCACCACACTAACACTATCTCATCCCTCACAAACACTCACACACACGTACACACACATACTGTACGTGCACAGAGGCACTTTGTCTTATCTCACACAGACATCTCTCAAAGCATGCACACTGTCCTGCATTTTAACCCCCTAATTCAATTCATGCCCAGGTCCCACACCATGCTGCAGCTTTTATATGTCTATTTTCAATAAAGTTAAAAGCCTCCCATCATATCGCAGCGTTTTCCAAGCAAAATGGTACGGCATCAGCCCCCTCAGTACTATTTTTAACCATTGTTACAGTGAGTGAAAGTCTCCATGGCTGCAACCCAGAGCTCAGGTGGAATATTGACTGATTCATTGCAATTGATCTGCCAATTTAAAAAGAAAATTACAGCAACCCGATACACGCACAAGATTCATTTAGATGCATGAGGATTTCATTGCTCCAACAGCATTTCCATTGCCAAATATAGGCACAGTCAATTAAGACACAATATTGAGATATGTGCTTTTTTTAAAATTGGAAAATACTTTGCGCACAATAACCTCTCCCTGTTGCAAGACAAGTAAAAGCCACCCTTATTAGGAATTTGCTATAGGCCTACATTGATTTGCACGCCGTCTGTATACTAAAAAGCATTTTTCACGTCACTAAAGGAAACAAGGGTGTGCAATATGCTACAGTGCTGAAGCCCGGAAGCATCTGGAAGGGAAAACTAGAATCATTCATTGCGACGGTTTTTACTGTAGTATCAATAAAATAACCACTATGCCTACAACAAGAGCTCGGTTATTTATTGACAAAAATGCCATTACACACACACAAGTGCAAAAACGCACACACACACACACACACACACACACATACACACACATTAAAGCACCATCTCCCTACGAGTGGGAGACAGAGAGACCATCACCATGGAAACAAACGTCATGTAGCCTAGTCTCCCACCATCCACCGCCACCCCCCTCCCCAATATGAAGTCACCCCCACTTCTCTCTCCTCTGTTGCTGCCTGTCTACATGCTTCTCCATTTCTCCACCTCTGTTTTCCATTCCCAACATCATCCATCTTCCCAAAAATATCCCCACTCTCTGTTACTCTCATCAAATTTCACCAAATCTCTCCATCTATTTTTTGCAATCTCTCGTAATATTGCATATTGGATATTTTGTTCCCATAAGAGTATCCCCCCTCCCCATTGTGTGTGTGTGTGTGTGTGTGTGTGTGTGTGTGTGTGTGTGTGTGTGTGTGTGAGTGAGTTAAAATCCAAGAGAGAGGGAGAGCATGGGGGATGGGTTGGCAAGGCAGGCTAACGTGATATGAATTACCCAAATATCACACACCCACCAAAGAAGAATCGCCTCTTTCTCGTTTATTTCTCCCAACATTATCCTTTAACTCTTATTTTATTGAATGCATTAATGTTTACTAATTAAAACTGTTCATTCATTATGAGACTACAAAACATCAGGTACGAACATGCATGGTGTAGCAGAACATAGTAAGAAGTGCCTTCTCTTCCTCCTGCAACTTTCTTCAGCTCCTCTTGCTAAAATGTGCCCACAGTATGGTTGACTACCATTTTATACCCTCCAGTTGTGCTGTTTGGCAATCATTATCTGGTTTTTCAGAGACAAAAGTGAGGGTGGTGCAGTAGAAAAGGGAGGCAGGGTAGGGCCATGATCCACTAGCATTGCAATATTACCGGCTAACACTAGCTAGCTTCGTTAGCAGGGTATTGTTAAGACAGTGGCTAAATAGAGTGGTACAGAAATGAGTCCTAAAACCTGTAAATAACCTAGCATTTTAACACACCCAGTTCCCTTATCTGGAAGTCAACCTTTTTTTGAACGTGTTTGTGGTCAGAAGCCTGAAATCTGTGGTTAACACAAGCTAAAGGGACTGAGAGAGACTACAACATGTCTTCGTTACGTCACAAGTCCACCTTTAGCTTAGCAGTGGTGGTGCGCTGCCATGCAACCGTGATGTAGTTTGTGTATAGCATTACGTTAGCCTTTATATGCCTGCTGATTGCTTTTACGCTTAAAAAACAAAGACAAGGTGGAGTGAATATGTGGAGACTATATCCTGCACAACATAACATGTTTACCACAAAGCTTATTTTCTTCAATCTACGGCAATGTGAAAAACCCATTGCTTTTTGGAGAGGGACAACTTGCAATGCTAAGTTAAGGGTGTGGCCTAGAAAAATACGTCGTCACTTCACCACTCTTCTTTAAATGATAATTGTTACCACTGCATTGGTGAGCAGTCAGTTGTGCTATAAGACACTGTCGGCTGTCAATTTCTCCCGGTAAGTAGATTTGTTGTCGTTTTTTCACGACCCAAAAAGCACTTACCAAGCTAGCTAGTGAGCATATCCATTAG
Organism: Eleginops maclovinus; assembly: GCF_036324505.1. Lineage (NCBI taxonomy): Eukaryota > Metazoa > Chordata > Actinopteri > Perciformes > Eleginopidae > Eleginops > Eleginops maclovinus. Next base: position 20,676,983 of record NC_086361.1, read on the forward strand.
CTGCTAATGCTACCTTACCCTGCAGGACCACGCTCTTCTCCAGCTCCACCCTTTCATCCAAAGATGGTCATTTCTGGCTCCAAAGACATTGAGTGACGTCCCGTTAATTTATACTGTCAATGGTTCACACAAAAACATGATGGATGGCTTAATTTCACTGAGCTGTTTTAGCTTCAGGGTTCTTCTATTGTTCGTGCTGGCTTACTCTAATGGCTTAATGGTAATTTGCAAAGTCAATGTTATCAGTAACACCTGAGCTTCTGTCATAGCATGTCATAGTAGGAAGAGAACAGGTGTAAGTGAAAACAATGACGGCTGTGTCCCATTTGTATGCAAAAGTAAATCCAAGTGAACCAGTGTGCACAATAGGGCTCTGGAACAACAAATGTAAAACCTCCAGGATCATGTTAGTTACTGTGGTACACCTCCTGTTACGTGACAAAATGAATGTGGGGAATTCACTCCAGGAGATTTAAAAAAAAACAACTTAACAGCTGAACTGAAAATGTATATAAGATGGCCAAAAAAATACAAAAAGAAAATCACACTACTCTCACTCACCTCCTCCAAGCAACACGTGCCTGTTCTTTCTGCAGCTTCTTTCACTCCTCTGTCCACTGAATCAACATTATTTAGTAAACTATCGCATGCTGTTCATATTTGTTCATATTTGAAAAACATGGGTCTACGTTATTACACGAGGGATAGATGTAAGATAATATAGGACACTGCCTTCTGAAGATATGTTGATCCTTTCTTATTTACCTCCATGCCTCTGCTGCTGCAATGTCTTATCCTTACTTATTTGTTTGCCTTTTTACAACCAGGTGAAAATGTAAATAATGGTTGTCATTTCTAGACAATGTAGATCCTTCTAATTCCAGCATCATTTTGCTGTTTAGCTTTTACATATTACAAAATTAGGTCATGGGTCATGTTACCTTTCCTTTCCTAGTCTGCAAAAAGCTAGTATTTGTTTTAACCAGAACCAGAACAAACTGTAATTCTCTTTCTCTTCAATCCAAGACTTGAAATGTTCCCCTTTGCACAGAAAAATTAGTATTAAACAGATAATATTCTTGACTCAATGACATGCCGATACTCAATTACCCTGACCGGTATTGTTTGGTAAGTAGGGCCATCTGTCCTCATCTCTTGCTATTTTATGACGCACAACCTGATGTTTACTGTGGTTTTTATTTGCATGTCTGCAGGGCAATACATTACACTTTGAACCATGCTTTTGTATGCATGCTGGGCTTTCACTATGGTAAAAATCATGGAAATGTACATCTTACTCTGTTACAGTACTTCCTCTAAAAAAGTGATTCAAATGAAAATGAATATATTCTTGCATTTATGCCATCTTGCCGAAACAGATTGGAATATCTCTCCCAGCAATATGCTAATAATAATATACAATTCTGTTTGGTTAAATGCAGTGTTGTAATGTACCGTATTCTTACACTAACCAGATTTCTTGCTGGTTATTTTGGTCTGCCATTATGCTAATGATGGCCATCTGTTAGCCCAGTTTTTTCTGTACAATAACAAAATGCTTGTGTCATGAGCGTTAATACCTAAAATATGATTGATCACTGTAAGCCTCTCCCTAAAACACAAGATTGATGCTTCTCTTTCATGCGTGTAAGCAGCTCAGGCAGGTTTCACTGCAAACTCTGTCCTCTAACTTTTTCATACATTTTCTGACCTTCACTAAATCTGGTAAATATCATAATGACATACATCTGCTCTATCATCCATTCTAAAATGATATGGGTTCTTCTTTATCCATAGCTGCACCCTCCCACCAAGTTTCATAGAAATCGAGCTTGTAGTTTTTCCAAAATCCTGCTGAGAAATCAGATCAAGACACTAAACCGAATACTGACTGATTTTACGTTCTTCTCTCCGCTTATTTATAGATTTGTGCTATTAGTCATCTAAGGCACTACAAGGTACCCACATTCTCTCTTTGACCTGTTCATCTTAATGCTCAGGTTGAAGCTTCCTGATCCATCACAGTTCATGGTAAAGGCCATCGCTACCCTCTGGCACTCCACTTTCATCTGCGTTTTCACCTTCTCTCTCTCCATCACACTCCACCTTGCTTTCATCTCCCCTCCTCCCCGCCCCGAAGGTTGGAGAAAATCCAGCAGACGAAGGGTAGACATGTGCTATGTGGGTGAAGAGTACATTAGGTTCATGCAGCGTCCTAATGCCACAAACCTTTTCACTCCCTCATGCAGAAAAAAATGTTCTGACCATTTTCAAAATCAACAAGGGTTATGGTTAGGAACTTAGGAATTTGAATCCTGTCACCGGTAACCGGCGGCAGGATTGAGTGTACTGTCCATCATTGCCCCCCACTGAGGCAGTTCTCATCTCTCATTCAGGCCCCCGGGATGCACTGTGTCAAGCCTGGCGATCCAGAACCTCTCCCTTCTCCGTCTCTGGACAACAGTCCATCCGGAGCGGGACTCCAGGACCGTGGTCCGAACGGATCGCCATCCATGGAGCAGGAAATGTTGCACCAATGGGGTATGAGTGTCTTTTGTCTTTAGAATATTGTACCTGTGTTGAGTGAACCTAATTAGAATTGTGTTTCCAGTCTCTCCCACATACTGTAGTCCACATTGTTTACAGGTGATCCGTTAGACAGAATTTTTTGAATAATTCAGTGATCCTGTAAAATGTCAGTTCTTCCTATGAAGTTTTGTAAAAAAAATGTAATCACACTGACTAATTTTACCTTTGACGGAGAATATGTAGTGAAAAAGGGCAATATGTAGGAAATCAGACGGGGTTTGGTCTGCTGGAAAGTCTTAAAAGACTTTCTGAGAAAGGAGCAAGAATACCCCCTGGTGAGTAATGCTGCGAACAGCGTTTTAGTGGCCTTTTTGAAGTCCTCTTTGTCGCTACATATCCTGTGAAATCTCAAAAGTTGTGATTTTACCAACCCCGCATAGGTGTGCTTAGGATGGTGGCTGGTTTTGTGGAGCAAGGCGTGAGTATCTGTGTCCTTGAAAAATACTTTAATGTCCAGTCTATTGGATATGTGAAAATTTGGTCCCTTGTATGTGGTGGTGTCGAGGAAGTCCACTGAGGTGCAGCTTGTGGTGGATTTCAGTGAGATGGACATATTGTGATTGTTAAGCGTGATTACAAATAGGTCAAAATCCTCTATAGAGTGAGGCCACACACCCCAGATATCATCCAGATACCAATGTGTCGTTTTTTTCAGACAGGAGGCCAGGGCAGAAGTCTCCCACTCTGCCATGAAGCTGTTTGCATAAGCAGGAGCAAACTTCTTACCCATGACTGTACCTTTGGTTAGTAAGAAAAATTCTCCATCGAACTCAAAGTCATTGCGTGTCAAATTGATTTCTAATAATTGTAATATTTCCTTTCTTGGATGTCAATATTAGTGTATACTGTCAACGTCCATAGTAAATAAAATGGCGTTCCTGGGGGATATGGAGTGTTTTAACTCTTCCTACAAAATCATACGTGTCCTTAATGTAGCTGGAGTGTGTGATGGAGAGAGGGTTCAAATAAAAATCGATGAACTCGGCCGTGTGGAAGGTCTCGCTACTGCAGTCAGAGACGATGGGTCTGCCCGGAGGGATCTCGTACGGTACACTGTAAAAACACATTTTCCCTTTTTGTTATGTTAACTTGTAATACTTAGCCAAGTAGACTCTAATTTAACTGTAATAATAGTTCTAACCAAATCCTGTTGAATATCCGCTCAGTATCTGATTAAAGAGCTTTGGTTGCAACCTCACTCTCATGCATATATAATCAGTGCAATACTTTGTACATCGGTCATATGCTGACTGGTTCAACATGGGCTCCTTTACTGGACTTTCTGAATTGATTAGCTCATTAGGAATGTGTTGCAAATCACCAGTGGATACACAGTGGATCCCCAGATTGATTAGTTTTGTCCCGCTGTGAGACGAATGGTCCGTCATCCATTATGAAGGTATTTTACCTTGCTTAGTTTTCCATCTTCCACTCAGGTGACTTGCTTTCTCTCTCCAACTCAATGATTTACTTCAATATTAAATTAGAATGATGCTTCACTTTTGAATTAACTAGTCCTTTAATTGTGTTCTCATTGTGACACAGACACGAATAACTTGATGGAACTTTCTCTGCAAAGAATGGGTGTCTTGCTCATGGTTTTGAGTTGTTCTTTTTAACTTGCCATTCTCATTTAGTTTGTTTTATGCAGTTCTGTTCTAACCCTGCAGTCATTTCTGACCCGGCCCCTCCCATTCGCCTGCTCTGCCATCAGTAGATTAACCACCTGTCCATACTCTCCCCTCACCTGCTCCCCATTCTCTAATCAGCTCTCCAGCATATATACTGGTCCACTCCCACTTCAGTTCACTGCCAGATTGTCTTTTGTGCCATGAGCCTGAGCTTGCCAGGGGTTCATACCCTGCCTTTCTATCTTGTTTTTGACCTTCATTTTTCCACCAGACACATCTTTCCAATACCAAAAATGGAGAGCATTTTGTAATGGCAGGGTATAACAAAGAATTTCTCCCTGAAGCTCTGCTTTCACTTCCTTATTGGAGAGACCTATGGTTCATCCCATTTTCCCCCCCTCTGACAGGAGTATTTTATCCTGTGTTTGTGTCGTTACACATTTGCCAATACACGTAATAAAACGACACACAAATACCCCGACCTTTACTCTCATAACCGAGGTTAGATGGTTGTTAGATTGCTGTTCGTTTGCCAACAATGGTCCAGTATTATAAAATGTCTCCGTCCACCTCTCACCTTTTCACCCAATAAATGTATTTCCGGTTTTACTTCCGTCATTTATTACATGCCTGACAGAAAATAAGCCTACTTTAAGGGTACCAAACAGAGAAACGAATACCCCCCCCCAAAAAATTATTACAACTTACAACTTGGGGAACTGTTCTTTTAAACCCACTGCTCATTACCCTTTGACATATAGAACAAAAAGGGATCTCCTTGTGCAAATGTCCACCAAAGGACAGGTATCTGCCCCTTGAAGCGGTTTCAACCCAATATGTAATGGGTTATTCCTTGGACCACCCTTTAACCAAGTTTAAAGTAGAATAGCTATTACCAGTGTAATTTTGTGAGATAATTTACCATCCTGGCCAAAGTAACGGGGGGGTGCCAAATCTGGCAGCCATGATACCAACTCTGACAGATTTAGAAGCCCCCCTGCCATTTTATACCCTGTGAATCCAGAGTAAAATGCTTTTGTTTGAGAAACAGGCCAGCAGTTTTTCCGTAATAAACGCTTAGACAAACCAACAAACAATCCCGAAGAAACCTCCTTGGTTTTGGTTCTAATCCAATATATGGCTATAAACATTCACACCAAGTTGCTTTCCACATTGAGCTGCTGGTCTGCTGACCTGGTGATCACCGGCAGCCCATCCCTAATCGGGTCACATGACCGGGTCGGGCAGTGGGACGGCAGCCGTGTGTGTTTTGGAGGGAAACGGGATCTAAGTATTTGGCGGTGTGAAAAGTGACGCAATATGAGAGTTTCAAGCCAATCTGGGTCACAGAAAGAGTGCGTGTGTGTGTGGGCCATCTGTCCTGACAAGATTACTGGAGTCAGACAAGAAGTCCGACTGGACCAGATTAGAGCACAAATATAGGGCAGGAGGAAGAGAAAGAAGAGGAGGAGGAGGAGGAGGAGGAGGGGAGAGAAATAGTAATGGAGGAAGATGAAGTGCAGGGAAAAATTGAAGATGAAGGAGAGGGTGAGGTAAGGGTTGAAGGCAGCATAATAGCTTCATTTGATTTGAAATACAAATCCCTCCCTACCGTCAGATCTGTGAGGATCGATGACCCTCAGCCAAAGATTTATTTTCATGTTGCCTCTGCGTGTCCGTGCATGTACGTGTGTGATCATACATGTACTTATTTTGCAGGTGCAATCCAATGTTGACAGCACCCGGGAGACAAATGAAAAGCTTATTGCATCGCCATGGCAACTGAGTCCTACTTTTCTGTTTCCCCTCAATCCCGCGTCTACGTAGGATTGAGTGCCGGTTGGTTTGGGTGTCGGTCGCTGCAATGGAGAGCTTCCTATCTCTCTCTGACACACACATAAACACACACATAAAGACTTCTGACCTCAATGAACACGTGAAGACCTAAAATGGCATCTTAAAAGTGTGTTTGTGTGTGTGTGTGTGTGTGTGTGTGTGTGTGTGTGTGTGTGTGTGCAACAAGTCATTCTAGTTTTTGCGGCTGTTTTTCTCATCTCAAAAACACATCCATTCACTTATTCGCCCATCATTAAAAATAACTACAGCTGTCCCACTTACTGTATTACTGTCATTCAGACCCTTCACTACACACACACACACACACACACACACACACACACTTGTAGCCATAAAAAGCACATATAATCATCGGCATTCATTGTCACTCTCTTTAGAAGAAAAGCAACAGGCTGAGTTCCCCAAGCTGTTGCCTTGACAACCCTGAAGATTATTCCCCGGTGGCCATGACAACCAATCATGATGATGCACATCCGGTGTGTTCGGTGGATTTTTATTTAGATGCGTAGCAGGGGGCTGCGACACGTGCATCGGTATTTGTGTGTTTGTGCATAATGCAACAGTGGTAGTGTTTGCATGGGTTTCATGTGTTTGTTTGTTTTGAGGCAATTTAGTTACATACCCTCTTGTTGTAGACTTTTAACTTTGGGATTTTATCCTTTGCAGACCATTTACATGCACAGAAACCTATATAACACACTACAGGAAAGGGAAAACCCCAAAAAGCATAAAAGGGCCTCTTTAATACTTGTAAAACCCATTGGATCAGGTACTGTATGTGTACAAGTTCAAAATCAATTATAAGTTGTGTTCTCTTACAGAATATACACCATATAGACAAAAGTATTGAGACACCTACACATTACACCCAAAGGCCAAATTCTTAGGCATTAATATGAAGTATTAAGCTTTCTACGAGATGTTGGAGTGTGTCCCATTCATGCAGAAGAGCATTTGTGAGGTGAGACACTGATTTTGGACGAGAGGGCCCGGCTCGCAATCTCCGTTCTAGTTCATCCCAAAGGTGCAAAGTGGGGTTTAGGTCAGGGCTCTGTGCGGGCCAGTCAAGTTCTTCCACACCAAACTCATCCAACCATGCCTTAATGGACCTTGCACTGGGGCACAGTCATGCTGGAACAGAAAAGGGCCTTCTTCAAACTGTTTCCGCAAAGTTGGAAGCATAGAATTGTCCAGAATGACTCGGTAAGATGAAGCGTTAAGAATCCCCTTCACTGGAACTAAGGGGCCAACCCCACAAAAGACAACCCCCATATGCCAGTGTCCCAATATTTGTGTCTATATAGTGTATGTTGAATTCATTGTCACCTACAAATCTGCACTCTGAGAGCAGAGGCCCGTTTTGGTAAGTGAAAAACACTGCATGTATCTGCCCCATGATTGTTGATCCACTCCGACGAACTTCCAATGAGAATTGGGTACTGCGAACAAACCAACTGAAAATCTAACCTTTCTTTTGGATATAACAAAATACAATGCTTTATTTACTTAAGGCTCTGACACCGCCCTTTCCTCAGTAAAGTTCTTTACCCTCGGGTTTTGGGGCACATATTCAATGCACAATCACGTCTTCTCACATTGCACGACCTCCTCCAACATGCAGGGAACGTAACGAATTTACACATGAGGCTTGTTAGAAATTGCATCCTAATTTGTCACAGCTGTTTCGTTTGTCTTTGTATGGTAAAAAGTACTTTTTCCTTCCTGTGGGTGTCACATGACCTGTTCTGACTTTGGCCATGTTGGTCCGTTCCCATCGAATTGAGTATATGTAAACACACAAACACACACTTTGGCTTTCAGTGACCTATTAATCTCCTCTTAAAATGTGTAACTGTGTCCCTGTTAATGGCTCCAATAGGACCCGGTCACTAAAAGCCCTATATATGAAAAAATCCATGCAGCCCATTAGTGATGTGCCGTATATGTGAGTGGCAGTAAACGCATGTTTGTGGGGGGAAAACTCTACAAAGTATTCTATACTGTATCAGCTATAGGGAGAGTGAGTGTTTGAGTAAGCAAAATGCTCTGGGGTTGATGGATAGGAACCGACACGGAGAAAGTCGACCTTTTCAGCGTCACCTGAGTGTGTGTTTGTGTGTGTGAGGACCACACGTCTCGTCTACAGGGCTTGTCAGTACACATTTCACTTAAAGATAAGCTTCACACAGCGTTGGCGAACATATGGGTTCTGAGGGTGAACTCAAACACTGTTCCTTCAGCCGATTTTCCTTTGCTCTCCTCTCTCAAACACACACACACAACACCCTCCACGCCCAAGACCCCGCTGTGTGTGACGCTGAGAGACCCTGACAGCCATATAAATAATCTATAAGTTCAGACTCCCGCTGTCATGCGCATTTTTTTCCACCAAAACCACCTTTAAGCAACCTTCCATCAAGTGTCACGCTCAAACATGGCATCAGAATATACAGTGCATGTAATAAAACAACAAGCTGTAAAGGGCATGCTGGATTTAATGTCATATAGCGTGACGGTTGCTGGGTTTTGATGAGTTGATGTCAATGAAAGTCTTCTGGGTTTAGAATCAATTCAAGCTCGGTGTCACAGGTGGAGCTTAACGATATTATCTGTGACATTTTCATGAATGTTTGTGCCTTCCTTGAATACATTAGTTAGAGCCTTTAGTTTTGTTGCCACTGTGTTTACCCTAAAGGTGGAGTAAAGAGGTTATAAAAGCAGGGAGACAGCCACACATCACCGACACCTTCCATAATCGACCGCTTGCAGGCTGATCAATTGTCCTGTCATTTCAAATGCAGTTTACGGCCCCCGTTTATAACACAGTTTGCAATCCTGAAGGATGTAGATTGAGGAAGGAGCTACATCTGAATAGATTTTCTTTAGTTGTTACTTTTTTATTGCATTACATACCTGATAGATGTCAGGAGTTATTGGTTACCGTCTGAGCAAAGCGCTTCCAGAGATCCTAGTGGATTCATCCATCAAAACCCACGATCAAAGATATGTAAATGAGGCAATTTAATTGTAGTTTTGATGCAAGATAGCTTCTAGCCAACAGTGGCCACAAACAAATCCTGCAAAATGTTTTGATTTAAGGGTTTTGTACAGATCTCTGCCGGATTAACGGCTGTTGTTCATAACTATGCCCCAATTCAAACGAAACACTCAGCTGAAACATCTTCTCTTTGTGCACATATAAGACCCTGTAGCTGTGAGTGCCAGTGTTTTGTTTCTATGTTTCCTTGCCATACCCTTGCAATCAATACATTATTTAACTCATGGAGCGTGTGCATGCTGTTACATTATTACTGCATACCAGCCTGACAACAGTTATTCTCCCATTAGTCACTGAGAAAATTGCCATGAGGGCATTTACATTTTTCAACGTGCATTACTTCTCTTTGTCCTTGATCAGTGAAATGCGATGCAAAAACCACTGCAGTTATCTCAGAGGGACAGACAATACCTACTTATCATTATAAGTAATTGATTGATCTATAACTTAAACTAATGATGCAGAGCTGTGCTAAAGTTATTTGCCAAAACATTATCGTTACACATATAAAAAAAGGAAATCGATGTAATGTTTCAAATCTATTGTAAAGTTAATTAGTTTTGGTCAGCACTAGAACTTTTTTGTGCTGACGCCTTTACAGGAGACCTATTTATTGGACAAATAAACTTTTCTCTGTAAGGAATTTCCAAACAATTCAAAGCATTAGGAGATTTGCTGGGAGTTTAGTTCTTAGCAGAGTGGTAAAGCCTCTCAAAAAGCACATCCAACCTCTGCTGGCACCTTTGACTTGGACCACAGAATTAATTAAGAGAGGGTAATCGAGCTTGGCAATTTGATCCAAATGTTTTCCTCTTCATAGCCACTCTGCGGGGGGTCAGGGAGTGAGGGCCTGGCCTTCTCTCTGTTCAGAAGAGCTGTTGTTTGAGCTGTTTAATCATGGCAGTTTGACAGGCAGTGGCCCTCTAATGATGTTGTTATTGCGGAGAATGAATGGGTAGGAGGAAGATGAGCGGGGAGAGACACAGGTGGAGAGGAAGAAAGACAGAGGGAAATAAAGAGAGACTGATCAAAGAGGAAGGTTCCCAAATGTCCAGAGAAGAGTGAGAGGTGGAGTGCCGATGAAGGGAGGAAGAAGAGGTAGAGGATGAGAGATGAAGTAGCGCCACGCTCGAGCAAGCGATGCCTCGTTGCCATGGCAGCACCGTCTCTCCCGTCTCCGTGGGAACAGCTGAAATCCTGTTGCGGGCTCGACTTTGCCCCTGGGCGGGAGATAGAGAGAATCGAAAGGAGGGGGAAAAAATGGAAAAGAAAAACTGTAACAGAACGGCGAGTTTAGCCCGGGGTGGTTGGGCTGACCTGGAAAATGTTAGGCGTGTGCTTATTCTCTCTCTCCTTCTTTCCCTGTCTCTGTCTCTCTCTCTCTCTCTCTTTCTGTCTCTCTTATTCCCTCCCTTCATCTCCCCCTTCACACCTTTCCCTGTCAATAGACTTCTAAGTGTACCTTCAGAGACTCTCGGACAGTTAAAGGTGAATGTGCAGTGGTATTCAAAGCCATTAATCCTGTGTGTGTGTGTGTGTGTGTGTGTGTGTGTGTGTGTGTGTGTGTGTGTGTGTGTGTGTGTGTGTGTGTGTGTGTGTGTGTGTGTGTGTGTGTGTGTGTGTGTGTGTGTGTGTGTGTGTGTGAGAGAGAGAGAGCGCGTGCAGGTTGTCCCTACCAATATCGACTTTTCCTTTTGTACCAATTTTGTCATTGTCTTTCTAATGAAAAGGACAAATGTGTGTGTTTGCGTGCATGTTTCTGTGTGTGTGTGTGTGTGTGTGTGTGTGTGCGCAAGGCAAAAAAATGGGATGAAAAATATAAATATAACCACTGTTGTTCATGAATGTGTTGGGAATATAACCAACATGTATGTAGCATTACTTATTCTGAGAAAAACCACCTCTCATATATTGCAGATACAGTACATGTTTTAAGGAAGTTTTGACAATGAGCCAAAATAATGTATAATTGATGTGAACAGGGACCACATGCACATTAAAGTTGGGACTGGCCCAAACAATGGACACAAAAGAGGAGGAAGAGTACATAATGCCTACATGTGTGTTGACTCAGCAGGGATGGCATCAATATTTAAAAGCAATACAGAAAGCCTGGGAGCCTCACTGTGTTATAATCCATTTTATATTCAGATTTTAACTCGCCACCTGGTGCATGTATTTTGTGTTGTGTTTGAAGCTAAAACTTGACCTTTTTTTGTTTTAAATCCCTGTGACACACACTCCTTGCTGTGACACACGGCCACACGAGTCCGCTTGTTTGTGTGTTTGTTCATCTGTTTGTTTCTTACCCGGCTCCAGCCCATTCACAGAGCATAAGTAGCCCTATTAACGAGCCAAGTTGCCAACAAAACAGATGATCCCCTCTGACAGAGCGCCTATTGTTACGATCAGTTGCGAACAATGCGACCCTGTCTGTAGACCACAGTGGTCGATTCACCCCTGCTTTCACCCGTTGGTCACAACTCTATCAGCCGCAGCCACGGGGAAGCTGTAGCCTATTGTACATGTGGGATTTGGGGAGCACGGTTGATTTATGAGGATGTTGTTGTGTAAGGTTATGACATGTTCAAAGGCTTAGGATTTTATTACTTATTCATAACCATTGCAGAAGTTTAGTGACTATATGACCGGGCAATGTGTCTGCGGCAGGATGATGTACCTTTGGAAATGTGCTGTAAAAGAAACGTTATTCAATGTTGGTGAAAAAGCATTATATTTTCAGAGCTGTTTCTTTTATGACAATGGTATATCACAATGATTTATCGCTGAGAAAACTGTCTTTGTATTATCAAGTTTAGTAGGGGTTTACTTACAGAACGAACAACTGGTGTTACTTTAATAGTTTTAACTCCCCTGTAAAAAGAATGACTCACTTTTACTTCAAACATAAATCCCGAAGATGATTTGATGTCTCTCATTCATTTACGGTTATAGTTATTTGATGAGTCATTATGAGCTTGGTGTGTAAAAACGCTTGATTCTTTAATAACCGTGTAGAACAAAGAAGGCTTGTGAGGCAAGACTCAGAACTGTGTCACACAGAAGCCAAATAGAAATTGAAATGCAATACAAATCTGCTCCATATTCTTGGTTTTTAAACATATTGAAAATACCAGGAGTCGTTTTTTGATCGATGCAAAATGCGTGTATGATTTTACTTTCATTTCTCTCACAGATTTCATGTATGCACAACTAAACACTAAAGCATATTCCAGCATCATCTGGGTTTGAAAAGTGAACGAGGAAGCGTCTTAAACCTGCATTATCTTTAATATCCAGCAGGAGGCGATTGCAAAAAAGAAGGCAGATTGTAAAGAAGTCTATGAGAAAAATTACCCCGTCTTGATCCTTGTTTTGTGTCTGTTTCCTGTTTTATTTCTGAAATGTTTTCCCTCCGTTGTGTCATGTGTAGCTTTACTTCCTGTCTTTTGGTTTTCCTTGTGTCTGATTGTTTCATTGTTGTCACCTGTTGCCCTCTGTTTCTGCCTCCCCTCCCCAGCTGTGGCTTGTGTTATGATTAGTGTCTTTGTATTTAGTCCTGCTTTCCCTTGTGTTCTCTGTCAGTTCGTTATCGTCCTTCATGTGTTCAAGTCAAGTGTTTCTCATGTCCTGGATTTGACCTAACTTTGTATTTTTGTAAAACAGCTTTGGAATAAAGCTAGCCTTTTGTTTGTTCCCATACCTGCCTCCCTTTTTGCTGCACTTGGGCCCTATTTCCCCAAACCCTGACAGAACGAACTGACCTTCTGTCAGGGTTTGGGGAAATAGGGCCCAAGTGCAGCAACAGGTGACAACAATGAAACAATCAGACACAAGGGAAACCAAAAGACAGGAAGTAACACTACACATGACACAATGGAGGGAAAACATTTCAAAATAAAACAGGAAACAGACAGAACACAAGGATCATGACATACCCTACTTTTCACTAGATTTTTTCCTCAGTAAACATTTCTGACAGGTTTTTGGTGTCAATTGCTAGTTTCAAGTCTTCTCCAACACATAATGATGTCCATTTTGTCCCATTTACAGTAAAATAGATGATAGTCTAGGCACGGCTTGTGATTGACAAGTTAAAACCAGTGTTGTCATCTCGAATCCTGCACCCCTTCGCAGTATGTTTTCAGTTCCAGCTTTTACTTCTGCTTCCAAAAAACCAAAAGGCCCAATGTCAAAGTACCATCTCCAGGCAAAACAAAATGCAGTCCCTAAACCAATGGGTGGCCTCACGGTGACTACATCCACTTCTTCGGTCTATGGTTCAAACTAGGTTACGTTTAAAGTTACGCAAAGCTGGTGCAAGTCAGTGCTGGAGTCATGAAAGAGACACAGTGCTGATGGTGTAAGTCCTTGTTGAACGGACACACACACAAACACACACACACACACACACACATGGCGAGATTATGCGTATTTGTCCATGTGCTGTTTCTGTGTGTAAGCACACAAGTCCTCTTTACTGAATGGATGATGTAACACTTATTCATTGTGTCTGTGCTCGTACACATGAGATCATCTCTTAAGGATGTCGCTCAGCGCCGCTACATAACAGCAAATGTGTATCCACAGTTTTACACCTGTATGAGATTAAACTCTGAAGGCTAATCTTAATTCCCTTTAATCTGAGACTATTCGGCAGCTCAGTTGACGTCAGGATTTAATGCTTTGCTGATAAATAGCACCCGCCTGCTAATAGATTACCCAATTCTCTCATGTCAAAACTCAAATCCCACAAATACATAAGCTCTGCCTGCTTTTGATTTTCCTCTGCTATTAGTCAGCCTGTTTGCTTTTCGTTGCTTTATCAGGCGTTATACTGACTTACTGTAACAATCAAACATCCAGCAGTCAGTGTCAGACCCTCATTGTCGGTTTTAGAGCAGATTATTTTCTTCCACTACTTCTAATGCTGCAAAGAACTCCAAATGACTGATTGATTGCTTTTCAGAGAGGCCATTCAGAGAGACAAGTACAGTTCACTGTGAGAAAATCCGCTCGCAGTTAAACCGGTTACATTATCATTTTGTGAGCCTGCTGTACCGAGAAGAGACTATTTTTAAATCCATTCCTCTATGATACTGATTAGCATTTTATCTGCAATGTACTTATTTGTGTCATATCTATTGCATCCGCTATTTAGAAGTTGCAAACGTGGGCATGGCTGCATAAAGTTTAGGGGTACTTTATTCAGTTTGTGTATTTGCCACCCAAATGATTTAATTGAAAACAGGAAAGACTCATTTGTGGGCTGAAAAACTCACACAACGAGAGTAATTAAAGAATGATGCCTGGTGCATACTCGAGGATTTTCCGATCATAAGTGATGTTAATAATGTGGAAGATCACAGACGTGACAACAGAAGTGTTTTTAATATTTGAATTGGCAAGACGGATACATCAGAAGACGAGTTAAGGTGCCTGTCGTTGTCGTTGATTTCCCTTTTATGTACAATGTCTTTCTGAACTCTTTCAGTCTGTCTTTCACCCTGTGCCCAGTTTCTTCAGACACATGTATTACATGTGAGAATGTAGATGTCTACAATGCAATGTCTTGATTGGAATAAAAATAGACTGCATACGTGAATTATTCACTCCACTTCTGAAGCAACATTCAGAGCCGGTACCAGTGTAAAACTAACACAGGGACAGGTGCCATGATATATAAGTGTGAGTTGCTCTGTGTCGGCCATGCGTCACTACTCTCATTTGAAAATGTGTGTGTTCCTTCTCGCTGTCCGCTTCGTTGCCTATCACCAGAGCTTAAGGTTCATGTTAGAACTTTTTACCTCACTCTGTTTCTCTTTTTCTCTCAACCTATTTTCCACTGTTTCTTCATTCTGTGTGTCCTAATATACTTTAAACAAACACACTTATAAACTTTAACCAACAGACACACACTTATGTTGAGCTTACTTTAAGATTAAAAAAAAAACATGATTTACAATCACAAGAGAGAAAGGGAAAGGAAGAGTGGATCTCACTTATTCAAATATTGCACACACACACACACACACACACACACACACACACACACACACACACACTGCGAGAGAAAAGAGACCACTTCAGCCTCCATTTCACAGTCTGAGTCTGAATGTTTAATCATTCCCGGCCCTTTGCTGGGAAGATGCATGAATTTTTCACCGAGTGGATAAGGGAGGGCGATGGTAAAAGCAGGCCAACTCGTACCGCCTTTACATGGTGCAGACAAAGTAGATGGCATACAATCGGCCCCTTGAAATGCACTTTGTGTCATTTGCTGGTCTCCACGGCTCTACATATATAATTTCTGCAATTCTATTTCATGTGGGGAAAAATGTATACTTCCATCAGGTCTTTATACTCCAGCTGACCACATCAAAACAGCTGTCACAGTATTTCACAACCTGCCGGTCTAAATTCAGTTTCAAATAGAAGTACTTCAACCGAGAGGACATATTGCCAGATACAATGTGCCACTCAAGTGAACTGCTAAAGAGAAAATAGGCGTGCATATAGAGTATATAAGTGAGGGTTTAATCGAAGAAACATGATTGAATGGAAACGATATTTACAGGAAAGCGGAAAAAACTAGTTAACCAAAGAGTCTGAGATGTACATAAAAAGGTTGTATTGCTACAGAAAGGCTTTAATCTTTCACGTCTTCCTGCATAGATGCATTCAAATATGGTAATAATTGATAAATATGATGAGTGCCCCATTCATTTTGACTCTAAAAACAACAACATTTCCTATTTTCTGAGAATATGAATCCTATTAACCGTCTAGGTTCATGCAAATGTGAAGTCATGCTTGGACACACATGTACACACACAACAGTAACACCTGTACAATAACACAACAACATATTTAAGGCCATTTTATGCAACAATTACCAGATTTCTTACTGCAAATTGATATGACTGCACACAATCCCTTCATTATCCTTAGCAGATCTGTTAGCAAGAATAAATAACATCTGAAATGTCAGAATCGAGTATTGAACGAAGCCGTGCAATAAGTTCAATTCACGTTACATGCATGCCTAGATATACACAATAAGATGTGCATGGACACACATCCAATTACACACACACTCAGGGTGATGGTAAGGACACACTTGATGTATTGTACAGAGGGACATAATAGGCCATGTTGATCGGGTCTGCGCCAGGATATTAGTTGAGAATAAATGGACAATGCCCCTTCAGCACGCACAAGCACACACCAGTACGTACATATAGATCTTGTGCAACCTCTGTACCAGGACACGCCTCTCTTCCTCACACCTCTTATTAGCTTTCTACCAGCTGCAGCTAAATACAGACTGGAGTGGGATATTACATCTCTCTGTACCTGGAAGCATTAAAATGTTCACCAAACATTTCACAAACAAGCCAATGTTGCAACTCCAACTGCTACACATGCTAACGGCTAACTAGATGTTAGCATTGATAAAACATCAGAATCAGAATCCCTTTATTGGTTCCACAGAGGGGAAATTTAAATGTGCTACAGCAGCAACAGAGCCAAAGACAGTTTAACAAAAGAAAATGTGTATGTCTGAATGAGGGGACTACAGGGGGACATGCTGGTTGTAAAGTCTGACGGCTGTAGGGAGGAAGCAGCAGCCTGTCGCTGAAGGAGCTGCACAGTGCGGACAGGGTGTCCTGGAGGTGGTGGGACACATTGTCCAGCAGGAAGGACAGCTTGGCTGCCTTTTTGACTGTCTCCCACCACCTCCACAGTGTCCAGAGGACTCCCCAGAACAGAGCTGGCCTTCCTTATCAGTCTGTTCAGTCGCTTCCTGTCAGTAGCTGAGATGCTGCAGCCCCAGCAGGCCACACCATAGAAGATGGCTGATGCCACCAAAGAGTCATAGAAGGTCTGAAGGAGTGCACCCCAAAACACCTCAGTCTCCTCAGCAGAAAGAGTCTGCTCTGTCCCTTCTTGTAGAGAGCGGCAAAGTTGTCGGACCAGTCCAGTTTGTTTGTACACCCAGGTATTTGTAGGATTTCACAATCTCTATGTCCACTCCCTGGATGTTCACTGGTGTGGGGGGGAGTGTTGGCGCCGTCTGAAATCCACCACCAACATTGGCATTTTCATACAAGTCACTGTACTATTCAACATTGTGAAACGGAAACACATTCTAGTTTAATGTAATGTTTTGGTTTAAAATGAGTATGACAGTTAAAACATTTCTGTACCTGGTACAAGACGTAGTTATAGGACGTAGTTATAGGACGTAGTTATAGGACGTAGTTACTCATTAAAAAACGGATTGACTTAAATTCTGATCTATTTGAGAAAATATCCCCTTTTTTTCTCACTCAAATACCCTACACCTTCAATTACTACGGCCACAAAAGTTATCCATATGTTTAAAATCCTCGTTACTATTTATTCACTTTTTTTTTGTGACTTTTTAAATATTAGATATGTCTCCTTTTGATCTGAGGGTTGAATTACATTCACACATTTGTTTGCTTGGGTAGTTGATCAACTATTGTTTTGTATACATCACAATATAGTAATTCATAAGGAGTGAGGTATACAGTATAATGTGAGTGGATATATATGTAATTAACTATCAGATAACTCTTGAAATGTATATATATATGTTTTCATCTCGGCTTTTAAAGCCATCCGTCTCATCTACATTAGTCTTACAGTACATTACATTATATTTGGGATGACGCTGTTATCCAAAGCGACTTCAAACAAGTGCAATCAAACTCAGAACAGCAAGAATCCTGTAGGTACATAAGTATCATTAATGCAGATTATTATTTTCAGTATCATTTATGCAGAAACTCAGAAGCCTCTCCCTTCTCTCTCGGTGTGTCCCCTCTTCCCTCTGTCATAGAGCAGGACACACTCATGTCTTTCTCTCCTGTTAGCACTCACAGAGACAGATAGGCCATTGCCAATTCATTTAGACACATCTCGTCCACTCTAACCTTTAGCCCACCCTCCTCTCTCTCTTCCCCCTCTCTCCCACTTTATCTCCCCCCTCTCACGTCTGTCACTCTCTCGCCTCTAATCTCAGTGGGAAGCCCTGGATTTAACCGCCAGTTTCAATCAAGTCCAGCCAGATTCACCCTCTTCTGTGGCCACTGACCTGCATATCACACACACACACACACACACACACACACACACACACACACACACACACACACACACACACACACACACACACACACACACACACACACACACACACACACACACACACACACACACACACACACACAAAGCAATCCCACAGTCGCTTTATTCATTCAGAGGTCAGGAGGTGGACATCAGCGTGTGAGGACGTTGTCCAGTGTCACACACCCTTCTGGCTGTAATGAAGGGAAGAATTAGATTTTAATCTGAATGTGTGTGTGTGTGTGTGTGTGTGTGTGTGTGTGTGTGTGTGTGTGTGTGTGTGTGTGTGTGTGTGTGTGTGTGTGTGTGTGTGTGTGTGTGTGTGTGTGTGTGTGTGGGCAGCTTGCATTCAAGTTTGTGTATTATTATGGGTGTTTGAGACCAGCGCTATCTTTCCATTCTGCAGATCAATTAAATGATAGGCATGCTTGGAGTCCATTCTTCTAGCATCCTGAGAAATGTATATGTACTGCACCGATAAACACATATAAACGGGCAGTGAAAATCCAATAGCACACACACCCACATTTGTCCATCATGTATACTATATCGCATATTTTACTTGTGTATGCAACCAATATTTCAAAGCAGATTCCTTGTCAACCAGATTCTGATTCTGGTGTCATTTAGCTTTGAAATGTGTTTTATTTTTTGGTAGAATTCTGATAAAAGTGCAGTAGCTTCTTCTCCCCAGCCAATAGTTTGAGAGTTGATTGATAATTGATACCGTTCTCATACCTGGTGATTTAAATATGAACCTATGAAGCCTTTTTCCAACCCAGTTTGGATGCAACCAAGCCCACTTCCGACTTCATCATGGACGTGTTAAGAGAAGGTCTCCAACCAAACCCACACAAATAAATTAACCAGCAGTATATCAAATAAACAACATGAGCTCCACATTTAGAAGATGCAACATTAAAGTCATGAATGATGAAAAACATTCATGTAAAACCATCTTTAATGTGCAAGTAGATGACACACTAGCTGGGGTAGTTAGCTAATTAGTTGTGGCCTGATGAACACTAAATTGATCAAGTTGTGCACCCCAGTCTGGAGTTTTTTCTCCAAGCTAGATGGGATATTACTTGAGTGCTTTTGTGTGTTGCTGTGTTTGTACGTATTCAACATTTCTTGTGGTTGTTCGCTGTTTCCAGGACCACATTTTGCACTCAGAGCTTCACAAGTTCAGAATCAGAATCAGAAATGGTTTTATTTCACATTGGAGGAATTTGCCTCGGTATACACACTGCCCAGCCAAAAAAAAAGGTCACAAGCCTGTGGGGGCAGTGCTATGATCTGGGGTTGCTTCAGTTGGTCTGGTCTAGGTTCAGCAATGTGCCCAAAGAATGAGGTCAGCTGACTACCTGAATATACTGAAGGACCAGGTTATTCCATCAATGGATTTTTTATTCCCTGATGGCACGGGCATGTTCCAAGAGGACAATGCCAGGATCCATCGGGCTCAAATTGTGGAAGAGTGGTTCAGGGAGCATGAGACATCATTTTCACACATGGATTGGCCCCCACAGAGTCCAGACCTGAACCGGATTGAGAATCTTTGGGATGTGCTGGAGAAGACTTTGCGCAGTGGTCCGAATCTCCCGTCATCAATACGAGATCTTAGCGAAAAATGAATGCAAGACAGAAGTAAATGTTGTGACGTTGCAGAAGCTGGTGGTAACGATGCCACAGTGAATGCGTTCCGTAATCAAAGCTAAAGGCGGTCCAACGAATATTAGAGTGTGTGACCTTTTTGTATGTGGTGCATACAAAGACCCAGAAAGAAGAATATATAGCAAACAAAGTTAATCAAAATATTACTATTATAAAAGCTATTTTAAAAAATGGCTTTAAGACTATTGTAACAAATAAAAAATAAAGACAATATTACCACTACATATAATGAAGCAGTGGAAACAACCAACATTAAGTGTCTTTGAGCACTGGGAAAAGTTCTATATGACTAATATGTGTTGTTGTTAGTGTTAATATTACTGTTGCAGATGGTAAATATGTTGTTGCTTTACTGTACGCTGTCATTTTGCAAATATATAGTATTCAAATCAGCATAGTTTTGCTGTAAATGGTACCATAAATGCACTTCTCAGGAGCTCAAACCTCTTTAAATTTGAGGTAAGTGAGTCAAAAATAGTTATGAATACTTGTGACAAAGAATTTAAACAAGGTTTATGTGATTCCCAGTGTGAGACTCTACCGTCAACAACAGACTAAATGTGTGCCTCTTCTTCCAGTTGAGCATAAAAAAAGGCACAAAAGCACTCAGCTGAAAAGTGCCGCCCAAATGTCCTTGTTCCCTCGCTGCAGAGTGTCGGCTCGAGGCCCGTGACACACATAGCTCTCATTCAAATCACACATCAATCAGCTGCATTCAATGGCTAGGTAAAAGGCAGAGGAGTGAAGCGCTGAGAGCTCTTGGAGGGCTTCAATGCCACGACGACGAACACAAACTGGGTCACCGGGAAGGAGAGCAGGCCTATGGAAACCAAGCTGTCTCCATGGAAACCGCAGTGTTGACACAGCTATTACCTCCTCATCTCGACAAATACGCCACGATAAGAGAGAGCGTGTTCTATTGTGTGCATGACGGATAATAAAATACTCCCAAAGCGTGTCTAATGCACTGTTACTGCCTCCCTACAGCGCTGCATTTCATCTCATTTCCACCCCTTCGGAGTTTGGTGAAGAAATGTGGATCAGTTCGAGTTTTTATGAAATGCTTTTCTTGGAATTTGGAGTCAGTATGGAGTTTAATGTAAAAGAGATGGATTTCCTATTCTGTTTGAGCGTTTCAGGAGGTCTGTAGCTCGCCCTGGTTGAAGTTAAACCTTTAGGGAAGCATGTTTGTGGTCAGAAGGCTGCCAGTTTAAATGTTATGACTTATGAAGAAACTGAGCACAGTCTTTCCAAAGGTGAAGATGCTCCGCTTTGTGTCGTTGTATAATATCTTCTGTGGCTCTGAGGTGGCTTTATCAAAAGTAAAAACATACCTACTTACGTCACCAGGGTGGTCAGGGCCTGGGCTTTAAGACTACAAATAGTTAAGTCACATCTTCATCAAACATTTTGATTGCTTGTTTGTACCATTTTCAGGCCTTTTCAAGAAGCGCACAAACGATGGAAGACTTTTATGAACATGTATCCATGTTGGAAGTAGATGTAGATGTTCTAGGAGTTAGAAAGAGGTTATAGATCTAATTATGCATCCCGTGAAGCATTGCATGAAGTCTGTTGATGAATCAGAGGCTGTCGTTGGGGCTGCATAAAAGCTTTTCATGCAGGCCAGCCAGTGACCCCGCTAGAGGTGTAGAAAGTGTACTGGGGCCCTCTGGCTTGCTTCTGACAGAAACGGCTTTGAGGAATGGCACAACTCACCTTCTTGACAAAAAGGGAAATTACTTTTTTTGTAAATATTTTAGATGCATATTGATTTTTTTTTCACCAAGACTTGAAAGGTCTTTTTTCAGATGTCTACAGACGTGCAGACTACTACTTTTCACTGTGGGATTAGAATTCATTTGTGATAACATTTTTGTCTGGCTTTTTCTTTTGTAATAATGGTGTCATTTCTATTTCTACATCCATATGAAACCCCTTTAGCCTACATATTCAGATTGCTTAGCTTGTTATGCATAGAAATATGTATATGGCATGATTATGCAACACAGGGGTCGTGTTTTAATAGCCTTTTTTACCAAAAAAGACCAGGCGAGCCAAACACTAAATAAAGGGCTCGGACCCCAAGGGTTAACCGCCAGTACCTGAAGGTGTGATTAGGGTTTGGGTTGAAATGCACCAAAATCTTAACCATCATAAATTGTTGTCCTGTTTTTTCACTGCTATTTCTTGATGCTTTTTTCACCAGAAATTCCCAGTGTGGCAGCTCCAACAGAAACCTGCAGTGGAGATGTTTTGTGTTTTTGTTGTTCCTGTTCCTGCCCTTGAACCCGCCGACACAAACATGTTTGGCTGCGGGTTTTTATCTCTTTTATGAACCAACAGGCGGCTGAACTCCTGCCAAATGCTGGTAAGAGCGTCACTCACACCACACCTTATGGCAGCCAACTCTTGACTCATCGAACATCTTTAGTTTTGATAAACATCGCCCTCAGAGTCATAACGCTGACTCCTTAATGAGCGACTCAGGATAATAACGTTTCATCTCCAAAGCTTATCAATGATGTGTGTCACCATTACTGCCGATTTCCCCCCTGGATATTTGTCTTAAGGTTCATCTGACTAACACGGATCATTATTCTGCTTCGTCATCGTGCTTTTTTTCCATCTTTTGGATGATATTAGAGACAAAAAAGTATGACTTGTCTTTCTTCAACACTAAAGTAACACTCTGCCTGGAGCGAACAATGTCCAGCTGTGACGCACATCATGATTTGGATTTGGATAACAGAACTGGGAAAGAAACTGGATAAAGGAAATGTCAAGAATCAAGAGGATCTTTACAACAGGTAGCTTAGCAGGCAGTTCAAAGAGAAACTTACCTTTTATATGGTTGGACATATCGGGAGAAATGCTTATTAGCTTTGTGGTCAAGAGTTAGATGATTGACACCCCTCACATCCCCATTTGTACGATGAATAAAGCTGAATAGGCTCTGTATAATAGCAGCTAAACCCACTTTCAAAGCCTCTAAAGTTGTCACCTTAAATTGGTACCAAAAGCAAAGTCTAAAAATGAGAATGGGGTCTATTGAAACCCATTTTTGAAGGATGCGTGGTGCTTCCAAAAAGTTAAGATAATAAAAGATGACCTTCGTAACACGTCTACGATCCAATCAACAGGAAATGTATTGCTCATAAAGCTAAAATACTATCTGACAAATAAAAACAATTTCAATGTTCAAATATAAACCCTGCTTGTTTTGGAATTTGACAAGAATTCCTGACATTGTTTTCTCATCTTCAACAGTCAGTTTTACAAGCATTGGCCAGCGGTTTCTATAGAAATGTAGTTACCAGAACTCAAAATCTGTCTTGTCTGTCACTTCCTCTATCATCCATCACACACACACACACACACTGTGCTGCTGTGGTGCGGTTCTTGGCAGCCAGAACGACTGGATGGACACTGTTTGTGTTTGTTTTTGTGCAATCTCTCTGCATTTTTGTGTGGCCTTCGCTAGGAAGGGAAGCGGTGAGTGGAGACAAAAAAACAACATAATTTAGATTCTTTCTCATTGAAAAACCAAATATCTTTGTTGCAGAGAAACACAGGCAGGTTTTCTTACATCTGTGACCTGCTTGGAAATGGGATCACAGTCGGATACTGAGCGAGGACACTGAGCTGCTCGGCTCCTCCTGTCAGCCACGTTAAAATGCTATAACTGCTATAATTGACTTTTTGATACGGCTGACATTTACACAAAGTCCTTTAATGCGGTCTGTATCGCTGTGGTACTATGACACTATTAACACGGCAGCATGTAGTATTCACAGATAAACTGTATCCTATGAGCATGCAAAGAGCACACCTATCCTTTTATTGCCTTTCTGAAACATCCTCACATTGCAGGGTTAACTTTCTTACAAAGGCAAGACTTCAAAAATACACAGAAACACAAAAAGACACACACACACACACACACACACACACACACACACACACACACACACACACACACACACACACACACACACACACGCACACACCTCGGGCATCTTTCCCCTCACAGATGGTGTATAGGATCGCTTTTTGCCAAAGGGCTCTTCCAATGTTCCTCTGCCTTTTCCTGCACTCTCCTCTCCTCATTTCACAGAATAACCACCATTGATCCCAATTTCTCAATAAGTGGCAGTGTATGAATCACGTATGAACAGCACCTGTTGCACAAGCACTTGTTCGCCCTTTGAAATCAAAAGTGGCTGTAAATTGAAAGTTCTTGGTCTCCTGGCCAACCCAGTTAATGGATGGGTCAAACAGAGCATGATAGCACAGGTGGAAAAAGAGTGGAGTACACTGAGAGAGTACACGGATGAATGAAGGAGCTCAAACGATGAAAGGTATTTGCATATGTACGGTGTTCCTCAGTTATGTGTGCAGATTATTCATCATTCAGATTATTTTGTCAAAATCTACTATTAGTCACACCTTTGATCTCTTCATTTAGTGAAACATTTATCCTCATGTCAAGAGTAGTAAACTGAGCCCAAAAGCACACCAGAGGAACATTTAGCACCAATATCCCCTGTGATTTGATACACTGTACATAGGATTAAATATCTGTGAGTTAAATATAACATTTGCCTTTGTGCATATGACTATTTCTTGCAGTGGCTTTGGTATTTTCTACTTCCCATAACTAGTTGTGAACAGTTTATTGCAGCAGTTAAAAAAAAGGCCATGAGGGTCTAATCACCGCAAGTAAACACTTAGACGCTGAGTTCCGTTCGTTTGACCGCTTATTATAAACACAGGCAAAAAATAAAATCCAATCCGTAATGGTAGTGAAGTGAAACTGCAGTAGAATAGCAACAACACATTTCACATCCCCTCTCACCCCTCTCACTGTCAATGCAAACCACAAGTGAGCAGGTGAAAGCAGCCACCAGTAGCACCAATAATGGATCAAACATACAACATAACTAAATAACTAGATTACAAACCAATAGCAAGTTGCATAATAGTACAAATGGCTTAATTTCAAGGGTGACCAAGATGCAACAGTAGCATTGATAGGAGAATTATTAACAAGTATATCAATTTCAGAGTGGTTTTTTTTAGGTTGACTTGCAGCGTCCATTTTTCAGTCCATCCATGTTCCCAATAACCTCCCATTAACATTCCCAATTATGTTTTGATGGAAAACTATTTTACTATCGCTGTTTTAAACTTTTGGTTCCTTGGTTTAAAATTCCTAAAAACTACACTTTTCTTTTGACATTCTCCTACATTTTTTTCTGTGTGTTTTTTTGTCCATCCATTCTCCCAGTACATTGAAAACCAAACACAAGTATGTTTTTTGACCAGTGGGTTGTAAACACTGCACATTCCCCGGGAGGGAGAGGAGGGAATGAAGGGGAAACAAAGGGAATATTTCATGGTGTTGGCCACCTCGAGTTGTTCTTCATAACAAAATATCGAAAATAAAATCGCTTCTGCTTTTTAAGAGCAGGTTTGCAACTCTGAACTGCAGCAAATCCATGAAAATATGTGGGATGTCAGTTCTCTGCTGCAAGAAGATGTACAAAATCTACTGAGAGTGGGACTTTTTTTGACCTGGGAAAGAGTAGTTGATAAACAAATCTCAACTCAAGGTTTAATTACTAACTTGATATGGATCTTTCAGTCATATAATACTCTCTTCATTCTTCCTGGGCAAACGGAAAGATGCACACGGACAAAATTTATCATTGAATGCATTTAAGGAACTTTAGATGTTCATGCTTTGTCTCATTCTTGGCACTTCAGGTAAGCATGGATTATTTTGTCAAAAGCATCTACTATTAGTCACAACTTTGATCTCTTCATTTAGCGTAAAATGTATCATCATGTCAAGGGTAATAAAGTGATCCTGAATGCACACCAGAGGAACATTTAGCACCAATATCCCCTGTGATTTGATACACTGTACATATGATTAAATATCTGTGAGTTAAATATAACATTTGCCTATGTGCATATGACTATTTCTTGCAATTGTTTTGATATCTTTTACTTCCCATATCTAGTTGTGAGCAGTTTATTGCAGCAGTTCAACAAAAGGTAAAGTATAATATTTGCGACAGTGCCTCCATGCACAAAGTCCAATCCATGTATTCTAAGTACTGTAAGAGAAGGTTTTGGAGGATTCAACCCCATAAAAGCCTTGAGGATGAACTGGAACAGATGCCGTTTTCGCTCAACATCACTTTTAACCTCCATTGTGTCCAAATAGGAGCGAATCTCTGCAGCCACGTTTCAAAATCCTGTAAAAATCCCGAAATCAGAAGAGTTGTAGCTGCCTGTTGATGTTCACCCTAATTCACTCATGGGATAAATGAAGTATTCTGAGTCTGATTGATTCACATCATCTTTACCCATGTGATTCATCCTGTTAGTCACAAGCCATTGGTCCAAAATACGGCCTGGAGGGTTTGGGTTGTTTGTTGTTAAAAAGGTACTTTGGAAAATACATTTTCACTGACCCACTGCACTGCAAAAATATCGACTTAAATGTGCACGTATGAGAGCAGAGTGTGTGCATGTGTGTGTGTTTTTACTCCACTTTGTCCAAACTTCCTCAGCCTTGACTGACGCTTGCAGAGTCTATTCCCCGCAGCTTTGAAAAACACATTCCACTTTAATGTAGCAGCCGCTCACAAGGTCGTTCGTCACTTGATAATGATAAAGCAAACCCAAAGGCATTTCACTGTCAAGTGTGTGTGTGTGTGTGTGTGTGTGTGTGTGTGTGTGTGTGTGTGTGTGTGTGTGTGTGTGTGTGTGTGTGTGTGTGTGTCTGTGTCTGTGTGTCTGTCTGTGTCTGTGTCTGTGCGTGAAGGAAGTCTAGAAGGTGAGAGGGCTGACAGTGTCCTTGTGAGATCATAGACTTGTTTGAAGACGTGATCAGATACTCCTGTCACAGGAGAGGGGAAGGAGTGGTGACGCCACAAAGAAAACATACATACACACATATCCAAACACATGCATCCAAAACAGATGAACTCAAATGCCCTCCACACAACAGATTTTTGGAGGGCTTCTAACTTCCACCCTGAAGGTCTAATTTACAGACTCTGTATGCACTGTGAAAATCACATGCTATAAGTAACCACGTGTTGACCATCCACTTCTACTTCTGCTTCCCGCTCTTGGATTAGCCCTTAGAGACTAAAACAACTCAGAGAAAAAAAATCAAGTTTACATTTTATTGCCTATTTTGGGGTCTTATTCTGCGCATATCACACAGCATTTATCCAAATCTTACATAACAACGCTAAGGAGAGAGATGTTTATATTTAGAATGCGAGGCCTCCAACCTTTCAAACCGCATCCTTTAATTCCTCAGGCTCCCGATGTTGCAAAACACTGTCTGAATTTGTGTGGGAGGGCGGTTGTATGATCATGACTGAGCCTGTAAAAACAGCCATGTATGAGATTGATGTAAAAACATTAATTGGTGTGTGTGTGTGTGTGTGTGTGTGTGTGTGTGTGTGTGTGTGTGTGTGTGTGTGTGTGTGTGTGTGTGTGTGTGTGTGTGTGTGCAGTTATGTGTGTTAATCCATTTCAGACCTGTTTGCTGGCCTTGCTGGTAAAAGGGGCGTTTTATACGGCGTGGCACACAAAGTGCTCGGGTTGGCAGTCCTGGTATAAAGACGGCTTACAGTAAATAAGAACAGTCAGACATCCTGAGCTGAATGTCAATGGAGACTGATATAACTTGTCCACCAAGGCTGGAGGCCAATGTGGAACAAGTTTTTCGTTTTTCTACTTGAAACGTTGACAGTAAAACCTGAAACACCTCGGTTAAACACCTTTGTTTAATTATGTAACACAGTGACATCATTATGTAACACTCGCGCTTCGATGGGCTAGCGCTCAAACACATTGAACGTGATAAGATAAGGGTCGGGACATCTCTTAGCGGTTGACCAATCACAACAGAGTAGGCCAGCTAACCAATCAGAGCAGTCTGGGCTCTGGTTTCAGACAGAGGGTGAAAAGAGGTGCTGCAGCACAGGCAGTATGAGAAAAATAAAGAGCCTTTTGAACATTAAAGCATGCAGACATGTCCCAGTAGAGACACTAAATACAAATATGACCCTGAAAGGTGTCCTATTAAACCCGGGTACCAACGTCTTCGTGCATCGGAGACCTACGTCAGATGTCGCAGTAGTTGAAATGAGCAGCAACAACAGTGTTTGCAATTAAATGGCTCCGTTATTATAAGAGCAACATGAGCACAACTCAGACGCACTCCGCCATTGTTGCTGTAGTTGTGACAATCAGGTGCTAATCAGTGGGAAAGCGAATGGGTTCTTCAGAGGTTCACGAGTTGAACCCACTCCAAACCAACACGAGGCCCATCGCAGAACTCAAATGGAACTCATATTAGTGGAAAATGGTTTGAAATGGTCTGTACTAAATGGTTTGTACTGGTCTGGTTTGGTTTGATCTATTTGTTCTGGACAACTTTCACCTGATTAGTTTGACTTTAAGACGATCAGATGTGGTGTAATCTGTTCTGCTTGGTTTCCAACTGTTGAAGTACAAGTCAAATCTGCTCCCATTGTCTGTGAAACACTTAGTTTAGGATAATTAAAATATATTTGCATAATTGAATGATTAAACACAAAAGCCTTTGGTATGCTACAATCAGGCTGAATCATATAAGCGTTTGTGCTGCAACATCAGACATAATATAGTTTAAAGTGCTTCTGAATGACTAAACAAGAGGCCATTCTAGGAGAAGGGACAACATCATAAATAGACGGAATACAAAGCTCAGGGGTTTGTTATCTTCGCCTAACATGGAGGAAATGGAGGACATCTGTCTGTGCCAGGACCTCGTTTGGTTGTCTTTATCCCTGTGATGTAGTGACACACTCTTTGGTCCAGAGTTCACACACACGCAGGATATGTTTCATAGTCCGGAGCAAAGTAAAGCAAAGAAAACGATGCTCTTAACGTTCATTAAAAAGCAAGACACACACATAAATAAAGAATGACACCATAATTCCCAATTAAAACCAAAACAACCTGTGTGGACTATGCCTCAGCAGATCAATTACACCTTACCACAGCAGTTTAAAGAGTAAATGACTTCCATTAGCACCTCAATGCTACAGCATATTGTATAGAAGGGCCTTTAATGTGAAGCAGCTGCAGTAAGGGCTTCAGAAATCATGGAAAAATGTCCAGATCAGAAATAAATTTAGCAGAAATATACGTACAAAATGATGGCTTGGTGTTTCAGTAGGAGAGTCAGTGTCAGATGTTTCAAACAGCACTTTCTTTAAACCATGCAGAAGCCTTAAGCATATCATGAAACGGTAAATGAACCCCCTGCTGTGTTTCAGAGAAGAGCCCCTGCTAATTTATACCTTAAGATACCACCGTTTGATTTTAGAGTCTCATCCTCGAGATACGTGAGTGCCATTTGAAGCGCTGCATCCACACAGCCTCACATCCGCCTGGATACGTGAGCGCCATGTCGAATTCATGACGGTTGTCATGGCGCCCACATAGCAACCGGCTATACATGTACCGGCTGCTGCCTCCGGTCGACTCGGCGATTGGGTTGAAGGAGCGGAGGGGTGGGGTGGATAAGAGTGTGTGTGGAGGGGGGGAGTAAAAGGGCAACAGAAGGGTGGGAGGTCGAGGGAAACAGATAAAGCTGGGAAATTGGGGGGTGTCCATGTCAATTTGAGTTTCTGTTTGTGTGTGTGCATGTTGGTGGGAGTAAGTAAGGAAAGAGGGAGTGGGATTTAAAAGGCAGGGCCAGATAGACAAAGACAGATGAAGAAAAAGGGGATCAGCTGCCCTGCAAACCTTGGAGGACGGAGAGATGGGGAAAAGATGGAGGAGGAGAAGAAGAAGAGAGTGAACTCACGGTTGACAGCTCTCTGAAAAGCCATGTGGGTCATGGAGAGACAATAAAAGACAAATGCATTAATCACTGTAGCGCTGTGTTTTCTGCAGACACAGCATTATGATTAAATTCATTAAACATGTTTTCTTTACAAAAATAATCATCCTAGAAGACATTTAATCTATTTTTTGTTGAAGGGAAAGCATGCGAAACGGGTTGAATCCAGCCTCGCTTCAATGTGTCGTCTCGTTTCAGGAAATCAATCAACAGCTGTGTTTAATTTCCAATTCAAGACCAAAAATGGGGCTAAAAAAGCGGAGATGTTTAAGCACACTGCACTGCACTAATATCACGGTGAATAACAGGAGCATGTTCTGCTGATTCCTCCTCCTCGATGGGTCGTGTGAGCGCGTGCAGAGCAGTTCATGCGTAATTGATGTGCAGAGTCTTATTTTGGGAGCTAAATCAAACGACAGGGCTTTACGCATCACCTGGCAAAAATGCAGCACACGCTCACACACGTGCACAAATCAACATGTAGCCTGTTTTTTTTTTTTTTTACGAGGCTGCCGTCTACCTCGGATACTACAGACGTGAATAGACACACATACAAAGACAGAGGAGGGGCACACGTGAAGTCGCTCTCGCACAGGGGCACAGGCACATGAATATTTCAGTTTGCTTGAAAACGTGCAAAGCAAAAATCTCCCATCCCCCCCCCTCACACCACCCCTCAGCCACAGCCTGGGTGTAGCAGCTCAGGAGTATAGGCCATAAATGATAGAGAAAGATCAAGGGAGGCGAAAGAGCTGGAGAATGGAGGACTGGAAACTCAACGTGCGTAATGAAGGGAGAGGATGGGCCGGGAAATATAGACGTCAGGGCGGAGTGACAGCCCTGACGTCTCTCTGGGTGGGAAGTGACAGAGCCTGATTTATGCTGCATGCTTTTGATGAAATACAACTATTTTGACTTGCTGGTCAAGTGTTAAACGGAAACAAGTCAAAACAGCTGTTGTACTGACTGAGGGTTTATTTTTGGAACGGTTTCAG
This sequence comes from Eleginops maclovinus, assembly GCF_036324505.1. Lineage (NCBI taxonomy): Eukaryota > Metazoa > Chordata > Actinopteri > Perciformes > Eleginopidae > Eleginops > Eleginops maclovinus. Next base: position 20,707,871 of record NC_086361.1, read on the forward strand.
GTGAGCGACCATGTGTTCGTCAGCTGTACACGTGATTTAGCTGTTGCCTTATGAACGAGCACATTCATCTCCAGCAAAAACACCAAACCATTTCTCCTCTTTAGTATCTGGGTCTGCAACCAGTGACTATATTTATACAGCCCAATAGTTATCTCGTACGACACCCTCTGTCCCTAGACCATTGCATGGTATAAGGGAAATATCCACAAGGAAAAACTGTTAACTGGGAAAATGGTAGAAACCTCAACAGTGAAAGGATCTCTCTCCCAGGACGGCCAGAAGTGCAATAGATGTGTGAAAAAGACAATAAATGTACAATATCATCAACACCAAAAGACCCGAGTGATTGTTGTTCAACTTTGTATAACCCAGAATGCACCGGTCCTTGTGTGCATCACTTTTTAGTGTCCCCTTGTTTCCGTTGTGTTTTGAGCTCCTTGCAACTTTCCTTATTTGCAGGGTTTCGTGCTGAAAAGGTTTCGTCAAGTTGGTGAGGATGTTTCTTTATTTGCATATGTTTTTGGCATATTGGTGTTTTTATGTTTGCATCGTTTTTGGAGCTGCAGTTTTTCTCCTAATGGAAATGTGTGGGGTCGTTGTAGCGCGTGTGCACCTGTCTGCCAACGTACTGTTTACTTAATGCAGCCAACTGAGCCTCTAAAATGTCCTCTTTCTCTCTCAAACCCCCCCCCCCCCCCCCCCCACAAATTTCTCCCAATAGGACACAGAAATATCAAGGTTATGAATCAGACACTTGGACACTTTACCTGGCATGACATTTGGGACTTTGCTCCTGCCATTCAGCAGGTAAAGTGGATTCTTGGATCGAGTTTCTTAAACACCGTTGTGTTCGTTTAAGACACTTGCAGAGAGAGAGAGAGAGAGAGAGAGCGAGATCTCATTTGGCAAGTAGTGAGAGTGTAGGCCTACATGTGTGGGTGTTTATGATGCAAGCTCGTGAAAGCGTGTGGCTGTATGGGCCGAAATGATACAAACGAGCAGGAGTCATCGCACACAGCTGCAGAGGCAATTAAATAAAACGCCGTGGAGTAAAACGGATGTAAGTGAGCTTGTGACATGAATAGGAGAACTTGTGATTCGCTCCCTGCACATGTTTTGACTTTCCCAAATTAAGGGAGAAAATACAGAAATGTGTTTAGTTTATTAGGGAGGTAGAACACACCACTACACATCAACAGACACATTGATCTGCTCTCTGAAGGGGGGGGGGGGGGCATGTGTTTTCCTGTAGGATGCTCAACAGGCAGAGAAGAGGACAAAGTTCAAGAGGAAGTGGGTTTTTAAAACATATTTACACTTCAGACATAAACCTCTAATATCTAACCCTGTCACCACCATCTTCCATACAGTAGACGCAGTATGCTTAACACATCTCACACACACCCACACACACACCCACACACACACACACACACACACACACACACAAACGTGCCGGTGAACCCACACCTCATTCCCTGTTGCGTCGCTGTTAATCTCTCGCTCCATTTGCACTCGTCAGGAGATAATGACATCATTAGCACACATTAACATGTCTTTGTTATCATTCCCTCAGTGTCCCGTAGTCCCTGTGTGTGTGTGTGTGTGTGTGTGTGTGTATGTGTGTGGGGGGATGCATAGATATAGTTTTTTTGAACACTTTCAATCTATCACAGTCTGTAAAAGAGATGTGTGTGTGTGTGTGTGTGTGTGTGTGTTAACGAACGCATCCATTTACACATCATTTGAGATATTTCACAGCAAAAAGTACCTGCTAATTGCTCTGATTGATACAAGCTTTTGGTTGCTATATGACAACATTGGAGCTACAGGTATTGATTTAAAGATGAGTCTGAGGAAGGTTAAAAGGTTTTATTTTCACAAGAATATATGTAGACACAGAAGTCATAAGAAAGCACTAAGGCACTTTCTTTAAAACAGGTATAATTCCTTCATTGTTAGGCTCAAAGGGGACATATTCTGCTCATTGTCAGGTTCATATCAGTATCTAGTGTCTCTCCTCGGACATGTCTCCATGCTTTAATGCTCATAAAGCTCTTTATGTTTCTCATACTGCCTGTGCTGCAGCACCTCTTTCCACCCTCCGTCTGAAACCAGAGCCCAGTCTGCTCTGATTGGTTAGCTTGCCGGCTCTTTTGTGATTGTTCCACCGCTTAAAGATGTCCCGCCCGTCAAAAATAACTATATAACACACTACAGGAAAAGGGAGACCCCCAAAAAGCATATTAATAGGGCCTCCTTAAAACGAAGCCTCTATCGGTAATCAATAAGATTGCGGGGGAAAAACTGTTTCCAATTCAAAACCAAGGACGCACGCACAGCAGGGGGTCAGAAAAGAAAAGGTGTTCTCATGAATTAAGCAATTCATCATAGCTTAGCTTTTAACACCTTTCCTTTTTAAAATGATTGAACATTTTGAATGTCAGGATCATGGATTTGTTTTGAATGTATTAATAGATGTTGTTATTTGTTGTCCTTTTTGTGTTAAAAGTGTATGCACCACAAAAACAAAACTGATTTATCGTAGTGTGAACTTACTAGGTAATAAAACCAATTCTGATTAAATGTTACGAATAAAAGTGAAGTCCTTTCAGTTAACCTTCACTTTTTACTCTATCCAACGTGCCTCAGAGATCCGACTGTAAAGAAGCGTGATAACATTTCCAAAAATGGTCCGACAGCCAGTGTTTCGATGAAGGTTGCCAGGAAAGACCCTCTGTCCATCATGTCATCCAGCAGAGGGACAATGTTTCTCTCTCTGGACATTCCTGGTTCCTAAAATAAAAAGGCGTTGAGGGTTGAATTCCAAATGACCCTCCTGCTGGAAGCTATTTTCCCAATCAATTCATATATTTTCACTCAGAGACCTCCAGTGTGCTCTCCTGATGTTTAGGAATGATCATAAATCAGATCCGTGTGGCAGCTTTGAGGACGGGAATTGGATGACGGCTATGTGTTCTCTCTTTATTATTCCCAGTGGACATTAAGCCACCTATATCAACAGCTGGTGTCCTCTACCTCAAACACATTGAGATGCATGTGCATGCACCTGCATGCTAAAGAGTCAATAAACACAGAGATGGAAGGGTTCAAATGTCACGGCCGTCATTCGAATGCCGTGCAAATGAAAAACAGATGATCCGTTTGCTAGAATTTATCATCCGTTACATAAAGTTAAATTATGTAATACTCATTTCAGAATAATATCATATAATTCATTCAAACTTTAATGGATGTGAAGTTATTCATTATGTTTGTTAACGGGTGATTTAATATGTGAGACTACTTCTTTTTCTCTTGCCTTTTTATTTGCACCTTTGCTTTTGCAACGCTGTAAATGTCTCTGCTGTGGGACAACTTAAAAAATATTTCATTTCTGAATTGTTATGTGTCTCTTTCTCTTAGCTCTGGAATAAAACCATAGACTGTATACAACATAGACTTGGCCTCACTCAAGGGTCTCTTAGAAATGGTTGTAAAACTCAAGTTAGTGGCTCTAGCTGTTGCCATTTTGTCAACATTGCCCAATGAAAATGCTAATCCAAAATAATCCAAAAATGGGGCAAAGAGGTGGATTGTTGATGGAGCTGAGGCGGTCACAAGGCACCTTTCAGTTTGAAGACTTTCTACTTAAACAATGCCATCCCACCACAGTACCACAGTTGTTATTTCCACATATTGTTCCACCAGTGGAGCGTCAGTAGACGGAGCCTCTGCAGAAACTAGGACTTCTATCACAGCTACATTTGTCCGTCTCCTCTGTTTCCTAATTCCTCTCCATCTTCCTGCCCCTTTCTTCAAAAACATCCTCATCTTTTGGTGCACATCCCAGGCCCACAGCGGTGTATGTGTCTGAGCTAAAGCCGCTTCTCGCTTGACCTCGCTTGGCCTGTGCCTGCCTGCGTTCCCGGGCCCTTAATCCTGATCAGGCATGTCTAGACCTCTCATTACCAGAACATAATCAGGGGGAAGGATGGGCGAGGGGGCCATGGGGAGCGCAGGATGGATGGTGGGAGGAGAGGAGAGGATGCGGAGAAAGTGACCCTGACAGTGACCCATACATTCATTCCACTGCTTACTTTCTGGGTAAACAGGAAGTCTATACAGGGAATCCATGGACAGGGTGGAAGACGGATGGAGGGGGAGATAGTGAGGCAGGGGAGAGAGAGAGAACAGACGTAAACAGAGGGTTTGACACAGAAAGGGAATCCTTAACAAAATGTATCTTTGAAAGTCATGATATTAATTATAGACAGAAATTAGAAAGAAATATAAATAATAAACTAGATATTTCCGATTTATTTTTTTCCTAAAAATTGCAAAAAATACGTTGATTTTTTTTGTTGAAATGATAAAAATATTGGACTTTTTTTCTCAGGATTCTAGACATTTCAGGATATAGATTGCTTAGAACATATATTTTTTCTCAGATTCTCTAAATTCTGACTTTTCTCTGAAACTTTCAAAAATTCTTCGCATTTTTTTTTTCTTCACTGAAATTTTCAAATGTATTTTTCACTTTTTGACCCTTTACCGTATTCTAGCACATTTTCTCTGAATTGATATTTCACCCAGAATTCTTCGCTTCAGTAGCAATGACACCACATCAAACTCTTCAGTAGTGCAGTGGGTCAGTCCGCTGACCTTCGACTCAGGGGAGCACTGGTTCAATCCCCACGGCATTACCCACAGTATTGAATGTATGTAAGTCGCTTTGGATTAAAGCGTCTAATCAATGACTTGTAACAATCAACTTATTTCATGGATTCATTGAAGTCAGTAGTTTGACATCATGGGCAACATCTTTATTCAACCTTAAGAGAGCCATCAATTTCCATTCAATATGAAACTGCTGCCAGGAGATTGTTAGCTTAGCTTAGCTTAGCATAGCATAATGACTGGAAACCCATGGAAACACCTAGCCAGGTGCTGTTATATTGTGGTAGTTGGCTTTATTAGCTTTATAGAGACAGATAACATGGGTTTACTACTATGAGGATATATAAAACGATATATTAGATTTCATAAACGTGTAATTTAATTGAGGTTCTGAAGTTACCACTATGTTTTATATCCTGGAAACAAAGTGTGTAATTGGTTCATCATTTCACTATGAACAGACTAAGTGACTTTTTTTTTGACAGTGTCAATAAAATCACTAAAACGGTCAAGAAAATGTAAAGGGGGGAAAAAAGGGTCATTTATGTGCCTGGATTTACTATCATGAGCTCAATCCCATTACCACACATATACTCAGTCTCTGTTAAGCCACAGCTCCAGTGAAGCGGCAAGTGTGACATGGCCAGATTACTGAACGTGAGTAAATGTGATGGGAGGCTAAACGCGTGAACTAATGACATGACGGGCGTCGCTGGCCAACCACGAAGAGAGAGGCGACATCCCATCACACAATGTACTTCGAATACGGGCCTGTGAGCTTCAATAAATAAAACGTGGACGAAGATGTGTGTGTTTGTGCATCTGGAAGGCGGTCCATGCGCCTCGCTGTGCCATCTTTCATGCGATCAAGTGCAACACTGTGATATGATAAGGTTTTCTCATGGAAGGTTTTCATCAAGTACCTGCAGCTGAATTCATGCACACACACACACACAGACACACACTCATCTATTTGATCAAAAGGAGCGCCTACAGTCTGCACCTGCATACAGCCCCGCACTCAAACACACCCTATAAATACACATTGAGCTGTGTGTTAGTATGCAGGCTGACTGGAAACCTGTTCATGTATTTCATCCTAGTATCTCTTTCTTCGTCTTCTTGTTCTTTTTGCTCTGTTTCCACCCCCTCACCCTCTTGTCTTTCGCCTTGCTTCCTCTTTCTTATTCTCCCACCCCTCCCTTTGGTACTTTGCTTTTCTTCCCACTCTCATAATTTGGAGTCCTCACTTTAAAAACACACTTATATATTCCTCCTCTCCGCAGCTTCCTAATCACATCTCCATTCCTGCTGCATACCCTCACCATCTCCATGTCTTTCTGCTAATTCCTCTCCTCATTTAAATACAGGGGGGGGGGGGGGGGGGTTTAACAGTGTTGCTCTAATTGGCTCTCTGGTTTGTACTCCTAGTGCTAATTGCTTGTCTGTTAAAAGTGTCCAAACAAGTTGACCGACCCCCCCATGGGAAGGGTTTATCACCCTGGCTGTCAATCACTGCAGCCCACCCAGAATGCCTTTGTAGAGGTTGCAAAACTTGACCCCAATGACCCAAAACCCCAAATAAATAAACAAAAGAATGCCTCCATCTGCATGTGTTCATAGCATTCATCTGTTTACTCACATAATGTATTTATTATAACGATAAGCAGGTTTTTGTTATTCATTTCATTCCTCTCTTTTCTTGCACTCTTCCATTATGTATATTCATGATGCGTTGTTGGAGGGTGAGGGTTATTTTCCATGCCAAAACTTAGCTGTAGCTTTTGTGCAAATGACAATAAAGCATTTGAATCTTGAATCTGAAAGTGTATAAGTTGCTGACTTGGCTGTCACCTGGAAATAGAAGCAGATGATTACAGCGTCTGATCCAAAAGTGAGTTTTATACGTAAATCTCGCCAAGATTGAACCTGTGACACCGGACATTCACAAGGAAGCGGTATTTTTATAATCAGTAGATCATTTTCATCTCATAACAGCAACAAGCAAAATGGGAAGTAACTAAGTAGTTTCACTCAAGTACTGTACTTAAGAACAATTTGGAGATACTTTGTACTTGTACCCAACTATATTCAGAGGGAGATCGTATACTTTTACTCTATTATATTTATTTAATACCTTTAGTTGGCAGATTTGGATTAATGATGTGAAATATAATCCCTTAAATCAGACTGTAGTTCACCTGCAGTAAATCCAGCAGCTACCCTGCAGTATACAAAGCCATTCAAACTAGCTGCACCTTTACCAGCTCTGAGAACACTTTAATGATCAATCATTATAAAACATATCAGAGATATTATTCTGAAATGGACCAATCAGACAATGACTACTTTTACTGTCGCTACTTTAAGTACATTTAGATGAGAGTACTTTCTACTTTCACTGGAGGAACATTTAGAATACTTTTACTGTGACCAGAGTATTCCTACACTCTGGTACTTCTACTTTACTCAAGAACAAGATCTAAGTACTTCTACTTTCACTGGAGGAACATTTAGAATACTTTCACTGTGACAGAGTATTCCTACACTCTGGTACTTCTACTTTACTCAAGTACAAGATCTGAGTACTTCTACTTTTACTCAAGTACAAGATCTGAGTACTTCTACTTTTACTGTCGCTACTTTAAGTACATTTAGATGAGAGTACTTTCTACTTTCACTGGAGGAACATTTAGAATACTTTTACTGTGACAGAGTATTCCTACACTCTGGTACTTCTACTTTACTCAAGTACAAGACCTGAGTACTTATACTTTACTCAAGAACAAGATCTGAGTACTTCTACTTTTACTCAACTACAAGATCTGAGTACTTATACTTTTACTCAAGTACAAGAGCATGTTACCACAACATACATCAATGCAAGTCGACATTGGCTTGCACGTACGTAAGGAAATTTGTGTTGATAGGAACTTTAAAGAAGTGAAAGGATTTATTGTAAGAACCAGAAGATATAACATACACAAACACACCTCCTGTAGATTAGAAGAGTTAGACTGGCATGACTGAAGATTATTTAGTTTAATAGCAATCATTTCCTATTTGTCAACTAAAAAGAAAAAATGGAGGTACCGTTATTCATAGTAGGTGACTTACTGTACGCCTACTATTCAGATATATTAAGATGTAAGATGATTAATATCTTTCCAGTCATGAGTCATCAACACTTCATTGAGTCTACTTCAGTGTATCAGTCATTTTGGCAGATGAGGTCAGATTCGGGGACAGATTTGACTCTTATAAGGTCGACTCTCGTATATTCGCAGCAAAAGATGTCCCTCTTAACAATCCTCTTTTTAATGGGATAAGTATTGAAGGAAAAGTAGTGTTACCTGTGCTCCCCTCCTGAGTGCAAACCCTTTCCTGCGTGTAATTCCAGGAATTCATCCCTGAATACCAGCTGCAGTGAGTGCCGTGTGATGATGTGGCTGAATGAATTCTAAGAGGCACTCGGGGCTGCTGTGCTGTTTACATTGCAGTCAAAAAAGCGAGTCATTAACATTCCTCTCATTGTTGTGTGCCGCTTCTCAGACGTCGAGCTGCATCTCAATGGGCTTTTCATTGAGACAGCCGGAGAGTCAATTAGCTTATCTGGCTATTGGCGATATAATGCCTTGATGTTGTTGTTGTTCCCAATGCAGGGCTGTCCACAAGAACTCAGTGCCTTTACGCCGGCCACTGCTAACACCAGGGCCATCTTAAAAAGAGACCTCACACACATGCACACCGGAGCATGTGCACGCTCACACGCACTCCCCTCCCTAGACGTTCCCCTGGGCTGTAATTGAGAGCAGGGAGGCCCCCCAACAGATAAACAAGACCTATTGATTCAGTGTAATTTGACTCAGTAGGTGCCATAATGACATTATAGGATGGGACCAGTGTGTGTGTGTGTGTGTGTGTGTGTGTGTGTGTGTGTGTGTGTGTGTGTGTGTGTGTGTGTGTGTGTGTGTGTGTGTGTGTGTGTGTGTGTGTGTGTGTGGGCACAAGCGATTACTATAGTGAATGATGGAACATTATTCAGCTGTGCCAGGGGAATTTAGCTGATTGGAAAGTGATATGGAAGAGGGTGAGCAACATAGTGAGACAGAGGGAGAAAGAGGGAAGTGCCAGGGTAGAGAGAGAGAGAGAGAGAGAGAGAGAGAGAGAGAGAGAGAGAGAAAGAGAAAGTGTGTGTTATAGATGAGGCGGTAGCAGTGTGAAAGGAAAAGTAAATTGCTTTGCTCTCATGTGTTTTTCCACGGGCACGCTGCCATAAAAATGTCTATCTGTGTAAAACTTGCAGGCGATCAATGAGCCATCGGAATAATGTTTTACTTGCTAATCAAATGGGGGGGGAGGGGGGGGGGAAAGACTTTTCAATGGTGTGGGAGCAGATGAAGTCTCCAAGTTGAATTCCAATCATTCCCCATTTCATTCCACAGTTTGACTACAGATTTGGAAATGCTAATAAGCCATCTGTTGATCGCCGGCAGCAGATCAAGGCCGTTCGCTCACTTCTGGTGGCTGCCTTTCAAAAATAAACACTCAATTGGAAAGCAAAAGCAGTTTGTTTGCTTTCACTTTGGTGTTTTATTACCATTTGAACAAACACCGTTCTGGTGCAGCCTCACACACTTGTGACAACAAAAGCTGTGGTGTTACACTGATAATGGTTTTTATGACCAATGCTGTTTGATTGGACTGCAAATAGCAGGTGTTTTGTGCCAATATACAGTCTGTATTTAACGTGACAACTTTAATGCCACACAATTACAATTCATCAGGTCTTATTCATTGCGGGATGGAAAAGCTTCTGCAGCAGAATTAAGATAATGGCGCTCTAAAGTCCAGCTTAACGATAGTAATAAAACACTAGGAGAATCCAATTAAAGTACTGCAGTGTGCTTCGTTCAGGGTTAAGACCTTTCCATACGTCTGTGACCAATAAAACATCACATATCTGCATTGTTTAACAGTATGAAATTAGCTCAGAGAGCACATATTTAATAGCAGTCTAGCTAAATGCTTACAGAGCTCAATGCTAACGTCAGCATGCTAAAATGCTCACACTGACAATGCTCATGTCATCGTGTTTACCTCGTTCCCCATCATAGTGAGTTAGCATGCTATCATTTGCTAATTAGCACTAAACGCACAGTAGTGGCTGATTGTAATGGCTTTAGTTTTTCTTGTCAGAAAATGTGTTCCTGAGGTTTGCTTCTATTTTAATCCTCGTCCATTTTTGTCCGGATATCCGAAAAACCTCTAATCCGATTTCAGTTAGATTTGGTGTTATGCTGTAGCACGGAGCAAGGAAGAACCAAATACATTTTGGAGCAGATCTTCCCAGAAGTTTGCTCTTTCTGAGTGCTTGTTAGACACACATCTTGGGGATTCATCAAAGCTAAATGTGAGCCCACTGCATATATTATAGACGAGCCATAATAATTACAAACATGTTCTTCTAAGTGATATTCTTACCTGATGATGGCACAAGTCGGGAGATCCCTAAAATTTAGTGAAAAATTGATTTGTGTGTATTTATCTATCAATCCATTCAATGCTTTTGAAATGGCATCATCAATAGAGCACTCCAGGAGAAGTCAGGGGATCACCAAAGATGTTCATATGGGGGCCATGAATGTCTATTCTACGTGATCCATCCTATCGATGTTGAAATTGTTTTGGTTTGGACCAAAATGGCGGTCTCACATGGCCTTCCCTAAAGAGCCACAGCGCCAGTGTCAATCAATACAGTTTTAATGCATTGTTTTTTTTGTTAGATACACACACACACACACACACACACACACACACACACACACACACACACACACACACACACACACACACACACACACACACACACACACACACACACATTCCCACTTCAGATCAGATGTGTGTATCCCTGCCTCTAACCCCACAGTGGATGCTAAGGAGGCACTCAGCTGTCATTTTGACTTCCTGTGGCCTTGCTCTCCTCCAGCTGACAGGCTGAGACCGCGGTAATTGGTGCCACGTATGATTCTGTCAACTTGGAGGACAGGTAACGAGAGACAGAGAAAAACAGAGAGAGAAGAAGAACAAGACACACAGACACACAGATATTTGTGGTGGTTCCAGTGTGTATTTATCTCCCGCTGTGACCTAAAAATGGTATTTCAGCCTGGTTTGCTTGTATAGAAATGGCTTCCAACACAGTCATATTCCCGTTACTCCCTGATCAGTCGACCAATTTGAGAAAATCTCTGCTACAATAAAGTGTTTATTTCTCAAAATTCCATTATATGTCTTGAAAAATCAAGATCCTAACCCCTTAAATGTTAAATAATGCATGCATTTCTTTCCATTTTCCCCCCTTACTCCTGTTTGCAGCACTGTTTCCCTTCCCCCAACAACCAGACACACACATTTCCAAGCAGTATGGCAAAATATATAAATATCTACCATATGAGCAGATGCCATACCTAATATATCAGTGCACAACCTCAACACACACACATGCACAAGTCTGGCTTGACCCCAGTCTTAGGAATTACAATATAAACCACCGACAATTCTGTCTATCACACGAACAAGCCATTTGCACAGAATTAGGTCAACACTTCTCCACACTACACCCCTCCTTCCCTCTCGCTCTGTCTTTGCTGATTAGTAACTCATTTGCGTCGTCTAGCTTCCCGGTTATCAATTTTCCTTACTGTAATTTATATAATAAGCCTGTAGTGCATCCCCCCCCCCCCACCCACCCCAAAAAAAAGGCTATACTGTGCACTACAACGAGGATAAAAATCGAGAAGGCACCATTTCAAAGGTGCACAGTATGTGTCTGGACTTGAAAGCATTTCCAGTCAAATTTATCATTTTGGGATCTGTAGTGTGCGTGTCTTTGATATCCAAAAGCCCAATGTGTGATGTCAGATGGAGAAGCTGCAGATGTTCAGATCTCAGCAGATGAATTATTCCACACGCTGCATGTTGTTAACAGTCTGTGTACTGTAACAGAAGTGTGAGAGAAAGGCTGAACCACGCAGCCATCTTGCCATCCCCAGATCGCTCTCTCTTTTCAGCCTCATCCTCGGGCATGCAGCCTCCCTCCCCCCACCGCTCCATGTGCCAGCCTAGAGGGTGTGCTGGGAGGGCAAAGTCGATGTGTGTGTTTGTGTGTGTGTGTGTGGATGCCAAGAGCAGCCTTGCTACTGTAGCTTTTCAGGCTCATTGCCACTGCCCTTTTTCTTGTTTTTTCCTACAGGTTTACAATTTCCCTCCAGCGTTTCCTTCCTCTATCACCCTCACTTGACCTCATTACCTTACCGTCACACAGACAACCGCATGACGAACACGTGCACCTCATTCTGATAATAATACAGATTCCCCAAATTCTTTGGAAAAGATGTGACCTGCCGGCGGTCTCTGTAAGCATTTAGCCCCCGTGTTGGGTTGGACTGGGGATGTGGTTTACTGTCTTGGGTTCACATAGTAAACCTTTATTCGCCCTAACCAGCTGACTGCCTCGTCTTATGTAAGCAGCTCTTTGGGCTAAAGCCCCATATGACCAGCAGAGAACCTGCCACACCTCCCTCTTTTGTTTATTCACACTAATGAGACGATGAAATACTACCAATACAAACAAAGACCCTGGCATTCACTGTCTCCTCATCATGGCTATTTCTTTTATTTTTTAGAATGAAATGGCCTCCCACTGGTGTGTGTTTTGGTCTCTCATGGGGATATCAAAGGGCCATCCACCCTGAAAGAGTGCACATCCAGCCAGCCTCCATGCACAGAGCTGTCACTACCTCTCAGTCACATCACATCCTAATACTGCGCGCTGTGTGTGTGATTCCTCTCCCCGGGGATATGTGTCACTCCTTTTTTTTTTTTGGGGTGAGTGTTTGTGTACAAACTGTCATTTCAGAGGCACATCTACCACCAGCTACAGTGATGTCCTTGGAAGGTGTTAATCTTTTAATTACATCTATATCTCCTGAACATACAGTCTCCCAGATTGACTTAATTAGTTAATACAGACAGTCAACAGTAATGATAGTGTGAACGGTGGGCTGCGAACAGATTAAGCAAATGTGTTATAATGTGTTGATTCATGAGCTTTAGAGGTGCTGATTGATGATTGGTTCTTCTAACTTAGGACAGAGACAGGCTCGTGGTGTCCCTGTTTTCAGTCTTTTATTTAACATACCATAATCTCAAGTTGTTCTTTTAGGAAGACGGGCTTTTACTTTTGGCTTTGGATGAGCATTTTAAGGTAAACACAATGCTAGGTGAATAAGTCAAATGAAACGATGAAACAAGGCCAGTTGCTGTTGGACGTGGAGGTTTAAGGAAAGCAAACACTTGGAGCTTGTGCCTGTCCAAACAGAAGTGGTGAGGGAGGAGAGTGGACAAAAAACAACACCAGCCTCTATGGAAATTTGCATCCAACGCTAAATAGCTTTTAAGTAAATCAGCTACTCACTGGAGGCTTTCTACCTGCAGGATAAACCTATTTTAGACCAAGGCTATGGCTGGATTCACATTTAATCAGGCGTTGCGGTGAAAAGGGCAATCCTACCATTAGTTTGAATGTAGGTAGTGCACTGCAGAAGAGAGGACTGCAGTGGATAAAGAGTGGACAACCTGAACAGAATCAACTTTTGGAGAAACACAACCCGATGCCATGTCGCAGTCGCAAATCAGGTGCCGTTAAGGCGGAGTTCATGGACAAAATGATGATACCTCCCCAGGTTGTGTCTTATTTTTGTTGTACTGCGCTTTGATATAATGCGGCTGTCTTGCAGGATTAGCTGCAAGAGCAATACCATAAAGCTTCATTTGGTTTGTGTCCATTAGTTTGTGGAATGGATATGGAGTAAAAACTCCGGGTTCATCTTCTTTTGCTTTGTTGTTGGGCGGGTTAAAGTTCACATGCTTAGGTCACGCAAACGGGAGCATGCTAATCGCTGCAACGTCTGATTTGTTGTGAATGCATCCCATAGGTTAAAGGTGTCCTCTGAATTGAATTGAAAACATCACATGATGATCAATCTTTAAAGACCTGACACATTTGAACGGAAGTGCCCCCTCGCCCACACTTTAAAGAAAGATGGCTACTGAAGCTGATTAGATCTCCAAGCCAAAATATATTTGACAGATTTAGAAACCTTGTGGCTATAAGTTGTGAAACCTGTTGGGGTATATTCTCTGGGGCCCACTGAACTGCTTCCTCCCTTGTGATGAACTTTTATAGTAGGCAGTCAGTGAATTAAGCAGAATTGTGTGTTTCCATGCTTACTTCTGGAGAACATACCCAAATATAAATAGGAAATGATGCACAAGTCTTTAAATCAATGTCCAAAAAGTAGTCGTCAAAAAGGATTATTCATTTGCATGATGATGTGTGTGTTTCAGCAGGCCATTCAAAGCCACTGGCTATGCAGCTGCAACATTAGTGGGTCAGTGTGCCATCAACCCATTCATCAGCACTTCTCCCTCTCTCCTCTCTGCCTCCATGTCTTTTCTCTGACTCACCACACATCCATCCATTCCCTGCTTACCTACCTCTTACTCCCTCTCCTGCTAACAGAAGATCACAGTGTCCACATGCAGACTACTTTGCAGATCATTACACTTCCTTAAGACTGACGACAACGAGGTGTGGAAATGAGGTCAGCGTACAAAGTGCATGCATGCAATCAATGGAAAGTCATGTGAAAACCGCTTTGAAAACCTTTCCCCGTGATAGCACTGGAAATAATTTTGGTCCCAGGGGGATCTGGGTGAAATGCATATTCCTCAAGGGATGTCACTTGATGGCTGGAGCTGAAGTCAACAAGTTAGAAAAGAAAAAAGATCTGGGCTTTGAAGTCAGGATGAAGTGAGCTGAACACACATCTGTAGCCCACTCCTCGTCTCAGCATGAGGCAGCTCAAGGCTATATTAGCATCAGCTACCAGCCTTGCAACACACCAGACCAATGACTGAAATGTCCACACCATAGATGCATTGTGGGAAATGTAGGCGGTCTGTTTTGACAAGCAAGAAAAAGAAACAGGTATAACAAGGAAAATATCTCAAGATCATATTTGAAAATGTATAAGCTATATATTATTTATATATGAGTGTTCTTTTAAGCCAACATTTTAAAAAATGGATGCCATCAAATTCATAAGGGACCAATTAAAATACAAGAAGCAAGTAGTATTTTTTTTAATTCACATTTTAAACAGTTGGTGGACTTACAAGCTACTTAATAATACCAGTAAGGTCAAAAGCAAAGCCGTAAGGTCGAAGCTCCAAAACCACAGTTTCCTACATTTCCCACAATGCCACTAGTTGCCATCTTCAACATTAGAAAGATCCACTCAGAGTCTGTGGGTGGGGATCCAAAAAAGTACTGACTACTCATTGTGGCGATCAGACTGGACTTGTGGAAAAGAGTTAGAGTTCTTTTTTAATTTAATGTAAAATGAATTCCAATATTGATTACCCAGCTCTCCCTCCCAATGCAGCAGTGTCTCCCGCTTTCACTTTTGTTATCCTATTTCCTAGAAGCCGCCTGGCCTTCGTGCATTCCTGAGATAAAAAGACTGACAAAGCCTAAGACTGTCATATTTTCGGTCAACAAAAAGCATGCAAAGCGTTTCCTCGTCTTCCCAGTCCCTCTACTTCCTCCTGACATTCTCCCTGTCTCTCCCTCTCAGGATGGATGCAAAAGAAGGAGGCGGAAGAGAAGCGGGAAAGAGAGGGGGTGGATGTGTTGTTCAGTTCTGCTGAATGTGCTCACATGTATGAAAGAAGAAGCATTTATTTTAGGACTCTCGCGTGGGTGTATACACATTTGCAACACACACACACACACACACACACACACACACACACACACACACACACACACACACACACACACACACACACACACACACACACACACACACACACACACACACACACACACACACACACACACACACAGAAAGTGAGCGCCCAGAGATAAGCCTGACCTACCTTTCTATCAATCTTGTTTTAGAGAGCTGCTGGAAGGATGCTTTTTATTTTAGCTCAAATACTTTTCCATATACCTGAATCCTCCAAATGCACTGAGCATTATCTACCACACACACACACACACACACACACACACACACACACACACACACACACACACACACACACACACACAGAAGAAAAAATAGAGGAAGAAAAACAATGCAAACGTCAAGAGACGAGAAAGAAAAAGGAGAATAAGGAAAATACAAAGTGAGTGGATCACCTCTCAGCCACACATCGCACAATGAGTGTCCACGGTGTTGTGTCATATTGTGTCAGCATTCCCACAACGTTATTATCCCGTAGAAACCGTTGTCATGGTAATAAGGTCACTGGCATGCTCATATGTCAAAAGGGATTTATACTGGGCTGACACCATTTCCAGTTCAGCATGTGCCAGGCGTGTGTGTGTGTGTTTGTATACAGTATGTTAGACAAAGACAGACTGGAAGGAAGGCTGAGTCGGGTAATTTCTTTTCACTGTTAAGCAACAATGAGGCTGAAATTCCACATTTTACTCAAACTGTGCTCGATTTCCTGGAAAATGTAGGTCTATTTCAAAATCAAGGCTTGTAGTAATAGTAAAAAATAACATTTTCACTTTGCTTCACAACACTGCTTCTCTTTACTACAGCATGAACTCTGTGCTTCCACACCTGGGAAATCCCCCCACGGGGATTCCTGCTCTCTGACCATACAGTAAGTCAACGAGAGATGAGGAAGCATGAGAGGGATGAAAGTGAAAGTAAATGTAGTGAATGCTCAGCTGGGTGATTCACTTGTTTGTTATAAAATAAAAAGTCCCAAACACTTCCCTGAAACTGCTTATTGGTCTGTTTTTATTCTCTGGAAACTCCACAATATCTCCCAGGAAGATTTGGAAAGCCCTGTAGTTGCTTCTTTGTCACTCCTTACAACATGTAAATGTGACCTACTTAGCTGGCATTTAACAAGCCTGGTGTACACCTCCCCATTTCTTCGCCCCATTGTTGTTTGCACCACAACTCTGACCCCCTTTGACCCCAGGGCTCAAAGTCATGATTATTATTACATTTTTCAAGCCTTTCTATTTGTCCAGCGTGGACATCTGTCAGCTCAAACGCGATGCCATATGCTATCTATTGTCCCTCATGAGATCTGTGAATCAGCGCTTATACGACTGAGTGAGCACTTAAGAGATATGGACCGCAGCTAGGCATGGCTTTGATTAAAACGGCTGATTATAATCCAGGGCATGGACAGTTTGCTTCTCCAAAAATGTCTTAATCATGTCAGAATTAACTTGGTTGTTTGTTATTTTCCACAGGGATGATGTGTTTTTGGTTAGGTTTGTCAGAAAGATTACCTAAAAAACGATTTTCATGAAACTTGGTGTAAGGGTGTAGCATTTGTCAAGTGAGAAAGGGTCACGGAAAGTAACTTAAGTACATTTTTCGGAAGTATTGTACTTAAATACACATTTGAGGTACATTTTATACTACTTTATAGTTCTACTATTTTTATATATTTAAAGCTATTTTTTTCTGCAACAACTAATTTTATTCCTAATACTTTCAATTTGTTTTCCTAACCGTATTCAATATTTTCACTTAAGTACCATTCTCGATACAGTAGTTTTAATTGAGGTATTTTTACATTGAGGTATTAGTACTTTTTAGAGAATTTTTTGGGCAACCAGTGCCTTTAATACAGTGACAGTGCAGTTCAGAAACAGGGAAACAGAAGGGAAGACGCGCGGCAAAGGGACTCAGGCCGGACTCGAACCTGGGTCCACCGCATGGGGATCAAACCCCAGTATCTTCTTAGTATAGATTGTTTTCCTATAATGAACTAAAGCGGCGTTGGCAGAGGTCTGCTCTCTCAAGTGTCATCGCACGCTCCAGAAATAGCATTCATTAACTTTCCGCACATTCTCTCCAGTGATCAGCTCAGTTTCTACTGATTTAATACCCATAATCCTTTGTCCCGTCTGCCTCTCTATCTCTTGCATTCTCTGTCTACACCCAGCCATCGCTACGTCTTCTGGTCCCCCCTCCAGCAGGACTTGTGATGCTCATCCATAGGGTGATGAAGTGCAGAACAATGGCGCCTTTGGGAGACAGGAATATATATACACAGAGCTTCATTGACGGCAGCCAGACAGCAAGATGGTGAAGGTGGGCGGTGGGGGTTTAGGGTTTGGTATCACACACACATTTATAAAGAAGGACCTGATGTGAGAATAATATACGGTAGCCACAGGACAGGTAACAGTGACCCAGAGATCAAGTCAGGACTTCGTTTGACGAGCCTGAGGCCACCAAGTCCAGACACATGATCAAAGGGTGGTGTAAGACCGGTTCAGAGGGCGGGGACAACTCAAGAGTATCCCCTGAGGCTGAACAGTTGAGCGTGGTGTGACAGCAAGCCATGGAGAAAGTAAAAGAGTATGATTGGCTCAATTAGACTCCAAATGAGGGATAACAAGTTCTTAATAATCCTTTTTCCGGCCGTTTGCTGGTTAATGACCGGTTCAGGCTGAGAGACTAATCTGATCTGTGGTCTTTGATGCTTTAATGGTGTAAATGTCAACTATTCAGTTTTCCAAACCCTGACAATTCAAGCTATCCTTTTGATTAGAACAACACAATTTGTCCATAATTTAAGCTTGGCCCTTAAAAGAAGGGAAGATAAGAATGACTTTATTAATCCAAGACTGGGAAAATGTTGTGTTGCAGCAGCATAATACAACACAAGTCATTGCACAATAGAAAATCAAATAAGAAATAAACAATTGTAAAGTATGAACATAAGGAGGAACAGAAGTAAAAATAAACATACACCAGTTTTGTAAATATGTATGTAGTTGGACTATGAACATAAATAATCAACACCATGAAAGTGTTTCAAAGTCCTCTGATGGGATCTGTTTCATATTGCTGGTGCGTGTTTACAATATGATGTCATGCTTGCAGATTCCCACTCTTAGATTGGAAAGCACCTTACTTACACCGGCCCGCCTTTAGTCAGTCCACAACCACAAGAGAGTGAGGTGACTTCCGCAGAGGAATATTAAATGTCACTGTTTGTTTACTTACCTACACATCAGGCTACTGAGGAGTGGCTGCAGGATTCTTGCAGCAATTTCCATTCATGGGTCAATACAACAGGACTAATAACCACAGTCTTGTTCCATTTCCTACAGATTCTGCATCCAGATCCTTACTCTAATACACACTTATGTCTCCATGTTTGTACATTTAAATTACACACAGTCAGATAAGTGAAAGCACATTAGTGGTTAAATAAAATGCATTGCCTGGACTCTAAAACAGCTCCTAATACTACTGTGACTTCCTGCTAGTATGGTTGAATGTGTTTGATTGCAAAGCACTACTGATGTTTCCTAGACACCAATTTAAACATTAGTAAGAGCTGGTCTCACTAAGACATACTTGGTGCAACCCGTCTTATTTAATCAGGAATTTGTAACTAGCTAGTACTTTGAAAAGGGAAGAAACAGAATCCTTCTACCCTTAAATATAGGTTTTTGATTCCCAGTTTTCTTCATGCATCATCTCATCTCACACCCTTTTCTCTTACATCTCACCCTCCTGGGGGGGGGGGGGGGTTTAATGGTTGTTTGATGACTTTCTTATCACCTCCCGGCCACACCTGATGCTATCACTCGGCTATCAGCACGTCATTCTGTTGCCAGTCACATCCAAACAAAAATCTGCATCCACCTCTGGCTGTCTTCTTTCTCCCCCACCCTCCCCTTTCTTCTCCATCTAAGGCCTCGGCTCTATCATACAGATCAGAAACCCCCCCCCCCCTCCTCACCTCCTCTCCTCTCTGCATTCCAACCCCAGGCCCATCTATATGAACTCTGTCACAGCTGATGCCTCTTTACTGTGTGTGTGTGTGTGTGTGTGTGTGTGTGTGTGTGTGTGTGTGTGTGTGTGTGTGTGTGTGTGTGTGTGTGTGTGTGTGTGTGTGTGTGTGTGTGTGTGTGTGTGTGTGTGTGTGTGTGTGTGTGTGTGTGTGTGTGCGGCTGCATAATGCGTGTCTATGTGTGAAGGATTGCTTCTCTGTGCCTTTCACCCCCTGATGCTCACTGGTCCCATGACAATGCTTCCCTTATATGCACATAACACACAGGCACACATGTGCAAACACACACACATTCACACACACATTCACACACATTGCACAGAACAAAGTGTCAAGAGCGGTGATGAGGAGATGAGGAGACGATGAGCCTGCGCCTCGTCATCACCGCTGTCACTACAAGGTTTTTACGTGGAAGAAGAAGAAAGGAGTACTTGATGTTGTTCCATCTGCAAAAGTTAGCCATGATGCCGTCCCTCTCTCTCTCTCTCTCTCTCTCTGCCTCTTTCTCTGCCTCCCCCACCGATCCTCCAGGGCTGAGTTACCTCAAGCAGGCTGAAGAAACCCATTCACAGGAGAAGATGGCTTGAGGAGACGGGAGGGCCCGCGTGCCAGGCATTCCTCAGTACACAGTGGACACATTATTATGACATTTACAAGGCCAGCTAGATAGTTACAGCGTGATACGTGTGTGAGAAAAGGTTGTGCTCACAGTGTGACTGCAAACCACAGAGCAGCGCAGGAAGAGAAGTCGAGAAAAAAAGGCTTGATTGATGTTTTATCACGTCGTGATGCATATAAAAAGTCCAGTCCTGCAAACACAGCAATAAAACCTCTCACAACTCGACGTCTACGTTAATGACTTACTACTACTGAAGGATTTTACTCTTTACAAATGTATATCCTCCCAATGTGACCAAGGGACACAATGTGGACACAAGAATACTACTCACATTTTAAGTTTGTATGGATTTGTATTACATTTTTAACTGTGGATTTAGACTTTCTGGGGTGAACAATAATGCAACAGCATAGCATGCATACATATTTTTTACAACAATACAGTTCTTTCATCTTCCTGGCAACAGTTCGGGGAATGCCCTTTGCCGTGTCCACCTGACAATGCTCCTCCTGTGAGGGTCATAAAAAAAAGAATTTTCTAAGTTTTTCGTGGAAAGTTTTCTCAGAGGGCCTGAGGGTGTTGTAGCAGCATATCAAAGGAAGAGTAGACTGATGCCACTCTTTTATCTTTATGTTATATATGACAAACAATTGAATACATTGGTGAAATGTTGGGGTTTTATAGGTTAGTTTAGCCCAGCATAACACATTAAAAGAGATTTGTTGTTCTGTAGAAGCGCTTGTTGATCTTTTTAGGCCTATAGTTGGATAGATAGATAGATAGATAGATAGATAGATAGATAGACAGACAGACGGACGGACGGACGGACGGACGGACGGACGGACGGACGGACGGACGGACAGACAGACAGACAGACAGACAGACAGACAGACAGACAGACAGACAGACAGACAGACAGACAGACAGATAGATAGATAGATAGATAGATGGATAGATAGTGTCCTGTACACACTGCAGACTGTGTCCAGCTCCTTTACAGTCAAAAACTTGATAGCAGATAAATTGTTATCTTTACACAATGCATAAAAACATACGCATGGTTGGTGAAATAGCCAAAGAAACTGCATTGTAAACCCAGTTTTTTGTTACAGTAATGTAATGTGGCCACAGTGTGCGTTGACTTCCATGTGATGTTGAGAGCTGACGGCTTTGGTATCGGGACGAGCTGCTGACACGCATTCCAATGTTCCAGAGTCTCGCAAAATCAATTAGGCTGATTGGTCTCAGCAACGACAATTTGTTACGTTGAACAGTAGAGTCTTTTCCCTCGCCGTAACTGAGATTTGGTGTGGCCTAAACAGCTGTTGCGAGGAATGTGTGTGGGAGAGAACGATCGGATGGAATGTGCATGATCATCACATTGACACATTTTGTTTCCAATATGTTGTTGACAAGCTGACGTGAACAACAAATTCAGTCACTGAGACATGAGGAGACAGCGTGACATGCGGTTAGACCCAATGATGATCCTGTTCTCCAGTCGGATTACCACTGAGAGCACAACATCGAACAATAGATTGAAACCTTTATTCGAAATGTGCTTCTACTGGCGGAGACAGATAGACAGAGTGTCCTGTAGACAAGGGGACGGCAAACACAAGAAAATTACATTTAAATTGCACGCTTACCTTTTCAACTGTTTGTCCCAAATCTTGTCCTGCATCATCTGTCACATATTTTGCATTTCTGAAAGACCGAGACCGCAAACTCATGACCGTCATAACTCACTTACTTTGAGTCCATGCTGTGCTAACTGCCCGGCTACAGCTGATGCAAATTGGTCACATGTTGAGTTGTTTGTCCAGGTGTTCTGGAGAACGGGATGTATTGCTCGGGCATGTAAAATCAACATTTTCTATATAAAAAAAAGACAGATAAACACATACATGCTACTGGGTTCTTAGGTCATTATACTGCTTTTAATTACAGGCTCCTGAATCATGACTTTATAGAAAGATAATGATGAAGAAATGCATGAGCTATTTTGCTGAAACTCTGACTAAGTGCTGAATCAGATGTAATTTAAGATCTGT
This sequence comes from Eleginops maclovinus, assembly GCF_036324505.1. NCBI lineage: Eukaryota > Metazoa > Chordata > Actinopteri > Perciformes > Eleginopidae > Eleginops > Eleginops maclovinus. The sequence continues at coordinate 20,730,149 of NC_086361.1, forward strand.
AAGCATCTTCACTGATATTGAAACCAAAACAGAGATTCTAGGAAACTTCTCTGCTTGCTCAACAGTGCAAAGAGAAACTGTAAGTTGCGGCCGAGGTGTCGGTCAAACTCACTGCTGTAGAGTAATTTCTTCAGTGAATACAGTCAATATAACTATATTCAAAAGTGATTCAGTCACTATTACAGTTTTTCTTATGTTTACATAAACTCCTATGAGCACTCAGAGTGTAGTGATGCATCCAAGGCCCTTACAGTAGACCACACACACACACACACACACACACACACACACACACACACACACACACACACACACACACACACACACACACACACACACACACACACACACACACACACACACACACACACACACACACACACACACACATGCATATGCAGTTATTTAGTAATAGACCATTAAGCAATCCTCAGTCTTACTGCTTCTACATGATTTACTACATCTTCCGTTGCAGTCTGAAAACCCACATGTTTTGACTGCATCTTGGTCAATAAACATAACACACACACACACACACACACACACACACACACACACACACACACACACACACACACACACACACACACACACACACACACACACACACACACACACAAAAGTAGTAGCTCAAATGAATTGGATTTTTCCTCGTTTACGTATGTAGTACTAAAAAAGTAATTTCTTAATCAAAGCTGGTAATGGTTTGGCTTATTTAAAAGTGAATTTGTTTGTAGGTTTCCTGCTTTCTTGACTTTGTATCTTCAAAGTTGATTGCACTTATTGTAAATCAATTTGGAAAAAGCTAAATCAAATGTAATGAAATGTAAAGATGTCCTAAGTTAGTAGATATTTCTTGTCATCTTTGACTGAATAATCAACAAATAACATAAATAAATGAGAACTCACACACATGTATAGACACACTAATAGAAAGAGATGATTTATTAACAAAAAAAGTGATGTTTTTTTTACTTTAAAGCCTGTGAAACACTGAATTCAGCTTGGTTTACTGGAAGTCATTGTTGGGGGTCGTCCTGAGGGGCGGGGCCAATTAGGGAGTCAAGGGTGATTGGCCAGAGCTGACTAGACTTGCCCTCAGACTGCACGCTGATTGGTCAAACCTCAGCTAGGTCCCGCCCACGGGTGGTGCCTTGAACCTGCTGTATGTTGAAGCGTTGCGTTCAACCAGTGTTGAGTTTAGAGGGTCTCTCTCTACCGGGGTGACAAGTCCGACCATTGGAGGGGAAATAACAGCCGACTGAAGTCATAAAAAAAAACCCACCACACTTTTCATCTCTTCACCAGTGGATACTTATCTCGAGCTGGAGTTTGGATTAACTTCGAAAAAGAACACTCTTTTTTAGTTTTTCTTTTTCATTTGCTTTAGAAAAACTCACAGAAGACAATGGGGTCCCAGGCATCCAAGGGAGATGTGGCCGCGGAGGCGAACGCTGCTGCCGCTGATGGTGCAGCTGTCAAAACCAACGGACAGGTAATTACCCTTTATTGCAATTTGATGCAACAGATGAGGTACGTGCAAATGGATAGAAGTTGATTTTCTCGTAGGAAACCATTAGTTTAAATGATTTAGTCGACGTTGAATCGATAAAACTTGAATGTGAGGACGTTTTGGGTAAGTCAGGTGGGGCTTTTTATTTAAGCATCGCTGTCTCCTGCTGATGGGTTAATCACAGAGAACCTAAAAAACAAAATGATATAGCGTCCTTTTTGTCCCGGTTTACTTTGTTTTTGTTCATTTATGTTTCTTTTAGACGGAGGTTTTACCCAATACCCAACGTGTTTGACAGTGCCAGGAATTAAAGGGGGAGGGGGTCGGGGGGCAGCGCGAGCGCACGTAGGCACCACTCCTCCCTGTTAGTCTGCACACCAATTTTGCTCATTTGACATCAAAATGTGTGAAAAAAAGTCCCATTTAATCATGCATTTCATTTTTAAAACACTTATTGCATGTTTTGCATTAATTTAATCAGATATTAATGACACAAAAAAAGACGTTACTTGAGTGTTAAAAGGGGAATTTTTATTTCAGGCTGGTTATTCTGGGTAAAAACTTCAATGGGAAGTGTTTTTCAGTATTCCATCGATGAGCTCCAGTCTTGTCTTTGTTGAGTCGATGTCTGTCTGGTACCTCAGGCGGTGTGTGCGGAGCTACTGCCGCCTATCGCGAGATTAGAGTACTGCAAGGCGTCGCCTCTGAGCCAAGAGACACGGTGGTTAATTGATGAGCACGACGATGCTGTGCAAAGAAATGAGAAATGCACATCTATAATCGCTCCTCTGTGTTTTTAAAACATGTGCACAGAGGATTTGATGTAATTCAAACATGAATTTCTCAGCTGTAGAAACTTATGTGTCAAAATATTTTTCAGGAGAATGGCCATGTGAAAACCAATGGTGATGTCTCCACAAAGACTGATGGCGACGCTGCCGCCACCAATGGCTCCGCTGAGGCAGCCAAGGAGCCTGAGGCGGCAACAGGAGACGCCATCGAGCCGGCGCCCGCTGCAGATGGAGAGGCAGCCAAACCAGAAGGCGAGGCTGCAGCCAAGGAGACCCCCAAGAAGAAGAAGAATAAGTTCTCCCTGAAGAAGTCCTTCAACTTCAAGCTGAATATGAAGAAGACTAAGAAGAGCGAGGCTGTGAAGGAGGAAGCTGCCGCCGCCGCCACCCCCGCCGAGGAGAAGCCAGCTGAGAACGGTGCCGCTGCTCCTGCGGAGGAGAAGAAGGAGGAGGTGAAAGAGGTGAAGGAGGAGGCTGCTGCTGCCGCCGCCACCGCCGAGGCCCCTAAAGCAGAGGAGGCTCCAGCTAAAGAGGAGGCCCCCAAGGCAGAGGAGGCCCCAAAGGAGGAAGCTGCCCCGGCCCCAGAGGCCACAAAACCAGCAGAGGAGAGCAGCTCGACCCCCGCTCCCTCTGAAAAGAAAGAGTGATTGTACGTTTATCTCACAATGAACTGGGTGAACTGTTTTTCAAGAGAGAGAGAGAAAATTTAAGAGTATATATATATATTTATATATATATGTGTATATGTATACATATGTATATGGATATATGTATATGTAAATATATACACATGTATGTGAGAGACTCCTTCGACGTGCCACTTTTTCGTCATGATAACAAGACGACAGACTAGATTCACTAGATCACTTCCCTGGTTACCGCTCGACATCTGGACCCGGACTGAGTTTTAGGCTGTGGGCTGGTCGCCGTGTGGGAATCTGGATTTTAATGGCTAGAAAGCGAGCTAATGACACCATGACGTATAGACGGATGGAGAGAGATGGCATCTTTTCCCACAAAATCTGCAAATCAAAGATGCCTCCTTTGCTGAAGGAATGAAGCTAGATAACATACTAGGACACCACCACCACTTGAAATGACTGTTCGCAAAAAAAAAATGAAATCAGAAAATTAAAGAGACTTGCCAACTTTTTACATTCCTATATTTTAACCCAAATTTGAAGTATTTTGTGGTGTATTATAGAGAACCATGTTAAAGATTCAGAGAAGCTATTACTTGTTTGTTTAAAGAAAAGAAAAAAAAATAGACAACTTTGATTTTTACCTTACTATGAAAAAAGAACACTTAAGCTTGCTATGTTCACTGTTGCGGTTTGATATGAAGCAGAGTTGTTTATCTGTCGTTTGTGAGCCTGAATCTGCTTTGTCTCTGTAAATACATTGGATTGATTTCTGTTCTTTATTTTGCTAATGTTGACAGATGTTACTGGTTTTATTGTAAAGTTGATAATGGTAAATAAATGTTGGTTACCTACACGTTTATGTGTCTTCATGGTCTTTCACATCATGCATTACATGTGTTATAAAGTACAATACTTCAATTGAGAGGGTCTAAAGCTTGTATATTATACGCTTTAATACAAATGTGGTGTTAACAAATACCTATAGCAGAGCTGCAAAGATTAGTCAACTAATGATTTGGTTGAAAAAAAACCATTTTGATAATTGGTTTATCAGTATTTTCATGCAAAAAGGACAAGAAATACAGTTTATATTCGATGAAATATTTAGATTTCCTCCTTTTTCTAGTTTATATGATATAAAACAGTATATTGTGGGGTTTTTGACCCACAAAACAAGACATTTAAATAAAATATTGACTTTCTATGACATTTAATTGCCTAATGATTAATAAAAAATACCAGACAGGGTAATCCATTTTGAGATATAAGGATTATTTCTGTTTTAGATTATATAAAACACAACATTTTGGGTTTTTGACTTAAAAAACATACATTAAAATATATCATCTTTGACTTTTTCTGAAATTTCATTGACATGAATCAAAAATAATAGGCAGATGAATCCAAAAGGAAAATAATCGTTAGTTGGAGCCCTACAGAAAAGTAAGTATACACAGTTAAATTCCTCCACTAATTGGACAATTGCAACTACACAGACACTGTTTAAAGGCAGATGCGTCATTAACTGACATCATGTATTGCTCTGGTGTTTGTGCTATAAGGCAATTGACAGGATATAGCAACTGTAAAACTTTAATTGGAGCAGCCTCACCACTTCCTTCTCATGTGTGTCCTCAAAACCCCAATTTTTAATAAGAGTATGCAGCTTTTAAAAGATTAAATAACACATTCTTCCTTTTAGAAACGAAGGGTTAATTAAAAAGCAATAAAATACAGGAGCAGAGAACACAGGAGTTTTCTTCTACAGCCTGGCTACTGCGAGCAAATTAACACGATGATCATTTTTCTGCCCGTGCTGCTGTTACACTACATTTCACCCTTTTAATTATCACCCTACAGTGGCTGTCATTCAGCACAATGACACAAATATGCCAAGAAAACGTCATGTTCTGATAGATGTGACATTAGCAAATAATTCTAACCCCATGGTTACAGTACAGAAAGAAATGTGTACATTACAGGGGGGGTAATAAAGTTTATTAGTGCCACTCATAAAATCTGAATGGCTAAACTCTGCATGACTTCATGTAATTATTGGACTGTGAATCACTCGGTCTTGGCTCGAAACAAACATGTCAAATCAGTTTAATTTATACTCGCAGATACCACAAATCACACATTTCCACTGGTGGAGGAAGTATAAAGATATTTCACTTGATTAAAAGTTGTAATATTAGGCAAGGCCAGTTTATTTATAAAGCACCTTTCGACACAAGGCAATTGAGAGTGCTTTACCAAACTGAAGGACATTAAGAGCATAAGACATAGTGCAGCAGAAACATATCACAAAATGGCATTTATAAACAGTTATTAAAATGAATATGAATAAAAGTTCACTGTTAAATAAGAATCGTTCAATTAAAAGCAGCGACAAAAAGAAAAGTCTGGATTTTAAAGTAGTAAGAGTAGCAGCGCACCTGCAGGTTTCTGGGAGTTTGTTCTAGATATTTGCAGCATAATAAGTGAACCATGTTTAGCTCTGACTCTGGGGACACAGAGAGATGACCCGTCCCAGAAGACCTGAGAGCTCTGGATGGTTCATAATGTAGCAGGAGAACAGAATAAACCAGTCAATGCTTTATAAACCAGCTGCAGTATTTTGAATTCTTTGACAGACAGGAGTAAAAACCTCAGAACTACTCTGATGTGATCCACTTCCTCAGTGGTGGTGGTGAGCGGCATTATGAAAAAGCTGCAGCCTTCTAATAGATGCTTTAGTGAGACCTGTACGTTACACAGGAAAAGTGTTACAAGTCATAAATCTGCATTACAAATCATACTCCAGTAAAACTACAAAAGCATCAACATTAAAATGAACTTTGAGCAGTGAAAGTATTCATTATGCAGTAATGACACGATAATGTTAAGCCTTCATTAATGTGATTTTGAAGCTTGTAAAGGTGGAGATCTTTTTAATACTCATCATGCTGAAGACACTATATTTCATCAGTTTAAGAGAGCTGACTTCATTGATAATAACCTCAATCTGCAACTATCACACGTAATAAAAAAGTACAATAATACCGTTTAAATGAAATGTAGTGGAGTAAAGTATACAGAAGCATAACATTTAAGTATTAATGACAAGTACAAGTGCCTCAAATCATACTGGAGTCACTTTATAGTAGTTCAAATCTACCTCGAGGGCCTTTACAATCTGCAGCATGCCCTCTGTCCTCAACCATAAAAAGACATTCATTATTTAACAACACAGACAACGATCCACCACTAATATTGAACACAAAAGACATGTAGCCTACGTTAACTGATATGAGATTAGGTGTCAAAGTATCCCTTGCAGCACGTCACATGGATCAGTCAGTGATTCCCCATGAAACAAGACTCACTGAAGGTGATTGGTTTGGAGATAATTGAACACACCAGCACGGCCATGTTAGCTCCAATGACCCCTGGCCCTCTATTAGTCTTATGGCCCTGAGATCAGCACCATTACCTCCACCCCCCCCCCCCCCCCCCCTCCACCCTCATTCACATCTACAGTATTTCTTCCGTTGGACAAACTGAACGCAGCAGTCCTGCTCTGGGTAAACTGACCTAGTTTACATGGTGATATGATGAGTTGAGACTGGAGCTACATTCGGACCCAGACAATTATTTAAACAGAAATGTGGCTCTGCATTGACACAGCTCTCTGCCTCCTGAAACAGGTAATTTCTTAAGCTCAAACATTACATTTTTATGATGATAAGTGTCTTTAAGAAGAGCAAAATCATACCTAAATTGTATAAATCTTCCACATACAGCTTACACACAAAACATGTACATTAAAGTGCACAATATCAGCATTTAAATACATCCTCCAGTTGTTTTGATTACCTCTACATCCTTTATGTTTTGTTTGCATTGTGCATACTATACATGTCATTGATCTGCATTTCTCTCTCAGCCATGACAGGTCTGCAGAGATTTGGACGCTACAGTCGAACACATGTGAGCTAACACCGTCACCCGGTGGCTAATGTGTGAAGTGGCCCCCACATGTTCACCTATTGTCTGTTTTCACAATATGCCTGCATTAATATGCATAATCAACCTCATTGTGTACACTATGAACATTTTACGCTTTCAAATTATCTTTATATTTATCTTGGTTTTAAAATGGAATGAATTTGGCAAGGATATGCATTATGTTTATGTCCCTGTCTGTCATCATGTGCAACTTTTGAATGGACAAAAACACTTGACTTATTTTATCATAGCTTGCAAATGGCATTTTAGTCTTTTTTAGGGTGCCTTCAGACCAGTAATGGAGGACAGAGGCTGCCAAAATAACAGACAAATGCATAAATGACTTGATGAATTAATTAAAATGACATCACATGTACCAAAAACAATGTTAAAAATGCATGTCTGCATCAAGTACATCATTTATAAATTAATTCATATTTATTTTTCTAATAATATATATATTTGTTGTTGTTGGCATCTTACTTTCACCCATAATCTGGCCATGGACAACTGCTGTCGTTAAATTGACCCTAAACTCATTCACAATTCATGTCTTGATCAATCAGAGCTGGCCTTCTCAAATGGAATAAAATCAATTTAGAAAAAAATATATACAGAAATAAAACCTATGCTTCCACGATAATCTGCCCAGATAATTAAACATTCTCATTGTCCATCAAACAATTTTGACTATGCACTTCAGGAATCTACTACCACAGCTTTTCTCCCCTCATCTGTCATGCTTTTGTGTGTCGCAGGGTGGAAAGATTTGGTTGTGCATCCCTGGGAGACAATTAATCATCCTTTAATTCTTAAATATCCATATGCATACTTCAGTGTCCTCATAAAGTGCATTACATTGGTATGACACTAAGCCCCAGAGAGAGAAGAAGCTTCTCATGTATTCAATCAAATCAGAATACATTACTATTAATGCTGGGGACTTCAAATTACAACACCATCTCTGCATCATTGACTTTAAGACAAAACCCCTGCATTTCTGCACCAGTCTAGACACTGTCTAGTTGTAGCTGCAACCTCGGGGGTGCCTGTTTGTAATCACCGGCGCCTCCCATCCGGGCGGGTGTTCGCCTCTGATTGGTAGAAGGAGCTCCGCGCTAGTTGCCTGGTGAAGAGCAAGAGGAACCAGTGGACACCAATGTGCTAATTGGTGTAAAATGGCGCTGTCTCAAGGAACAAAGAAAAAAGTTTGCTATTACTATGACGGTAAATATATCAATTAAATCATCAGTTTTGTTATTATTGAAGCTTCCGTAAAGATGCGTAGAATATTTTTACACGCACGATTTAAAAAGATGTGCAGCACGACTAGCCGGTGCTAGCAGGCTAACCGTAGCTTCCTCCGTTGGTTAAACAGTGTGATTTAGCTACTTGCTATGCTATGCTAGCTGTTAGCTTCAAAATGACCCGGTGTTTATCTCGAATTCTCTAATAACAACAACAAATGTCCTTACTTCGTTCAACGCTGTAATTTGACTGTGATGTCTTTATGTAAGAAAACGTGGCTATACTGGGACCAGATAAGTCGTTAATTTACCCGGTGCTTATCTCACAAATGTTACCCCAAATTCCTACCAACTTCCGAGAAGTGAGGACCAATGCGCCGGGGTTCAGTTTCGGTATTAAGGAACGTTTTTCTTGTAAATAAGGGATATTATGTTATGCAGAAACAGGCACAATATGCAAGTCCAAACACTGTATGATGGAAACTAAAAGTGTGGTGGTTAATGTTGAGTTAGACGGTTGTATTAATTTGGGTTTTGGATGTTTTAGCTTTAGTCGGTGTGCCTAAAAAGAATATGATAACTCATTGTGAAACGTCTGGTCCTTGACCCCTATCTCACCTTTTGAGAAACCTATATTTTCAGTAGCATACAGTCACAGTTCAGCAAATTGATCAATTAAACCAGATTGTATTTTCCCAGATGTTATTACGTTAGTGTTCAGAGTGTAATATGCAGTTTATACGATTGCAGATAAAAAAGGCACATTTTTAAATGAAGTTTGTCATGAATGCAACATTTTCTGTTTGTTTTTCTCTTTCCAAGGGGATGTGGGGAACTACTACTATGGTCAGGGCCATCCCATGAAACCCCACAGGATTCGCATGACTCACAACCTGCTACTCAACTATGGACTGTACAGGAAAATGGAGATCTATGTGAGTTATAGCTCTCCACACAAAGCCCAACACTCACAACCTTACACTTTATCTTTTGTTCAGAGAATATTACTCTGTCATTTTGAAAGTTGTTTAAACATAGTGTGACATTTATAAAATTACTATCATGGGTGTAATGATACACATATTGATCATTAACCATTCAGTTAGTTTGATAGTGTGAAACACAATTTCACAAGAGTAGGATTTCCACCAAGAACACATTGGAAGTTACTTGGTTCTGACTGTAAAATGTGTATTAATTATTGATGGTTTTTGACTCTGAAGTGGGTATTTTTAACACTTTCGCATTTAAATATTTGCATAAGGAACGAGTGAACAGTTATGTGGTTGGATAGATAGATAGATAGATAGATCTAGAGCTTCCTTGTGACAGCATCAGCAGGTTATCAGGCTTTCAAAAATACACAGTAATGTATAGAAATGATTGCTACAAAACATATGGAATTAAATCCGATGAGTTGTTGTTTTTTTTTTACATAGAGACTTGCAAATAAAACATTATACAGAATCAGACAAACACAATGACTACTGACAAACAGTAAAGAGTTAAAGCCGTCACGTTCTTTCTGCTCATGTTCCTGTGTGTTTCCAGAGACCACACAAAGCCAGTGGCGAGGAGATGACCAAATACCACAGTGACGACTACATTAAGTTCCTGCGGTCCATCCGGCCGGACAACATGTCTGAGTACAGCAAACAGATGCAGAGATGTGAGTGTTTGTCGTTTCATCCATTGGTCCCTGAAGTACTCCCTCTGTCTCACATATTTTAAATCTATGTCTTTGTTTTCTCACAGTCAATGTCGGAGAGGACTGTCCGGTGTTTGATGGTCTGTTTGAGTTCTGCCAGCTCTCAACAGGTGGATCTGTCGGTAAGTTTTCCCACTATAACTCCCACAATCCCTCTGGAGCACCAGCGTCATACAGGAGGCACATTAGTGACTGTGCAAGGACTAAACCTGACGTTAAAGTCTAGTCAAAAGTGGTTTCCAAGTCATCTTAAATAAGAGTTATTCATTTTTTACTATAATGTCTTGGACTGAGGTCACAGGTTTATTTTAACCACCTGTGTTTCTTCATTACATAATCTTGCTGGTATTTTGGCCCATTCCTCCATGCAGTTCTCCTCTAAAGCAGTGATGTTTTGGGGCTGTCGCTGGGCAACACAGACTTTCAACTCCCTCCAAAGATTTTCTATGCGGTTCAGATCTGGAGACTGGCTAGGCCACTCCAGGACCTTGAAATGCTTCTTACGAAGCCACTCCTTCGCTGCCCTGGCGGTGTGTTTGGGATCATTGTCATGCTGAAAGACCCAGCCACGCTTCATCTTCAGTGCCCTTGCTGATGGAAGGAGGTTTTCACTCAAAATCTCACGATACATGGCCCCATTCATTCTTTCCTTTACACGGATCAGTCGTCCTGGTCCCTTTGCAGAAAAACAGCCCCAAAGCATGATGTTTCCACCCCCATGCTTCACAGTAGGTATGGTGTTCTTTGGATGCAACTCTGCATTCTTTCTCCTCCAAACACGACGAGTTGAGTTTTTACCAAAAAGTTCTATTTTGGTTTCATCTGACCATATGACATTCTCCCAATCCTCTTCTGGAGCATCCAAATGCCCTCTAGCAAACTTCAGACGGGCCTGGACATGTACTGGCTTAAGCAGGGGGACACGTCTGGAACTGCAGGATTTAAGTCCCTGGCGGCGTAGTGTGTTACTGATGGTAGCCTCTGTTACTTTGGTCCCAGCTCTCTGCAGGTCATTCACTAGGTCCCCCCTGTGTGGTTCTGGGAGTTTTGCTCACCGTTCTTGTGATCATTTTGACCCCACGGGGTGACATCTTGCGTGGAGCCCCAGATCGAGGGAGATTAGCAGTGGTCTTGTATGTCTTCCATTTTCTAATAATTGCTCCCACAGTTGATTTCTTCACACCAAGCTGCTTACCTATTGCAGATTCAGTTTTCCCAGCCTGGTGCAGGTCTACAATTTTGTCTCTGGTCTCCTTTGACAGCTCTTTGGTCTTGGCCATAGTGGAGTTTGGAGTATGACTGTTTGAGGTTGTGGACAGGTGTCTTTTATACTGATAACGAGTTCAAAAAGGTGCCATTAATACAGGTAACGAGTGGAGGACAGAGGAGCCTCTTAAAGAAGAAGTTACAGGTCTGTGAGAGCCAGAAATCTTGCTTGTTTGTAGGTGACCAAATACTTATTTTACCGAGGAATTTACAATGAATTCATTAAAAATCCTACAATGTGATTTCCTGGATTTTTTTTCTCATTCTGTCTCTCATAGTTGTTCTAGATTAGTGCTATATATCTGAAGTTGATGTTTAATTTTCTCTGTTACTCTTTCTTGTAGCCGGGGCTTTGAAGCTGAACAAGCAGCAGACAGACATCGCCATCAACTGGGCCGGAGGACTCCACCACGCCAAGAAGTCGGAGGCCTCGGGTTTCTGCTACGTCAACGACATCGTCCTGGCCATCCTCGAGCTGCTCAAGTAAGCGGCTGCCTTCCTTTGATTGTATTCTGGGCCCCAAACGATTTTAAATTGTACAGCTTTATTTCGAATGCACACAATTAAACGCTTCTTTCTGCTCCAAACAGGAGAATGTTCATAAACTGCATTTTCTTCTTCTCCAGGTACCACCAGAGAGTCTTGTACATCGACATCGACATCCACCACGGTGATGGGGTGGAGGAGGCTTTCTACACCACAGACAGGGTCATGACCGTCTCTTTCCACAAGTATGGAGAGTACTTCCCCGGCACTGGAGACCTGAGGGTGAGTTCATTTGTTCTAATTCCCTTTTAAGATGTTCTGTGTACCCTTTCACAAAGTAGTAAATGATATCTCCTCTGAGTGCAGGACATCGGAGCTGGAAAGGGAAAGTACTACGCCGTAAACTACCCGCTCAGAGACGGGATTGACGATGAGTCGTATGAAGCCATCTTCAAACCTGTAGGTGCTTTAATTCAGATGCTACGTTATCAATCACTCTTTCTCCGAGCATGTGTGTTAATGTTTGTGTGTGTGTGTGTGTGTGTGTGTGTGTGTGTGTGTGTGTGTTAGATCATGGCTAAAGTCATGGAGATGTACCAGCCGAGTGCGGTGGTTCTCCAGTGTGGAGCGGATTCTCTCTCTGGAGACAGACTGGGCTGCTTCAACCTCACCATCAAAGGTATCACCAACAGCTGCTGAATGAATCAAACAATGAACTCTCCCAAGAACATGCAGAGGATTTACTGTGTGTGTTCCTCCAGGCCACGCCAAATGTGTGGAGTACATCAAGAGCTTCAACCTCCCCCTGCTGATGCTGGGGGGGGGAGGCTACACCATCCGAAACGTGGCACGCTGCTGGACGTATGAGACGGCCACCGCCTTGGACTGCTCCATCCCCAACGAGCTGCCCTACAACGACTACTTCGAGTACTTCGGGCCCGACTTCAAGCTGCACATCAGCCCGTCCAACATGACCAACCAGAACACCAACGAGTACCTGGAGAAGATCAAGCAGCGGCTGTTTGAAAACCTGCGCATGCTGCCTCACGCCCCCGGGGTCCAGATGCAGGCCATCCCCGAGGACGCCCCCCACCCGGACAGCGGGGACGAGGAGGAGGAGGACCCCGACAAACGCGTCTCCAGTAAGAGACTTGTTCTTCCCACTCTAAAAAAAAAACTGACTTCATTGGGCTGAGAAATGACCTCAAAGTATCTCTGTGTTTCAGTCCGGGCCCACGACAAGAGGATAGCCTGCGAGGAGGAGTTCTCCGACTCTGAGGACGAGGCGGAGGGGCAGGGAGGAGGCCGCAGGAACGCAGCCAATCACAAGAAGGTGAAACGAGTGAAGAAGGAGGAGGAGAAGGACGGAGAGGAGAAGAAAGGTGAGACTTACTGACGAGCTCTGTTGGATCTTTCTAGATAGAAAATACTGTGATCATGACTCGTGTTTTTCTGCATTTTAGAAGTGAAAGAGGAGGAGAAGGAGGAGGAGAAGATGGACACCTCGGGGTAAGAGAGTTACACATCACATACTAAGTAGTGTTTTCTGATATTTGCAGCACACTACACAATGACTTTTGCTCTTTTTATACTAAACAAATGAAGACTGAGCTATATAAGTTACATTTGAAGAGTAGGAATGGTCAAAGCATCGATGTACGTGTGGTATTTGTTGCTTAAACTCCTCAATCGTTGCGTTTCAGACCAAAAGAGGAGGTGAAGACAACCTGACACCTGAGCAGAAATGGTTGGTGGATCCGACTCCTCCGTCCTCCTGCTGCAGCGAGAGGACCTCCTTTTTATATTCAACGCAAGGTTGTAAACCCCACCCGACTGGAGCGTAGCGTAGTGTAAAACAAACGACACAATTCCTTCTTCCCCCGCTGCTGCTGCTGTGAAACAAGGGCTGCTTTACTGTGAAGGAAAGCGCTCCACGTATTCCTGCTCCTATCATGGTGATCCAGATTTAAATACCTGCATAGATGTAATGATTCCTACGTGCTAAAAACAGCTTATTTTTAAATACCGATTAATGATGCTGTTAGAAAACCCAGCCTTCGACCATCCATCCATCTTCTCCCGCTTTTCCGTCAGGGTCGCGGAGGTAACAGCTCCAGCAGACCATCTGTGTTTATTTCCCCACGAGTGCATGTTTGAAACGACCCTGCCTTTAAGCATGTCCACACTGCTCCCCATCTCTTCTCAGTAACTTATTTTAAATCCTGAAGAAAGGTCGCCCTTCTGCGTATCCTATTTTATTTCCTCCTGCTTTGTGTGTGTGTGGAAGTGTGAATGGTCGTGAAGCCGCTCGGAGGATTATGTTATGAAGCGAGTGACTTGTTTTAGATATTTTGTACCAGCAGACGTGAGAGGGGGCTTCATGTTGTTTGGAGTTTGAAATGTGAAATGTGCATTATCATAAATTTGTAATAAAGAAATAAGGAACTGATCAATTGTTCTTCCTCTGATTAATTCATACACCCTTAAAAGAAAAAGAAAAACCAGTTTTGTTTCAGAGGATTGAGGATTCTGGTTTCTTTGGATCACAATTCATTTTTGTCAGTCGGTATATCTTTAAATTTGATCAGGTTAATTTAGTATTTACACGTGACTTCTAGTGCCTGCATGTTGGTTTCTTTGGGAGTTCTACTTCCATGGACATACTTTCCTGGGGGAGGAGCAGCACTGAACTTTGTAAATGATTTAAATGTCATTAAATAAGATGAGGTGTATAAAACAGAGCCCACGTCTTTACAGGGGGCATTAGAATTAGCTAACCCTCGTATACAATGAATTTGAGTTCTGTAAAATTGATCTACTATACTTCCATTAGTGTATAATAGGTTAGTGGTAAATATTATGGTATGCCACTGTCGAGTAATAGTATAGGGCGGTACTTATCGGACCTCCTCCAGCCCTACACCCCTTCTCGGAGTCTGCTCTCCATTCCCCGTACTCACCTCCGAACAGGTGGTGTCAGGGCGGTCATTAAAGCCTCACCTCTTCACCATGGCCTTTGACCCCTAACCCACCACAGTCCACCTTGCCTCCACTCCCACTTATATTTGTCCTTCATTATTTGCCCTATTTTGTTTTTTTGCCCGTCCTTACACCATGTACGGCGCCCTTGGGTCCGATGAAAGGCGCTTTAAACATGTAATCTATTATTATTTGGGGTGTTGAGGGCCACTCACAGTAAAACATACAAAGGTCTGGGCCCTTCACTAGAGCTGAGGTATATTGCTTCAAGTTAAGTTATAAGTTAGCAAAATCTATCAAATGTAGGTTCATTATGCTTGATACTGAACCACAGCTCTCCATAGGGTTTCATTTATGTTAGCAGCTCATTCCTTACAACAGAAGCCTCAGACTGATTATAATAAGTGGAAATATGAAGGTATAATATAATTGACTGAATTTATTTGAGAAGTCGGCTTCTTAACGCATAAATACTACTGTGTAATATAGGTGTACATATATATTTAAGAAGGACAACATAAGGTAAGCACAAGACTCATACTTTTGGAAGTCGAAAATGTAAGCTATATATTATTACAGAAAGCTTTTAATAGAAGGCTTCGTTTTAAGATGACTACTACAGAGTGTTCCCATGTGAAAGAATGACCACTGGTTGCATAAATCACAGACACAGGTTGATCTCAGTAATTTTATGGTGACTTGAGGTGGAATGGCTTACAACAGAAAATATATCAACTCAAATTCCACTTCTGCGTAGAATCGGATTAAATAGAGCCGGGAATCAGGGAGTGTGGGGATTTGAAGTCCAGTCACGATAAATCCGCAGATCCAGGGTTAGAAAAAAAAAAGGACTTCTGATCCCACCGAAACAGACTCCAAGTGATGTTAGAAAAATGACTTAAAAAACCCCCGTCAGACCGAGACCTGAACGAGGGCGAGGCGGTCGACTGTAAATGCTTCAGTCCTCTGGGTCGGTGCGATCCGTCTGTTTATGCCTCCAGCTCAAAGTCAAAGTACTGTGGGTCAAAGTAATGAATCCTAGTGTATCCGTCCTCTCCTCCACTGCTGTAACTGTGGACAACGAGCAGGAGAACAGTTAGCCACGACTCACACACACACCACACACACACACCAGTGGGTGTCTCTGGGTGCTTCTTACCTCTTGCCATCAGGGTGGAACGCCACGCAGTTGATGGGTCCGAAATGACCTTTGACTCTGCCGAACTCCTCTTCATAGGCAGCATGGAAGAACCTGAGGGGGGAGGGGAAAGCAAGGTTAGAGCCTCAGTCTGAATGTCACTGGGGAATTTGAAAATGGGACCACAGTAGGTTTAACAGCAAGAGTAAACCCAAGGATAAAGAACGAGTAAAAACACAGCTTTACGTTAAAAAATCTGCGTCTCTGATCTATCCAGATGTCTGATGAGAAAACATTCATCCAGGTGAAATAACTGGAAATAATATCGACTAATGACAGCTTCATTAACAGGTATGTTTTTTTTAGACATTTTAAAGCTTAATGTTATGCATTTTACTTTAAATTTTAGGATGAGTCTCTTTAAGTATTCTTTATCTCACCTGGCCTCAAACTTGCCGATCCTGGTGGAAGTCGTGGTGACCTCCATGGCCTCCTGTCCACCTCCCATCACCACCTGAAGCAAACGCACGTGGAGTGTTAACAGTCAGTGATGGTACAAACCTTCTTTTCATTTGTAGAAAGCACACAATCCAACTTGTTTTGCATGAGTAATAATGGATATAACACAGAGATTAAAATAACTGTAGGGTTTGCTAATGGAGCTGCCAGTGTCTCACAGGCTTTGCACATTTTACTGCAAAGAAAAAGGCTTGCAACATTAATGGAATCCCTTTTCAGACGAGGCACGGGATTTTATTACTAGGAAGTTAATCTCACGAGACCACCATCCGACATTCAGGGACGCATAACTTACATGATCCATGATGGGGGAGATGGCAGCAGAGTTGACGGGTCTCTCTGTCTTAAAGGTCTTGATGTGATCCATAGTGGAGGAGTCAAACAGCTGAGAGAAACACAGAGTATGATACCAGTCAACAGACAGGTCAGGGTTAGAGTCAGACTACAGGGCAGAGTATCGGAGAGCTCGTGGTGGAACCCGCAGAGGGGACAGTGCTGTACCTTGGCGGTGTTGTCCTTGGAGGCGCTGATGAACATGGTGAGGTCCACTGACGTCTGGAGGTCGTTGATCTGCTTGGTGTGCTCCTTGACCTTCTTCAGGATCTCTCCAGACTGACCAGAAACAAACACGGTCAAATTAAAGATTGAGAATAAAACAAGGTGCATTTTCACTGAAGGAATCTGTGCTCCATATTCGTACTCCCTTCAATTAACCCTATTGTTGTTCTTGCCCTGCAGCTTACGCCACATAACCACCGTTTGTTCCATCCCATATTTTCCCGGTAAAGTGTGTGTCCTACCTTGGCGCTGAACTGGTTGAACTCTCCGTTCTCGTGTCCTGCGATGACGAACTCGCCCAGAGGCCCCCACACAGCGCTGGTGATCTTATGGTCAGCGCACGGTAACGACAGGTAGGGCTGGTTGTCCTCTGCAGGGACAGATGGGGGGAGGGATTTATTTACTATACCACCGAGCACAGATCAATACACTCCACCTCAGTGCGACTGTCAAAGGTCATAGAATGAGAACGGAGCTAGATGCAGCTGCTTTGTTTCCTTAGTCTAGCTGCCACGTTTAATTCAACTACTTCTTGATAAATGGCAGGAATAGACACGTGTGTGCATCGTGGGGCGCGTGTACCAATCTGCTGTGGGTCCCTAAGGTCGAAGAAGTTCAGGAAGCACTGGTAACCCATCTGCTTGTCTGTGGAGAACATGATGATGTTCCCGCTGAAGTCGAAGCCGCACGTCCTGACAGCAGAGTTGGTTTCCAGCAGAGCCAGCTGTTTACCTGGGAGACACACAGGGGTGAGGATCAACAAATTCAAACTACTGGAGAATGTAAACTCTGATACTGAAGGCAGAGAGAAGTCTCATAACTAACTGACTTTGGGAATTGATAAACACTTTATTGTTTCACTGCAGCTTTTCTTACTCACCGGTCTGACAGTCCCACAGTCGACAGCTGTTGTCGGCTGATCCTGTCAAAACGTTTTTAGTGTCCCCTGAGAGAAGACAGGTTAAGGAGCCCAACATACAGTAGGATGAATCTCTATAGGGACATTCAGGTGTTAGCAATACGGGTGATTACAATAACAATAATAAACACATATATTAGTTTGAGTTGAAACATAAACAAGTGTAGCTCTTGGAAAAGGATACAGTCACAGTCCACACACCACACGGCTCCTGTGTGTCCATTGTAGGTGCCGAGCCTCTCTCCATTCACAGAGTACCAAACGTTGGCTACCTACAGGGACACGTCACAAAGGGTTTAACAAAACCAAATATGCAGGTGTAAGAACATCATGGCACGACATATTTCATTGATTATTATCTTACTGTGTCTTTAGCGACAGAGAAGAGCAGGTCTCCCTCTCTGTTGTACTTTATTTGAGTGATGGACCGCTCGTGGCCCTGTAGCAGGATGGGTCTCTGTGGAGGGAGCAGCACAGGGTAGTGTTATAAAAAACATGGGTCAAATGTCTAAGAAAAATAGAGGATACAAGTATATAAATAACAAAAATAGATAATATTGGTAAAAAATATACATTTTATTTAGAGAGCTTGCTACAAAATGTACTAAAAGGCACTTAACGTGTACATGTAATATAATACCAAATTATATTTATATAATATTGGTAATAATATAATAATAATACATTGTTTTCATATAGTTTTGATAAAAGCAGTATAATATTAATAATAAATAAAAAATATAGAGAGCTTTTAAAAAAAAAGGTACTTAGCTTGTACATTTTTAATCACGTAAAGATCTTTTTTTTATTGTCCAATTATTCTAATATAATGTACAGTTCAGTTCGAACGGTCATGAATACTTACGTAATATTAGTAAAGGTAATATAATAATAACACTAATACATTATATTTGATATATGATATTGGTAAAAGTATTATAATAACATTCAATAAAAAAAATACTACACTTTATGTATAGAGAGCTTTAATAAAGGTACTAAATGGCACCGTCCTTGCATTTGCTTATTTAAAAACACCGGATCATCATCTTGCATCAACACGCAGCTAACAGCAGCTCTGATGTTAACGGAGGCTAATATGGAAGCTAACGTTAGCCAGGGTGGATATGCTAACTGAACCGGGGCTAACTATCTCAACAAACTGAATGTCTATTATTCTGAGCGACCTCTAAAATGCAGGAGATGGTCATGAAGAAATGTACTAACCATTTTTGTCAGCAAAGTGTCGCCAATCGGTCCAGTATTTTATCTGCGCCTCGCGTAAAGAGAGAAAAGATGAACACTCGTGTTTCAGGCGCCGGAGACGCGGCGGAAGAGGAAGGTGACGTATTTCCGGTGCAGAACGGCAAGAAGGAATTAGCGCGCCCCCTGGTGAAACACTCCAATCCAGCATGTCGTATACAGACGATCAGCACGCCAAATACCTTTTACTATAAATACAATGTTTAAATGGTTTGAAAAAGGGCAATCAAATATGTATTGATTTTACCAGCGAAATTCTGTATACGTATAATGTATAAGAACATTTACAAATCCTATTTTCTTGTTTTGTTTAATATTTTCCTTTGAATGCTTAATTGAACCCTTTTGAATTATATTTAGAGTAAAAAATAAATCTGATACTTAGAAATTCAATTACACTCATAAGGGGATTTATTCCCTGTGAACGATGTACGCAATAGTTTATTTTCTTATAATGGTAATTATATTTTTCGTCTACTTTTCTTAGTTCTGTAGTTGCCCCCGGCACATTCAAATGTTTGTCTTTATGCACCATTTCTATACAAGAGCTTAAAGTATCTACAAAATTATTACATTATTTTCAACAGGAATTGTGGTCTAATGTGCATGAATGTTAGAAACTGACAGATTATAAAATGGATATCCAAAGACACATGCTAAGGTTGTTGTCTTCCTCACACTGAAAGAAGCATTTACACAAAGCCAACCAGCAACGCAAATAAACACTGTTACATCCTTTATTAACAAGAAACAAAAATATACAGGGCCAGATAAAAGTACTGCAAAAGACAAAATAAGGAAACATCTTTGGTTCCTTGTCACGGTCACTGAACCTCCACACCCCCCACAGGAGCAGAGGCACAGCGAGTCTGATCTGTGGGACGATGAAGAAGTACGTTTGGAAATGACTGATTCTACAAGATGCTACATTTTAAGAAATACATAAGAATGTCTGAAGATAAATTGACATGTTTGTGTCAAACTACAATTCAAAAGTCCAATAACATTTCCTCTACTTATGGCTCAGTCACTGCTCCATGTCAAACACTCCGCTCAACCGAGAGGCGATTAACAAGGTTTAATCCAAAGCAAAGATAAGGATCTGCTGTGAGATATGTAGTCTGTTTATACAATACATCCATGCAGGACAGTGGAGATCATGAGTTTACATTCTCAGCGAAGTGCCTGTCGAGTTGAGACTGCCACAGAGTAAAAACCAAAAGGCAAGCGTTGCATAGAGGTCCTTGAACATTCTCGAGTTAAAACCTGATTACAAGCTACTGCAATTATCAGGGCTGAGAGGACACACACACACACACACACACACACACACACACACACACACACACACACACACACACACACACACACACACACACACACACACACACACACACACACACACACACACACACACACACACACACACACACACACACACACACACACACACACACACACACACACACACACACACACAGCTTAATGATGCTAACAACAAATGAGCTCTGATAGGCTAGGAATGAAAATGTTGGTCCTAAAAGTAACACGTTTTCAAAATGAATAAAAAAACGGCTTTATTTTTAGTGGTGATACATTTCAATAATAATGATCAAACAATAAATACAGACCACACAAACGAACGCTGTGGAAATGAAGAAGTGTGATACGAACAAAAACAAAATGTCTCCTCAAAAAGGTCTACAAGAACTGAAAACGTGTAAAACGGGAGGAAAACCCAGAAATGTCCGTTAATAATTATGAAGAATTCTATATTATATATATGTTACTATGATTTGGAGAAGATAGGGACGTTATTTGCTTCCTAATACAGAAAAGAACTGGAAAAAACACTAAATTAGAAGCTATGAATCACACACCTTCATAGCACATTGCGAGGACACGCACACACACACACACGAACACACACACAACCTCTGATGCCCCCTCTTGTCACATTCCTGCCTAGCTTGTGTCCTCCCGAGCAGCTCTGTTATAACGTTGCCGTGCAGTTCTGTGTTTGAGTCAAAAAGGGAATGTGTATTCAAACAGCGAAACAGACGGATATTACTGGAGCCTTCATATAAAAAAGGGAAGTCTTGGTCAAGTTGGAGAAAGATGAACAGAACTTGAAACGTCTCTGGGATTTATTTGTTTGGATTCAGTGCAGGTTGTGTACTGGAAGCTGTGTTTCAAACACTAACAGCAGCACGTGGTAGCGCTAATAGCATGGAGTAGCTAATGTTTCCTGATAATGAACAAGACTGATAAACTGATTCGGGGGGAAATTAGGTTATTATAAAACCTGTAAATGCTTTGATTGAACAGTGATCTTAACGAGGGGTTTCACAGTATTGGAGCTATGGTGACTGACCGATGAGGCATCTTCTCATCGCCGTCTTAAAGCCTGCAGTGCATGCTGGGAGGAGACAAGTTAAGCTTGCTTTCTGATCTGTTTCTGGACCAGTGTTTAACTTCAGCTTCTTCCAGCAAAGGAGGAAGCGGGCGGGGGGGGGGCTAGCAGGCTGGTGGCTTATTGTAGGGGGGGGGGGGTTTGACGCTGCTTTGCTTCATTCCTGTGCAGCGACAGACAGAGCCTTAGCTTCCTCTAGCAGAGCGTCTGTTCCAGTTCTGGCTCACAGTGGCAGGAGTGGGAGCAGTGGGGGGCGTCCGGGACATGGAGAGAGTCTGTGGGTGTGGGAGAGGGGGAGTCGGTCCCTGGGTCGGAGGCGGTGGTGGTTACTGCTGCGCCTCCCTCTGGACAACTGAGGTTCTGGACCTTCTTGTTGAGCTCGTTGCGCTCCACTTTCAGAGCCCGACGCAGCTTCTCCAGCCGCTGGACTTTACCCTGAAGAGCCTCGAAGTCACGGTCCCGCACAGATTTCTGTACAACACAGGTATAGAAAAGTCAGAAACAAAAACAGTTTTTGCAGCTAGATGATATACAAGCACTAAGTAATACTACAATTCAAGTCATGAGATCCTACAGGCGGGAAGACAGGAATTAAAATACCCAAAATATAGTAAATAAGTCCATTTTATTCAGCGGGAAGGAGCATTTCTGTTCAGAGTGTGACAATAAAACAAATTGTACCTCCTCTGCCATCTCCAGCAGAGCCTTGTTGCTGCTCTCCCACCTGGAGCGATACATGGCCGTCTCCTTCTCCAGCTTCTTGATCTTTTTAGTCATCTGTTCATCAAAGGAAATAAAACCGTCACATCCAGCAAATTGTAGACACAAATCCCCCCTCCCTGTATCATACACTCCCCTGGACTCCTCACCTTCTCCATCTCCTGTTTGAATGTGGTGAAGACCTCGTTGCTCTTGGACAGCGTGGTCTGAAACTCTTCAAACTTCTCTGTGTACAGTGAGAGCTGCAACGACAGGAGGGATCAAGTTAGGATGCAAACGGTATAAAGAAAAGTTATTAAAGGAGGAGCAAAGGCTGATGGGAAACCTGCTGCTTAAGGTGGACTTCCTGCTGCTTCATCAGCTCACACATCCTCTGAGACTCCACCGCTTCTTTCAGCAGCTGAGCAGAGGAAGGAAAGGAGGAATAATCGTAAGCATAAGTCAGGATTTGTATAGGGTAGTGTGCGAGTGCCTTTCAGTGGATCCTTACAAAGTGCTTCTCTCTGTCGTGGCGCTCCTCCGACTCCTTCAGCAGCTCCTGGGCCTGCTGCAGCTTGGCGTCCACCAGCTGCTGCTGCAGGTCTTTGTGCTTCACCACTTTGTCTATGTGCTGGGGTCAGAGAAATAAAGAGCCCGTCACACATCCAGTAAACACTCATTTGAGTTCTCCAGTAAAGAGAACTCCCTCACACACACCTCTTCTCTGAGTTTGTACTGCTCATAGAGCTTCTTCAGTTTCTCCGCCAGCTCCGTGTTCTCCTGTCTCAGGCTGGCGTTCCTCTCGTTGTGCTGCTCCATCTGAGCCTGGATGTCGTTCAGGGTCACCTGGAAGTGTGAGGTCACTTCCTTCCTCTTCTCCTCCTCCAGGCGCGTCCTCTGCACCCCCTCCTCCTGCAGATAGGCAAAAGATGAGTTAATGTTGCACGATACTTCTGTTGAAAGCTCTCGTCAGCATCATGATTCTCGAGAGATCAATTCTGATGAGGAAATCATATGCACCTCAAAAATCTGTCAAAAAACCACTTCATTTAATTTTAAGAACCTAAAGGAAATGCATCTAAGGAAGGAAGCTTATCGGATGACTCAAAGTGCATAAACATAAAGGAGCTGGACCTGAGCGGCTATGGCTGCAGGAAGTCAAAGAAAAATGCAGCAGTGTTTCTATACTCCAGACATGGGGGGTGTTCTGGTACCTTGAGGGTGCGGTTGTGTCTCTGCAGCTCCCGGCAGAGACTCTCCAGCTTGCTGCGAGCGAGGATGGCCTTGCTGTGCTCGTTCCTCAGGTTGTCCTTCTCCTGCACCACCTGGTTCTGCTTCTTCTGCAGCACCCGCATCTGCTTCATGGTGTTACGGTGCTCCTCCAGCTGTCACAGACACACAGAAAGGACTTTAAAGGATGTCAAACACCTTCTTCATAACGTGATTAGAGCCCAAACAACAGGATATAGGGCTGCCGATATGAAGAACCTCAAATATCCCTGATATGGTGATGATAGTGTGGGGTTGACCATCAGTGAAATGATGTATCTTTACTGTAATACCACCTTAAACCAGGAAGAGGCAGACTTACAATGTTAGAATATCCTAAATCTAGAACAATATTCCGTCCACTATCACAACATCGACATAATATCAACATTTTGCCCTAACACGGGAACAACACGGAGGCTTTTCCTCTACATTAAGCCGATAATCACACTGCAGATCAGCTGTGACACGCTGCCAAATCTGTCCATAAATACTCCCTGGAGAATCCACAGCCCCAGAGGTATCCTGAGGGCATCACTGGAGCTGCAGAAACTCTCAGGACAGAGCTCTGCATTGCACCAGTCTGTCACAGATCCCTGCACCACCTTCACTGCTTGTTTGCATAGATCCTACTGACCTGTGCTGGTTGTTTAACCGGAATCATACAGTTTCATCCACTTCAGACACACTCATCTACAACCAGAGGAACGGGGTTTATTTAGGTCAGCTATTATAACCTGCTTATGAGTAGGGAATGTAGATTTTGAAACCAAACAGCCCTGGAAATCTCTAGAAGCTACAGCACCGTAATCATTTATTTCATTCAGCAGCAGTGAAGGTACCGAAGGACGCATTTCCTTTCTGTGTTCTCCCTTCATGGAAGCCACCAGGTTTAGCTGACTTTGAATAAAAAGGAAAACCGTTTCCAGGAAGCACTCACCAGCTCAGCGTACTTCTTACAGAGGCCTGCTAGCTTTTCATCGGGGGTGCTCAGTGTGTTCAGAGTCTGCATGAGCAGAGTGATCTCTTTGCCTGCACAACAAAGGACCAGAGAGAGAGGACAGAATTATACGGCATGTCAGAAAACTGAACAGAAATAGTAGTATTGAGCAAACTAAGAACATGAAGTTGCGGTGCAGGAATGAGTCCTGAAACCTGGAAATGAGTCAGCATTTTACCACCATTGGATTCCCCAATTGTGATTTTTTTTGGGAGGGGGGTTTGGGCCTACAAAGATATGTCATCACTGCACCATTATGAATATGCTAAACATTTCAGGTTAGTTGTTGCAGCCTCCGCTACTCTGATGACTCTATAACTATGAAAAGTTAAAGAAGTATGCTTCTCCTTACCCAGACCCTTCACCTTCTTCTTGTCCTGAGTCTTCTTTTGCTCTTTCTCCCCTCCGTTACCGGCCCCGTTGGCTTTGCCCTCTGGCTTGCCACCCCCCCGCTCACTGCTCAGGCCGTTGAGCACCGGGCTGTGTAATTGGCCGTTGGGC
Organism: Eleginops maclovinus; assembly: GCF_036324505.1. Classification (NCBI taxonomy): domain Eukaryota; kingdom Metazoa; phylum Chordata; class Actinopteri; order Perciformes; family Eleginopidae; genus Eleginops; species Eleginops maclovinus. The sequence goes on from NC_086361.1 coordinate 20,755,052, forward strand.
ATAGTGCCACCGTCGTCTGAGATGCTCTCCCGACAATAGATGCTGAGGATATCCTCCAGCTGCCGGCTCAGCGCCTCCGCCATGTCAGACTGAGAGAGGGTCGCCTCGGCAACTACATGCAGGGAAGGGAGAGGAATAAAGGACTTTTTAAAACTTTTTGGACTCAAGCACGACCAGCCTCTTAAAACACTCACGATCGTCAATATGCTTTCTTGTGATGTAAGCGATCCTAAACACGAGTTTAATGTTGGATTTCTGCAGTTCTCTTGTCACACTTTAAGCACTATGGGGTGTTACCTCCAACTAAAAAGCATTTAAACGTTAATCATTTCTGTGATGACTGATTAATAAATATTAAGGGGCTAATGAAGCAAACTGTGATACCAACAAATATAAAAGGGAGTATTTAAGCTCATTTTCATCTCGACACACAATTTGAGTCACTATGGGAACATTTAGAAAGACCTTAAATGTAAAATAAACACATTATTTTCTTGTCTATAAATACTGCTCCAAATATGTAAAAGTCATGAGTAAAATTATTTTTCAATATATTTCACCAGGGTGTTTGCAGAGCTAAATGCATCAGTAGTGAAAAGGTGGACCAATTATTAAGAATGAAGGTTTCTAAAGTCACAACCTACTTTGCAGATGTTAAAAACTACGTGCAGTCTTTAAAAAAGTAGGACCTGATATAAAAAATAACCCTTTCAAACACAGTGAAAAACTACTCCCTACTGAGCATCTTATTAAAAGGTGCTCATGTTACAAAATTGCTACTGTTGGAAAATACAATTTGCGATGTAAATAATTCAGACTCTACCTTCACTTGTTGCCTCATCCTCTTGCGGTGTGTCTGTCTGTGGTGGAGTGTCCTGCAGCGGTGTGTCCGTCAACTGAGGTGTGTCTGTCTGTGGTGGTGTGTCCGTCTGTGGTGACGTATCCGTCATCTGAGGTGTGTCCGTCTGAGGCGGTGTGTCCGTCAGCTGAGGTGTGTCCATCTGAGGCGGTGTGTCCGTCTGTGGTGGCGTGTCCATCAACTGAGGTGTGTCCATCTGAGGCGGTGTGTCCATCTGTGGTGGCGTGACCGTCAGCTGAGGTGTGTCCTGCAGCAGTGTGTCTGTCTGAGGTGGTGTGTCCGTCTGAGGGGGTGTGTCACTTTGTGGCGGCGTGTCCTGAGGCGGTGATTCTGTCAGTGGCGTCTGTGCTTCAGACTCTTTAGGACTGTCTAAGCTGTCTTGAGCAGCTGCAGGTGCCTCCATCCCTCCTGCTGTAGCTGGATCCTCAATGCCCTGGGTGGCAGACTCTTCTGTGTCTTGTTTTTTCATCTCTGATATCTGGAACAAGTAGAACAACCTGTGATACTGGCAGTAACAACAAGGAAACATCACAGAGAGGATCATGTACATACTTGAGCCATTACTTTGAACTCATACTTTTGACTCGGGGTAATATGTCACGTAAAAATGTTTTTTGCACCGAACAATGATTCAGCTTTATGATCCTATCAGTAATAATCCTGTATTAGTCCCCTAGCAGGGAAATGTACAGTGGTGCAGCAAAAGTGGCATAGCATGTCAAAAAGGCAAGCAATAATATAAAAGAAAAGCAGACATTAGTTATAAAATACTGATAGCATATTAAAGTAAAAAGTAACTGAATGACCAGCCCTTTAGCTAAATAAATCCGTCCTGAATGTTGCTGACTATCCTCTTTCGCTTTAGAGGAACATGTTACTTTCGTATTAGCAACACACCAGTCTTAAATGTAATAGCTGAGAAAGTATTCGTCAAAGCTGTACTGTAGCTCAGGTATTAATAAGTGCCTTGTAATAACTGTGTGATGTTAAATACAGGAGACACATGTCACTGTGTGTGTACGTGTGTGACAAATAAGGTTGTTTCCATACTCTGTTAGTAATTTGTACAGAAACTGCCACTTGTTTAACGAACTTGAGACTTGTTGTATCAAGTTAACTAGGTTAAGTCACACCTTTTCGGTACAAAAGCTACCTGTAACAACGTTAATAACACTAGTTTTAGCTTGGCATGTGCATTTAAAAATGTCATGGAAAATTAAAGGTACATTTCCTATCACGTGTAGCCACTAGCTTTCGTTTATTCACCTGCTATCGAGCTTTCACATTGCGTTAGCTAGAACCTGCTAACCTCGCTAGCTCCAGATGCGGCTAACAGAAATTAGCTTGCACGACTACCAGTTAGCTCATATATAGAAGACACACGTACAAATAAACAAAGGTTGACTGTACATGTATTTTTCTCTTAATTATATCCCGCTCTCAACTGTGTAAGGGAGTTGTTTACCTTCAGACTCAAGGAGGAAATAGCTAATGTGAGAACAGCATCAACAACAGCGTGAGGCAGAAAAAACACTTCCGGTCATAACTTTGGATTCTTCTTCTTCGTTTACATTCTCCGCTGATGCTCTGCTGCCATCTACAGGAGATATACAAAATAAATATATGTTTATAAAATAAATAAAAATAAAACACTAATATTAATATTAATAGAAAGTAAAAGATAAAAATATTAAAAAACAAAATATATATATTAAGTGATAAAAACATAAATAAATACAATAACTGAATCAATAAATAAAATAATTAGGATACAAGTACATATTTTAACTCACTTTCTTCATTTCTTTGATTATGCAACCTGACATTATTGTTATTTATCATTTCTTTAATTCATGGGTGGCCTAAGACTAAAGGTTTTCCCTTAAAAAACATAAATTAAAAATCCTTTGTTGTAATACTAATCGTTTTTATGTTGTATTACATTTATTAAATATTGTGTCAAATGAAGGGAGTTGGCTTACACATGGCTTGTACACAAATGTTCCACTTCCAACATACAACCTACCTTGAAATGAAGGAAGGACTGGTAATTGTACTCGGTCCACAGCTGTATATTGTAATACACCACCATATCTTCACAATGAATGCCAGTAATAAAGGAAACACTTTCTTTAAAGGGTTGCAACATTACTTTATTCGTTTCGCACAGTATTTCCACTGAACAACTTTAAACTCAATATACTTTCCTTTACATTTTTAATATTGTTGCTGTTTCCTGTATGTTCATGTTTGTGTGTCATGTTCAGTTGAAGTGTATAAGTTTCTCGTCACTCATTCATACCGTCGGTAAAGTCAAGTCAAGTCACAGTTGATGTTTTTTTAAAGATGGGTAATTTTGAGCAAAATGAAAAATCATAAACAAGAATAGAGAAAATAAATACATGTAAAAGAAATGAGAAGACCAGAGCAGAGAACCGGACTGGTCAGTGATGGCATATGAAAAGTATTTTTACAAACATGTAACATTGTAAACATTTGAAGCACAGACAACGTTACTTTCCCAAGCCGAGCGTGGCTTTAGATTTTGATAAAGACATGAACAGCTTCTAGGACGGAAGACAAGTCAGGTTTGAGATATTTAGTGATGTCTGTTCATTCCCCTTTAGATATCAAGGGTCCTGATCAGGCAGCCTGACTAGGACAAACCTTTAAACACAATTATCCAAAAATATAGCCCAGAGAATCCTGATCAGGAAAAAGATCAAGAAAAGCAGAAAGGCTTGAATCCTCTCCTCCCATTTTATATTTGACTTCCTGTGACATGTTCTAGTGAGGCTTTTTTCTCCACTTCTCAGAAGTGATTAGAATTGCATCTGAATCCCTGTCAATGTATCAGAACATACATATAGTTTAACTTATAATACTTTTTAATGTAAATCACTATTTCTGAATCCCAGAAGTCAAGTAGTTGCCTCTGTTAGCTCCACCCGGCTGAAGGAGGGTCACCTCAGGTGGATCGTTGCCTCTGGGGGGGCCTGATTTTGGACAATATTTATTGCAGTCTTCAGGATTATTTTGCAGATTTCTCTAACTCCCCAAACATTTCTTGAACTTGAAATAAAACTGAGAAGAAAGGGCTGAGCTTCTAATGAAAAGAAGTGAGCTTTAAATTGCATGAAGCTATTTCTTTTTCACAAGTCAATTACACAAATTGAGTTTTGAAAACAAGACGTCAAGTAAATCAATTCAACCCGCATTCAGGATGACACAACTTTGGTAAGCTATGACAGAAAACGTCAGTACGTGCATTTGTCTGCTATGATAGTCGCTTGAGTTTCCACAACTTGCACCATGTGCCACGTCTAAGTACATGTCCATCAGCGCAGAGTTTCTCTCACACACAGAGGGGCTGGCTACAGGCTCTGACTGCAAGTTCTCTTATCATTTTATACTTTTCACCGCATCAAATCAATTCTTAAGACTCCACATAGCTGCAGCTTAGCTTTGCACAGTGAAAACCAGCTCAAGACTGTAATAGTGGGGGGGTCATCACACCAATAGACAAGCAGCTGGAAAGGCCTGTTTTTATGCAATTACTCAAGTAACCCCCTCCCCTTTTTCCAGATAATTAAACTGCCTTAATTCAATTCTTTTGTTTGTAGGCGCCCACAGTAATGCATGCCACTTTTCCCAAAGAAAGCACGGCTAATAACGTAACTTTAAAGATAAGGATAATAGAGCAGCAATGTTCTGCACAAAACGTGTGCACATTCAAGTAAATAAAAGATATAAAGAAGAACAAATCTCTAAGTCAAAGACAGATACATAAGAACCTCCAGTCTTTCTTGGTCGGATTGGCACTTTTGTGAATAGGAGTGCATTTTCTTCTTCAGAAATATAAATATTTTTCCTGGTCGATGCACGGATTTTTTTTTTTTTACTGTGTGTGTATATAGATATATAGATATATATATATCTATATATTGATATCGATTTTTTTTAACATTGCAATTCTGGCATTTTTTGTAGGCCAAGCACAGAATTGGCCATGAAATCCAAGACTTCAGTTATAAATACTGCTCTACACATCTGTCATGTAGAGAATAGTTCTTGATGCTCAATTATTCATGATTTCAACTCTTATGTCTGCTGGGAGCACGCGTGATCTGTGGATTACATCTCACTGACCCTAGCAGATCAAAGCTGCATGTAGCAGTATGATATTCTGCACTGTGTGTAAAAATTAAATAGTGACACCAAATAGGAAAAGTCGCTTTTTATCCCAAATAATTGCAATCATAAAAGAAATTTGGTTGCAAATAAAGATTTTTGAGGAAAGTGTATCCCAATAGATAAATCTGTAATATTTTGTGTCGATAATTCTGTTTATGGTTGCATGATTTCATGCTAGAGCCGGTCGAGTATTCCACAGAGCAGATGGCGCTCCCAGACTCAGACAGGGACGCAGTCATAGAGTCAATCAACCTGTTCCTCACAGTGCCCGTCAGTCATCACACAACCACAGTTCTGCTCCATCCATAAAGCCCAAAAAACCCCGAGCCGGGATCAGCTTCTGTCCCACGCAGAGCTGATCCAGGGTCAGGGTTTACAGTCAGCTAGTTTAATCCATCATAAGTCACGTGGCTAGAAACAACAAAAAGGTTTCCATGAGACCTGTGAGCATCGAATCACCTTTCAAATTCTGGGAGAATCTCTAAAACGGAAAGTCAAAACTGAACAAGAGCAACTATTTTTTTTTTAAATAAGGAAAAAAAGTGCTCAGAATGAAAACAAAAAAAAGCCAAAACGGCAATTTTTTCAAACTTCAGAAAATTAAACTTCCTAATAAAATGAAAGAACTTTTTTTTTTCACTCCAAAGACCATGGGAACTTTTTTCTGCTGCTAGCCACTCATCTGTAAGAGGTGTGTGTACAGTGTCTGCTGGTGTTGTATGCAAGTGTGCATGAAGTGTGTGCAAATATATATTCATATATAATGCAAATACATTGTAATTCAAATATAGACTCGTACTTGAATTTGTGATTTAGGGGCGTCACTCGTCTGAGATGTATCCCTAGCCAAACCCGGGTTTGTTTTTAACACCCCCGAGGGGACAGACTTTCCTTTAAAAAGGCAGAGGAAAGTATTTACATCACCATCACAACGGACCCATGCTAAATCACCAACAGCTTGAACTCCCACCCCTCCAAGATAGTGATAAAGAATGCCACAGGTTACAGATCGACTGTAGCACTATACGAACACCACCACCGTCACTACACTAGCACTGACACCACCAGTCGTGGCCCAGCTTTTTTTTTTTCTTTTGTATTTCTTCACACTGTTTTCGGTCTCTCTGTGTCAACTGTGTGTGTTTGGCCAGGGATACTCAGTGACTGTACGCAGGGTCATATAACACCACGCAAGAACCCCATCACATCCAGCTGGGGACGGGGAAAGGGGGGGCACAGCGCCTCCACTTGCCGCATCTCGTCTACTTCGATGAAACTGTAGCGGAGTCTGGTATTTCACCCCTTAAACCTCTGTCTAAATATAAAAATATGAATGGTTCTGCTGCTGTGTGAAGGCACCGCCCCCCCCCCTTGACCCCCAGCTGTGCCTCATTTAATGGTTAGATCACTTCATAATCCATATTGGTATTAATAACACAGCACACAACGAACATTGGATCTCTAACTATACCACCCTCCAAAACTGGATTTTTTTTTCTTCTTCTAGATCTTTAAACGAATCCTCTAAAAAAAAAAACTGAAACCAACACCTTTTCCAACAGCTCATCCAAAACCCTTCCTATGTTCAGGTAAATGTTTACACTCCCCCCTCCTTTACATTTGTCCCACTAACTCAAATGTTAAATATAAAAGGGGGAAAAAATGTTAGAGGCAGGGGAAAATTAATATAAATCACACTTCTACCTTGGGATCAGAGACCAGCACTAAGCCTAAATAAAGAAATCACTAAAAAAAGTTGAAAATAAATGAGTGTCGGCGGGGAGAAGTAACTAAAGCAAAAAAGGACCATGTAACTTTTTTCCCTTTGTTTGAAAAGGGTCGGACTGACATCAAGAGCTAGGCATTTCACCTCATGCACCCCCCCCACCCCCCATCTGTGTGGACTTTGCATGGGGCTGCATGGGTAATCCTGAAAATAGGAATGTCCCATTGGAAAATAAATGAGTTTATATAAAGGTTTTACCGACAAACCAGTGCTACGGGGGTCCCTTCTTCAGTGTGATGCAGTCTGTGTGGCTCTCTCCCATTGGCCAGATATCACTGCAAGAAGTCAGTCCACTGCTTTGAAGAAAAGACAGATTTTTGTTGTTGTTGTCTGGAGAGCGGGACACTTTTCCTCCGAGAGGTGTGTGTGTGTGTGTGTTTGTGTGTTAACGGCAGGGGGTGGATCAGGGAAGAGGGGATGGAGGTTTGACCCCGGCTTCTAAGGGTCCTCCATGACATAAGGATGTATGGGGGGGGGGTAAAAGGTGTGATTTAGAGGAGAGAGGTGGGGACTTATAGCTGGAAGCCCTCCATGGGGGCCTCCTGAGCGGGGAATAGGAACTGCTGGTTGGCTGCGTCCACCTGCGGGGCGAGGCTGTTGTCCTCGTCCTCCACCCCGAAGTAATGCTCGATGAGATCGAAGGCCTTCTGGTAGATCTCCTGGTTGTCGTGGCTCTGGAGGAACTCGATTTTGTCAAGACCTGGAAGCAAAATAAGCGCTACATCAATATGTTTTTGTCAAAATGTCAAATGTTCCGAATCAAACTGTAACTGTAACTGGTAATGTTTTATCCTCTAATGTGTGTGTGGAAATGGTGCGGTACCGTATGCTTCTTCGATGAGGCTGCAGTACGGGTTGACTCCGGTGCCGCTGTTCTCCTGCTTGGCTTCCTGCTCGCCCAGCCTCAGGATGTTCTCCAACCCGTTCAGAGCAACCTGAACGATCTTAGAGTCCATCACCGTCAGCAGGTCACACAGCGGCTTAATGCAGCCCAGGTTCACCAGGTATCTGTACGCAGACACACACATAACACACACATGCACGTTGCAACATTATATTCAATGACAATGCTAAAGACGGGAATAGAAGGGCTTTATAATTTCTCTTAAAGCGTCAATTCATTTTTTTTGGGGGGGCTTTTTGCCTTTAATCGGATAGGACAGTGGAGAGTGACAGGAAAGTGGGAGAGAGAGTCGGGGTGGGATCCGGAAAGGACCACGGGTCGGGAATCGAACCCGGGTCGCCCGTATACGGTGCAGGTGCCCCAGCCAGTTGCGCCACGGCCGGGGCCATCGACATATCTTTTTAGAAAATGTATTTGATCTTAAAGATAATATGTTAATTATGCTTAATTCTAAAACAATTTGAGTCAGGCAACATCGCCTACAGCGTGTCTGAGGGGATGACTCAGCTCTAATTCTGACCTGATCTGTTCTGGTGTTCCTCCGGAGGTTGCGTTGGTGATGGCCCAGGCCGCCTCTTTCCTGGTTCTGAATTCTGCTTTCTGTAGGATGTCGATCAGCACTGGGAAGATGTTGGCATCAATTACCGTCTGTGGGGCAGGAGGAGATTTAAAAATCAGGGCTCCAAAAAGCAGCTTCAGCACTGCTCTGACATCATCACAGATCTTGAGGTCTGTAAAGGGGAGTGTGTGAGTGTGTGTGTGCGTGTGTGTGCACGCGCACATCACCTGTATCTGTGCTCTGTTTCCTGCTGTGGTGTTTGAGATGGTCCAGCATGCCTCTTTGCGGATGGACTCTTTAGCACTGCTGAGGAGGTGCAGCAGACAGGGCAGGGCGGAGCAGTTTAACACCACCTATAAACAAAACAGAGAGGGTAAAAAAACTGTTGTTTATGATGAGTATAAAAAACTGAAAATGAATACAGTGATTCACTGGTCCAATGATGACATTTCAGAATCTGAACACACCTAATGTTTAAAACAAATAGTCGTCTGTCTTGAATGTGTCTCTTCTTAAAAAAAAGATACTTATTTTACTCTGCCAAAACCAGAAACCCTCACCTGTGTCTGGATGTCGTCTCCAGTCACGATGTTTCCTACAGCTCTCAAAGCAGGCGAGGCCACCTTGTAGTCTGTGTGCCTGCAGGAACAGTTGTAAGTATTTACAGGTCATATTCAGCGTGAGGGCGGCAACAGAGAGGGCAGCTGGACTTACATGAGAAGCTCTACCAGACGCCTGCAGACGCCCGAGTCGATGACAGCTTGGATCTTATCATTGGGGCCGTCGGAGAGGTAGGACAGGGCCCAGCAGGCGTCTGCCAGCAAGTCTGGGTCGCTGCTAAATAAAAGCCTGGACAGCACGGGCAGACAGGGGGACACCTAGACGGCAAAGACAGGATGAGAAACAACATCATTTTAACTACGCCATGAATCACACACAATCGACAAGTCAGCTTTCTCAGAGCAGCTCGGCTACGTTGTGTTGGATCTTTCTTACACTCGCCAAAATATGAGTTATTTTTTTATATAATGGAGCCATGACTTCTGGCCTAGGAATGCTGCGTTATAAACCTCAGTAGACTATTTAAACAATGATGTTTCGCAATACATCTATATCTTCTGTATTTTTGCAATGTTATCTATCTTATTTCAGTCCATGTTTTGCATGGATTGAAATGAACGGTATATGCCTGCTGTGGCTGCCACATGTTTGTATCGTAAAATGCAAGAGATTCCATTCTCTAAAAGGATCAGAGTTTTTGGTGATCATCATGGGTACCTTTTCAAACGCAGGTGGAGGGTTTTTTCCTCTACACAGATTAGACAGAGCCCACACTGCGTTCCTAGTCATGGTCAATCGAGTGGATTTGGTCAGAAGCCTGAAAGGACAAAGAAGAACAAACCCCAGGAAATGAGAGAGGATCTGGAATATGTAAACACAGGTAGGACACTTAAGGCCTGAGCCAAAGAGGACGGGCTTACATTAATAATGGTGGAAGAATTTCGCAGTTCAGCACATAGTCTCTGCACACCGCACTGTCCCCTGCAATATTACCCAAGGCCCAGACAGCCTGCAGGAGGAAACAACGTTATGTATAAGAGAATGGAACAAACAAGCCAAGATGGACATGACACATCACACCAATCCCACGGTGGGTTACCTGTTCCTGGACGTCTTCGAAGTCTGAGTTGAGTAGTTCGATGAAGATTGGCACTGCTCCGGCCGCAATCACAGTCTTGGTCTGCATGGATGTGCCGGATGCTATGTTGGTCAGTGCCCAAGCTGCCTCAAACTGCAGGGCAAAAAAATGATGCAGGAAAATCTGTTACATTTCAAATATATTTTACCACGAAGCGTTAACATGAGTTTTTATTAGAAAAAGGTGGAAAACCTCATGCGGTCAACAAATGATTTCCATTTCTGTTCATTCTACTTTTTAAGCATTGGAGATAAGATAACATCTCAGTGAGCTGTGCCGAGATTTAAAAATGATGGCCGCTTAAAAACTAGTCCTGCTAGTTTTAGATTCTATCCGAGTCCAATGCATTTTTTGACAACGTTACGAGCATGCCAGGTGACACCAATTGTATTATCCCACTTAGATACACGTTTTAAGCACGAAGGATTGCCTAACTGTGCGAGTGCGTGTACAAACTGACCTGTAGTGTGCAGTTGACGCTCTTCTTCAAGAACTCCACAAATCTATCCACCACTCGAGCTGTGTTTATAACTTCATCAATCGGAGGGTTGGGCTCTGAAATAAGAAAAATGGATTCAGTAATCTTGTCTGGTTCATTGTGACCTCCTGACTGACAGCACAGGTGTGTAGATTCACTGTTAAACGATAAATACCTTTGGAAAGGAGTTTCCTGAACTTTTGTGTTGTGGCGAGCTGAAGCTCTGGGTCCTCCGAGAAGAGCATCTCAACCATGTCTCTGGTAATGACTCCTTCCTGCAACAATACATGCACAAGCACTTTCAAAACTTGATCCACTCAGGGGGCTAGACAACACAAATAAAAACATTGGTCCTGTGTGAGCTTCCTTTATCTATTATGAGTGACAGGCATTAGGAGAAACAGACACTCACTGTAGCTGGAGAGCTGAGGTATGAGTCCACCAGAGGACTCTCAAACATGGCTTCCTCTTCGTTGAGAACGTCCACATTCCTCCTCTTGAAAAGCTGTGAATATAACATAGTTGGAGGCATAATTAAGCCAGACAATGTAAAGTATACATAAACTACACCCTGAAATAATCTCAAACGATGTGAAAGTATCACCACAATCCACTCAATTAGGATATTTATCACAGCCCAAAATGACATCTGGCTTTATCCCACCACAATTTGGTTTAATACCTGTTGTTCTCTTTTCTGTTTCCTGAGTTGGATGCCCTCCTCCTCTCTCCTGCGCCGCATCTCCTCTGGGTTCAGTGCTTTGTTCTTGTAGCGGTTCATCCTGTAGTTGTTGTCTTTGGCCGGACTGGCTGACGGCTCTGATTGGACACAGAAACAGGTAGATATCAAGATTTAAACAACAACAACAACAACAACAACAACAACAACAACATCATTATGGCTTCAAGGTGATTATATTAACAAGTCCATCACGTGAAAGGAAGAGCAAGTGAACAGAGAGTTTGCGTTTGTTTCCATTGACATGTCTAATAATAGGTCAAGGTAATGACACAGCATGTACACAGGTCTATTTATAAAAGCTTGCATAAATAGGCCGGTTTAAACTGGACTCTACATACCAAAAATGCGCACACACAGAGATACCACACAAACATACACAGCTATGCTATTCATCAACCAGTCCGTTGGCAGTCAGAACAAACGTATTTATGCAATTGAGTTAAATCGCAGAGCTAGCGTAAAGTGGTGCCCACACACACACAATTTGTGCAGTCATGCCACCAGAAAAGGGCACCGGGCAGATCCCTGAGTCACCCAGGGCTACAGGGGGGAGAAAGAGAAGGAGGGACAACTTTTAAACCTGCCACCAACGCAAGGTGGTGCCAACTTTCGGTGCCAAAAGTCCTCCCCCCCATTGTAACAACAGGAGTTTACAAGGGTAAATATTAGAACAAGTGGCTCAAATTGAGGTCATGTTATGGTTTGAGGCTATTAGCACAACCAGCCTCATGAAAAGCTTATGCATGTGTGTAATGGGCCCAGATGGTGAAGCCACGGGCGTAGACCGCACACGAGAACAGGTTGCGGCTGGATGCTCTCATTTCTGTACTGCGTGTTGGTTGGACTAGCTGCTGTATGTGAACTGCACCCACTGTTTACTGGTTGGGCTTGATGGCACAGAAATAGCACTGCAGAGGACGTGTCTGCGTTGGCATTTCAGAGGAGACCCTAAATACAGCAAGGAGACTCTGGAGGAAAACGTAGAATGGTGAGAGGTGTTTTAGTGTATAGATTCAAATAGGACAATCATGTTGCTACTTAAACTAAATGGTATATAGCCATACTGTTTAATTTCTCCTAGTTTCAGAGAGTTTAAGTAAACTGCTACTGATATTTCCACCACTTCCATAAAGCCATTAAACCACCAGATGAACCTGGTAAAAAACAAAAACTGAGGGTGTTCAACTTACGGACAATTTGAGAGGGCCGAAGCAGCATCCTGTCACAATAACAACATGATCTGATATTTGTTTGTATGTAATATTTCCATTTGACATTTAAAATCAAGCAATACATTTTTGGGACAGTTTGAACATACAAGTTAACAGTAAAATCACACTGAATTGGAGAAAATGTAGCGGTTGAAAACACAAGCACAATCATAGTCCTAAGGAATAGTCTGGAAAACATGGGGAGCACCGGTGTCACACACTAGAGTACAGTTTGCTGTCAGATGTCAAAACTATTGCTTAGCTGCCAAAGAGTGTTACATTTTGTGCTTTCATATGGAATAAACAAGGTTAATGATTTGTCAGAAAAAGTATAAAAACGCACATTGAATATAATCATACAAACAGCAACGTGATGTTCACCTGTATGCAATATGCAGCAGTTTGTTAGATCTACATTGTACGAGGTTGTTATATCTCATGTAAATATTCCTCTTTATTCTCTTCATCAATGTTAAACATTTTATTTATATAAAGTTATATTATATATGATCTCTTATAACCCTTTTCCTTAAATAGTGTACGTTGGAATCACCAAACACCATGCACATTGCTTGCTAATATAGCTTAGTTGACGTTAGCATTAGCTGCTACGCACACCCATCTGTGTCTAATATATGGGACTATTAAATTGTGTCTTCTTATGAATGATGTTTAATAATCTTTTTTTAAAGTAATTAAAAGCATATCGGCAAATAACAATCTCTCTACCCGGACAATAACACCTGACACACAGCTAACGCTATACAACGTTTGACATGTACACTACGTAGCATTAGCTCAACGGCTAATATTAGCAACAGCTGTATGCAAAGAAACACGAGATTGGGAGCAATTAGGAAATTAAACTTTAAAAAAGCTGGCAAGCAAGCAAATATGTGGACATAACTTACATTTAGATTTAGGCAACATGTAGCTATATGCTTCGTGTGTCTTCCTAAATCGTAATAGGGTGGAGCTAATTAGCTTAACTCTTAGCCAAGTTTCGTTAAGTTGGCTAACAAATGGCACATTATTTGGCTGTATTTACCGTGATATGACATATTATACATTATGGAACACTGAGCTAAGACGATATAGTGAGCTGACATAATATTAACAAAGAGAAATAGCGTTAAACAGCAACTCAATCTGCGCTAATGTTACTACGTAGCATCTTAAACTTGAGTTAGCTCACTAGCTAGTAAGTTAGCTAAGTCTTTAGCTAAACAACAGTGACAGGAGAATTTTAGTTTCGTTAATCCTGATGTAAAAGCACAATATGTTAGCCCGTAAAGGAATGATCTTTAACCTTGATGTGTCAAACAGCTTACCCATTTTGTCGTGTTGAGTGTATCAAGTCGTGAAGGTGGGAAGTAATTTTAAATCCTTTCTCTCTTCTAGCTTTCCAGAATTTGCTCCTGTAAGCAATATGTCTGCCGGAGACGGAAACGTCAACGTCTAACAGCACCGCCAGCTTCCTGCCACCAGAGGGCGGACCAGCTTCACAAAACACTCCTCACATTTAGCCACCTTAAGTAATGTCTAACAAGAAAGCAAACAAACTCAAATATCTGTAATCAACAGTCGTGCTAAGTAGATTCACTCAAGTACTGTACTGACATTTTGAGGTCACTTTGTACTTCTACTCCACTACAATTCAGAGGTAAATCGTGTACCTTTTACACATTTAATACCTTTAGTTACTTTGCAGATTTGGTTTAATTATGTGAAATATAATCAACACTTTAATAAGACTTCATTACTATTATTCTGAAATGGGCCAATCTGCATAATGAGTACTTTTACTTTTGGTACTTTACGTATATTTTGATATTCATAATTTTTACTTTTACTTCCATAACATTTTCATTGCAGGGCTTTTACTTGTAACAGAGTATTCTTACACTCTGGTATCCATAATGAATTAAGTGCTGGATTTATTCTCCAGTAGATAAATTGCTCATCATTACCACAGTGTTATGCATAATTCCATCTTAATACGGCGTGATAGCAGTTAGTGAAGGTGGGAAACCAACACAGGATTTTACATTATGGCACTTTCAAAATCACTGCTTTTCACTAATCTTTTCATTTTGTATACCATCTGGCATTTAATTGAACAGAGAGCGTCTTCCTCCCTGTGTGTGTGTTGGTTCCCCAGTGTTTTCTCAAAGTGAATGTGACAGAGTAATACAGGTGAGGTGCATCCGTGGTCAATTTGCTGGGAGCAGGTAGTGTTAAATTACTGCACTATATCGTGGTTCAGCATTGTCCTCTGACAACAGCCTTGGGAGATACACCAGAAAATACTTTAGGGGGCAATGTTGTACAAATAAAATGGAAGCAATGGGGCATTCACTGCTATCAGGCTGCCTTTTCTCCTATTAAAAAGGGTGTGGGAGGTCAAGTTAACTGTAGAGCAACCAGATACTTTTCCATGATTGCAATTTCTTAGCAGACAAGAACCAATATTGTTCATAGATCCGTGTCTCACAGAGATACCAGTGGCTCTTGGCTGCACTCGGCGAGCCCCGACGGCTGAGAATTCACAGTCATCAGCAGGTGTGCTGGCACAGAGATGAATCAAAAGACACTGCTTGCTGAATAGCAGCTCTCCACTGGTATCGAATAACACAAACACATAGGAGAACTTGACTAGTCTGCAGGGCTGTAGCTTGGGTTCATCCAATCTGATTTCACAGGATCCTCCTTTTGAGAGTTCTTTACCTTTTTTCATTTCCAGGCCTGCTGAAGCACATCATACAGCAGCCACCACTTTGCAGGGAAGCAAAGGCTATCCATTAGTCAATGCCACAGAGTAAAGACGGCCTCTGTAATGGAATCATAAGAGCCGAGCAAGGCGTGTAACCGAAGGGTTTTAAACAAGAGTAAAGTAGACAGGTCACTTGGTCACTTCTGTCGAGCACCCACTCACCATCAGCTCCTAATGCAGATATAATACACCCTGCAATCAATACCCTCATTCAAAGTGCTGTAAATTAAAAAGAAAGAAAGAACTAATTCAACAAACAGGAAGACCTCTCCTGCTGACCTCATTAGTGGCCATTGCCTGTCTATGCTGTGTAAGCAATTTAAAAAAACCACAATGCATTTTTAACAATGCTGCTACAGCAGGATGAGAGCTACAACTAGATGTTGATCAAGTGCAATTTCATCAGCATGAGTTATTAGTGGTTCCTGGCCACACAGCACAGTGTTAGTGAATTGTATTTCTTCAGCAGACGCTTTTCTTTGTCCACGTTTCGTCCAGATGAAACATTCAAAAGAGCTTTGTCCAGATTTTGGAACATCTCTGAATGCTGACTGCTTTTCTGACAGTCAAAATAAATCATTTTCATTTGTAAGGACACTGTAGTTTATCCAGTGGAGACATTGTCATATGCGAATATCTGCCCTGTTTTGCATCATGTTCCTGGTAATAAATCCATTATAAAACATCAAGCAGGACTCAGATCCCTGGACCTTCAACAATTTACGCTTCCCAGATAAAAATGTAGCACAAAAAGAGGCTGACAACATCAAGGAGCATGTTTGCAGAGTGAAAATCTCAATTATGAAGCGTCAAAGGCAGTTTAGTTTTGATTGTGCTTATTTAATTGCACAACTCTGCCCCTTTTAAACTGCTGCTTTAATTCAATTACACACAATATGATAATAAGGCCGGTTTGCTGAAATGTGAGAATGTGGTGGGCCTGCCTGTGGGGGTGGGGGGGGAGAACATCTGCATGGCTCGCTGCTGAATGCTTTGTGCGAGAGTAATAAAGGGTGAGAGAGATAACGCCATGGGGGAGGATAGTGTGCGGCGAGTGCAGTGTGTCAGTGCATGAGGGGCGTGAATGGAGAAGAGAAGATATGTCTTCATAATATAGCATTGAAAATCCATTCAGGGCTGTCCATCCCTTACTTTTTTATCTGACGACTGGGGTCCTCTCAGTCTCTGTCTCCCTTTCTGACATCTACCAGGTGGCGGGGCCGATAAGTGAGATGCTGAGTAGGTGATTTTAAAGTATTCTTGTGGATCGTTCAATCATTCCTTGTGTGTGAGAGGGAGATTTGTGGGAACCATTTGAATACTAATGTAGAATTTAAAACCTCACAGGATAAAAGGCTCCTACGGACAAATCTGTAGTCGCAGGGACTAGAAATGACAATGTCATCGAGCAAGTATGGCAACCACTTTTCATTCGAGAAGACTAGAGCCGCATGGGATCTCACTTTAACTGGGAGTCCTGGAGGGATAATCGTTCTTAAACCACAATCCAATCGCACACAGAGCTATTGGACAAGGCTGAGCTACTCTTTCTTTCAGGACCCTCTCCAGAAAACCATCATCCAGAATAGAGCAGTCTTCAACCTACCCAAGTGCTCCAACACTAACCCACTCCTCCGCATCCTTCACTAGAGATGGCGGCAGTAATCCAATTCAAGACATCGGTTCATGCTTATCGATCTCTGAAAGGCTCAGGTCCTTCGTCTGTCCCGAACATCGTCAAACCGGACAACCCAGTCAGTCCGCTATGCTCCGCTACTGCCAAATGATTTGTTAATCCCTCGATGCAACAGAATTCACTTGCTGTCCTGGATCCACAATGATGGAACAAGCTCGTTATTGACATCAGGACAGCAAGAAACTCTACATATCTTAGTGCAGACTGTAAACTTATGCGTTCAGACTACTCCTTAACGTTAGTTTCTAATTATTTCTAAATGCAGTTCTCGAAGAAATTCAGTATATCTGCTTCAGTTGTTGTACTTGAAGGAGTTTTATAGAATGCTCTGGCTACTTTTGCGGACGTTACGTTTTGAACACTGTATAAAAGACTCCTCTGCAAACCTAGAAAATGTGTGACAAATCTAGGGATGGCTCATCTGAGCTCCTGGGATAAGTGTGAGGTTTTAAAAAGGAAAATGTGATTTTTATCACAGTACTTTGGTTAATTGTGAGACATGTTTTGTGTTTGCAGTCCTTTAAAAGTACTTTGTATTTATCGTTTATTTGGTAGGGACAGATACAATATACATTGACAGACTGAAAACAGCTATCCGATGCAAGTATGATAGTGTTTATAGCGAATGCTGGTTTGCAACACTCATCCCTAGAAGGGCTTTTATGAAACTAGGAAATTACAACAGTGAGGTAAAATAGAGTTAAACAGAATACAGCACGATACAATAATGCGTACATTAAAAACCTTACAACTAGACATAGGTCTGTTTGTTGTTGGATTAACCAGGATTTGGTAGCTCTCTTAAAAGTGGTGGAGTTAGCAGCAGATTTCAAGAGATCAGGTAGCAAGTTCCAGGACTTTGTTCCTTTCACAGAAAAAGCTGTCTGAGCAAAAGATGTTTTGCAGACTGGGACCTTACAGTTGCCACTAGAAGCTGCTCTGGTGGATCCGCCGCAGCTCTGTAATCTCTGGATGTATTCGCAGAGATACTGAGGAGCAAGTCCATTTACACATTTAAACACAAGCTTTACATAATGAAAGTCAATAAAATGAGCAAAACTTAAAATCTTGTATTTCCTTAAAAGGCGGCAATGATGATACCTTATTTGCTTTTTGTCCAAAAGCTAATTATAACCACACATGATCCAACATGCACTGATATAATATAAATAACCTCCTTAAGGTTCATATCTTATATTAGCCTTCTCTCTGCAGAAATACCTGCCAAGCTTTTTTGTTTTCAAAAGAGAAAACCAGACGTATGCAAGTTGATTTGAGAAAATGACCAAGAACCGCACACCAATTTGGTTTGTATTTCTCTTTCAACCACGAAATTTTACAACCTTTTCTCTCGCAATAGAAATTCCAATACCGTACCTGAGGGTTAAAGCTATCTACAAATACGCATCCAATACAAAAGCTTTCATCATCCTGTTAATTGCTCATCAACCTGAACAAATGATCGTGTGAAATGGCCGAGAGATGTCACAGCGTCTGATGCCAAAGAGCGATATACACAGAGGTTTGGAAGGGGGGGGGGGGGGTATTGCATCAGAAAACACTCAGGGTTGCCAGCAGAGTAGATGAAGCAAAGAGATCAATACGGCACAGTCATTGTTCACACTGTAATTGATGGAACACGTGGCTCGCGAGGACTTCCTCTCGACCCTTACAGGCTCATTTCAGCCCAATCGAACCGGCTCAATCAGGCCTATTAACTCAAAGTGCTTTTATCTACCTGGCCTTGCTGTTGGTATTGGAAGGTTTCTTTATTTTTAGACTTTCTATAAGTAACAGTGTAAAAAGAGGCTTTAGAGAGATTCCAACCAAGCCTTTTTCTATTAACCGTACAGCACATTCAGCCCTTCTGCTGCGAATACTCCCTGTAATACCAGCACTCTCAACTCCACTACTTGTCACGCTTCCTCATCAGAAAATGTAACACAGAAATACAAATAGACTTGAAATTATTCAGTTCGGACTCGGGCTGGGATGGTTTAATTAAAGCCGTTTGATGTTTGAGATGCAGTCTGGCTGGTTGTGATGTAAGAATGGGGCAGGAGTGACCATAAAGGTGATGTGTATGGCTGTGGATGTACTTGAACACCTAACTACCTCACTCCAGGCCTCCCTGCGGTGCCCATAAATCCAACCTGTGATTGGAGAGAGAGGGTAATGAGGGGCCTGGTGCACTGTGAGGCCACACACACACACTCGCAGACATGAAAACACACTCGGGTTTCTCCGTAAATAACACCACCACTGACCCTGACAGCGGTCTGATCCTCTCGGTCCGCCACAATCACCTTCCTCCAGTAAATCTATCTAATTAACTCCGCAGCCGAAACCGAGGAGGAGTCTCTACTCCGGTCAATCAGCTTTCTGCAGCGTAATAGTTTGTGACAGGACACAAAATTAACTGAATAAAATTAAGTCTTTTCACTCTTGCCTTTCCCCGCAGTATTAATTGTTGTTTTCAAAAGCGTTGGACGTGTGGAATTGATGGCCGCGGAAAACAATTTAGTTCCAGGCAGACAAATGGCTTTCAAATTAACTTCAAAAAACGACGCCTGGCTTTTCCTCTGACAGCGTGTCACTTATCGGGATGTTTTTCTGTAGTCTGCATAACGCTGCACGCTGCAGTTGCTTGTTTTTCAAGCGCTCTGTTATTGATATAACTAAAGATTGAGGGGAAAATGGGAAAAACTGCGCGGCGTGATGATAAATGGATTAGAAAATTGCCTCGCTGCCCTTTCCCTGGCCTGAAACGCGCCTCTCTTGTTCTTAACTGTTGACTCGGACCAAACCAAACCCGACCTCCGCTGACCTTTTGTGTGTAGCCTCCGAGTAATTGAATGAGAACCTGGATAAAGCTAATTGGCTGTTTCCTTACACTCGGCAAGCTGCTGATAATTAATCAGAGAGAACAAAAGCCACTACATCACCACCTAATTATGGGTGAGCACTTGGCAGGCTTGATACACAGGATCCTCATCAGTGTGTTGTTGTTTTATCCGGAGTGTGTGTGTGTGTGTGTGTGTGTGTGTGTGTGTGTGTGTGTGTGTGTGTGTGTGTGTGTCATGCCAGCATTTGTTACCTGCAGTTCAGCCTCATTACATTCTTAATAATAGGTTTTGATTATAGCATGCAAAACATCGTTGTAGCATATTTCAGATATTTGGAATCATTTCTCAAAACCTGATAGCTAATCATTTATGCAGTGCCAAAGGGAAGTGTGAGCGGGCTTTTCAAAGCCTCGGGCTCAAAGAGTTTTAGAGTCGGGAAATGTTGATTAGTTGAGAGGCAAGACTTAATCTCTTCACACATGCAAGTCTGTTTAATCCCAATGTATTCACACACTGCAAATGTAAAAAGTATTGAACAATAATGATTATTACGAGATGAATGCAGTACAATACATTATTTTGAGAGTAAACAGACAAAACAAGATGAAGCATGCGTAGACCTTAGGCAGTAATTAAATGGCTCAGTTTAAACACTTTTTGTGCATATTTTGAAGGATTTTGCTTTCAATTCAAATAGAAAAAATACAATTAAAAAAGTGAATCTAAAACGAAATGTAAACATGTAGCTTAGACGAGTTTTAGGAATGAAAAAACTGCTAATAAACACAGTACAGCTGAGGGGAAAGTCATGTAGTTTTGCGGGTATTTACTTAAGTAAACAAAAGACAAGTTACAAATGTGATCTGAGGATGAGCTGGGATATAATATCAAACTGAAGGGATTTCTAAATCTTTAACAACTTCCACAGGAGAACATGAATGTCTCAAGGACGCATTAAAAGCGTAACTGTCCTTGTTTTTAGGGTGAGTAGCAACATCTGTTCAGGGACAACAGATGAAAAATGGCCTCATTTACAGAAATGTTTATTTATGTGCTCTGTCTCTGTTAAATACACTAATAAACCTCTTGGTGGCAATAAAGGAAACATGAAAGATCACTAAACTATCAGGCATTATGGAAAACTATTCGAAATCACATGGCAAAAATTCAAGATACGTTTTAACGGCGTCCTGAAAAGGGAAGATCCAGAAACAACGTATCTAAAGTCACACAGTCACTCTCCATTTAGAGAAGATTTTCCCCCTCTTAATTATATAGCATTATGGATCTAGATCTCATTGAAATACCACATCAAGAGGAGGTCGGGTTGGCTGTGAGGGGATCATCCGAGCACCTGGGATAAGTGTGAGGTTTTAAAAAGGAAAATGTGATTTTAAACACAATACTTGTTTGTGATTTGGTTCATTGTGAGATATTCTTTGTGGTTGCAGTCCTTTCAAACCACACATGCCGATAACACATGATCCAACATGCATTGATCAATCCCTTCCTAGATGTTTGAGGAAATATAACCTTCTTCTTGAGCTTCATGTCTAAAATATAACTTTCTCTCTGCAGAAATACTGGCAAAGCATTTTGGTTTTCAAAGGAGAAAACCAGATGCAAGCTAGTTGATTTGAAAACATGAACAAAAACTAATTCATCAACAGCTATCTGCACACCCATTTGGTTTTCTCTAAAATAAAAGGAATCTTCCCCAAGATAAAAGTCTTTGCTGATGTTCACAACAAAGACAGAAAGAACACATCCTCACTTTGTCAAACGTTTGCAATTAGTACGGGGCTAACCTGAATTCATAAGCAGGTTCATAGAGTTCATTATCTCAGTCCCTGTTATGACTGCCTATATATTCTTTAGCTGCCCTTTGCTGGGATAAATAACATTTTTCCTTTTTAATTAAAAACTTTCAGTCTTATCTCTGGAACGTTTGGTTCCATAATCAATTAATTAATCACTTTTACCATCAGAGACTTCCGTTGGATGTCTGAAGTTGTTGTCAGCGTTTATTTCATTACTTCATGAGGCAGGTCTTTTGTAATCTCCCAGATGAGAGCAGACAAAGTCATCTTAAAAGTGAGGAATATTTTCCTCTCTTTTTACCCAGACCCTCTCTGCCGGTGGCATCAGCCTTTTATTAAGGGATGTAATATCCACCGTACCAAAGGGCTAATATTTCTCAAGGCTTCTTTTCCCCCCCTGCACACCCGCCTCTAAATCCCTTTTCTCGCACTCACACACATACCCACACACACACAGCGTGGCAGGAGCTCCATCTTAAAGAAATGAGGGGAGCTGGGGAGCAATTAGATTCAGCTGGAGACTTTTTAATGTGAATTCCTCTCCAATGCTGCGCCCGCTTTCCTCTGGAGGAATCTCAAAGTCAAATGCGGGATCTTTGATCATTTACCGCCATATGGCAGCGTGCGGCGTGGGCCAACGTGGTGTGTGTACATGCCAGAGCTACGACAAAATATGCAAGGTCAACGGCACACCTTCCCTAGGTGGAGATTCTACCCAAAAAATTCAGCGGTCTTTCTGCAAGGTTGCTTGAATTTAGCTGGAAATAAGGGGTGTCATTACATTAAAGCCATGGAAGCCATGATGTATTCTTTGAGAAGAAGCGAGTCCTAATGTTGGCTTGGACCCAAAATAATCTACCACTCTGTTAAGGTGTCATTGGAAGTAATGTTGATGTACTTTCCTGAACTGATGTGTGAATATAAGGGACATTAATGCGATCGCAAATGATCTGGAAACCTCAAAGCAAATTAATCACATAACCCAGGTTAACACAAACTTCCTTCCAGCGTTAATGTTTACCACCAATTGCATGGCAGAGAAAAAGGGAGGAACTTGTCACAGTCTGCTTATTTTCTTTTGAAATGTATTCCCATTTTGTGTCTTGTCTAGTCCAACTTCCTGTCTTTAGTTTCCCCCGTGTGTGATTGACTCACTGTGTTCACCTGTTGCCCCTGTGTTCCACCTCCCCTCCCCAGCTGTGTCTTGTGATTACCCTTCTGTGTATTGAGTCTTGTGTTCCATGCTGGGTCGTTGTCGTCCCCATGCTTTTCCTGATCTCACGTCGTTCCCATGGTTGTTCCTGTTTCCCTTGTCTGCCGTCCTATGTCCTCCAAGTCATCCCGGTTTGTTCTAGTTTTGTTTGCTACTTCTCCTTTTGCGCTACATCACCTGCTTCTTCAGTTTTTGTTTACAAGCATTCAAGTTATTAAAAGCTTGCCATTCCCATACCTGCCTCTCCTGTTGGTACTGCAAAAAAAGCCGGGGAACGACAACAACCCCATGCTCTTAGGTCCGCATTACTACCAAAACCCTGACAGAACTGGCACAAGCTACATGCATGGCATCGTTTGAAGACCAGTGGACATCAGTAAGAACCTTCACTTCCTCGGTGTTACGGCACTCCTTTGCTTTAAGTGTGGTGAAAATGCAGGAAAGGCATTTTGCATTGACCAGTTTCTTTAAGTTGAACATGAGTGGGAGATAATGGGCTCAGGAAAGATGTTTAATTCCTGTATAAAATAACAGTCGAGGCCTGTTTTGTTGAGTAACTCAGTGGCTCAGTTTGACTGTCATTTTATTGACTGTCTTGAAATAAGGTCTCCGTTTACATAGACAATCTTACTGACCGATGCATATTGAATTAAGGTCTTGATCCTGGTCTGAAAAACCCATTATCAGTTGGAATTATACACCAGCCATTGAGGAATAAAGTGGTAAAGTATATAACCCACACCCTTATGTTCTGTCTAAACACATAAAGGGAATACTTTGTAAGGTGCAGTGTTTTCCTCAGCACTCTGTCTGCTCTCCATCATTTCCTCGTTGGTGCTTTCTTCCCCTGGCCTCCGTTCGATGCAGCACTTTACTTTAAAATCTTTCCTTTCCCAGTAATTTCCCTCACAGCAAGCGTCCAAACCAGCTTGTGGTCTGAGAACAACGACAAAAGCAAACACAAGAGACATACACCAGTCAGATAACGAAGATGTTGAAACTACAAAAACACTTCTGTGAAACTGAGCATGCATTAAAACAGACTCCAACCGTCGCGCTTTTAATTATACTTTGCTGTTATATATTGCCTCAGCTGACAGAGTGTGCACATTGTGTAACAGCAGCTAAATGTTGTCTGGACAAAGCCAAAGAAACAGAGAGCTTCATTTTCCTTCTTCTTCATCTGGGCATGAAAGGAGAGAAATAAAGGAAAGGAGATGCTTTGTAATTGTCTTCAGAAGAGGAGCAACTCTTTGTAAAAATGATTGGTTTTTCCTTCTGTACGAGTAGAAGTGTTGAGAATTGAAGGAAAGGTAACGAAAGTAAGGAAAAAGTCCACTTTAATGCATTGGAAAGAAGTGGAAATTATATCTGCCTTGCTACAAAAGCCAGATTTAAAGCGACGTTAAGAGACTTGAAAGAAAAGGAAGTGACTTTGAGATTGCAGCGTTAATAACACACATGAATGAAAGGTAATTCCTGACGGTTGAAATGAAGACACAACGTTTATAACAGACACACTCGGATCCACTTAAAATATGCATCCTTAAGGAGTTATTTTCAAAACACGTCTTTGAAAAGGAGTCCCCCGTCTTCACCTGTCACCGTCAAACCCTCTGAAGACAGCTCTCTCAACAGATGTCGCTTCATGTTGTGTATTTTTCATGACGTGTTGTTGAGCTGAGAATAAATTAAAGATGTTTTTCTTTCTGGGAAACAACAGGTTGTTGATTTTTTTCACACACATGTATTTATGTGTGTGGATGAATTATCGGTGTTTTTCTGTCTTACTGGCTTTTAATTAAATAACAAATAGCAATTCCTGTAGTGCTGTGTATTCATTTTGCTGTGTTTTAAACCATTTACTTTTGCTTAAAGGCATATTTCAGGTATAAATAAAGTTGAAGAATATATGATTGACACCTTTTTAAAATCAATTCATTCATTAAAGCAACACAGATATCTTTTGGTTGGTCATGTTATCAAACTCTATCTCCTACATCTGCTTGAAGTGAGTCTTAATATTATAATTTTTCACTGACAATGAAATCTCAAGTATAAATGCATTTGTATTGAGAATGAGATTTTCATTCAAGGGCGGTTGGGTTAGACATGATCACAAAGGGTTTAACACAAGAGAAAATATAGGCGAATTATCCCAGACGAGGGAGGGGGGACCCAGACAAAAAAGGTCGGGAACCACTCTCCTACATTTCCCACAATGCAACAAAAGCTTAATTTTATTAGTCCTTACAAACCCATTTTATTTTCTAAAAAAACAATACATTAGCCCTAAAAATCAAGCCTAAAATCACCTAAAATTATTAATATATGTATGCTGTACATTAATACATGAGTCATCAAAGCTACAGCTGCTTACGTGGTTGGTTATTCCTGTTGTTGTCTGTCAATTTGTCTAGCTTTGAGTAAAACTTAGGTATGATGGGGGAGACATGAGTAAAGATTAACCACAAGCTGTCCCCATCAGTGTGAACTGCTGTGGAAAGATCATATGGTACAACGTGTTCTCTTTAAACAAATCAAACTCAAATGTTCCCCTTCATTTCCTCCCTTTAAAGCTACATTTTCCTCACTTGGCACCATATCATTTCTGCCTGCTTGTTCCTGTGCTTCACTGAAGTGTAGTATGCTTTAAAAGGGATACAGCTTTTGTATTTTACAGACGTTTCCACATTCCTGGAAACATTGTGAATATCATTATGATTTAAAATACATGTCTGCGGGTTTGAACAAAGCTTGGCAGCTAAATATGCATGTGTTATGCATTGAAGGTTCTCTGGGAACCCCGGTAGCTTGAAGCAGATTTTAAATAAGCTGCTAATATTAGAATACCCATAAATATGTTGTAAATCGAAGGAAAGTTGGAGCAATACTTCAGCGGGGCGTTGAATTTCTTTCTTCCGGTGGAATCTATCATTTTATTTCTGTACGGATGTTACCTTTAAAGCAGTCTGTGTTTATCCCCCAACACTGAAGGGATCTCATTCCAGGAAAGGCCTGCCTCGTGCATTTCTAAAAGCGCTGACCTAGTGTGTTTCCGAGCACACAGAGAGGTAGTAGCAAGGTTTTAGAAAAATACTCTGTCTCTTCACTCCACGGAGACTTAAACTAAATTTACAATCTGCTATACCTGCCTTAGAGCCACCGCTGCCTCCTCTGAGAGCACGAGAAGAAGGGAAAGAAAGGCAATTCTAGTCCTTAACAAGGGAAGTTGAGATAAACTTTTGAGTGCTTGTGTTTATGTGTGTGTGTGTAGATGTGTCTGGTTGGTTCCCCAGCAGTGCTGTGGCAGTATTAGTGGGACTGTCAGAGCCAGACTGCATGGATGTGAACTGGATAAACCCGCGCAGGAAGGAGCCTCACCTCTGGTTAGTCTCAGCAGGACAGAGTGTAGCGGTTTGGTGACAGAGAACAACTGGTGCCACCGCCTCCCACTCACTGAGAGGATACAATCTCTCAGTGTGTCGGGGTTTCTAAGTGGATTGTTCAGCCATGGGCACACACACACACACAGACACAGACACAGACACACAGACACAGACACAGACACACACACACACACACACACGAAGGAATTTCAAAATGCAAAGTTTATAGTAGTATTTGATAGCTTTAGGTGTAGTTGTTGGCACTGGAAATCTTAAAGAGGACATACTATACTCATCTTCAGGATCATATTAGTATTTACAGCCTCTCCTGTGACTGTCTGCAATGTCTCCAAGCTTTAATGTTCAAAAAGCTCTTTATGTTCTACATTCTACTTTCAACTCCCTGTGCTGCAGCACCTCTTTTCACCCAAACCAGAGCCCGGTCTAAATCCTGAGGAAAAAGTGAAATTCTAAGAAAAAAGTCAAGTTTTAGAGAAAAATATAGAAATTCTGAAACAAAAAGTGAAATTCCTGAGAAAAAAAATAATTTTGGAGAGAAAATTTGATTTGAGTCACAGAGATACCAACCAGATATTTAAAAATAAAAACCTGACACACTTTGACAACCCAGGACGCCATTTTCCAACACTAACCTTAGACATGTTTACAAACCTGCACCATCTTTCGCCTCGAGAACAGTGGAAACAAATATATTCTAAAACAGGCAAAAATCAAAGAATATCTAAAGCCTTACGTTCTGTTTCCAGAAATATAGTACGGATAGATTTATTTTACACAATTCTATAATATTTGACAGGCACACACTGTTGTTGATAAGCAACCTGTTTGACTGCCTGTTAAAGCAGACACATATATACAGTATATATGTAGTTATCTATTCTACAAGTCATGAAATACTATTTGATTTAAAAGATTAAAGGCACCTTTGATAAGTAATTAGTAATGCTTGTATTTTTCCATTTGAGTAATTACTTTTTCAGCAAGAAATATCAATATAATAAAACATTACAAATAATTGATCAAACTTTTCTCGTAACTTGTCCAACACTGCGGTGGATACTCACCCCCCCCCCCCCACACACACACACACAGTAGCACTATATCTTTTAACAGCAGGGCCAACTGCACCACTGGGACACACACAAAGAAGTCAAAGCACAGGGCATCCAGCCTCCAGAAAATCCTGCCTGCTGGGGAGCAGTTAGACAAAAGCAGGAAAAAATAACCCAGAGCCATTTTGTCTCCGGAACCAACACTGTTATTATCCCAGCGTCTTCACGGAAATAAACGTCCATTTCTGCGGGGGAGGACCATGCAGGTGGGATGGAGGAGCACATCCCTCTCTAAAGCCTAAAAGGGCCTGCTACGGTAAATCACACACACACACGCACACACACACGCTCAGAAATAGACTGCCGGCAAGTGCTTCCACACACTCTCTTTCTCACCTCTTACAGTAAAAGAGAGTCGGCTATCTCCCAGCGGGGAATAATCAGCTTTCCGGCTTTTATCATCCCAACGGAGATCATCCTTTTACAGATAGACTAGATGCCTTAGATACTCCTGACGTTTCTCACACTCAGATAAAAGCACATGCTATTTTAGTCCGCCGCCCTGATATGAATTTATTGACTTTGTTGGCCAATTATTGTGCATATGGATTAGAGAGGATTGACCTTCCCTCCCTGGCATGTTACCCTTTGCCATTTCTCCATCCTCCTCCCCGGATCATTATTTCAACCTCTCACATAGCAGCCTGGTTCTCCTCATCTGTCTTCCCTGCATGGAACCCGACTCACCCCCTCTCCCTATCTCCTCCCATCCCTTTGTAATCCCACTTTCTGACCCCCGCACCTCTTCACCCATCGTCTTTCCCGTCCCGCACGACCCCCGATGCCCCCCTGCTCTGTATCGCTTCCCTCTCCGTCGCCATCCTCATCTCATTTCACTAAATCTTTTCCCATCTTTTCATGTCGGCGTGCATCCCCGCTGTGATCCGGGTGACATTTCCACAGTCACGCCTGTCACGCTACACAGAGGGGGTGTCAAACCCGGAGAACAGAGGTGTCGTTAATATGTGAGAAACACATGGAGGCGAGGGAGGGGGCTTCATTAATGTACACAGCAAAGCACGACGAGTGTCATTTGAGTATGCAGGGGGCAGAGGGAGACGAAGAGGAGGCAGAGGGGATGAAGCAGCATCTAATTACATGACAGACCTAGCCCCTGGTTCTCTGTGATTGAATAGGGCACCCTTTCCTGGTATTACTCCACAAAGCTTTCATAATATCCTCCCTCTATCTTTCATGGCCGTCATATTCTCCTCCGTGGCTCGTGATTCCCTAGTAGCAGTGTGTGTGTGTGTGTGTGTGTGTGTGTGTGTGTGTGTGTGTGTGTGTGTGTTTTATGTTCTTTATTTTGAGTCAAATAGTATAAATAATACAGTTTGTATATAAAAGACAGATGTGCAAGGAAGCTGTGACAACTGTTCTTGATTAGAGAGGGAGAAATGAAAATGTAATAACAAACAATAAGTAATATAGAAAGTGAGAAGAAAACCAAATGAAGCTCAGCGCTAGTTCCTTCAGGAAGACTGGGCATTTATTCCTTTTAACCAATCACATTCCAACACAATCTCCAGCAGCCAATCATAGTGCTGCTTTAAAATCGTTCTCCTCTCTCCTGCAGCAGCTGTGATTTCAGGTGTTTAGCTGCGGCCCACCTCCACCCAAACCACCATCCAGCGCCCAGGAGAGCTAATCCAAAGACCTCATCACCCCTCCTCTTCTTGCCATCTCCTCATCAAATCCAGATCTTCAACATCACCAGTGTCTAGACTCACGGCTGCACTTCCTCCTTAAGATATACGACATCAGGATCGGGGTCTAATCGCCAAAGACTATTAGCACTTCTATCATATGGCGCATGCGTAAATAAATGTTCTTCAAACGAAAAATGAAGTCTCTCCTGATTGAAATAGCACACAGGGTTTGTTTGAAATTAACAAAACATATATATTCTGGTGGTGTACAGAAGCACAATCAAACAAAGGATGGTCATCTCTGTTCCATGTTTCCTGTGTGTGTGTTTTCGTCCCCACCAGGACTGACAATTCTGGGACAAGCTTCTCGCTCTGGTCCCCCAGCCTTCCCCGGGCTGTCTGCCTGGGTTACATTAGCCCCCGATATATTGACCCAGCGAACGAGATGACGCTTGGGTTGTGTTTTTGTGTGCCAGTCCTCGGGGGGGGGGGGGGGGGAACTACACATTCCTCTGTAGCTGTGCAGTGGATCTTACTTTTTTTTCACTGGATAACAAGGTTGAGTCTTTGCTGGAGGAACTCTCAGCTCTCTGCTCTGTCTGGCTAAACAGACAGCGGCTCGGCGGTGGCAGACTCTGTGGGCGTTCAGCTGCACTCGCATGCGTCTCTCTGGAGAGGTTCTTCAGTGTGTCGGCGGATGGTCTGGTGGGTGTGTGTACCGAAAAGGTCCCCGCATACATATGCATGCGGCCCCTGAGGAGGTCTAGATTGCAATTATTACAGAACTATAGCCCGGGGGGGGGGACAGGTGCTTTGAAATGTTAAATATTTTCTTACGTAAGTACATTATATATTCCAGAAGCAAACTTTTATTCCTTGACAGATGGATTATTTCCTCAGAAAATTGACAAATAATTTACAGTTTGATCTTGTTCCTACCTGTCCCGTGGTGCAGGCATCCAAACATCTGGTGCATTCGGAAACTGGGATGCCAAGTTTCGAATCTATACTCGACTAACTGGGTCAGTTCAGAGCGCTCGCAGGAATTCAAATGTTATATACTGAGAGCATTGACTTCTGGAACTTGTGCGAGCAGGCAATCTTGGCAGAACAGCAACAAGCCAGCTGCCGCTACAAACAGTATGAGTAAATCCAAAGCCTTTGCACACAGACATTTGACAGACGAGATTTTAATACTGTTTCATCTTCCATTCCCCATATCCGCTATCAGATCACATCTCATTCTGACATCTCTCGCTGTTTTTCTACCAAACTGGGACATCTTCTTTTATAAACAGACTGGCAAATTGGATCTAAACCGAAAAAGGACCTCGCTGGAAAAGGCATTCATTATGAACAATATCGAGGTGACGGATCTTACTCATGATTGCAGGTCATTTCTGCGGGAAACCTGTTGTTCAGAATTCATTTCAGCGCTGGAACTTCTCGTCACTCGTTGCTTGTCAGCCTTGGGTGTTGTTTTTCATCCATCCTCACTTCCTTTTGTCGCAACAAGACATGACATTATCCACACAGGTTTCAATAAGACATTTTGTATCTGCCACAGAAAGGGGGCTACTAAGACTGGAAAACAGCTAACCTTGTTTCTGTGACAGGCGAGCAAAGCTTTGCAGAATATGACAGGGACGATTGCATGAGCAGCCTCAGAGGAAAGCTGTTTATACTTACGACTCTGTACAGTTTTTGCTACTCACAGATTTTCCTGTCTGCATTTCTTGGCCTGTGCCACCTCTGTAGGCCTTTGTCTCTTTTCGCTCCATCACGTTTTCTCATTTCTTCTCTCTGTCCTCGGAAAGCCCTCTGGTGTGCTGTCAAAGTCACCCTCGCCGGCCTGAGACAAACACTGATGTCTATGCAACAACAACAACAACAACAATAAAGAGGCAAATGCTGCTGCTGCTGCTGCCCTGCACAGAGACATCAATTTACCCTGATCTTGATTTGTAATCGCCCGGACCGATGGCCAATCAAAAGCACATCACACATTGGAGTGGAAAATAAATTAGAGTCTGCTTGTCCGTGAATTCCTTTTCAAAACCAATACCTGCCCGGTGAATGTGTCAAGGCTTCTGTTTAGAAAAAAACATGCCCAGGAAAAGTGTTGATATCACAACAGTTTCCTCTGATAGGAAAACAGATTATTCAAAGATAGATTTTTAAGGGCACCTGAAAGTCTTGGCTTTCTTGGACTTTCTCTCACATATCGTACATCACTAAAGTTAGCAACTCCAGCGTGGGTATTTTCTGGTTTTTGGTTAGTATGTTTGCTCTGTTATGAGTTTAGGCCTCTGCGGGGGCATGAATTCAATCCCTACCAGTGATGTTGCTTCATAGATTGTAAACTTCATGTTTTGTTATTCCACTCTTTTCACAGAGGACTAGATTTCAATTTTACTCAGTCTTTCTAACCAGCTTTCGGGAGTTACGATAACCTCTGCTAAAAAGGTTATTTCATGCATCTCAAAAAGGGCAGACCTGGCTGTTTCCAGGGTAAAATAATGTGTGTACCTGCCCCTTGATTCAGATCTTCTCCAAAATGTAAGCTAAACCCTTCCAGAAAGCTTGATGTTGTATAGTTTAATACTTTGATACTTTCATGCTTCTTGAGTGAGATTAAGCTATCTTTGGCTCTTTTCTTTCCCTAACACATGTAGATTTCTCCTCTGTGAGACAAAAAGGTATTCCGATTCTGTTTCCGAGTTTATTTGTTATGCAGATGATACCTTTTTATATGCCGCCAATTTCTTTCTCTAGGTTATCAAGTATCCAGGTGAGTCACACTGGTTTGAAGTATTATGCTCCTAACAATGTGTGTACGATCTCTCATGTTTAACATTTTGGGAATCAATTGTACTTGTGCCTTTCATTCTGTTTTCTGTAAACGGAAATGTTGTGTTGATGTGTGTTTTGCAGGTCATACTTTGTGAAGAGATTTGTTTAAGTTAGGATTTAAAATATGTAAGACATGTTGAAGAATAAATAGTTGGATGCAGATCATTTGTACTCAGTGTAAGACGAAAGGCAGCTTGATGTAAACGTCTGGACTATGACATGTTGTCTTTTGATGATTTAAATGCCAACCGATGTGCAACAATCTGGACGATCTCCTATCAGCTTTCATTTCTACTAGATGGAAATGTCAGGACGCAAACTGGCATCAGGAGTCTGACCTAAACTACAGACCCGTGGAGAGACAACCTGCACTTTAAAAAAACACTGCTCAAACCTTCCTTTTTACGTTTACATGCACATTGATTTAGACAGGGATGGTTGAAACTCAAATGCAGGATGAAGGTTAGCCAGTGATTAAAAAAGTGCATGTGTGTAGCATTGCTTGTTGAGATGAGAAAGGGAGATTTTACTGCAGCGATCGACCAACTTCACTTTAGGACATTAGAGCCGTGGCTCTGACAGACCGGCTCGATCAGACACGCTCACATTTGGAACGAATGATAGAAATGTCATGTCTGGATCCAGAATAGCAATGCTTCTCTGAGTGCAGGCGAGCTCAACTCGGAAAAGGACACAGACAGAGATCATGTAGGAGTGTGCGGGAAAACCTTTTTCCACCTTAACATATGGATATTTTACATCCCTTTGTCTCAAAGCAGCTATTTCCTGTTTAATGGATAACACACAATTCAAGTTAGGGGATTTGATTCACCCTGTTGAGTTCACTTGTGAGTGTTTCCTCACCCAAATTGCATTTGTATGACAAGACGATACTACTTAAGTCAAAAGCATGGGCAAACAGCAACAGGCTCTTAAAGTGCGCTTTAGTTTGCTAAACTGTTCATTCTCAAGTGTACTCAAGTGTTTTGAGTAATGCGGTGCTTAAGCCCTCGAGTGGTGAATAGGTAGCGGAGGATAAGGAGAGACTCTTCAGCTCAGAGGAGGGGTTGGAGTGTTTGCGGTGAGCGATGAAATACATCACTCCCGCAGACGGCGTGGCGCAGATCAAAGTCAAGCGGCTGCTGGGAGGTTTCAAAGAGCAGCCGTCGTCTCATTACGTCCAAAGCTTTCATGTGAAATGTTGATGAAACAGTCTGTCTAACCCCCATCTCTCCATCATTCACCCTGCTACATGACAATTACATTTATTTAGCCTGTGAACTACATTTTAGGGATTCCGAAAACGTACTCGCCGTCACAAGTGGCAATACCAGGCCCAATCACCGGCTTCCACAACAGGCCGGTGTCCCTCCTAATTCAGTAATGTGTCATCCTCCCTTTACAATCCTGTTATTAATATGAGTAAAGTTTTCTTTGAAATTACCTAGAGAGCAAAGTCCAATGTAATTATAGGAGGAATTTGACGTTAAGCAGTCAGGACATATTCTTTCCTCAGATCATGTCTGTACTGGAATACCAATCTGAGCACATACCAATCAATACAAATCAAGGTGTTTATTTTAAGGTATTTAGCTTTTAAAAACATCTGCATTACTGTGCAGCAGGACAGCACAGTACGCCTATGTCTGGACCGTTTTCTTATTTCAATATTTAAAGAAGCCTTCAGATGTCACACACTGTATCTCATGGAAACTGAAACAAGCTCTAGTTTCCTGCTGTTCAAGAAATGTCACCGAGGTGGACAAAGGATTAAGTGTTCCCACAACATAACTACATATCAAGCTATTTCTAGATCCATGTTGTCAAGGTCTCGCTTCTTAACAGCTGTTTTATTGTGTGGAAAAAGACTCGAGTTCATTTGCCTTTCTCCAGCATCAGCAACAACAAATATCCAGTCATTGAGTGTCTGCTTCTAGTAGGGACTTCAAGGACAGGTGTATTGTTAAATAATCTATTTCTTTTCAACATGCATAATCTCCACATATTAACACCAATCTTTGATTTTTAAAGTGTGAATGCAACCAGCAGAATAAAAAACCTAATGCTTTAAACAAACCGCCGTTTTTAAGACACACAGAAGCTTCAGACATCCATGAGTGCAGTTTTTACTGATGTATTTCAAACAACAAAATGTGAAAATCCCTTCAGCTTGGGTTAATCCCAGAACTCATTTCTTGCTTTTAACCCAAAATATTGACTTTGAGGACAAGGGAACTGAAACAGGTTAAATGCTAAGTCTCTTCCAGGTTTTATGAGTCGTTAATGCACAACTCTATTACAAATCAGCCTGCTACCTCAGCGCCATGGACAGAACCATGGGTTTAAAGAAACACAAATGACTGCACCCACTGTTTATCTCTTTATCTTCCCAGTAAATGAACACTATTATGTATCACTGATGTTCTATACAGTTTATACAGAACACATTTTTTATGGTAAGTCAAACTTTATGTTGGATATAATCAAGCCGTGTCAACCTTTCTATGGCTTTATCAATTTCTGTGCACTTCCTAGAAAAGAACTTGCTATTTTTTTCCTTATATTTCTGTGATTCTCTTTTACTTTCTGGGTCGTACACTCTGTGAACATTGATCCACTCGCCTGTGTGTCTGTTCTCACTGTTTTTGTTCACCTGCAGTAGCAGCAGCTAACAACCAACCCTCTCCTGAGGCTGAATTGCTAACAGGGGCAATTTCCTGGCGAGGTGTCGGCCCAAGAGAGGGTGAGATCAATTACGGCACGACAACCGTGGCCACCTCTGTTTGGCCCCCTGCTAATTTGGCCCCAGCACTAAAGACACCCAGAAACCCCCTGGCCCTCACCCTTGACCTCCACCTCACCCTGCTACTGTGGTGACAGTTAGCAGCAATTTATTTCACCTTACCCACCTACACTGCCTTTTCTTTTCTATTTTTCTTGGTGCAGTCTGTTGCCAGTGGGATTCTGACCTCCGACGCCATTGTGAATGTAGTTGAAGGAGAAAATTGAGATGGCAGATATGACCGGGGGTGGGGGGTGGGAGTTTGCTGGCAGTGTTTTCATGAGGATGTTTCTTGGACAAAGGAGTCTGAATACAATAGTACAGCGGTTCCCAAACTTTTTTTGCGGCGCACCCCCTTCTACGTCCCAACCGGGTTGACCCACCCCCCAAAAAAACGCAACAAAAAAAACCCCCGCAATAAAGCTTTGTTTTATCGCCATCTAAAGACTCATGTTTAATCACGCGCAAATAACCGGAACACGCATGACGATAACAACATCAACAAAGTTTCAATATAATGCAACAAAGACAAACTGCAACGATCCACAACATTAAAGAGCATGGGCTCAGAGACAGAGACAATACATAAAAACAGGATCGATCATTTCCTGACTCCCGCTCATTTTATTCTCTCTGACTCGTTCCTATTCTCTCCGTCTCTGTTGCCTCCAAATCCTCACTCTCTCTTGGTCCCTCTCCTCCTTCATGATTAACAACTTTGTCATGAGACGTTCCACTTGACAGTTTCCCTGATTTCAGCCAGTTAATCATATTTGAAAGAATGAATGAAACGAGTTGGCGCGCATTTATCCTAGCCCACAGTGAAACGTAGAAGACAGCGGCTGTCTTCTTCGAAGTTTCTATCAAAAACTAATAAATGATAGTTTTTTGATTTGAAATAAAAGGGATTACAAAGGAAATGTTTATTGTTCCTGTTTTTTATTGTAGCCTATGGAAAAATCCCACTTAAAAAACAACAACCAGACCACCTTACATGTTTCATCTCGCGCACCACACTTTGGGAATCCCTGCAATAGTACAATGCAACATATTAAATGTGGTCCGGATTTTAAAATGACACAACTTCTGTTCGACCGTCGATTACTAGCTCTGAACATCGTCTCAAAATGTGATTCCTTTATGTTTCATGTGAACTGTTTACATGACATTTGGGGAATATAGTTGCCTAATATTTCCTGACCTTTTAATACAAAATACAAATGCTCTTTTCCTTCTCCAATTGGAATTCACCAATTTTGTCTTCACCATCCAAAATAGACAAAACCGTTCATATGACCACTTTTCATCTTCAGATCAGATTGAATTCAAAGGACATTTGCCTTTTATCCGCACACATTTTTCCCTTACAAGCTAGCTAGCATGTACCTTTAAAAGACAGTTTTAGAAGTCCTATTCCACTGACTGTACAAAGGCTAACAGTTAGCTTTTGCTAGCTACTAAAAGGCATGTTGTTTCCTTTGTATGTGAACGCAACACGCCGTCTGTACACATTTGTTTCATTGACTTATTATGCAACTAAGAATCTTAAAATCTGCTGAGTTGAGTCTAGACTCATTAAGATTAGCATGCAGCTTATCTTTTGGGTCAAAAGTACAAGGTAAATTAAAACAAATAAGAAAAGTGTATTAATACAATAGCTACAGTAAGTATTTTTGTCTGGTTTCGGAGTCCAAGGCCATTTCTTTCAGCAATTTTCCATCAGCCATCCATATTTCCTCCTCTTTTCTTACACCCATCATCCATCTGTACAACCTCCAGCCATGCGTGACCTTGCGAGAGAAATTACAGGAAAGCACCATCGAGTGTTGATGAAAAGAGAGCATGTATTTGAAGACAGCGTATTAATGATGTGACAGGCACTAATTCAAACTGAAATTCACACAAATATGCACACACACACATACACAGACAAACACACACAGGGAGGCTCCAGGGAACGATGGATCTTGATTAAATGTGGGGAAGGAGGGAGCGTGGGGAAGCGGAAGACGTCGGTCAGAGTCGTTTAATGTAAAGTTATGACACTTTTATGAGGCGCCTGCTTTTGAAAATACAGTACACAAACACACACACTCACACACACGTACACACAACACAGGCAGGTTTGTCTGGCTTTACAACAAACTCCTTTACACAGCACATAACGGGCCACAAATCAAGCATACTGATCGGCGCTAAGGCCTCCTTTCCTGTACAGTAGTGTCAGCTGGAACGCATCTCTCCCCTGTCTTATAGTCAAATTCACTGCCTCTCCTGAAGGAATGACCTTGAATGGAGGACTCCTATTATTCAAGCTTCATTTTGGCAACTGTCAGCAGGTGTGTGTGTGTGTGTGTGTGTGTGTGTGTCTGTGAAGGTGTCGAAACGCCCCAGAGTGCTAGCCTGCCGTGATTCCTGAGTAGAAAAAAAAAGCTTGGTGCTTTGCTTTTTGTGCACATAGTTGGAAGCTCACACACTTTTGTGTCCTGAGATGCATTCGGAGTCTGTCAATCAATAGCCTCCAATTTACGAATATAATACACTCAACTGACTCGACGGGCGGGCGGCTAGATTGCAGCGTGGAAAGCTATTAAAGGGGAGCGTCGTGGCGTGCAGAGAGGCGAGCCCCGAGAGTTGTGTGTGCTCGTGTTTGGAGGGGAGTTGGGGGAGGGGGAGGGGGTTGAATGGAGGACGCTGTCAGGAACTAATAGCTTTGGGATGTAGTGCTGGGCTGTGTGTGTACAGCAATCTCAGGATGTAAAGGTGGGGAGTGGGGAGATGTCACTGATGAGACAGAGAGGCTTTTCCGCCATGTAGGATAGCTTGGGGATTGGGGGAAGGATGAGGGTTGTGAGGTGGCATCTGCATGTATAGCTGACAGCAACCAATCCAGGTACTTTCCCTCTACGTCATGGCCCCGCCCATTTTTGGGGTGGAAACATTAGCTGTCATTTGACTGACGGTTATCACAAATTCTGGCGTTTGTGTACCTATATAGAGTCCAAACATGATGGTGGGTAGGCATACAATCTCACAGTGTCATTGGAGATCGATGATCGGCGTCAATATACACTTAAATCGAAAGCTATATGTGATTGATGTCCGGTCAGTCTAACAGTGGATGAGTGGCTAGGACTAAAACTTGGATTTCCTTCTCTTCTCAGTGTCTTATATTTTAATGCAGCATCTACATTAATTATCTGGACTTTTAACATTAAAACAGTTGAACGATGTACGTTAACCTCATTAGCATCATAATGTAGCATTGATACTTTGATAGTCCTCTCTGGTGGCCTGAAGCCACAGATCTTTCCTTATTTGGTCTTTTTTTTCTAGGTGAATGTAAATGAAAATGCTAAACCTGGATCATTTTTGATATTTCAAAGGATGAAACTATATTTTTCTGCTTGGCGCTGATGCGTTGTTTTCACCTGTAAGTGACGCTGCTCTCATCTATGCGTGGTTGCATTTGACAATATAACAACAATCCCGTGCCAAGCAGGCCAGAAAAACCAGCTGCACCGACAGACAGCTACTTGATAAAGTGACTTCTACGAGATTGAGAGGCGCCGCCGCTGTGATACACCGGCGTCAGAAGAAGGAAGCCATAAAAAAAGAGGGACTGAGGCAAGATAGGCATAGACAGAGAACGGCGGCAGGGGGTGTGGGTGGAGGATAAAGAGGACTCCGGAGATAACTAAAGCGTTTGAGAGACAGGTGCAATATAGATGAAGAAGAAGAGACCACAGGGCGGAAGAAGCAACCCATGGCGGAGGGGGAGCGTTTGAAATGAAGCAGGAAGATCTGAGGAAATGACAGAGAGGGAAAGGCAGAGATAAGGTATTGGACAGCTATTTATTCTCAGAAATATGACTGCAAACTTCAGGCAAGGTCTCCAAACTCTTAAAACTAGAATCAGGGAGACAAGCAGCAATAAACGGTCGGAAACAGACAGACGGACGGAGACAGACACAGAGAAATGTGGCTGAGATGATGAACAATGACAAGAGAAAGCTTTGAAATCACTGGTTTCTTCTCATGCTTATTGTGTGTTGGTATCCAGGTATTTGTTGAGATGGAACCCAATGGTTAGACTACAAGAAGTATTTGTTATTTACACAGCTCAGACTGATGTATTAATTGTGCTCCAATTGTTGTAGTCAAAGCACGCTCAGTCCAAGATCAAACTGTATATCATAGCATATTTAGGTCAGGAAGAATGTGGTGAAAATATGTGGTGGTTAATGCCCAACATTTGTTTTTACGAAGAAGTCAATTAAATGCAATTTAAAGTCTAGTCAGGTCTTATAGTTTAAAGAGCAGCAAGGTCCACAAGAAGAGTAGGTCAGGGTAGATGGATGAGTCAAATATACACAGGACTTTCACCCAGGGGGAAGTTGTTCGTGTCCTGCATAAAACCAAACGTTGACTTATTTTACTCAAGTATGTCGAATAACTCATGTCCTGTATGTGAACTTTGGTTCCTAAATTAAGTTTCTTAACAAACATACTTAATATAACCCAAACCGTGATATTTTCCTAAACCGAACTACATAGTTTTGTTCCCAAACCAAACCAGATT
Source organism: Eleginops maclovinus (assembly GCF_036324505.1). NCBI lineage: Eukaryota > Metazoa > Chordata > Actinopteri > Perciformes > Eleginopidae > Eleginops > Eleginops maclovinus. The sequence continues at coordinate 20,794,220 of NC_086361.1, forward strand.
CAAAACTTCAACACAATTATATTTGATGTTGTTTTAAGTCATATAAGGACGTTTTTGCTTTCCTCACAAAGTCTGTTCTGTTTTCAAATGTTGTTCTGTTGTCCTATCATTGAACAATGTTTGAGTTCAACAACTTGGGATTCAGTATCTTGCCTGAGGACACTTTGGCATCGACTGAAAGCATGGAATCAAAACTACCGATGCTCCAAATAACAGACAACTATTTATCCCATGAACCAGAGCCACCAGTCCCCAGTATCAAGTCCAGTGTGCGGTGTTGCCAGATTTGAAAAACCCCACACAGAGACTTGAATCCACTAAATTGTCATCTAAGTAGCAGTCTGAAACCATCTAAACCAACTCACAACACTTTGTGTGATTTGTACCCCTGTTCTTCAACCTTCACCTTTTCTCCATCAGATGTTTGCTCCAAAACATTGATATATATACTTTTCTAAAAAGACAGTGCTACAGTAATGTCTTTTTAAGCCTGTAGAGTTTCACGGGAGAGAAAAATACTGTACAGTGGCCTGACTGTGGGGATCAGATTGACTCTTGAAAAAGGCTCTGAGGTAAAATGCCACACAATTTCTTCGAAAATTGCCCAAAAAGCAAGTGGAAGGTGTGTGTCGGCACCCTGAAATTTAGTTTCTTATATGACAAGGTTTTCTTCACTATATTTATGAGTCTGTGAGGACTGTGTGGATTCAATCAGTCAGAGAAACTCTCTCTCAAACCTGGAGCAAATGTTAAGCTAAAATAATGAATCTCTTACGTTTTCTATTTCGGATTTTTTGTTATAACATCCCTATCTGAATTACCCGCTTCACATTTTGGACACAGTGCATTTCAGGGCTCTCCCCCAGAGTCTCCAAGAACGTGTCTCAACTTTAACTGCACCACAGAATATGCCAATGTTTGAAAGAAAGAGGGAAGATAAATAGGCATGTCCAGGGAAAATCCGAGCCTGCTACAGTTTCCAGTTCAGTAACAGTAACCCTAAGCACATACTCCATTTCTGAGTTGTCTCTTGTGCCTCTGCTGCACTAGATGAGAAACTTTCTAACTTTCTTTTCTCCCCCTTTTTTTTCAGTAATGTAATCAGCAGACTAACACGAAAAAGATAGCAACAAAGAGTAGAACTTCTAGAAAAAATGATCAGTTCTGCAGGGTTGTGTGTGTGTGTGTGTGTGTGTGTGTGTGTGTGTGTGTGTGTGTGTGTGTGTGTGTGTGTGTGTGTGTGTGTGTATATGTGTGTGTAGATATTTGAGTTCAATTACATTTCGTAGAAAACAGCAGCAAGGTGCATTCTTTCCACATAGACATTGAAAACTCCTTCACTGTGTACTTCTTAGATAGAATCGGAGGATGAAACCCTCTTTATTAGTCACATACATGCACACAGCAGAGCACACACAGTGAAATGTGCCCTCTGCATTTCACCCATCCTTCTTAGTCGTCAGCACAAGTTTGAAACATCCCTCCCCACCGGGCAAGGCTTACTTATTTGCTGCGGTAAGGCAATAACCGACCCAGAGCACTTGTCGTAAATGTGTAATTCACTGCTGATCTCGAACAGTTCAGTTCATGTCTGTGAAGAAGTCTCAAAACGCTAGAAAACAGAAACCCGGGGCTGCAGCCTGCAATGTCCCGTAGAAATGACCTTGACTGAAGCCTAACTTTGTGCACAATACAATATTCAAACCAAGTTTTTACATGTGATTCAGCTTTATGAACAGTGTTACGTCAAAATGTCCTCAATCAACCGGGATACCGTCACAACCTGTGCCCACATTTACCACTCCGACTTGTTTCTCTAAGACTAGCCTTCTGGTGCCTCATCTTTCTTCTTCTTGTCTTTGATGGCTTGTTTACACCCATAAACCATATTCCAAACAATCCAAAACCATAAGACTTACATGTAGAGTTGTGCTTCTGGGGTTTATTTTTCTTTTTAATGTGTCACATTAGGAGCATCATCTCCTCTGTCAGACCAACTGCTGCTCAGTGCAGAAAACATCCCCGACTCCAGCAGAAATAAATAACATTTTTTAGCTTATATTCACCCCTCGAAAATAGTTAACATGGTTTATGATCAATAAAACATCAGGCAGCCATCAGAGCGTCTTTGATCTGAGGCATTTCATCCGTGTTCTGAATATGCCGTATGCTTCAATAGTCAAAATAAAAGGAGAATAACGGGGCTGCAAGTCTGTTTGTGTGCTCTCATGGAGTTATGGGGTCATGCCAGGTTGTGTGTGTTTGCACCAATGTGTGTTCGGCTGTATGAGAGGAGTAAACCCGCCGTGGTCAGTGGGAGTATTGACAGAAGGCTGTGTGCAATCGCTGTAAAATTCATGTACTGTGCAGCCTCAACGAAGGAGCCCTGGGACGGTATCTGGAGGGAAGATTATGCCGGATCAACGGGAAGACGTCACAGAGGAAAACAACACATATGACAAAAGAGGAAAGGGTGAATCTGACTTTGAGGAGAGGATAAAAAAAGAGAGAGGGAAACGATCCCTGTAGACCATCAAAGCATTGATTGAATGCAAAGCTAGGCACCCAAAGTCGGTTTGAAAAAACACCATCACCCAGAGAGATAGCAGAATATATGTTATGCAGCTTAAGCCACAGTACAAGACAACATTCTGGACTTTCACGGTTATCCTGGACAAAGATATTACCTGGTGAGACAGTGTTTTCAGAGTAATGGCAAGTCAGTGTAACCAAAGCTTGTTTTTGATGTGAAAGGCTGTTGGACGAATGGGTTTTTGGTCAAAATGGACATCTTCTGAATTACTGTAGTTCCAGATAAATGGGTCGTCTTAACAATTTGAAGGTACCAACCAACCAACCAACCGACCAACCAACCAACCGACCAACCAACCAACCGACCAACTGACCAAACTGTATTAAAAAAACACTTTTCAGATATAATTGGTAAAGCAAAATGCGTCGCAAAAGATACAAAATCCTTCTTAATTGATAGCTAGAGTAGCACTTCAAGTACAGTAACTTTGGGAGTAATAAAAACACTCAATACCAAGAAAACTCTATAAACATAGGGCCTAATAAAACAAGACTAATTTAAACCAACCACGCTTAAATGTTGGGTCTTGAGTTTTGCATTAAAGTTATTTAATTACTCTCTCCTGCCCTCAAGACTCAGTATGAGGTTGTTTGTTTTAACCTAAATGCTCATGATCATATCACTGTAATCATACTTTAGGGGGTTGAGAAGACAAGGGGGAAGTATCAGTGGGACAGAGTGGAATTCTGGGCGTCCCCACTCTATTCAAACTCCCCGCTGATTAATTGTGTTCTCAGAGCGTTCTGCACAGCATGATCCTGTGGCTGTCCACATCCTTTCCCCTCCCTCTTCTCTTGGTGGTTAGTTATTGGAAAGTGGTTAACATTGTCCTCGACTTGACAAAGGAAGCTGCACTCTTGTTGTGTAAGTATCACTCAGTATGGGGTTTAAATTCATATCGTGTGATGTGACGCACTTCTTTTCCTTTCATCTTGGCTGAGCCAAGAAAAGAAAGAGCATGCAAACACTGTGTAAAGGCTTTCCTAACGGGTGGCCTGCTTCAAAATCTGTCTCCCTGCTTACTCCTGTTCTGCCTATTTGCTCTTGCATGCTGCTTCAAGCTTATTCAACATCGCTAAGCTTGTCACACTGAACACATTCTGTATACAGGTTGCTCCATATGGGGTACAGCTTCCTCTACCCATCACTACTTTTCCCTTCTTCATGCTGTCTTCGCACACATCAACATGTGGTAAACTCCCAGACATCTCTTTGTCTTTTTCTTCATCAGCTCCCCGTAGAAACGACTCCCACTGTTTTCAGGATTTTTTTTCCAAGCGTGTCTTCCTAATTGCGTCGTGGGAGACCTCTTGTTAGCCGATGGGGGGAGTTGTTCTGCTGCGTAAGCCTTTTTTCTCCCCTAAGCTGATTTAAAGTGCCTGCTTTATCCAGAGGCAGAACCAAGGTACAATGTGAGGTCTGCCGATGTCTGTGATGTCCCGAGATGTGCTGAGGCACAATGACACTTTAAACATGCAGTGTCTGTTTGAAAGATTTCTACTCCTTTTCAGAAAAGGGGACTATGGCCCCAAATTGCACAAAAACATCCCTCCTACTGGTTTAATCTTTGGGACTTGAGCTTTTGCAGATCATTTACATGCACCAAAACACACTACAGGAAAGACAAACCCCCTCTTTAATTCTCAACCTAAAATGGGTTATGAAGTTGCTCTCAAAATCCAGATACAAGCTATAATTCTGCCTCATATTTCTTCAAATCCATGTCCTAATGTTGGGAATTAGGTATATTTATATCCACTCCAACAACTTCCACCTCTCAGTTCTGTCTAAACAACAAACAGGTGGCGGACAAAGCAAATGCCATCATCTCCGAGGCTGCCCTTCTGTGTTTTCTATGCTCCCATCTGCTCTGCAGTCTTACAACAGCAGGGACTAAAAGGTCAAAGAGCTTCTTTACCTCTATTGCTCTGGGCCTTCCCCCTGTTGGAGAATGTAGACGGAAGGCCCAGTCATCATGTTGTCAATAACTGGTGCATGCCATTATTGTAATGGTGACTATTTGAATTATGCCTCCTTTGTGAAACGAAACATTAACACCTAGCATTGGCTGCAAAGTATCTGTTGTTTCCTGTGCCTGTGAGTAATGATGCATTTAATACTGGCTGTGAAACTAATTGCTCATCAGGCCAAATAAAGATAATTTGAAGGTGGATGAAAACAAGGTGGTGGTGTCACTTTCATCTTCCCACCCCTTTAAAAACACCCACTGCCTTTTCATTAGAGGCCCTGAAAACCAAATAGCTTCTTACTTTAAGGATTTGCTCCGACATTAGACTGATATTATTTCTTAAGTTATGGTAATTTCACCTGAGAGATTTCGCTCTTTCGTTTTCCCTTGTTTAAGTTGGACAAGGCTCAGTTTGATAAATAATATGTGTCATATTTCCTGCACCAATCAGAGGTGAGCGACATTTAAATCAGAATTTGATTGACTGAGTTGTTTTGTTTGCTTGTCACCAGTACTGCCAATCCATCATAATCAAACCACACCGACTGCAGGGCCACAGGGTACGAAAAGTCATCTGTCTAACTCCCTAGTTTATTTATGATCCAAACTTAAATGTGAAGTCTTTAGCAGTAGTCTGACTCAAAATGTAGTATAATATTTCTATTGGCAGCCTATTTTACACTCCTAAATTGTGATTGGTTTTAATATATAAACAACCCGGAGCAAACCGGGGCCAGATAGTAGAGAAAGCTATAACAACGCAGAAGATTTCTAACATATGGCAAAGCGCCAAACTGATAACCTTTGCTCATTTAACGAGTGAATCTTGGATTGGCTTTTTAATTGCTGGAGAGCAACCCAACCCTCATCAAAATATAAGGAGGAGGGGTCAAGTTTGTCTGTTGTGTTTACCAACTGCAACCAACAAATCCTACTTATTGTGCCTTTTAACATTTACTGCTGCTCATTGCAACTCATGTGATTGGATTCCTCAAATATGGTTTAATAGGGATGGTGTGTTACAGAGCATTAGGGAGTTATTGAGCTACATCTCATCAGTTATTTGTAAGTATCAACAGTACACTTATACACAGATAATTGAAACCCAGAAGAGCTATTGGTCCCTAAAATAAAAAAAACAGGTACTTATCACTTATGGATCATTAGGGCCATAAATGCTGAAGAGTTCTCCGGTACGTGTTGGGAAAAAGGCAACAGCTGGTACCAGGAAATCTGAAAAATGGGATGTTCCTTCGATGGAGCATCAACCAAATCTCGAGAAGAAGGTAAACAGGAGACACTGCAGACAGAGTGATGTGCTTCTTAATGTCTACCAGGTGCCATGTTCTCATTATCACACCCACAGCAGCTGGGAGATGCCAGGAAAATAGCCTCCTCATCAGGATTACTCGATAGACTATGGGTTTGTAAGTGCGTGTGTGTGTGGTTGTGTGTGTGTGTGTGTGTGTGTGTGTGTGTGTGTGTGTGTGTGTGCCTGAACCTACAAATCTGTATGGATGGGCTTATCTTTCAAAAGGTATATCTGTGTGGGCTTCTGGTATGGAAGCAATTGTAATGCTTCATTGTTAGATTGCAATTCACCCGTACAAACACACACAATAACACCATAATCCATTATGTTTTACGAACGTGGACATTAAATATATTATATATCCCCCAACTTCATGTTTATCTCCATTTCCTGATGTGATCCGCCCAGCCCAGAAGCATTGAAATGTTTGAGGTGTGTGTTGAATGCAGATGCACAGTGAGGAGGCGGCGTGTTGCCTTGTCACTCTGTGTGGCCTTGTCGCTCTCTGGCTGTGTGGAGTGGCTCCGACACGTCCTCTGGCCCTGCCTATCAATTATAAATGGAACCAGGTGCCAGACAGCGCATACCCCAAACACAACACAACACAACACACATTCAAAAGGTAGGTCTGGATGTGGTTACCAGCATGGAACAAACAAATGTGCTCTAATGAACAAAATAAAGCAATCTAGGAAAAGAGCCAGGAACACTTGAGACAACTAGCTTAGCCCTGCCTCTCTTACTCATTGTTGCTAAGCTATTTTGTTTTAGTGGGACACATGGGTATTCAACAACAACTTTTGGAGACTAACCTTTGATTTTTTTTCTACAGAAGCAGGCAGTTCATGTCTATCAGTGACCAAATTGCTGGCTGAAAAATAACAACTGCTGCTAACCGATTTAACCAGTTGTAGCTTCCGAGCTAGTTCTGCTAACGTTAGCATTGTTAGTAAAAGAGGGAAGGCTGGACCCGGTGACCAGTAGGGCTTCAACAAATAAGCTTAAATTAACAAAATAAACGAATCAAGGAAAAGAGTGAAGTGCATTTGAGGGGACAATTCAGGCTTTTCTTTTTTATGACTTGTATTTGTTGCCGGCTGAAATAGCATTAGCATTATGAGTCAGAGATGGATCTGGTGACCAGCTTCTTTTTCTTGTGTGGAATATTAGGCAGTTTACAATAATGGCTACAGACTTACCATTCATATTCTTCGTTATTTATTAAATAAAAGCAGGCTTTTCATTTTAAACAGTGGCCATACATTTTGCTGACCTATATAACAACAGTTGCTAACACATTGAGCTAACAGTACCGAGCTGTTTAAGCTAATGATAGCATCACGAGTGGGTTTGTAGATCATTTATCTACCCGCCTCGTAATGATTGCTTTTGTTGTAGGACTACCGCTTTAAATCAATTCTTTGCAACTTCTCTTCTTGTTTTGAAAAAATAAGACACTTTCCAAACCCTGTTCTTTATGACTGCTTGAAAAGACTTGCCACACTATGAATAGACTACTCTTGTTTATTGGAGAGGCTTAGCAAATACTCAGTTGTGGCAGTTTGAAAACACTGCATGACTGTCACTTAGGTAGCTTTTGTCTTTATCATAACAGCACGCTTTCTCCACAAGTAATTTTTGCTCACTGGCTGCTCTCTTCTCCTGTCTGCGAAGGAGAATGAAAAGCCGGAATGATGCATGAAGGGACGCTTGGCAATCGTCAAAGCATCAATCAAATGTTTTAACGCGCGTGTTCTATTCATAGAGAGTCATTAATCACAGAGGAGGGTGTCTGGCTGCCGCCTCAAAAGAGCCTGTAGCTACGATGGAGGCGTAAAACTTTACTTTCTCTCTGAAAACCTGAAACTGAGCTCCTTATCAGTTTGGAGTTTGGATCTGAACAAAATGTAGGCGTCAATCTTCACAACAGTGTTACTCCAAATGTGTTTTTGGGGAATAAGTTGACAAATATAATGGGTACAAATCCCTAATAAGTGATGATGTGGTGGTGGCAGACACTCTGCAGCTGTGCATGTTTTTCCAGCTGACAGTGTATCGATCAGCCTCTTGTTACGTTATAATAGCATTCCTCGCGGTGTTATTCCCCCCATCAGAGAGAGAGGAAATAGCACCTTTGTGAATTCTTCATCACTCTGGTGCCTGTGGGCTTCTAATACCTGTCCAGATGGATTTCGCCGAAATTAACATTTTCAAAGTCGTTCAGCAGTTTTACTCAAATTAGTTCAGTTACTTAGAGCAAGACTAGAGAGGAACAGGACATTCAAACAAGCATGTTAGCTTTCAGTTGGCGCTGCATTAAAACTGAACAAATATATTCATGTGTTGAACCAGAATGATGCATTGCAAAGGTGTTGAGATGCTTAGGTTCACATTCACACTCAAGGTGACAGTATGTAATTGTAACAAGACGAGAATTGTAACAACTCTTAACAAGACATTAGAATTCATCATCAATCACAGCCAGGCTTTATAGGACTGCTCTTTGCATACAGAAAGGAAATATATTGAGGGAAATACGAGTTGTCAATTAATATCCACTTCCATTTTGGGGAAGGTTGTATAGAAGTCTATAAAAGAAAATAACCTACTTTTGAATTGATGTATTATCTTAGTAGTGTGTACTTTCATAACAAGTTTATGGCCTTATGGTTTACGTGCTAGTTTCTAGTCTTTATTGATAGAGGTTGATTTTTATTTTGTAACTCATGATCTAATACTGAGTTAATTAGAGGTCGTTACCACAATGTTGTCTGAGTTTTTTGCCTTAAACCTTTAAACCTCTTACAGTGTGTAAAACGTTGCCTTAAAATGTATTTTACGGCTTTAAGTTGTACTTCTATTTCCAAAAAAAACCAAAGTGACAACCGCCACAAAGCCCAAATCAGGGCTTCAAAATCAAAGTCTATAAACCAATAGGCGTCACGGTGACTGGGTCCACTTCTTTTTGCAGTTTATGGGTGAAATCAACCTCAAGTAGTCAATCCCAACCTCCCGGAAGTTGCTTGATAAATTGTGAGTGCCAAGATGATTACTTAACAAGGTTATAGGGCAGAAACATGTTATTGCTCAACACACTCGTGTTACTTTTTCATTGTAACACACTGAAGTCTGTTCCCAGAAAAAAGCAACCTCTAACAAATGGTTGTTAATAGGCTTTTCCTCACTTCAAAAGGTCACGAGCCAATAAAGTTGGGAACCACTCAGTGAAAATGACTCAAATGTGCAATTAATTACAGCAGTTACTGTACATGAACTTTGTTACAGCCTGTAGAAGGAAGTTAGTGTGCTTAATCACTTCAGCTATAATAGGACAAAGTTAAATATGGAATGTAAAAATGGAGCTAATCAATTACAGTTATGTGGAATTACATTTGGAAGAACAGTGTGTTTTCAAGCATTTACCTCATGTGGTTTCAGGATGCTTTTGTAGGTTATGTGCTACAAGCCAGCAATGGCACACAAACCAGCCAAATGTTTACCCTCAGCAGATAGCTAATCATTGAAATAATCACTATCATTAATGTTCCATTAAAACATTTGAATTAATCATAAACACTCACAGTGGTTACCCCTTTAGGTGAGGATAGTAATCTGCAGGAAATTTCACATCCTCGTATTCCCAGAGGATACTCTTTTTCCCTCTCTGCACAGAAGGAGAGCAACTCTCACTTATGACACATTCATAAAATGATGGGCGCCTTGCTTTGGCAGAGGAGAGAGCCAATCCCGAGAGGGAGCTCCTCCATAGAAAAATTAATGAAAAGAAGCGGGTTTAAAAGGCCTCGTCTGAACAGTAATAGCCATGTTTCCATTCCATACAACTGATGAGCTCACATTGAGCAAACCCAAATGCAAATTCGGTGGCTGGAAGCAAATAAACAGGCTGTCTTGACATAAAACCGTGTCATAAAAGCCACATTATGTCGCTGTCTTCCAAGAATTGACTAATTTTGGAAAGAGGCTTTAGTGAACGCTGTGCTAAAGTAACACGTATATATAATGTCATCTGGAGGCAATAATAATGATATTCCATGAGTCACAGTGCCAATCTACTGACTGAGAATGAAAGCCTGTGTTTTCAGTGTGGGAGTGACAGCGCCATGACATATCCCAGGATGTCATGTGCTGATATTTCAGGACACCCTACTGACATCAAACACTGTCACTCTGACATTCACACTCGCTACATGCTGATTTATGTAACAGAAACGAGGAATAAAACTCGGCTACGATTGCTGTCATGATAAACTGCGATGCTGCTGTTAATTGAGCCCGTACAGCCTAGGTGTTTATTCCCCCTGTGCCACGGCTACCATTCATTCTCATCGGCTGTCTGTGATACTGCAGCAGTGAGTGAGGCTTGGATCATACGGTAATTGTTGTGGACACAATGAAACGGACAGCGAAGGACTGAGCAGCTCTAAGCTCCTGCAGACTTAAGTGGCTGTGGTGGATCAGTAAAGTGCTTGTGGAAGCAGAGGGAAACCTAACCCAGCTCCTGTTTCCAGCTCCACAAACACAACACAGTCACTGAACTCCCTCCTCTCCTTCATTACATATGCACCCCCTCCTTTTCTCCCTCTCTAATTTCCTCTTTCCATAAATCTCGCCTTGCCACGTTCCTTCTCTCTCCTCCATTTTGTAACTGAGGCATGCTCGGTGCTCATCATTTCTGTCGGGCCTCCTGATTCACTTTCCAGCAGACCCTCACTCCATCCATCTTGTCGGCTTTTTCAGCAAGCTCCGCGCCTCGCGAATGCAACCTCTCCTCCACCTTCTGCGCTCTTATCTCCTCATCCTCCCATCAGTCTCCATCAGGCCTGACTGCTGCCACTTCAGACCTGTCTGTCCATGCATCTCTTTCTTATTCTCTCCCTCTCCTTCCAGCACACTGTTCCCCCTGTCTTTCTCCATCCATCTCACTCCTGGTAAACAGACACTGACAGCAGCAGGGGTTGGAGCAGTGCTGTTGAGTGGGGGTTTACACCATTATAGTATTTTGCTCGTCTTAGTAAAAGAGGCTGCAGACAGAATGTCAAAAAGATAAAAAGTACAACATAACTGAGTCAATGGATATATACAAGGGACATTAGCTAGACATCATTTTTTTATCCCACGTAATTTTCCTTTTTTTTTTCGAAATTTAAATCATTAAAAATATTACATTATCATATTATAAATTCAACTCTGGCTTCATAGCGCTGGATTCATTAGTATTTTTTACTTAGCCCTTTAGCTTTTTGGGGTCTTCCTTTCCTTTCCTTTTTGTGCATATACAATCCTTGTGTTCCCCCCAGAGGGAGTTTCGCTCCCACACACTCCCAACTGGCTGAAACGCCCCCATTAAACTCCTTTGTTTACTTCCGTCACATAGTGACATCACTATGTAACACTTGCGCTTCTATTGGCTAGCGCTCCAGCACATCATACGTGATAGGCTAAGGGGCGGGACATCTCTAAGTGGTTGACCAATCACAACAGAGCCGGCCAGCTAACCAATCAGAGCAGACTGGGCTCTGGTTTCAGACAGAGGGTGAAAAGAGGTGCTTCAGCACAGGCAGTATGAGAACAATAAAGAGCTTTTTGAACATTAAAGCATGGAGACATGTCCAAGAAGAGACACAAATACAAACATGAACCTGAAAATGAATCCTCTTTAAGGCCCAAGTCTATTTCTGGTTATGAACCCCTTTAAGGCAATGTTGGTATTGCAATGTCTTTATCTGTGTAGCCGGTGTTGAATCAACCAAAAGGCCATAAATAACATCCATAATGCATCAGTGGACAATATTGATGCCTAAATCATCGCAGCTCCCTTCATGTATGACATTTCAGTGCCTGCAGTTTAAAGCGAATATCCAACAAGTTGTCAGGCTGCAGTTTTGGTGGCCAGTGAAAAATACATCCGTCAAAAAAATCTGTTGAGGGCAAAAGCGCTCAGAAAGTTGACGGCAAGAAAGTATCACCAAAAGTTGTAATAAAACAATCAAGTGAAGAAGACATTACCCTTGGAGACTGAATGCAAGATGAAAGGCACCCCATATCGGAACAGGAGGACAGAGCAGGGCAACTAAGCAGGGAGGAATCAGTGAATCTTTACGGTGCTCCAGCCTTTGCTGCCGAGAGCCCAGAGTATAAATCATGAATCATTTACAGTCTCTTTCCCTCAGGAGCCTGTGTTTAAATATTAATGCTTTCCATTCAGATCACAGCCACCCTGACCTGCATAGCTTGGTCTAGTCCCCAAGGACTGCATGTACGCTACCTCCGCACTCACACACACATACAAAGCACTTCCATGGATCATCTATAGGCATGGAGAGAAAATACAGAATGGCTAAAAAGCCCCACCATATATCACACAGTCTCTTAGCTATGTGCATATGAAATACACACACAATATCACAGAAGAGTTTGCTCCGTCTGTGTGCGACAATTGGCTTTTATAAGCACAAATAAAGCACAGGTAGATGTATGAGTTAAGCCTTTGTTTCAGGTAAATATTGTAGCCTATCTATTCTGTAATCCCATTTATTTCTCATTTCTATTGTTTGTTACAAAAAAAAGGCTGATGACAGAACAGCAGCTGAATTTGGTTTGAGGGTTGAGAACAGGTGGGTGGCTAAATGAATAAGGAATATTGTTTACCTCCAGTTAACATGAAGCTCAATCTGAATGGTACCAGGTATAAGCCGTATCCACACAACACTGACATATTACACCCTTCTAAATGTGTCGCTTTGCACAAACCACCAGATTTAACGCGATTGAATTATTTATTTTGACTTGATTTCTTAACGTAATTGATTTTTATTTGCCATTTGGGTTAGTGAAACAGCATTTACATGTAATGATAAGGGATTTGGCAAACAATCTAGCAAACACTTGACGGTTTACAAATCAACGAGACACGAGCAACAAGCTAAATACTTTGTGAAAGTAAACCCAATATTCAGTTTCTATTAACTGGGTGATATCAGGCCCCTTTAGCAGCTAAATTATCCATTTGTAAACTAGCTAATCACTAGCTTCCAATATGGGCTGGGCAGGTAACACACAGTCGATTTATCATTACATCTTTTCCAGGAAACTGGAGCTGCTTGCAACGCCTAGAAATGAGGTTGATAAGAGATCAAAACAACAGCAAAAAACAAGTTGCATTGCTTGAGACCAACACAAGGAGCTGGAAGAGCTCAGAAATGTATGTTGTTTGATCCATTGCTATAACAGAAAATATTAGAGTGCAGCTTTAATTGCAGGTTCACAATCTGTCTTTGTATCTTATCGGTGTTCAGGATTTAACTCAAAACTATGTCCTTAGCTGTCACCAACTGTGAGACACACTCCAATTCAACAAGCAGAAGAAGAGACTAAACAAACAAGGGGAAGTATTGCTAGATGATTAAATAAAAATAGCATGTCTCCCAGGAGCAAGACACTTTTTTTCTAGCCAGCAGTTAGTACATGAACGTGTGAATCCCACAGTTAATGCTGGAAACTAAATAAAAAGAAGAGCTCAGAGCGAAGTCCTATCGCAAAACATGGCAGTCGTATTGACAACGTAACCCCCCAGCTCTCGCTCTTTCTTATTATCGCCCCCATTTCCTCTATTCCATCTTTCTTGTTAACACTGAGCGCATCTTTCCTACACGAAAAATGGCGAAGATTTGACACTAAAACAAGCATTCCTGATGTCTGCCACAGCCGTGTGAGCGTTTCCTCAAACCGGCTCTACGAAAAGATGAGGCTCCTTCTCGAGCCGCCAACACCCCAATTAGTGTCACCTCCTGGAGACTGGAGCATTTCTCTACACGGCACGCTTTCTCCTTCCATTCCTCTCCTTGTTCTCAACCTTTAATTCCCATCTTTTTAGCCCCAGGCGCACTAGCACATACACAGGTATCTTCCTAATGTTTTTTGCTCTCTTTTTGGTCTGCTTGTGTGTTTTTCTTTTTTCCTTATCGCTATCTGCTTGACTGGTTCTCTCTCAGTGCTCTTTTAATACAGTTTAGATCAATCTTTCCAAATCAATACTTAATATCAGAAAGAAGCGCTGGCCTTTTGCTGTATGTACTCTGGCGTATCGTCAAGACACACAGACCATCGTCTCCGTTCAACCTATTCACACCAAAGTAATGAGATATTGAATTGGACTCAGATACACTGAGGTGAGGCCGATGCCGTACCATCCTCAACTTGTGCGTTTCTCCATAAATCCCTGGTCCAGTAATAAAGCACCTGATAATATTTGACATCAGAGGCTCATTTTTCTTCATTTGTCTCCTGGTGTCAGAGCACTGTGAGCTTCACACTGATTCCTCCTCAAGTGAAAAAGCTGCTTTCCACCATGTATTTCACATGATAAATGAACCCAATGCGACTGACCTCTCTGCACTAAAAGCGAATTTCTCCAACCACGTTTTTTTTTTGTTTTTTTGAAGAGCCTCCTTTTGAAACAACTTCTCGTATCTCAAGATATTCCCAGTCTTCCCATTAACCATGCATTACAGGCATAAGTGTATTGTCTGGGACGAAGAGGCAGCAAGCAGAATTTAAGTATGTCTCTCATGCGCTGTATAATTTATCATGTAAGGAGCCTCAAGCTTTTTAATGGGCTCGGCTCTCATTATCCAGTCTCTGTTTTCTCGCCATGCCCTCTGAGAGTTCCCCCTAATGGAGGGACAAATAGATTCATATGAGATCATAATTACAGCATTTTTAAGCAATGAGTTTAACCATCAGACGGCAAAGGAGTAAATCCAGGCTGCTATCAGGACATGAGTGAGGTGGAGAACAGTCCAATCAGACAGTGTCAGATTTCCCAACAAGCTTGTCTGTCATTTGTCTCCACTTCCTGTTTTCTATCTGCTTCCCGTCTCTCGCCGGTGACTGATGGGCCTTTCCAGGAACTGAGTAGCATGTCAGAGTTGCCGAGACCGATTCTTCTGTCAGGGTTGCCTGTTCAAACCCGGATTGGACCGTGTTAAATGAACAGAAGCAGATGACTTCTGGAGAACACTAATTTAATTGAGACACGCTGTGCCGCTGAATGGTTTCATTTGCATATTCAAGATATGAAGAGGCAGAAAAAATAATAGCCTTCGGGTTAATAAAGGAAAGGAAGAAAAACAGCGAAGAATGACATTTGAAACGTGACAGCATTTCCCAACCATCCGTGCTATCTACACACAGAAAGAGTATGACTTAGCATGAGACAGTTCAATCCGCCCAGTATATTGTGAAAAGGAACAACCAGGGAGCTAATACAATCAGGTAATTGACAGCCCATTCAAGACATTTGTCCAGATATACCTGGCATTGCTCTCTGTGTTGTAGAAACAGGAGCGTTGGTTATTCACTTCCCTGCCAAGAGGAGCTCATGCATAAACAACACTGTCATATTTATATAGGCATCCCCGTGGAGTCCTTCCACTATTGTGCTGTTATACTAACTACCTCTGCCGGGGGAACATGACAGCATCGCCACAACACATGTTCTTAAGTGATTAAAATTCACTCTCTCCTTGTAGGCCTCTCTTATCGCTGAGTATTTTTGGTGTTTCGCCGCCGCACTGAGGGTCACTAGGGGCAGCTGTGGGAAGCAGATAAAAAAATCGTATTTTTCATTGGCATCGAGTTACTGCGCACACACAAACACACAATGTTTTCGAGGCTGTCCTCTGGAGTGCTGGGTTGATAAAAACAGAATCCCTCCGTGGCACTTGAGCGTTATTATTCTCTCTTCTCCCCCCCCCCCCCTTATCTGAAGCCTATTGTTGGAACACAGGGTGGTTATTGGGTTTTGTCAAGAGAGGAGAGGAACGCAGGGAGGACAGGGACAAGCTTTATGCCCTCATTCTCTGCTCCAGTGCCGTGAAGCAAAGCAATCCCACATATAGCCTCTCCGCCGGTACAGGATTCAGAATCTCAGAGCAGCTCTCTGAAACGATAAGACATTTTCTTTGGGTGAAACATCGGAGGAGAGGATTTATTTTCGTGTCGAGGCGCTCTGTAATTGAATAAACTGCAGAGAAATTATATTTTCCCAGTGTTCCCTGGCATACCTTGTCATCGGCAGTTAAAGTCATACCCAAAAGTGTTTCAGAGGGAAAATATGGACCTTATACCGCCTCTCTCTCTCTCAGCAAAGCTATGATTAAGTATGACCCAAGTTGAATTATTTCACAAGACATTTTGGAAAAGCGAGTGGGTGTTTTTCAGAAATGTATGAAATATTTTAGTTCTGATTTTGCTCGCCTCTGACTGACATATAGGCTCTATATTGATCCCAGCCCACGTCCTCATTCAGTACATACATTTCTACTCGGTTATTTCAGGGCGATGATGTTTCAAGAGAGACAGAGAGCCTCTCAAATTCATACCCTCTCAGCACAGTGATGGCGGTTGACCTTGTTAACTTTTTTCCAGTTTGCAGCCAAGTAAAGTTTCACTTCTGCTCCCAGCTCTCGGATCTAATGAGGGTTAGTAGAGAGAGAGAGAGGGGGAGATGCGCCTGCTTTCTGCGGGGCCTTGTTGTGAAATTAAAGGTCATTCTTACTGGATGAGCAACCCTGATACCTCCTATCTCTTTTCCTCGCTGGCCAACGGGGAAATCAAATGCTATTAGACCGAAGAAGCGTCCTTTATCATTGCGGTCATTATCATCCGAATCATCACCCAGGCCACGAAGCATCATTTAGCCTCCCCATTTAACTTCTCACCAGCCCTGTGTCAGACATATCCACCAGTGACAATGTGTCCGGCAATATTGGGAGCTGCGGGGGGAATTATGCAGGAAAGACAGCAATTAGCGGGGCCGGAAAAGGATGGAGATTCAAAAGCAGGGCGTGTAAAGTATTAGAACAAGGAAAGGGGGAGATAGAAGAAGGAGAGCTGAATTACTTATTAATGCCACTAATGAGGGCAAAGCAATCAGGTTGAGATGGAGCTAGGTAATACACCTGCTACGCTTTAATTGTAAATGCACAATCCCTACTCATACCAGAGCAGAGCCAGAAATGGGAGGATAAGCCCAGTGAGTCTCCCAGTTGAGCTTCAGAGGATTTGAATGACACAGTCCCTGATGAGTTGTAATGTATTAAGATATGCTTTATTGTAACGAATCAAACTACTATTCGTTTGAAGATCGGACGTTTCCAGTGACAAAACAATTTGCTACATCTGGTTGGAAATGACAGCCTCTTCTTGCAAATGGAATATACATAGAAGTCTGTGAGAAAATGTCTCTGGTTTTCATAACCCCATAAAAATGTCCCTGATAAGTTTAATGACTTAATTGCAGGTTTTACTCTAAGTCTTCTTTAATGAAGCATGATGTTGATTATGTAATTAGGCAGTCCATGTTTTAGTCTTGTGATTTTTTAAGTTCAAGGAAGCAGGATGTAATATTTGCCTAGTCCAAAAGTATGTTATTAAATATTTGGTTGCACTTTTGTCCATCTTCTTGTGTCACTTCCTGTCCCCCCCAAAAATCAAGATGGTGACCGCCAAAAGGCCAAAATAGAGGCTTCAGAAACCGTATTTCACTCACCCATGGATGACATCAGGTGGACTACCACTACTATTCACTACGATAAACTTAGTGGGACGAACCAACAGAAAATGATCACCCTTTCGGATTGCTAACTTGCAGTTACTACGATAAGCTAGCTGAAGAAAATATCTCAGAACAAAAATGACTGATTTTTACACAAACCAGGTGATTCACATTCAGCACAATTCAAGGGTATATTTGCTTCACGCTTTCAGGTCTATTTTACTTAAAGGGCATCAGTAGGAACAGGCAGAGGGGCTAGGAAAGAGTTAACAAATAGCAACAGCTAATAAATACTACGGATCCCAGCAGGTTGCTCGGTTGTCTCCATTAGCAGATGATATCACAGTTCTAATCCGGGGCTCAACACTCAAGGCTTTCAATGTCGAATAAATTAGCTCAGGTCCTCAGAAGCTTTCAGTCCGCTCTTCAAACAGTAATATTTCAGTGGTATGAATTGTTTGTATCTGCTGATGGCAAACATGTCACTGTAGGAAAACCACAGATGTACATAATGAAATAAATGGTGTCTGCATTCCTTTAAGCCTTTTCTCTTTGAGGGTTTTGCTGTTTACTTACTGTCACACAGCCATGGCTTACTGGAACACATGAATATGACATACGAGACATTGTTGGCTTTAAAAGAAACATATGGGCATACCTACTATGACAACACTTCTCCTTACTACGACCCATGATTAAGTTTTTGCTCGATGACGCCCTCCAATAGTTATGTCAGGGGCAGTGGAAGTGAGTTTTATAGAGGGCCTCACAGTCTGTACACAGAGGAGGTAGGGTTGGTTGGGTTTGTCATTTGTTTACCAGTCAAATATTCAAAACTACAACCGTTTCCCAACGTTACTTAAAGATGTTTGATACAGGGTCGTTGGCAAGAAACATATTTAGTCGCTAGCAAAGAAAGCTAATGGTTCTTTTCCTCGATTTTCTCCAACTTTGTTTGAGGCTTGAGGTCCAATTCAACAGAAAGTATGTACAGTATACGTGTCGTACAAATTGGTGATGATGTCACTCAAAGTTGGAAATTAAGCAGCGTTAATGTAAAACAATCTCCAAAAATGTAATTAAAACCAAGTGTTTGAGAATACTTGAAAATCATACGCTGTTTATTTTACTTCACCGGGTACAGTTGTGATGACACACACACGTAATATTCACTCGTGACCTATTCCTGTCCAAGTTTCGTTGGAATCTGAGGAAACTGCAGCTTCATATGAAATCTGCTATAGTTTGATAACATCTACAGTTCATGCATAATACAAGAGGCAGAACTAGCGAACGTCAGTCCTGAGTGTTACAACAGTCATTAAAAGTTTGCAGCTCTCTCTCAAGACGTGTTCCCAGGATCCAACTAGGTTGACATGAGAACATGACAGTTTATTTCCTTTGAAAAATGGCGTTCGAGGCCTGGTAGAGGAGAGTTAACAGCAAAGAGCTTTCTGCAGTTCAAGCGACGCTCAGATCAAGATTTTTAAAAGGGCACCCAGCCCGCCTCTCCTCACTCCCATTTCAGAGGGGCAGCCTTGCCAAAGAGTTTTGTGAGATGCCTTGTCTTTTTATCAGTGGTTCAAAAGCCCCTGTGTTTCCTCACAGCATGCCTGGCATTAATTAGTTTAGCACACATATTATCCACCAGGCTTGTGAACCTGCGCCCTCCACCAACTGGGAAGTCGACCAAGTATGAAACAATGATGAATAAACTGTGGTGCATGTTGGAGATAAAAGTGGAGCGATGATGAAAACGGGGGCTCCCATGTGAATTAAAATGTATAATGATGTAAAGAAGGGATGGATTTGATTTCTTTGCTTGTTTCCATATAACTACCAACTTTTTTGTGAATAATCAGCACTAGCAGGGCCAGTGGCAACCTTGCTTTTTCATACAACAGAGAAAAGAAGAGAACATTTCACTGAAAACTATAAGAAATACTTGAGTTTTTACCAAAGGCCATAAAAAGGTTCCCTAAGAACGAATTGGTGACCGCACTCTTAACAAAAAGAATGAATGCATCCGAGATACCAGCCCTTTTTCTACATCGTGCACCAACAGAAGCTCATTCTGAGCTTTTGTCCAGCCTTGTTATCGTTCGTATTCAAATGCCTCGGGCCTCTAAGGAGAAGAGACATCCTTGGGTCCGACTGATCTTTGTCTAACCTGCAAGGCTGATGTTCTGGCTGTCCATTCCAATTGCCGAGGTTGGTATACCCACATCACTAACCTCCCCTTTCCCATAATAACATCAAGGGCTTTTTTTCCTGCAAGACACCAGAGGGGAAAGCCGATGATGGGTGTGGGGGCTGGACATGGAGGCAAATACAAAATAATTCCCTCTGAAATGCCAGAATTAATCAGAGTCTCCTTTGGATGCGCGTTAACAAGCTATCAACTCTCTCGGCTGGCGCGAGGCTCTGCTTTATATAAAAAAGGATGGGAGGAAGGGAGGGTAAAGGAGGGTGGGAGCTTAGGCGTTTTCAGGTCAGGGAGAGAAAAAAGAAAGGATGTAAGGGCCTGGCTACAGCAGGAGGTTACCTGGTAATTGGGTTTGAGAAGTAGTTAAAGTGATCTGGGGGCATTCTGAGGAAATGAAGGATGGACATAGGAGGGGAAAAGGGGGGAGGTAGGCAAAGCAAGAGGGAAGAGAAAGGGAAATGAAAGAAGACGGCACAAGTGAGGTCTGAGGAAGGTTTGGATGCATGCGGAGAGCGACTTGATGGAAAATTGAAGGGAATGGGGGGGGTGGAACAACATTGGGAGAGAAATTTCATCAAGGTGACATAGTAGTTATTTTGTGTGCAACCAAAACTAATAAGGGGAGGGGGAATTGTGGCGGCAATTGAAGGAAGAGATTGGACGTGTTGAGGTGTTGGGGAAAGAAAAAAAGGCAAGGATGAGATGGTAGGCTCGGGGAGAGAGGAAGATTGCAGGTTTTTGAGTTTTGCAATGTAATCACAGGGAGGGAAAGTGGAGGGAGGGTGTCGGGGGGTGGGGGGCACTGGGTTGAAGGGGGAGGGCATGAGAAGAGGCGAGTAATGACAGCTGGGTGGAGGTAGAAGAGATGCGATTACACAAGCAGGAAGGGATTCAGGTGATGAGAAAAAAGTCGCCGGGAAGCTCGGGATTGAAAGATTAAGGGGCGGAGGGAGTGTGGGGGAGGAGGGGGGTGCTCACGTCACTCATCCTCAGTCACAATCACTTTCAAATAAGATATCCCTCTATTCACTAGAGCTCCTGATGCCCTTGATCAAGGCTGGAATTGTAATGCATGTTAATTACCCAGACATTATTCATTCAGCCTCCTCTGTGTGCACCCAATGAATGCATATCCTTGACACGTGTCGAGGCGGAGGCAAACAAACCCCCCCGAACACCCCCAACCCCTCAACTCGCCCTTAGCCCTGCTAACACTGTGCAGTGAAAAGCCTATTACTAGCCTTCACCAGCAGCTTATCCCTAACCATTGCAGAAGAGATTTTGGCCGAGCACAGATGAATGGCCTCTATGCTCTGGAAAATGCGAGATGCTAAATCCCCCAAAACCATAACCCACTTCTTGTGCCTCGTGCACAATGGAAAGCCTTGGAGGAGATGACTCTGAGCGGTTTTGAAAAACCTCCACCGGCCTCTCATGCGGGCATTAACACCCTTCTATGAACATTTGTTTGACATTACGGCAGCCGTAGATGTGATGAACAGTGTCCGTTTAGGCTGACACTCAACAGGGGGTGATGGGAGATTATATTGTTATTGCCTGCGCACAAAATAAAGAAGACGGATTCCTTTTAAGATGTTTATCTGCATATTATGAAAGAGGAAGCTGAGAGATTTGGACCTGCTCCAAGATGGCTGCCTCATCACTTTTAGAGCTGCATTTTATTTCATTCTCTAGTCTTCCTTCTGTTTCTCCATATCTTGTTTATCTGACTCCCAGAGCCTGTTATGTCCAAAAGAAAGACAGATTACCGACAACAGCGTGACGCTTTTTTTTTTAGATATTCAGGAAACGGGAAGATCATTGTGTACACATGAACATTATGGTCCTCTAGCATCAGTTGTTTTGCCAACATTTTGGGGGTTTCACAAGCAAATTGAATGCATGTTTGTAACTCATTTATAAAAGATGTGGTAACAGATAGCTGTTTGTGTCGTGATTGAAACATAAAGTATGCATAGACTTATTACACTAACGTAAACAATCTAAATTGCCTTGTATACTTAACGTGCGTCACCATAGTACATACTTGTTTTGAATCAAATTTTTACATTTTAAAACCAGTTTCAACCAAACTTAGACAAAGCAGCATTTTTTTTGGACTCGGCTTTGGTCTGCATCTCAGACATCTACGAAAACATACAATTTATAGTTCATTTGGAGAGACTGGACTCATTGCAGGACATTTGAAAAGGCTTATTGTTCTTGAATCTGCTTAAAAAACTGTTTGAAACCGACTGAAACTCAACAGAAGTCCTTGAATAAGAGGCTCTCAGAGGGAATGATCTTTGCAACTATAGTCCCAAGCCTGTTATATATCAGTGTGACTCATAACACGGTCAAGCAAAGGATGGCAGGGATTTTTCTAGAAAAATATAGTAGCAGGGCGCTAAGGCCACTTCTGACCCACATTACGCCGAAAATACTGCATTAGAGCGAAGCGGAAAATAATAGTTCCTTCATGTCTTAAAGCTGCCGAGTCATATATCGCACCTCAAACAGCAAATAAATCCAGAGCTCTGGTTTCTTTACTTCCTCTCCAGAAAAAAGCAGAGTAAAAGAAAGGATCAGAACTCTCAGTTTCAGTGTCAGCCTGCTGCCTGCCACTCGTCCACCGGCAGACCCACGGGACATCCACCCCCTATTTATCCTCCGTAAAAACAAATCTGTCTCTGCTGTCTGACCAGACATCTGACACCATCTTCATATTTCTGGAGTCATTACACCGTTTCTGACAAACAGAAATATTGTTTTAAGGGGGAAAACTGTATTTGGTTGAAGGGCGAACGGTGAGAGTAACAAGGAGCAGCGTCTCTGTTACCCGGTTTAGACCAAACCCAGGCACAAGTTGAACCTACATTAAAATGTGTGTGTGACTGAGACAGAGAAGGAAACAGGCATTGATGTTTATTTGTGAGTATGCACACCTACTCTGTGAGCCTCAGGAACTGATCACACATTGCTTCATCTGCATGCATGCGTGTGTTTGTTTACATGTTTGTCTGAGGATGTTTGTTTTCGCATGTGAATCATCTGAGAGTGTGAGAGAGCAGATGTGGTGTGTGTGTGTGCTTCTGCTCTCTGAATGAACGCATGTGTTTGCACAGTGCCAGTGTCTGGAAGATGGAGGTATTTGGGTTTCCTTTGGGTTTCCTTTCCCTCCATGCTTGTCTTGTAGGATATACAGCTCTGAAACATCAATCTTAAAGACTCTGCTCAGAATGATGATTTAAAGAACAGAAGTTTGTGAATGTCTACATTCAGCCGGGCCTTTGGTATTTGAACTTGTTATAGAGAGATCTTGAAGACGCCTGGTGGGATTTATTCATTCCCTTACGAGTAAAACTTCATATTATAGCTCACTGTCAATCTGTCAATTTGTCAGCGCCCAGGAACCGCTTTTATTTCTAATCACATCAGCGCTGAGATTAACTCGAGGGAGCCAGCAGCTATAATCAATTCTTTGTTATTAATAATTAATCCACTCCGAGTGATAAAATATTCCGTATCAAGTTCAGATGTTAAATGTAGATTTCTGACAGAATCAAGGGGAAATTGAACCATATATTTCTGTTCACGACCGCTCATCATTTGCTTTGAAAGGATGCCAAAGTGCCAGGACGAGCTGAGGAGGCACAAAAGTGCACAGTGAGACGGATGGACTCGTCATGCGCCCGGGATACTGATCATTAGCCCATGAGGAATGAAAACAAGGACGCCGAGACAAGGCTGGGAGAGGGATAGGGAGAGGTGAGAGACAAAAAACCAAAAAAGGTAGAGAACAATGAAGCACATCTGCTAGGCCTGATGACAGCGCTACAGGCAGCAGACACAGGGTCAGTGCTAAGCTTAACATAAAGCACGCTAATTGTAGCATTGCTGCATACCTGCTACCATCCATCACCATCGAAACTAGGAAAATCCAAACTGCAAATCCATATTCATAGCTCAGAAAATGACACCAAGACTGACCTGTATCCTCATTTGAAAGAGCTACAGTTTCTTTGTAAATGGCAGAAATATTTTCCAGCAATAAAAAGAGGAAGATGAAGGGGAGGAGGAGGAATAAGGGGGGGGGGGGGGGGGGGGATTAAAGATCACCTTCATCAGCTCAGTGTACTCACTCCCTGAGTTGGCCTCAAGGTTAAGATGGCTCGTTATTTTTTATGGTCCTCGTTAAAGAGCTCGCGGGTAAGTATAGGTGTTGTCTTTTTTTGCTTTTTCCAGGGCACTAAAAGGTGTTCCACAGGGCTCCATTCAGGGGTCACATCTGATCCTGCTCGTCTCAAGTGTCCAAACACGCACTTCTACACACACTCGGCTCAAGGTGACTCCCACCCAGAAACGATGAAATTCATTCTTTTTTTTCCCCGTGGAGAGAGGGAGATGCTTTGATTTCCTTTGAGGATTAATCTGTGTGTGGTTGGGAGAAGTGTGTGGATGTTTTGAATGCAGCCTTATTACTTTTCAATGACACTCTAACCCCTTTTTTCATTAATGTTTTTCATAAGAATGTTCAACCTGGGATGGCGTCGTGAATGACATTGAAATACAACCTCCCAAATGAATGTTTTGTTTACCTTTCATGTCGATGTGTGTCCTGTGATAGTTACTGTTATTGCACTGAGACAGAGAGAGGAATATTCTCAATTTATTTGTGTCTTCCTCCGCTGTATATAATTCATTATCTCAGAGTAGTTCCTATTCAAGGACATTGCTCAGAAATAGAAAGTTGTTAGGATGTTGTGCCAAATTGGACCGGTTGAGCGTCTGAATGATATCCAGCCAATCATGAGCTAGACATAATACAGAATTTGAGATATAAAGTCCTGCATTGAGAGTCTGTTCATTAAGAGGGACTTTGAATTCTAACTATCTGCTGTAGAGTATTGAATGCAAGGAAACTTAGTTTATTCTCCTGAGATCCAGACTCCACTTCTGGCCAAAATAGCATCACAATTATGTTGATAAACCGAGCCAACCTTCACCGAAAGAAAGAGAATGAGGGGTGAAAAGGGAAAAGAATGAATAGGCGCTTTAAGACATGCAGAGGGGAAGAAAGGCATTTAAAACCCATTAAATCACACCCTTTCCATGCAATATTAAAACCGCAATGAAGCTTCGGATTTTTGCCTTGCCACCTAACTGGCCTAACAAAGCTTGTCTGCCTCATTTGTAGCTTTATTGCTTCATCTTCTTTTCCTGTTTGCTCTCTCTTTTCTTCTTCTAACATTCCTCAATCCCTCACCTAAAGTGCCCTGCACACTGACACACAATGGTAACGTCGTCTATAGGTTTTATCTTTAACTGGTTTGAATTGGCTTGGGATTCTTTTAATCAGACATTTTTAAAGCCCATGTTTTTCACATTACAAATTGAGTAACTTAATAAATCACAGTTAAGGTTTTAAAAAACACCCTAAAGTATTATTTATTCATAATTTTAAAACTCAAAAACCCTATGTTATGCCTCATTTGGGAGTCAATCAGATTTAATTGACTCACAAAGCTGATTGTTTCCCGTGACTTCTGTATACTAACCAGTATGTTGGGCCAGTGTATACACTTGCTAACTGGTTTGAGTTAAGGCCTAAACAACAGACTGGACTGCTATACCAAAATTTGACCATGACGTCTGAAATTCGAAAACTCAAACAGCAGCCGATTGAGAAAAGCTGGTCCACCTTAAAGGTCAGTCCCCCTTAAGTGATTCTGGGTCATAGGCAGTCATTTTGGGGCTGCATTGACTTTTATCAGCAGGGGGTAAGCAAGACATGGACTACGATATTGATATTGTGTTATAGCTTGGCCTAAATTGTACACAGATTGTATTGCAATTTACAGCTTGACACTCAGCACAGGTCGGTGATGAAGCCTATTTAAACAAAAATGAAGAATAGGTTGAAACAAAATAAATAGCTAGTGATTCAACTGCAGCAAATGGGGATCCTAAAAAATGAAACTAGTTAAATTGATAGCTCTAAGATAAATGTAGTGGAGTAAAAAGCACTATATCTCCCTCGAGCTCATCGTTATTATTAAAAGATTACCTCAAGCCTTGCCTAAAGTTGTGAGAGAGAGGTAAATTAATATGTCACCAGTGTTAATAAAGTGAGCTGCTCAAGTTGAGGAAACCTCTTGCAATGTGTGCATCAGTAATAAAAAAAAAATTGCATGATGGAGGGAGTTGTTGGCATCTTTGGGAAAGTCATTTTAAGCCAGTTTTCATTTCCACGGCTCTCCTATCTCTGTCGGGGGCTCTCTACTAGATGCTGTGCGACTGGCGCCATGCCAACCCCATTACTCCTACAAGACTGTAACTCGCGGGCCTCATTGACAGGGATGTGACAACAAGCATTTAAACAGAGAGGAAATCATTCATCATTAACCGCACATCCATCGAAGGAGACAAACACGTCTGTGCCAGAGATAAGGCCTCGCTGGCACCGCTCAGCACCTCTTTTACACGAGCTCTTTGGCTTCCTCACCTCTGCTTTGCTTTTGTGTTTGGGAATGCTAATTGGCAAATGTCCTTCACGGATCCTTGTTCAGGGCCTCCCTAGTGTACAGCGAGGGAGACAGAGAGGTGAAACACAAACCGCTACAAAGAGGAGAGCACTGGTAAGGCTTTTACAAAGAGCAGGATGTTTTGTATAAGACTTTCTTTGAAGAGCTTTTCTGGAGAGAGATTCTAAAAGCCTGCAGTAATCCTTCCCTCGCCATGTCTGGGTCTGAATCAGCATCAGTCCAACAGTGGTAAAATGAGATAATCTCCCCTCATGTCTCTCTACTCGATTCCATTCCATCAGCGTCTTTACCTCCAATCAGAAACGTGTTCTTTAGATCCTTGCTTTGCAGTAAGGCTAGCTCAGGCTAAACTCCTGCATTTGTTGGATTCCATTACACGTCTTTGAGATACCGCCGGCAAGCGTTTGTTATTAGCTCGGTACTATACGTCAATCAGAAGGCAGAGGGAGGCCTGATACGGGAGAAGTGTTTTTCATTATTGACTCACCGCCGAGGGAGCTTGCATTGGCCGATCGTTAACACATCCATCTGTGTTGTAGGCCCAAAGCAATGGTTACATTGGTTTAGCTCATCCAGCAACATTACACTAATCACTCCTCTACCTGCACGGAAGTGGGGGGCGAGGAGGCTTCCATACGAGCTGTATCGATGGCCTGCAGTGCAAAGTCTCTATGGACACTTGCTAGGCCAGATGGTTGAAGTCCTCATGTTCCTCAGAGGATGAAATGTCTGTACAACTTTAAGATGGACTGCATTGAAATGTGCTGAAGGTATTACGGGTGGATCAATGATTTGGTGATACATCTTGTAGCAGGTCAAGGTTTTCACGTATTCTGTGGAATATCCCAACATCCACTGCAGGGGTTTTTCTAGAAAAACATAGTACGATGCCACTTCCAGCCATGCCCACTTTCCGGCGAAAATACTGCATTAGAGCTAAGTGGAAAATAATAGTTCCTTCATGTCTTAAAGCTGCTGAGTCATATATCGCACCTCAAACAAGAAATAAATCCAGAGCTCTGGTTTCTTCACTTCCTCTCCAGGAAAAAGATGAGTAAAAGAAAGGATCAGAAATCTCAGTCTCAGTGTCAGCCTGCTGCCTGTCACTCGTCCCCCCGGCAGACCCACCGGACATCCACCCCCTATTTATTATCCGTAAAAACAAATCTGTCTCTGATGACTGACCAGACATCTGACACCAGCTTCATATTTCTGGAGTCTTTATACCATTTTTGAGGAACAGAAATATTGTTTTCTGGCATCACTTTAACATTTTATGGGGAAAATCTGCATTTTGGTTTGAGGGGCAGAGCAGTTTAGACCAAACCCTGTGCTTGAAAGATGGACATAAAGTAATATGGAGTTTTTTTAAAGAAGAATACTGACAATTTAATTCCTTAATTCTTCTGGGAAAAAAGCAAAGTAAAGGTGGTTATTGTAGAGTCTCAGAGTAGAGTCTTGCAGGTCTACCTCTCAGACTAGAATATATATTTTTCCATTGCATATTCCCGGGTAAAGGTCACCCTTTAAAATAAATCTGCTAATGTAGCGTGACTGGTTGCACAGGAGTGTGTTGAGGACTGAGAAAGGGAGGAGAACTAAACTAATAAAAAATCTATTTGCACACATCAGTGCCTCAGGAGATAATGTGTGGGTTTGCTGATAATACAAGCATGCATGCAAACACTCCACAATGAGATTGCGATCACGGGGAAACACTGCCCCTGCTTAAAATCAGCATGGTAGCATTTGAATTGTCAGCATGTTAGGATGCTGATGTAAGCAATTAGGTTGAAACAGTATAAGTATGGAATGGTTATGAGACAAGAGGCCCCTCGACACAAACAAAATGCCCCGTAACCACGCATGGGAGATCCTTTGTAATTATTTTGTAGTTTTTCTGACTCTTTTTGGGGTAATATTGCGTCTCTTTGGAGTCATTTTGCATCGCATAGTGGTTGTTTTGCTTCTTATCAAAGTCATGAGTCTTTTCTTTTGTTCATTTTGAGTCTCTTTAGAGTCATCTGTGTCTCTTTGGGCTTGTTATAACCCTTTTCCTAGTCCATCTCTTTGTGGTTTCTTTGCAATTGTTTTGCAACTCATCACAGTTTTGTTGTGTCTCTTTGAGTGACATTTTGCAGGTAAAGGCAGAGATGGCCCCATGATGCTTTGGGTTTGTAGACCTGTGGCTGGTAAACCCTTTCAGTAATCCAACAGTGAGTATAGTACAGTCTCACAGATGGGCTAGTGTGACTGTAGACTGTCTTGTTTCACTGAACTGTGACTTCTTCACCTCATTGTCACACTGCGGTATATCGCTTTGCAATTTCCTTGAACCACCTGCCAGTATTGTTATATACACAATGAAAAATGCACGCTATGATTTGATCCCATACATCCCTGTGCAGATTAGGGCACTGTCAGTACAGGATTACCCTTGTAATTCATGTAATGCCGCTTCACCACAGTTAATTTCCCAGTGGAGGAGCACAGAGAGTTGAGTTATACGGCAGCACGAGCTCCCCGAACTACAGTGTATCATTCTCTTATGGTTCTCCATCTCATATGCATGTTTGATATGCAAAGGACATGACTTTCCGTCTTAACGGGCTGTCGTGTATTTATTATGGGCATATGGCTTCGGTGATTAGCCGCCTTTCCATTGAGCAGCGAGCTGCTGAATGCAAATAGCAAACTCGTAATTGTTAGGAAATCATCGTGCATTCTGAGTTTTCGTCTCTCTTACAGGTATGATGTTAGAATAGTGGAAAAGCAGTAGATACACTAAAAAAGTAAATTGCAGCATGTGGAAGAGGACCGAAATTTAGTTATACCTCTTAAAGTTGAGCTGATTAGCGTCAAGACAAAAGCAGACGGCGATGCCAACCTCCATAGAGCCCATTATTTTTGGTGAGGAGGCCACAGGAGAAGCTGGAGTCTCGTGTAATTATCACTCCCTGTGGAAATTAACGATGACCTTTTCTAAGTAGGGAGGTGCTAATAGAATTCAGCGGAGGAATAACTCACTCACGTATTCCACGGCAGAATGTACCGTCAGCAATATGGCCGCTGATTTAAGGCAGGACGTGAGATCGGGAAAGGTCTGCTCAGAGTTTTTTCACTGGGTTGAGAAAATGTTTCCAGTGTAAGTAGGTAAACTGGCTTCTAGAGGTGTGGGGGGAACAAGCTAATGTGAAAGTGAGATAGTGCTTAAAAAAAAGACAGAAAAAGTATATGGATCTGGTCCTGGGGAGACTTTAACAAGCCACTGCCACTTTGGCATCGGCTGAATTGCCACCCATGCATTTCATTGTAAGTATCTCAGTGAGGCTCTTTCTAGATAATCATTTGACAGGCTGCTGCAGCCCTATTAGCCCTCAGATTTTTTAATTGGCCGGGGCAGAGTGTGTGCGAGGGAGGCTTCCGCTCTAGGTCCACCCTGTGTCAAAATTAATTCTTAATTTGGAGAAAATGTCCTTTTTTCAAAACCTTAACACACCACCAGGGATCAAGAATCGCTGTAAACCTGTATGGGAATGCTAGATAGTCACAGAAACACACACACACACACACACACACACACACACAGAAACACACACACACACACAAACCTAGAAAGGACTTGCAGAGTATTTTTGCCCCTGGCGCCCATAATTCTCTGCTGATTACACTGAGTGTGGTTTAATGGAAGCCCCGATAACTTGGGCTGGAGAACACGCACACGCACACGCACACACACACACACACACACACACACACACACACACACACACACACACACACACACACACACACACACACACACACACACAGCAGGAAGCCAGAGAGCGCTGCTGTCAGATAGAGACGGAAAGAGGACGGAGAGATTAAATTCTGCCAGGAGTTTTTTGTCTGTGAGATTGGTTCTTAACGTCCCCAGCTCCCCTCACACTCCCCTCACACTCCCTATTAGCACGGTGAAGAAGAGAGAGCGCGGAGTTAGGGCTGGAAAAAATATAGGAAACTTCCACAAAGACAGTACTCGGTGGATACTTAACGATGTTATTAATCCATTAATCCTTGTTTGACATTTGCCAATGCATCACCCCTGATTGCTCCTTCTCTTACAGCTGCAGGCTACAGTGGCTTTGTGTATTTGTGTGTATCGTCTTTTTTTTATTGGCTTTTCGGGGTACTCACAAGAATGGAAAGGTGATGAAAACCCACCAAAGTGAGAACATTTAGTTTGTATCCGAATGCAGCGGGGCGAAAGGTCTGGGTGTAACATGATTAATGGTTTCTGGAGGTCCGTCATCCTTCTGCTTAACACTATTTGGAGTAATGGCATTATCTCAGCACAGAGGAAACGACGGCCCAATGGCAGCAGCTTTACAGCTAAATAAATTAAGCCTCGTGACTTTGTAAGAAATAAAGTAGGTATGAACCAGGACTGCTTCTCCAGTTGATCAGCTAAATCCACGAGAAACAACAGAGTAACCTTATTTATTACTGTAAATAAAAACAGTTGCTTATTCAGACATCTAGCACACAGGGTAACATCAGCTTTGACTTGGTGCTGTGTTTCTCCCCAATATCCACTTTCCTTTTAGCTCGGTTTTGGGTTCCACCAAATCTTAGATTGTCGGTTTCATCAGCAAAACTAAAAGTGTCCCAGAGATTACATCGAGTCCTCACTAACACTAAGAGAGTGGACCACATCAGTCCAGTTCTGAGGTCTTTACACTGACTTCCTGTCTGTCAAAGAATTCAAAAATACTGCAACTTTATTTAGTTTTCAAGTTGACTGTTTACTTTTCTACGTTTTTTCCTCATAAGAGTGATTTTTTGTTGCCTTTCTCACAAGTAAAGACCTTATTTTGGACCTTGAAACTTTCTGAGTCGTGCATTTGAGTCTTAGCGTCTAGTCGCTTTTAACATAAATGTATGACAGTGACACAACAACCGCTGTAAGCAGCACAATCCACTTCAGAACACTCCGTGTTTTCAGTTTGTGTTGGTCTTAGAAATATATCGGAAAATTGCTCAGGTTTTAGAAACATAATACAATACTTCATGACATCTAGCGCTTGCTCCAACAGATGACTGCCGTTATAGTGATACAAAAAAAGAAGGTATTTGCCAAATGTTTTCGTTCAAGGTTTCAATTTAAATGTTTGCAGTGGAAATCCTTCTAGCTCCAGGGAACGCTTTCAAAAATAAGGGTTAGAAATGCATAAAGGATACACACAAGGAGCTCCATATGGGGGTAAAGTTTCTATGATCCGCAAGCAGCCAAGATGATAGTATGTTTATGTATGTCATCGTATCTGCTGTACATAGCTTCAGTTATCAATACTATATATAAGTAACAGTCCCTGGTCAATAAAAGGTTGAAAAACGTCTCTCAAAAAACTAGAACTCCAAGTTGGAAATGCATAAAAGATAGGTAAGTCTACTTTCTGTGACTCCAGTAAGTCATGATATATGCACCAATACGTGCCATTATTAATCAAATACAGTCATTACTCCCAGCTTCAGTTATCAATTATACATACAGTACATGTATTAGTCTCTGGTAAATATTTAACTATGTTCTGGGTTTATTCTTACTGTAGTTCCAGTGCAGCTCTTTCTCTTCCACATTTGTTCAACATGTTTTCCCCCCGAAGCCGAGCGTGATTTGGTTGTCACAGTCACACAGCGGTTATAGCAATCTAAGGATGTTTACAGGCAGGATGTTGCTCATCACGCACGTAGTTTTCTGTTTCTTTTCTATGTAATCATGTCAAAAATCTAAACAACAAGCTAACCTTCTAATCCTTTAATCCGAAATAAGGAATCCTGTAATTCCAGAAATGAATTTATGGCATGTATTAGATGTTTTTTATCAAGGTATGTAGGCTTTGAGTGAGATCTGTGTGCTACTGTGCGTGTTTCAGTCTGGGTTCACGTGTGTGACAGCGAAAAATAATCAGGGCTGTATGGCGGGGGGCTGTGTGTGTGTGTGAGTGTGAGTGTGAGTGTGAGTGTGTGAGTGTGAGTGTGTGTGAGAGAGATGGGCACGAAAATAGAAAATTGAAAGCTCTGTTGTAATCTCGAGCGTTATCAACGCTCAATTCTTGTGCTGATATCGGAAGCCCAACCCCCACACACACACACGCACGCACGCACGCACACTCACACATACCGACACGCATTCATAGCTGAAAGCGCACAACTTGGCTTCTCTCTCACACCTACTGTTCCCTTAATCCCTGAACTGCTCGCTCGCTCTCTCCCTCTCTCTCTCTCTCTCTCTCTCTCTCTCTTAGTGAAGGTGTTTGGTTACGTTATCAGCATCACCTCTGTTGCGGAATGACAGGCCAAAGGTGTCGATTTTTAGAAAGCTGGAAATTCATTACGAGCCGCCACACACATGTGCGCACGCTCGCTCGCTCGCACGCACACACACACACACACACACACACACACACACACACACACACACACACACACACAATCTTTGGCATCTCTTGTGATTGGTGTGAGAGTGGTGACAGTAAAAGTGGCGAGGTGTTGGAGAGGAATGAGCCGAGAGGGTAATCTCAGCGCTGTCAGTGCTCTGGCTGATTGCCATACGGGCGATTTACTTGTCCGCCGCTCTGTGATTAATCCCGGCTCATCACGTCGCTGCCTAATGCACGGATGCAATAAGCATCATAACGCAGACATGATGGAACCATCTCTATTCTTTATTACAAATCAGTTTTCAGAATATTTACGACTCCCCAGTTGCCGTCCAGCGGGACCCCGGTGATCCAATCGCACACTTATTGTCTGTATTTCACAGTGGGGACACACTCTGAGGGCCACTCCACTGCTACACGACACTTCTTTGTTTGTGATTTATTTAATTGCAGTCAGTTTACCAGTCGCACCACTGGGGCTTTGATTCTCTTTGATGTGCGCCATTAAAAACAGCCCCATGTATTATGTAGAGCCTGTTTGGTGTGTAAACGATGTTTAAGAAAGCTAATAATTGCTCTGTCCGTCTCATATTTCATCATTTATTCATAGGAGACGTGAGATTTCCAACACACGATTTATTAACCACCTAGATAGGCCTAATTAGAGAACTTTCTGGAATAGTTGCAAAACGGAAAAACAGTTTTGACTTTTTCTTCTTTCCCTTTTTCTTGCTTTTCTGGCTGAGACACAGATTAAATTAGCTCATTTGCTCCTATTTCAGACGGCACCAAGCAGCCTGGATGACAAGTTGTTGATGTGTTGAGACATGGAAAGCACACAGCAAATCTGAATGCATAATGTTGTCCAATTAATTCCAATTATTGTAAACTGTCACATATTTGTCTTAACTTGCAGGTTTTGATGTGATGGAAGCTGTGTGATACTCAGGCCCAGTGGAGACGTGCTGGATTCATCAGCAGGCATCTGGTCTTTAATGAAGCTGTGGGCGCTGGAGAGGAGAGAACTCTGAGAGGTTTTATTTTATTTACAGAAAGAGATGGCAGTTGTTCCATGTGTATATTTTCAAGATGTTTCATTTTTGAGTATTACAAAACAAACTTGCGTCTGCAGGAAAGGTATAAATAAAATATATTGTTGTCAAGAAATCAACACATATCTTGGATGTTTTGACTTCTGTACTCATTTGCCTAAAGTTGTAGTTACCCAGGAGAAATAAATAAGTTAAAAGGAGTTTTCATACCCGGAAAGCATTCGTTTTTGGTGAAACAATGGGCTCTTAATATAACTACAGAGCCAATACTTTCACCATTTGTTTCGTAATGTTACTAACTTCCAATATAAGGGTTGTAAAAATATTGATGCAGTACTAATCAAGGTATGATGGTAATCTGCCAACAGACGCACGCTAAGGTAACTAGCTCCCACTTTTGAGAGAAATGTACCAAAAGCAATCGGAAAAACAATATAGAAAACTGGTGTTACAGGCGCTTATGGTTTATGATTGTACAGGAAATACAACCAATAACACTCGTTGTTCTTTACCAAAGCTTTTTGCGTGACAATGTCCATAGCTTACGGCTAAAGTATGACCAAAGACTGTACACGCTATGGGCGTAATTTCCGAGATAGAATTGCGAGGAGGCGTCGTGAAGCTCAAAATGGATGGCCATCTTTGGTAGAGATATTATCGCAGAGCTCCCGGCTAATCTTTAAATGGTCAAAGAGCTAGAGCTGACACGGGTGATTCAGCAGAGCAGTTAGCAGGCTTTGGCGGCACCAACCAGTCACCAGTCAAATCGGCCATGCCTTTAACTTAACTACTTAGCGGGTGAAGACACACCCCACACAGATGACATGAAAGGAGAATTTTCTTTTAGCAAACTCTTGACGTATTAACATGGTACAGTAGATGGATATTGACTCACTTTTGGAGCACGCTTCATGGTCATGTGGTCATTGAAGTAACGGATTCTTCCACATAGGCTTTATTTTTCAACCTCTTAAAAGTAGCCACTTGCTATGAAATAATCCAATTAATTAATCGTGGAAAAACGTATCCTAGCATAACCAGCTTTAAACATTTACATTTGAAACGTTCATCCACAGCCTCAGATTGCTGTGTTCCCAATCTTCCAAAGCCAGTGTTATATCCTCCTTTTGAACAGTGGAAAACGATGCAGCTGGAGTATCACTTACGCTCACACTATAAAAGTGTTTGACTTTAATTCAAAGTGAATAAATAAATCTTAAAGTGTCAGTTAGTCTCTCTTGACGGAGTGTGAAATGAAGCAACTCCCATCTTGTTTTTAGCTCGCGTGGGAGGCATGACATATTTTCATATTCTGTGTCTACATTTCCGCTACAGCGCCTGCTAACACACTGTGCTCCGAGTAGCAAACGATGATAAATTGAGCCTTGACCTTGTCCTCTCCGCAAGCCTCTCGACTGTAATGAGAGATGCTCCACTACGCAAATGCCGGTAATTACACACACAGATATACACCCAAGCATGTGCGCACACACTGTCAAACTCAAAGCTTTAATTATTCACAACAAAAAACCCAAAATAGCATCAAGGCTAGAGTGTCTATTTTTAAATCCAAAGTCGGCTGATCTTCCGGAGCCAATTCCCACAATGCGCCAAAATCTGTCATCGGCAACGATCATTAGCTTCGGAGAGGCTTGCGGAAAAGAGAAGGCTGTTAGCAGATGTAAACCCACCACTCACAGAGGGATCTAACCAAAGACAATGTCAGACAGTGTTGACAGAGCTTTTGTTCCTATCTTTGTCCCGGTAACGCGGTGGAAAGAGAGCTTTGGCGTGGGTGCCAGTTCAGGTTGCCGGCGCTGTAACTGTAAGTTGTAGGCCTTTGTTTCCTGACAGCTCGCGTAGACGCAGAGCATCGCTCTCTGATTATATTGACAACCCTGCGGCATCATTAAAGCACCGTCTTTGTGTTGTAAATAAACACCTGGGAGATATGAGACGCAGAGAAAGGGAGACAGGGGGAAGCGGATGAAGACAGTTGACAGCCATGCAGGGACGGGAAAAACATATCTGCAGGGGATTCTTTTTTATAGCATCCCGTTGTGTTTTGCTATTTACAGTAAGAGACACACATGGAAGCAGGGCTATAAGAATATATTTGGATTGCAGATTCTTCTCCACGCCACTATGGTATGAAATGCAATCCATGTTTGTCTAAGTTATTACTTGATTAACCAAGCAAACCAACAGCGGCCATGTTGATCACATCCCACTACCACCATGTTTCACACTGATAATGAACCCTTCATTTAAGCTAATTTGCTCTGGGAATCTAGTAATCTTCCCCTTGAGTTGGGACGGAAAGCGAGCCATCGTAATCTTCTTACTGCAATGTGGTGTGTGTGTGTGTGTGTGAGTGAACGAAAGTCAGCACATTTTCCTCTCCCATGAGAAGGGAGGCTACAGTCCATGGCATCAAAATGTGACTCAATTATATCCAAAGAGGAGGGGAGCGTTCTGCCAGACGGTATTTAACGCGAAGGACAATTATGGCGTCAACACCCCGATGATCTTCTCTTTGTATTGATCTCGGGGTTTCTTATTGTTTCATTTAAAGCAGATGTACTTTAAGTAGACTTAGTCAGGATGAATGGCAGGATACCATTAAACTTCACCCATTTACACACGCATTAACCAAGATTACAGGAAGAGCGCCGGACGTAGTAGCCAAAAGGCGGTATGACAACTTCTGTGTCGTTCTGTTGACATCATTGGGCCCAAAAAGACGTTTCTCCATTGACTTACATTGGGAACGAGATGTGTTAACTACATAAACCACCCAGTACAAACACCTTTATAGCCCTTATTTAAATAATTAGTGACCAAAAAGTGTAAAATGCGCTAAAATTGGAGGCGGGGCTTAAGAAAATTGCAAGTTCTAAAGTAATTATGTATGGGCCCAAATGCAGGTAGTATAAGTTGGAAACTAAAAAATTGAGGAGGAACGCAACAGCTTAACATCTATGTGCACTCATCAGTGCCTCAGGCAAGCGTTCATGGTGCATTACACTGACTCTATTGCCAAGTTTCTTGGTAAAAAAAACAAGAACAAGAGAGACAACAGCAGAGCTGAGGTTATATTCATAGCAGCATGTGATGAGAATGTAGTGCATAGTGTTGATTAAGTTCATAGTGCTGTTTTTGGTGTGAGTAACACTGTTGTCGGGGGCATACAGTGCATACAGTTTTGGGTTTGCAAGCTGCAGGCGTTCTTTTTGTTGTAACATTTTCTAGGACTTCAAACTGCATTGTAAAGAAACAGTGCCAGGCAGCTGGAGCTTTGAAATACAGCGGCTACAGAAAACGGGGACAATATTTGCGGCTTCAAAATATGTTTGAGTACGAAAAGTGTGAAGCTAATTTTCAATTTTTGGAGCAATGACGTTGTTCTGAATTCAGACGTGGCCTTATTAGATCCGCTCTAATGTACGGCATCTAAGGGCACAATGAGAAGGATTCTAAATTCCAAAAATGAGCCCTCTCAATATTAATGTGACAAAAATCTTCTTTCATAAACTGGAAACACACTGTGAAAGATCAAAGAAGAGATGGTCAACACCCAAACTGGACCAGACAATGGTGCCTCCAGTCTGTTTACATAGTATCCAAAATTGGCGCAATCATTTATGGAATGAACATCATGCTGTATTGGTGAAACCGGCAAAGGAGACCATAAAATAGTTGGGAAATGTCGAGATAATAAATCAAGTATTAGGTGTAGGATACTTTTTCTCATAGACTTCTATGCTTTGGGATTTCCATTGATGAATTGAAATTAGGAGTGAGGCACTTCCTCATTGGCTTGAATTTTTAGAACTGGTGTGTTTCGACGAAGCTTATTTAAAAACAAGTGTGGATAGTAGAAGTAATAAAGCTAGATAGAAGTTACTGTTACTGTTGGTTTGTTCGAGCATTTCAGAGGGACTGGAATTCTGTTGTTTACTGAACTAGAATTCACCGAAAGAAATCATATCTTTTACCACTGACCGCATTTTCTGGGTGATGTGTTATTGTCTTCAAACTTCGATATTTGGAAATGTACTTTTGTTGTCTCTCTAATAACCCTCCGCCTCTCTCCTCGCAGTACATTTCATCGGTCTGAAGCTTTCAAAGGCCATCACGTGAGCCTGAACAGCCTCAGTGCTCCCTTTTCCTACGATTCTTCTGGAGGAATGAACAGCTTTCTGTGTAACATGTCACTCCCAAATCTCTTTAACAGAGGGGCTCAATTCGGTTGTGATCTGGTGACTGTGAAGGCTGCTCATCAGTTTTATAGGCATCAAACCATTGAGCAAGCCATCAACGTCATCCTGCATGTTTTTGGCTTCGTGCCCAGCTCTGGTTTCGAGCACTTTTAACATCAGGACTGAAACCCACTAACTTATTTTCACAATCACCAGTAATCACCGGATGCTGCACCTGGCCGGCCTCATGATTACAATTACAACATGAAAATCCTGATGAGCAATGACAATGATGGAGAAGATAATGATGATGATGATGATGAGTGGCACTTGTGTAAATAATGACGATGACGGCGGCGGCGGCGGGGTTGACAGTGTGGGCGACGCTGATGATGATGAGGGGGAAGTGGACGGAAATCGATAAAACAACCCTGACAACGGCTGCAGGTGATAACTTAAGTTTCCAGTTGGCGGGAGGCACTTCCTTCACTCTCTGTCCGCCTTAACATCCCACTCTTGTCTCCCAATCTGCAGACGAGGGGAATTGTCCCATCACTTCTGCTGAGTGGGCAGCCACTTCCAAGTATCAATTGGACACGTGTCAGAGGAAATTTTTTGCTGCCAAAGCAGCACCTTTCAGAACATATGAGCCCTCCCCAATGAATGAAGCGTCCGCTCCGTCTTCCATTTTTTCCTTTTTCGCCATTCTGTTTGTTCCCTTGTGGCGCTGAGGAAGGAGGAGTGCTACTGCGAACCGTTTGAGTGATGAGAGAGATAAGTGGCAGAGATGCTTTGGAAGTGGGGACTCTGCGCCAGCAGAACAGTGTGTATGTATGCCAGTGTGAATAGGTGTGTGTTCGGGGAGAGGGGAGATGAAAGACTGAAGGTGACAGATGTCAGTAGCCTGACGATGAGGAACATGATAAGCAGCCCTCCTGTCATTCAGATGTACAGACCATGACATCCATCCAGAGAGCGGTGCAACTCATGCAATTGTTTGTGCAAGCAGAGTCCAGTCTGTAGTGAATCACTACCAATTCGCTCCGGAAACAAACTTTTTAAAAGGCTTTTCTTTTGCTCAGAGATATATTTCTTCGATTTATTCTCATTTATTTCTGCAAACGACAACTCAGAAAGAGTCATGGAGATAAATGGGATTCAAAAAGGAGCCTTGTAGCACATTCTTTCTCCAAGACTGGGAGATTAGGAGGTCGGGACCTGTTCATTTTAGCTGCTTTGGGTTTCTGCTGAGACAGGACGGTGCGGTTACAGAGCCAAATTAATCATCGGGAAACTGCAGAGCAAAATATGGCATTTACAAGGGTTTTCTTAATGCTCACACAACAAGAACTAATGTGTATTATGAAGTAGTACATCAAATATTGAGGTAGCAACATGATATCCAGTAACAATACATTTGGTAACATAAAAGGCAGCATCACAGTGGCCCTGAGTTTAATACATTTGGCCCAAAATCAAGATGCGGTTTGCAGGTTGGTGATATATTAAATTGCATATTGGCACGTCACTCAAATAATGAATGGTCAAAATGTAACAAAGGCTAAGTTTGATCTAACCTTTGAGAAAGACTAACACAGGAAACACATTCTTGAAAGATAACCCTAGCCCTAACAAAAACCACATTTGTTACCAATTGTTTATTGTCAATTGTATCCCCCTGTACCAACAGAGCAAACCCAATTTCAAGATTTTCCCTTTCATGTACTTTGTTCTATAGGTGTGTGTGCATGTAAAAGGTCTGCAAAGGCTCAAATCCCTGTGATCCACACTCCCCCACTGCCTGATACGCCTCCATTTGACTCCTTTGTTTAATACGGTAACATAATGACATCACTATGCAACACTTGTGCCTCTATTGGCTAGCGCTCCAACACATTGTAAGTGAAAGCGGCGGGACATCTCTAAGCATCACAACAGAGCTGGCCAGCTAACCAATCAGAGCAGACTGGGCTCTGGTTTCAGACAGAGGGTGAAAAGAGGAGCTGCAGCACAGACAGTATGAGAAAAATAAAGAGCTTTCTGAACATTAAAGCATGGAGACATGTCCCAGGAGAGACACTAAATACAAACATGAAACTGAAAATGAATACAACATGTCCTCTTTAAGAGATATCTGACTAGTTGTGAGGATTTGATGTGTACTACATTTTGGTAGTCATGTGCTGAATCAAAGCAGTCCTAACACGTTATGCATTACGTTTTATAACAGGACTAAATATCTACTTGCAAACTAAATCACTGTATTGTTGTTTTTCATTTAAGTTTTCGGGTCTGCAGAGCGTCTGTGCCTCCTTCTGGGTCTGCCCAAGCGAGCGCTTTGTGAACAGACTTGATCGAAAAAAGGTCCTGCATCACACTCCTAATGTCTTCCCCCCAGGGCCAAGTCAATGAACCAAGACGCAGCTAAAGTGCATCTTTCTCATGGAGGGAGCAGATATCCTGCATGCTGCAAAAGATTTTTCTCTGTTGCTTCCTCTGTTCTCGATCGATTGAGCAAAACCGTGTGCTGGAGGCATGAGAGACCGTATAAAGTGCACTATACACCATTTCTCAAGCCGTTTCTCCGGGACACCCAACCACTGTTATTCAGCCAAGACTTGCTTATTTGCAAAATTGCTACACGAGCTCACTCTCCCTTTTATTTGTTATGTTCTCACACAAATGCGCTTTAAATCTCATCTCCTCCTACAATAAAATGTATACATACACCTTGTAATATCTCTTAGGCAGTCATTTTCGTGCACCATAAAATCAGTCATTTGTCTCCT
The DNA here is from genome assembly GCF_036324505.1 of Eleginops maclovinus. Lineage (NCBI taxonomy): Eukaryota > Metazoa > Chordata > Actinopteri > Perciformes > Eleginopidae > Eleginops > Eleginops maclovinus. The sequence continues at coordinate 20,834,891 of NC_086361.1, forward strand.
CTGTATTTTTTCCCCCCTCGCAGCATGCTCCTCCTTCCTCACTGGCTGCCGCTGAGATAAAAACCTGATGGAGGGTGTCTGAGCAATGCATGTGTGTGTGGAGGTGTGTGTGTATATTTTTCTGTGAAAAGACAGAAAAGGGATGGGGGGGGGGGGAGGATTAAACCTGCATCTTGGGGTCTCTTTTTCTCGATGTCAGGGATGTGCAGGGGAGGAGGAGTGTTAGTGCTGACAAGGCAGTCTCACTGTCATGATATGGACACACACTCAACACACACACACACACAGACTTCTTCTCCTACATTATTTATGAAACACTGCCATTATCTCTTGTTTTACATCTTGCGTCAACCGAGTGCCAGGAAGAGATCTGTGTGTGCGTGTGCGTGTTGCTCTGTATCTGCAGTAATTGGTAGCCTCTATATACGGAGGCGTAGGTGTCACCTTTACCCTTAATGTACATAGTGGACTGAAATATTGGCTGCTGTTGGACCAAATTTGGATTATGTCTTGATATATGCTTATCTTCTAATCTAATACAGAATGTAAATGTGTGTGAGCTCATTGGTGAGTTAGGATCGAATGAAGTGAGGAAGAAAAACTGTTCCCATCAAAGAACGAGAGAGACAGAGAATCCGATAGATGTAGCATGTGACAGCGAGTGCGTGGGAACAAAGAGCCGGACCTGAAGTCTGACTGAAGAAAGTAGAAAAAGGAACAAAAAGAAAAGTTTTAGTAGTTTTGGCGTCCTTATTCATGCAGAGACAAAGTTTGGAATACAGATGTGTGTGGGATGGAGGGTGTGGGTTGGTTGTGTTGTGGAAATACTCTGAAGACAGAAGTGAAACAAGGAGTACAGTAAGGAAGTGTGTGACAAACGACAATGAGATAACAGCAGCACACTCAAAGATGCAATTGTTCATGGAGTTTAAAACCAATGAAACGTGCATACCATGCCGAGTATTCACGCATTACACCACTAGTCGTGATAAAAATGCAGGGTTTGATGCAGCTTATTGTTCTAATGTGTGCTCGACCACATTGGAGGTATCTGTGATTCATACTCTCATTAGTTATAGTGCTCCGCTGGTGGTCTTTTCATATCTGGAAAATTCAAGATCATAATTCCCTCTAACTGCACAGCATGCATATGAATATATTTGATTAACTTATGAGATGAGGGAGCCTCACTTATGTGGTGAATCGGCTTTCGAAGAAGGCAATTGAGGCTATAGAATTTTCTCCAACTTCCTCCGCTGTTTGTGAAACCTCATAATAATCATAATAATTGAGCAATGTGTGTGTCTGCTATCCGGAGACTGTGAATGTTTTACTAGAGCTAGGAAAACTTTTTTCGCTGTAATTATGAAGAAGTTCAGCTTTTCCGCCGTTCTATAATATGGAGTCGCAGCAGATGGTTTGTAAGAGAAGAATCCGAGAAGGCGTCATTGGAAGCTGTTTGGAAAAAGGATTGCATTTAGAAGAAATACTTGCTGAACTCTTGCTGGAGCGAAATGGAGAGAACAGCAAAACATCTTTTCTGTCCTGGAAATATCATCTTTGCTCATTTCTCAGCGATGAAACACCAGCTCCCATCATCTGAGCTTACCTAAACACATATTTACCACGCCTGTAGCTATCAGTACTTCCTCTCAGAACACTTGTTGACACTGTGAAGGCCCCAGAGCCTGTGTGTGTGTGTGTGTGTGTGTGTGTGTGTGTGTGTGTGTGTGTGTGTGTGTGTGTGTGTGTGTGTGTGTGTGTGTGTGTGTGTGTTGCAGGTCCGTGGATGGCGGGGTGGAGCTGAGGAGGCCAATCAGCGTAACTGGGGACACCTGGCCAGTGCCTCAGGAGCTACTTTAGCCGAGCTGCACGGAGTCACAGGCTCTCCATAGCCCTTTCTCGTTTCACTTTCCCCCTCCTCCAGGAGAGAGGAGTTGAAACAACAGGCGTTTAGAGAAATGAGAAATCCTCTCCTCTCAGCGGTCATTCTGAAGCGACGTCCATTAATGATGACAGGAGGCACAGCAGCACTGTGTTCATGACAATTTATATATTTACTTTGAATTCATTCACGATGTGCTATAAGGAGACAATAACAGGCTGCGGATGCGGACAGCCGCCGGGACGATTTGACTGAGGGGGAAATATTTGTTATAACATGAAATGTACGGATTTAACTATGGAATATCCTGTAGACATGCTAAGTAATATATATATATATATAACTTTTTTGAATTGAAGACTATTTCATCAAAATGATCACTTTTTTCCCAAAAGATCTGACTTTTTCAAATTTCTGAATTTTTCTCCTAAAAATTCTGCCTATTTTAATCAAATAATCAAAGACTAATTTCTCTCAAAAACACAAAACGCATTACTTGATCCGACTAGCTTAAGTGATTACTGGTATTGGCTACCAGTAGGACAGAGACAAGCCTCTACATGGAAGGGGCAATACTTCGGGGTATCTGGAGTAGCCATCACATATCAAGGCCAGGACTATGTTTCCCGCTGCTCATCGAATCCATTCCTATTAGCATGTTGAGGTTCAAAACAACATCTACGATAGTCTGCTACCAGTCCATAGAAAGCTTAATAGTCATCAGACATTAGCTGATGCGTTCTGAGATTGAATATCTGCCAAAGCATGTCACTCTTTTCAAGGACTGTTTGCTCGCATCGACCAAAGCCATCTTAAACACGATTGGTCAAGACAGACTTCAAACAGAAACCCTTCAGATACTATCCTGTCCTGTATTGCTACATATTATGCATTCATTTGCTGTCTGATCATTCGGATGGATATGGGATGGAGAATCTGGATGCTATGCAAGGTAAGAGCTTTGTAGTTATACTAAATAAGAAGCCTGATTTATTTCAGAGGGATTCTGCTCAAGGAGTCTGTCCTACGCTGTTGACATACCAGTATGAATGAGGTGTACAGGGTTAGCTTTTACCAAGTGTATTTTTATGTCAAACAGCCAAGAAATATCTCGCTTAATGTATTTATCATGTTCATCCACAGCAAACATGTACTCTAACATTAAGTATACAGTACTGTGTTGGCTATATGTTTCTTCTGTGCGTCTTTGAGAAAATACCCCACATGCATCTGCACTCGCTCCATGCCGGCAGCAGGAACACAGTCTAACAAAAGCAGTCCACAGTAAGACTCTCTGACACTCAGTGACTCACTTTGTGCTGGCACTGTTAGGAAACTGGAGCGCTGATACTACCAGTCGGCTCGCAGTGGCTCAGTTTAGCAGAGCGACTCCCGGATGAGTATGAGAATCTGCCTCACTTAGTTTCATTTCCTTATAGGTGGACTCATAACTTACACTAATCCCTACTGACAACACGTCACACAATGTAATCCATAACGTCCACGTGTGTGTGTGTGTGTGTGTGTGTGTGTGTGTGTGTGTGTGTGTAGGAGATACATTTAGACTTGTTAATGGTGGCGAAACTCATCTAAGTCCAACTGGTTTCTCCATATCACACAATGTCAGAATGTCACATTGCTCTACACTAAGCTGCTATTATTTCTGGTAGTGTGTAGTGTGAGGCATGCATTATCGGAAGGACGCACATATTCAGATTTTTGGTTCAATTTCTAGATTTATACATGACTGCACATATACTTATTTTCAGAGCCAGCATGCATTTGATTTCCAATTGTGGGCCCAAGGTAAAATAAATAGGGGGCGTGGGGCAAGTCAGTTTATTGATACCGCTGATCAAATATAAGGATGGAGCCTTTGCAGACCATTTACACGCACAGAAACGTATAACACACTAACCAACTAAGGAATGACCCCAACAAAACAGCCTCTTGTACTATATCCAATATCTTAAATGGAGCACATTTCATGATAAAATGATTTCAAAACCAATAGATAGACATTTAAAGGCAATCTAAAAAGGCTAATACATTGCCTTGCTTTCACAGGGAAAGTTTAGAAGCACATTTTCTATTTTCTGAGAGGAAGCAATCCCCTCTGTTGGCCTGGAGCAACAATCTGAAAAGATGCATCCCTCCTCCATCACTGATTTGCGATTCTTGATTCTGGCAAGCTTTGCTTCTCCCAGGGGACGCACACGCACTGCCTTCTGTTTTCCTAGCTGGACTCCTCAGTGAGCACAAATAAATACTTGTTAAACAGAAATCCCAGACTCCCCAGCTGTGAACCCAACAAAGGAGCGACGGCTGCACTTTGAAAGCAACTGCCGAGTGGGAGTCAAGGGCCAGATGAAAGAGCGAGATACTCAGATTAAGGCAGGGGACAAAAATGAAACGGGGGGTTTGTAGCGCAGAAGGCTATTACCAGTTTGAATCTGCAGACCTTGTGGGGACGGGCGCTTGAGAAAACAACATCCATTAGAGGAAAACGCCCAGTGGAAACTGTCATTTCCACTTTGCATCAACGGGGTGAAACAAAGAGAGACAAAAGGACAGAGAGAGCAGAGGAGAAAGCTTAGCAAGGTCAACTAAGCATTTGAGGGATGCTCGACATCTCGTCTTTTTTTGCTTAACTCAAGCACACACACACACACACACACAGCATCATTTCAGAATGTAATGAGACATGACAGTGGCCAAAGGAAGATTGTTTAATCCGATCATCGTGACTGCTTCTTCTCGTTATTCTGACACAAGATGGTGGGAATACATCACTGGAAGCTTGAACATTTTACCAGGAATATGACCTGCTTCTACACTTGCAGACGCCGCACTACTGTAGCGCTTTATAGCACCGCTATAAAATAAAGTTCATCTGGGTAAAAAGCACAGTCGTATACTCTACGGTTCACACAAATGGTCACTATATTCAGGTTATAGATCTTCTTGACAACGTGGGTTCAGGGTGGTTTTTCATTCTGTAACTTTTACCCAAAAAGTACAGACTAAAGGTCGTCATCTCCTTCCAGGTTCTGCCAGTGTCTGCAGAAAGTGTAACAGAGAATGGATAAATCCAATACACCAAGAGGGAAATTCATAAGTAAACACATTGCTTCTGCTCAAACCGAGGAATAGTACACTATGCTCTTCCATTATTTATTGATGACTTTGTTTTAGAAATAACACAAGCTGCACTGCTTTAGAATGTGTTTAACTATTAATATGCCGGACTAAATGGGTTCTACCTTACATCTTTCCAAGAGTACAACGAAAAACTTTTTGGGTAAGCAGACTTTTTTTTCCATCTTCAAGGGCAGCTGTGGGTTCTAAGAATCAGGTGCATGCGAGCGCTTGGCTTCTGATTTTTCTTAAAGTTGAAAAAAACCTTTGAGTATTTGACATCTGTTCTAGCTCCTATTGTATTCTGTTTCATTAGCAGCGGGAATTCGACAACTTGAGCAGAGTGTATTTTAACCTTGCTGAAAAGTCAGCGTACATCATCTTGACTGTTCTTTAATTTATCTTCTTTGTCTTGGATCACGGTTGCAAAGGAAGACAAAAGTCAATGAATGGAGCGCCTGCTTTTGTCTCCCCCTCACGTTTTGTCTTCATTCAAAGATGTCCTGTGAGGTTTTTGCGAAAACAAACATATAAATGTTAAATCTTGCCATGTTTACCTGACAGCGGTTTCCTTCTTCACCACATCTCTTGCTTTACCGTCACTAACTGGCCATCATTGCAACAGCATGCACAATTTAAACAAAACCTATTAATGAAAACCCTGCTCTACAGCATTACCAATGGTTGTCACGTTGAAACCATGGATGTATAAAGAGGACTGGATTCTTCCTATGAGAGTTGCTCAGTGGTGCATGAATCCCAAAATTGAGCAACTGTAGATTCAAAAAGTACCAAGGTCATCCGATCAAGACAGATAACGTAGGTACTTACAAACCAAAGTGTCCAGCATGCAGACTGACTCAAGCAACTCTCAGCTATACTTCCAGATTAAGTGGTAGTTAATCTGGTGTAAAACCCTGTTGGATCATCTGATGGCTTGTTCCCTTTATGGACCAGTTTTTGGCAAAATCTTTGGTTAGTACAATGTCATATTGGTGGATAGTATGGAACAAACTGTATGTTCCAGGATGGGATATTTGTCAAAGCAAAGAAGAAACAACCCTAGTTATCTAAATATGGCGTATCCGGCTTTATACTACCTCTGAATGTATAAGTTGGTGTTTGTTTCCAGAACAAGAAAGCTATTTTATTCCTGGCTGAGTTACTTTATTGCAGCTCTCGGGCCAATCTTGCAATGTTGTAACCATGGCAAGCATGTACAAAGTGGTTTATTCTGGGGTTCTACATCCAGACAAACTTCCCATAAAAAAAGAAAAGAAAAGGAAACCAACGCCAGCACGGGTCAGAACCGTGAAGCGGACACTGTAATCCATCCAAACTGGCTGAAAGGAGCATCAGCATGCAGCGAGCCTGAAGGGAATGAAGCTTATCTGGCCCCCTAACACACACATGATGGGATCTGTTTGGCCACAAATTGCTGTGGGCGATGGAATACCAATGGCTTAGCACACTCTTTTACACACATGCATGACCCTCACACACATTTTGGCCAAAGAGCATGTTTGTGATGCACACACACGTTGACTGATATCTTGTGAAATCTCTCTCTAACACACTTTGCATTTCAGCTCAAAGGGTCACGGTACACCCTGGAGAATCATCTGTTCTTCTGGAGTCCTTTAACTCGTATTGACAAGCTCATTGAGCCAAGAGGGCACACACACAGGCGCATAATACCCAGAAACACACACACAATGGATGTATATACACATTCACATCAGAAACACATGTGTAAGCTCACACACACGGTGGAGACTTGCCTGTACTGTCACATTGTTGAAGGCGAGTCTTTATGCCAGTCCTAAATTGGTCTTTGAATATGCTAATGGTTCAGCTGGAAGCAATTTAGAGAGGAGGGGAGCATTAATGTGAAGTACCTCACCCCCTAACCAAGCAGCCATGCTCAGAGTGACACAATTACACTTATCACACACAGCTTTTACTCCACCACTCACACACACACACACACATTGACAGCCGCATACACGCCGCCTCCCATTCAGACCTGTCAATTTGACGGCTCTCGCCATGGAACACTTTGCCTAAATGAGCTTAAGTGGATGAGAAAAGCAACAGAGGGGCGAGAGGGAATTATCCTTTTGTAGCGTGATTATTCTATTAGAGGTTCAGAAAAAAATGACACACAAACAAGTGTCTGAATGGGAACAAATATTGACTGCTACAGTATATAACGTCAACACAACATTACAGCATGATGCAACAGTGACAAACAGCTGATGCAACTGTAATATGAATGAATTAAACTGTATCATCAAACCATGTTGTGGTCATCAGACAGATCTACTGTGAGGACAACAACAGCACTGACGCAAAGGGACCAGTTCTGCAACGGAGAACCATTATCATAGCTGAAAGGCTTTTAAGTGATGAACATGGGTGGTTTTTTTGTTCCACTTTCCTCGTAACGCAGCACTGATAAGAGCTGGGAAGTTGAAGTTCAACTCCATTGTGTTTCACATGAGAGCGGAAACATTTCATAAGCGGTATGTATCGACATAATTAGAGCCGAAAGATTATGTAAATAAGGCTTTTGTCGTATTGGCACAGAGAGAGAAAGAAGAGTGGCTGTGGCTTGAAACATCTGCACACACACACACACACACACACACACACACACAAACACACTGTTCCTCAAAAAAGGACGGGATAATTGGCTGCTGAGCGAGAGCCCCCTTTGGCTTCTCATTAGTAGCTGTGGACGACTTGTGTGTCTGTGTGGGTGTGTGTGCAACCTTGCGCTTTCTCACCGCCTGTACCGCGCACACACAGCTTGCATGTTTCATTAAAATGCATGTCACGTCACATTTCATGCGCTCCTTTGATGCCTTCCTACGTAGCCATGTTTTATTATTGTCTCCCATACGTAGAGGCGCAGCTCGAGGAATCACACTGTGGTTTACTCCCCGACAAGAGGGGATAATGTGGGGTAATCTCACAGCATTGTGGAAACACTATGTTTGAGTTGGAGAGCTCTCCTCACACTTCGAAGATAGACTGACCAATACTGTGAGTTTTCTTTTCCTCCTCACTAAATAAAACCCTGAACGCCCTCTCAAACAGACCCACATCTCTCACCCACTCAGAGAGCTTTTCACAATCTTGTTTTTGATCAGCTCCTCTATTCAAGCAGGTGGAAAATACAAGTCAAGTGTTTTATTTTTGCATTCATTTCCCGATCTGTCATAAAGAGCAGAGCAGAGAAAACAGCAGCACGTTCAAACACTGTCTTTGAGTCACACGGAGGCTGATCAAATAAAAATAAAAAGTGACTCTCAGGCATTTAACTCAGAGAAATCCCAGCTAATAAAGAAACGATCCAGCACCGAGGGGTTGGAGGTGAACCAGATGCTGTGGGCTGAGTGCCAGAAGCCACGGCAGAATGAAGGGAGCCAAGGTCTGTTCATTGATTCCTTGGGTTGTGCACCATCAAGGGCATCACTGGAGTTGTTTGCTATGTGTCAAACTGCATACTGGTTGCAGTTTATAGTCGGGGACCGCAATTTCAAACTGGTCCCGACCTTTGTAACAAAGTTTGATGCAGAGAGACAGAGTCATATGCTGACGTGAACAATCGAATAAGAATTATGATGCAGCTCAAGGTCATAAAGCATCATCAGTCAGAATCAGTCACAACCCTGCTGAAGCCTTAATGCTAATTTATAAACCAGCAGAAAGAACATTACGATTGAAACATGATGGACTTCCCTTCCTAAAGTAAAGTGTCCTTTAAAACATGAAGCAGTTCTTATTTGCTGGTTAAGCACAGTCTCCTGAATTCATTGTAACATTAAATCTGAACTTCCAAGATCTGATTTTAAAGAAGCATGCCTGCGGGGTTCGTGTAATTTATTTTGAATGATGCCAGTGACCTGGTACTAATGCTCAGATGTTAGCACTAGAGACGCCACACTGAGATCCAATGTGGGACGAAGACAACATTTAATTGTAATTTAGTAAATTATTTGACCCAGTTTAAAAGGAAGTATAAGTAACTGATAGTGGGACTAAATCTCTTCAGTGCATTTTGAGGGACCAGTATTCTTCTCACACTTTGTCAAATCCCAAATATAAATGAGGACAAACACCTGATTTTGATGGTCCTCCCTCAAAAAACACGGCCGTATAGGTTGTCTGTCCAAGAAGCTTATTTTGAGCCAAATGTATGCTTATTTTTAGGTGGTGTCTCGTGACTAAAGTAATATGAAAAACACAAAGTGAACATACTGTGGAGTGGACATTGTAAACAATGGGTAAAAACCCCCACCTCACTGTTGTGAAACCAAAAGTCAACATTTAGGTTAGGTACGAAAGTTACTTCTTAAGTATATTTTGTGTCGTAAGTAACGTCGGCTTTCAGATCTTACTTATTTAGGTGTGGTGTACATAACTTATACATACATCTTTTTTAATTCTACTGATTCAATTCAATATTAATACAGACAATCATTGAACAATCCAAAACTCAAGTATTGTCATGATCATACCCTGACATACATATATATATATACCTATATTTCCCCCCAAAAATACGTTTTATAACCCAGACCATGACCTTATATGGTCCTACATCGCAAACATTTCTACTTGCTGCTAATATCATGAGCAATATTAATAGCAATGTGCAACATGAACCAGCAAATTACGGATCTGCCGTTTTTTGCACTATTCAATACTTCTCGTCACTGTACAGTTTTTCACATTCATTATTTGACCGTCTTTGTGTCTAGTAGCTATTTACTGAACTGCTAATGTACAATTGTATTATTATGCTGCTGTGTTTATTGTATCTTTGTAAATCTGGCACAACAATTACCTTCGGGATAAATAAAGTCCTCATGGTTTTGTTGCCTTAACCAAAAGTAGTTATTTGGTTGTACTAACCACGTGCTTTAAACATGTTTTTTCCTCCAATCAAGAAAAAAGTGAGGCACAGAAGCACCGTCAGAATACTGAAGACTCTTAGGTCATTTTTTTCCTGACCACTTGCATTTATTTCAGCTGAATTCTGGCCTGTGAGCGGAACGGAGCAGACAGTTTGTACAGACACATTATGCCGAGCCTCTTTAAGCAAATACAACTGAGCGAAGAAGAGAGGGCCACCGTCTCAGTCGGCTCTGACCCTGTGTGCTCAGCCGCTCTAATATTCCCTGGCAAACGGCAATATTAAGTGCTGCAGAGACAGACGGAGAGAAAACAAGATTTTATTTAGTCTATCTAACAAACCCTGCAGAGGCCAACAAAGCGATCCGTCCTTTTGAGTCACAGAAGAACATTCACTGCTATTAAAGAGAAGAAATACTCAAACCCTCGAGCTGTTGACTCATGGCAGATATCCCTGAGCACACAAACATTTCAAGTGCTGATAAAGAACTCAATAAATCTTTGGTGGAAATGCATATTAAATCTTCTTAATTAACTGCTTTTATCATGGCATGAAAGGCAATTAATTTTCCGATGCATTGTTTAGAAACTCTGAGATGTGTCAGGAAGAAGTATAGCCAGACGTGTGTGTGTGTGTGTGTGTGTGTGTGTGTGTGTGTGTGTGTGTGTGTGTGTGTGTGTGTGTGTGTGTGTGTGTGTGTGTGTGTAAGGCAGGGGAAAAACACATCTCACAGAATCCGTTCTGTAGATGCTGGAACAAAGCTTATTTATATTCCCGGTGTGATCTGCTAAAGATGAGGAAACACGATGTTTGCAGTTGTCAGGAGGTGTTAATCCCCAAATAGCAGATATAGCTAAACCTGAATGACACGGGGTATTAAAGTCATGAGCTGAATCCCAAACACCAGAGACAAGATCTTTCCAGGATATGCTCATTCTTAGACTTTCACGCTCCAAATGTTGCTTTTTGCTGACGCTAAGCCGTGTGCTAAACTTTGAATAATGATGCACAGACACACTTTCAAACTTATGGACCAGGGACGTGAAGGTCATAGGTTTGATTTCTTAAAGCAGCAGCTCCTGGAGAGTGGGGATGAGCTGGAATTTGGATAGCTGACAAAGCAATGCATTGGAAAGGGGGTTTAGTTCACATGGACCAACAGCTTGCTTCAGTCTGCATCCTTTCAAGATGACTTCAAGACTAATATAGGTAACAAATGGCCTTGAAAGGACAAATACCAACCTCCAGTTTACTTCTGATCAACTAAACCCTAATCCTATGTGCATCCTTGTGTGTTTCTTAATAAATAATCTAGATATGTGTGTGTTTCTGTGATACACCATCATTGGGAATGATCCATTACTAAAGATTAATACAACTTGTTTTAATCTTTGCAATAAATATGAAGCCAACATTAGCAACCAGCTAGCTTAGGTTAGCATGAAGACTGGTAATAGTTGGAAATCGATGGCCTGGGTCTACAACAAGGACTCTCGCCTGGACTGCGCGCCTATTTCAGAGGAAATACTCCTCCCTTTCCAACTATCTGCGTGTAACAGTGTTTTAAAACTACCTTGAAGTTACCGAGCTACACAAGGAAAATGACAAGTTTCAATGAAGATTTGGAAAAGCTTGATTCCGACAACACCAAATGCACATATTTCATTCCAATTTCAACTTTATTTCTACGGGTACACCGTTTACATTTCAAAGTACAAATAGCTTTATTTGTTGTTATTATAATTATCCTGTTTCTGTTTCTGATTCTGATTCCGTTGTAGAGATAAGTCACTAACATTTAAAGTCTGACAGAGAGGTTATTGCATGTTCAACCAACCTACATTTACAACCTGGGACTGATCAGTGACAGAGCAAAGGTAAACACAGAGAAATGCGTGAAAATGCAATGATGTAAGAAGTTGGTTCGCCCTTGCGATGTAGGTCCAAGTCAACATTCATCTATAAAGGCTTTATATTATATCTTAATAATAATAATGCATTTTATTTATAGAGCGCTTTTAGAAAAGACACTTTACAGAGTCAACATTCAATAAAACATGATTAAAACAACACACTTAAGATACGTAAAACACAACATCAACTACAGATTGAAAGCATTTCTGAGAAGCTGATTTGAACATATACATATTCCTTTCCTGTATATCTTATTCCTAGGCTTAATGCCCCCGACACACTTTTTTCCATCGCTACCAACACAGCTAAACTACATGTATGTTTTTCCCAGAAGTTTTCCCTAAACTTACCTGACAGCATGTTCTCTCGACCGTTTATCTATTATGCCCCAATTATCTGGAATAAACTTCCAGAATCCTGCATGTCCGCTACAACTCGTACTATTTTTAATCCAGACTGAAAACGTATCTCTTTGCCGCTGCTTTTGATTGAGCTGTTGATATGTCACTCTGCAGTGTGGCCTTTATTCATGTATTTTATATCGGTTGTGTTTTTAATCCCTGTTTTGGATGTGTTTCTGCTGCATTTGTTTCCAAAAGTCTTTGAATTGCGTGTTGTGTTGAAAGGTGCGTTATAAATAAACTTGCCTTGCCTTGATGTCCCAAGGCTTCAGCTTTTCATACCATCCAGCACTGTGGTGGCGGACCCAATGTTGCTGGCGTGCTGTGTTCTGTAAGAAATACACAAACAGAGGGAAGACACAGTCAGGTCTCTGTATGAGACCAGCATGGCAGCCACATCGCTCACATCCTCCCACACAAGTCTCTGACACAGACCCCGATAGCCTCCCACACCTTTCATTGCTTTGAGAAACGATGGGCTTTAAACGAGGAATGACACACTGACGCTTCAATAGGACAGCTTATTGCAGCACCAAGGCCAGCAGGAACTTTGATCAGTTAATACTTTGTTAATGATAAATGAATGGTTTCACGAATGTCTTAGCTTTAAGGGTGAGGTAACATGGCACTGAACAGATGACAGAGACAGACCTTTGTGGTGGTGGTGGATTCTCAAATATCCAGTGGGTGGAGAGTCTTAACAAAGTTGAGTAATGTTTGAGACCATAGTGCTTAATCTTCAAAAGTAAGTACCACTGTAGATGTGAGTTACAGGCTGTTTTGGTGCCTTCAGCAACTGGGATTAGGTTTGGTTATTACAGTACGTCTGCCAAAAAAGACAGTAGACATCTCAAAATCTATGCAACATGTTTCTGGAGGCTATCGACCACCTGTTCAGGAATACATTTTTGCTAGCAACTGTGAGATAGTAGGACAACCTGGAAAAGCTTTTCTCTACTCTTTCATATTTCATCCAATTTGAACTGTGTGACAATCACACAAACGTATGTTATCCCCCACAGTTTGAGGGTCACTTTAACATGTTAAAAATCACGCAAAAGACCCAAAAAAAACACGTTTTTTAAAAGAAAATCCAGTCAAGTGAAATTAGCTTTCTAGATTTTTCTTTATAATAAAACTAAATATTAGGATATCCATGGCCTCAGTGCTTGCTCGAGGGGAAATGCTTGGTTTCTGTAAATAACAACAGTAAGTCTAGCTGAGAGACTTCTGCTGTGTTTTGGGAGAATGAAACTCGACACTGCGTCTACACAGGATGCTTTCAAGCACAGTATCGAGTGTAAATCCCCCAAATTGTGGTTGCATTCAGAGTCCAAAAGAATTACGATGTTGAAATCATCGTGATACCCGAGAAAAGAAACCTGAAATGTTTCCACTTGCATTGATGAAAGAGAAGTCATGTTTTCTAAAATAAACAGTGTCATAATGCATTTCAGCATCCTGGTAAATACAACTCATTTTGGGTCTTGACTTTGTCTATTTTACGCTCCAATGAAGTAAAATATTTTTTTCCTGAATTAGAAAGCAAAATTAAATAACTCAACATCTTTGCCATCTCAATCTGTTAGTTTATTCATTGTATTGCTTTCCTTGAAATAAATAACAGGGTCAGCATTTTTTAAACCAGATGAATTATTTCCCTGCATATTCTATGTTCAATTTACCATTTCTGACCTAACCTTAAAAGTTGATCTGTGTTAGAGAGGAGGCGGCCTGCGAAAGAGTCTCTACAGTGCTGCAGCTAAGCAGGTCAAACGCTGATGATTTGTTGGCAGCTCGCACCTGAGTCCATCCATCTGCTGAGCGGGGCAGCAGGTTGCTTCTGAATGCAGAGGAGGCGAGGCCGGACGCACACAGAACACCGGCAGCAGAGAGAAAGATCAACATCATGAGGAATAAGGAAGGACATACTGACTGAGAGGAAGTGGAATGGAAGGATAACTCCTGCTAATTTCATCTGATGGGGATTTCTTTTTAGCATGAAAGCAGACGAAGCTCCAGGAAACTGGAATGAAGTGCTTGGTTTCCTTCGGAGGTGTGCTGGTGTCTACATTAACTGGGATATTTAAAACATTTGAATCCTGTTTATTATTATATGATCTATATAATACAGCGCCTCTTAAACTGTATCTGTTTTTTCCATTCCTGCTTTGTCTCGTTTCTCTTAAGACCGAGAAATAAATTAGTCCATATTAGAAAAAGAGACTCAATGCACAGTAAATGATTTTTAAAATATTGCTCAGTCTACGTTCTAGTCAGAATAGATTTGATATAAGACATAATAACCTTGTTTTAAGGCAATTCATCCTAAATATCTAATGTAAGTCGAAGGCTCTTGAAACTCCCAATGATTTCAAACTGCTGGGGTATTTTTAAGAGATGGATCTTAACTTTAGAAAGAATCAGACAGAACAGGTACTCGTTAATTGTTACATTTGTAATTTCAATTATCTAAAGATCTTATTTCATTAACTCTTACCAAGCTGATTTTCTCTTGTTCTTTTGGCAGATCGTTTTACTTGTTTTTGGAGCTGCATTTTTTCCACTGTATAGGGAATAAGTTTGGGCTCATTGACGTGTAGTGAAAATCTGACCTTGTGACATCCCTAGTTTTATTTTCAGACAGTCGTTTTGATTTTGGTATAAACACAATCATTGATTCCAATAGGACTAGTTGATAATGAGATCATTTTGTTTGCATTTGCAAAAGTATCTACAACTATGGCTTCAACAAACAATGAAGACTCAGTTTGCTGACATTTGTCACGCACACCCAGAGGGAGTTTCAGAAAGAGTGTTCTGTATGAAGTGGGAGACGTTCAGGCTCCTTTGAGACTTTTCTAATCTAAGAAGTTTATTCCTAGAAAAAATGACTTGACGTGATTATCTGGGCGCTTGGTTATTTCGAACGTCCCTTTAAAAAATGATTTTAGGAGCTGTGTGTGTGTGTGTGTGTGTGTGTGTATTTTTAGGGACACCAGATTAAAGGCACAGCGTGAGTAGGAGTAACTAGACACTTCATTCCTTCAAAAGGCCACACGCACAGCGGGAGACCGACATAAAGCTGGCTGTTCTGTTTTCAGCACAGCGAAAATCATACACACATATACATACGGTAACACGGCAGTCTATAAAACACACACACACACCAAAAACAACACTCACTCAATACACACACATACAACACGCCACTTTGCAGTGACAAACTGCAGAGTGAAACTCCAGTCGGACTTCTCTTCACCTTTTCACATCTGAAGACTCCATCTATTAGAGAAGGGCTGTCAGGGCATGCTGGGAAACTTACACACACACACACACACACACACACACACACACAGATCTCATCTCACACACACACACACACACACACACACAAACACAACACACACTGCAGTTTTGTTGGTGGCTTTGTGTTCTCTGAGCATCAGCAGGCTGCCTTCAGACTGAAGCTTAAAACTAGTTCAAAGACACATTCCCGACACAGCACATTTTTGTGTTGCACCTAATTGCAAAGATAAGCAATCACAAACCGGGATATCATCTGAGTGTTGTGACTCAGTGGTCTGTGCCTGAAGATACCAGCACCATAAAGACACATTTTCTAAATAATAATGATGTCCTCTGGCCATGATAAGCTGAAATACTTAGAAGATTGCATCACTAAGTGGAAGTGCAGCCAAGATGTTTTATGTAATCGAGCATTTAAAGCAAATGCTCCTACAGACTCTGCAGAAAGAACTAATCCCCAAGTATAACAAAGGACACCATGCCTGTGCATTACAGCTTACAGTGAGCAATAGATACCATAAAAAGCAAGATGTTTCTTTCCCTATATTTTCTACTTAGTTACTAAAATTTCCGCACCTTGTCAACCACTCTGAGCAAGGCAACATTTTATATAATCCAGATCTATGCAACGTTTACCACGTCAACCTTTTGCATGATTGTAAAGAGTTAAAACATTCAATACTTTCTGTCCTGTGATATATTTAGCTGCTTTAAGCTTCATTAACATCATTAGCTGTCTTGTAATTACATTTTGAATCCTTTCTTTGCATCAAGAAGTCCAACTTCTTCACAGCAGACCAGAGGAAACGACAGGTGTAACTACCGCACTACACAACAAATAGCTGGGCCGTGACAGTGGGACACTAAAAGAAATAGAGCCACCGTTAATGCCAACAGGTTGTCTCACAGAAGAGTCAGTACTCCTATAAACCCAACCGTTTTAGTGAGATTATTTCTGAAAATGTATTGTTAGTCAATTTAAGATTCAGGATTGTATTCTCATACAGTATGCACAGCAGCTACAGATTAGATATGGCCCAGGCTCCTCCAGCAATGCAACATGAATATATATAGGACATAAAACAAGTAAAAATAGTGAAAGAAATAACAGAATATAATAAGAAATAGTGCAGGAAGAAGTCTATATACACCTAAATAGAATATGATATATACAAGAAACGTATTTAAGGGATAATGTGCAGCGATGGATCCTGATCACGATCCAAGCTGATCAATATCCCTCTGCTTCGTGTCGGACTCCCTGATCAGCCTGTCGGGTGCTCTTTTCCCCATAATGACCGTCTTGCTGCACATTATCCTGCTTATTACACGGCCAAATACTACACAAACTAACGACTCGACTCCAAATATGAATTGAAATGACTTTATTGACTTAAAAACGATCGTATTTCTTCCGCTAAGAAAAAGAACCCTCTGTTCCACGGTGCACCAACGGCTAGAACTGATCGAAGTTTTCTGTAACTGTTCAAGTCTGTTCACAGTTTCTGATCCACTAACAAGTCCCTAAACACTGCAGAGCCCAGACCGTGTTCCTGTCCGTGTTCACTTCCTGTCTGTCTTCTTCTGGTGATTTATCTGACGTCCAGCGCTCCGTCTTTCAACCTCTTTTCCTTTGCCTCCTTAGCAACGGTCATTACAGTCCTGACAGCGGTCTGTACTCGTGTATTAATAACCTGTCACATGTTCTGAATTGACCAATCAGAATAGAGTATTCAACTAAGCCATGTAATACAATTAAATATTGTTTAATCTCGGGACAATTATTTAGATGAATAACCTGCAAGATGCAAACAGATGAATGCTTTAAGTCACGCTTGTTACAGCTGTGCGAGTTGGGCCACAGGTAAAGGACAAACAGACTGATATCCTTCATAATTTATTGCACGGTATCAAGGAAGCTACATTGGTCAAAACGAAGATAACACACTGGACAGCCAAAGGGCGTACAAGAAATCCAAAAGTGCAAAAGACCGGGCAGATGTTCCAAACAGGAGGATGCAAGTTCCGGATTCCAGAAGCTAGAAAGTAAAAGCATAAGACATGGCAGCTTTAACAATGACTTCACTTAATTTATGTATGCCATGGCGCCGTGGCAGCGAGTCAACACAAACACCGAGGGCCCTGACACTGGAACCACTAAGTGGAACCCAGCCATCGTTAATGTAATTACCCGCACCTGTGCTTGACTCGCCAACATGTCCGCCTAATTGGGCATCAGCACCGTTATGGAGATAATGACAAAAAAAAATTCATTGATTGAATTCATTGAATCACTTTGTGAGGTTTTTATGTATCTATTGATTAATCTATAATAGCCTAAGTAAGCAATGGAGCGGTCTGTAACAGCCGGCCTGTCACACTCGAGCCTTCACGGTACAAGCCGGCAAATTGATGGCTTGCTAAAGGCAGTGTGGGTGAGACTGAGACAGGCAATGCTGCATTTCCAATAATGATTTTTTTTTTTTTTTTGCGCACACAATGTTTGTCGGAACACACACAAACACACACCCACGCACAAGCGTCTCAGTAGACCATACAGCATTGCACACACTGATTCAAACATACAAATCAGAGTAAACACAAGCACACACACCAACATGACTTAATTGGGAGGACTTTTAAATCAACATGAATATTTCACGTCCTGTTCAGGCATGCTTAGGTTTTATCGTCTCACATAATCACCCGTTATAATTCCCTACTTGTCACATGGGAGGCTTGGTTGCAGTTTAACCAGAAGTTACATGAATTCAAAACAACACTACTTGGTGATTTGTTATAGAATAAGATCACAGTTTAGGTTGAAACAGGTACCTTTATTAGGTATACGTTGACTTTTGGTTTGACAAGGAACCTGAACAGCAGAGTCTCCTGGATGTTTTTCCAACTTCCCATCCAGGTGCCAAACTACTGCTCCTACCGCTCATTATTCCATGAAGTCCAAAAAGTGTCCCATTGAATCGTAGCAAATTTGTCCCACAGTCTGTTACCCCAAAAACAAACGGCAATCGATTCAAAGGCAACGCTTTTTCAACAAGACGCGGCAAATTATGCTTCTCGCCCCCACCCCAGACCACGTCATTACTCATGTCTAAACCCATCCAATCCACAACGGAAACAAGAACTAGCCAATCAACGACAGGGCGGTTAAGGCGGGTTAGTAGAAAAACAAATGTTGCGGACATTCTACGTAATTTCTGGGGTATTCGGAGCATTGGTATTGGTTTTTAGGGTCATAGAGTTGAGGCCGATTGGTTTTCTGGGCACTGAGGACGATTTTCTGACTTTTGGGCTAACCTGGTAATGGTCAGTCCTTTCCATCCACTTTCTTCTTCCCTACATACACTTTATGGTCTTGGTGCTAGGTCACATGACTCTGCCTTAAATGACATGCAAGAAGCAAGAGAAAATGCATAGAGCTAATATGCAAACGAAGACTTAATGGATCTTCTTTTTTTGTTTAAGTAAGCTGTCTAATGTCTCAAGACAATTCATGCAGAGACACAGATCATAATCTCCTCAGGCGGTGTGTGTATGAGTAAGTACAGCCAGGTGGTTCTTTTTATCATTCACTGTCAAAATATGTTCTCCCTTTTCAAATAAATGCTTTGCCTCATCTCAGCAGAGTTAATCCGTCTCCCAAAACAAAGAGCTCGCACTTTGATGATCAATCTCTGCATTGAAAACTCCAATGTTCTCCGTTCAAACACTGCGGTCTTAATATCCACCCGAGAGAACAGACCCAGGCTGGTAAAGGTTATTAAGATATGAACCATTAGCCGGTAATGTGTTGGGAAATGGCTCATGACCTCCACCTTAGTATTTAACATTTAAATGTACTGCATGACTCATGACAGCGATTTAGAAAAAGGAGGGAGAGGGTGGAGTGTTTGTGCGTAGGAAAGAGTGAGAGAGAAAAGGTGTGAGAGCGAGAAAGCAGCGGCAGAATGACTTGTTAAATTACAGGTCAGACGGAGGTGAGATTGGAGTTTCTCAGGTGAAATAAGGTTAATGTTATTTGGAGCTGATGCAAATTCATTGATTCATCAAGCCGCTTCATCGTGAACATTGGGGTCCAAAACAGAGCTGGGGTTTTCACTTGTTTAATAACTGAAACCAGAGCCTGGATTGAACTTTTCACCCTCTGTCTGAAACCAGAGCCCAATCTGCTCTGATTGGTTAGCTGGCCGCTCTGTCGTGACGACCCGCCCCTAAGCCTATCACGTACAATGTGTTG
The DNA here is from genome assembly GCF_036324505.1 of Eleginops maclovinus. Taxonomy (NCBI): domain Eukaryota; kingdom Metazoa; phylum Chordata; class Actinopteri; order Perciformes; family Eleginopidae; genus Eleginops; species Eleginops maclovinus. Next base: position 20,854,720 of record NC_086361.1, read on the forward strand.
GAGCGCTAGCCAATAAAGGCGGGAGTGTTACATAGTGATGTCATTATGTAACAGAGAAAAAACAAGCAGCAAAACTTTTGGATTTGAGCCATTGTAGACCATTTACATGCACAACAACCAATATAAAACACACTACAGGAAAGGGAAGACCACAAAAAGATCATTATCCGTCGTTAATCAAAAGTTAGCAAACTAATACACTAACAAAAGCAAGGAAGCGGAAAACTGCAATCCTGTAAACATTCATATCATCAATGCATGATCAAATAGGAAGATAGTGGGCTTGCAAATGTTTCCAGGAATAACATTTGGATGCATAGAATATGGTTTGGTAAGAAATATTGAATGTTATGACAATATTTCAAGATAATCAAGAAATCCCAACTGGATTAAGTATTGTGTGTGCATGGGCTTTGTAGTTTAGAATTTCCTGCTGCCATAATTGCTCACTAGCATGTATTAGTCCTTTGAAAAAAAAAGGTTCCTGACAAAAGCAAAGTTGTCCTACTGTTTGAGTAACATTTGGAAACTCCATTGGCTGTTTTAGGGAATGTCGTTCTGAGATACGAAACGATGTTTGAGACCTGATTTCAAATATTTGTGTCCATTTTGACGTAGAAATGGCCTCAGAGCTCAGAGAGTGCAGGTGTCGTGGTATATAATTACGATAATGACAGTCTACAGTATATTTTGCCCCTTTTTTCTCTTTTGCATAGAATTTACTTTCTTGTATTTTTCTAGTTGTATTGCGTTTCAACAATGCATAACCAGGGTTTGTCATTTAGAGATGGAAAGCAAAATATATGCATATACAAATGAGACAATGGTGTGTAGAGTGTATATGTTCAAAGAGACAAAGAAAGAACAACTAATCGACTGCCAGTGAGCCTCATACACCCAAAAATTCACCCAAAATATTGTTAAGGGAATATACGTACATGCACATCTGCAGTATATATAACCAATAACAGATCATTTAACCGTGTTTAATGAATTTAAAAAAGGTTATCTTTTTAAAGCATCCTTCAAAACGTTTCTCTGTAAGTGCGCTGTTGTTTTTGAAATGCGCTCTGTGGATACATTTACCGAACTAGAGTTGGCAATGTTTCTGTGATTCAACATCACGGCCTCTCTGCAGAGAGCTAACGGACGGTCGGAGCCGAGACGGATGCAGGTTTGTGATGTTAAACATCCACTTTGCCTACGCTGCACAACTATGAATTATTTACACGATGGTAAACAGATTCACCTCTTCTCATCCAGAGCTATGCTGCTCTAATACCTCATGATTGAAATCGGCTTCATTTTTTATTCCATCAGTCCATTTCTATCAGGAAGCGGACTTAATGGAGGGGAAATCTGCACATGTGGCACACTTTAAATGAAGCCTCCATATTTTAATTGCTCCGCTGTGCCTCATACACTTAATAGCTAAAATGATGTCTCCGTTGAAAAAGACAAAGAAGATTTTGGTCCATAAACCTGAAGTACACAAGCGGATATTTTCCGGGAGACCTGCCAACACGGATATTGATGAAGTAGGTAACTATGACTTCTGTTACCTTGAAAATCCAGCAAAACCTACCCAGTTTTCACAGACAGATGCATTAACAACCTGAGATATCTAATGAGAAGTCCAACGGAGAACATTTGATCCTTTATAGTTAAGTTGATGTAATTAAAACTGTCCACTGTGCCTTCAGCTTTTGTTCTTTTTCCCAGTTTGATCATCATTTAATGCTTCAGACAGCACAGATGTGATCAACGGCAAGACAGAGAAAAATCAGGTGAATAAATAAAAGATGATAAGACTGAAGGCTCCTCTGATACGAGACGCCTAAATCTGCATTTTAAAGGAGAATACATCCCTCACTGTTCACTATCATCCTGTGATGTTCAGAGAAGTTATTTTGTCATGTAATTTACCATTTTACTGTTTTCCAAAACCTGCCATGTTGATCGTTATATAATAATGAGGGAAGACTTAAACCCTTTGATTGTTCCGATGTCCCAGATCACTCCAAACTCCTTTGGGCAGAAAAGACGAACATGGCGCCACAGACGTAAACAATAACTGGATGACGGAGCTCCGTAAAAACAAAGCTGTCTGTGCCGTGTCACACTCTATATGGCACCGTTTTCATATTTCTGGAGTAACTATACCCTTTTTGACGAACAGAAATATAGTTTTCTGGCATCACTTTAACATTTTAAAAGGGCGAACACTGAAAATAAGGTGTTGCAGTTCCCCTGTTACCTGGTTTAGACAAAACCCTGTGAACATATTATAGAAATTTACCAAAGAGAACATAAATCAACAAGATGAATTCAAGATTAAATATAGTTGTTTAAAGAAATGGATACATGTCTGCATGTTGTCTGGGTGCCAATGAAGTTTGTTCAAAACAAACCCAGCACATAGAAAGCGACACATCGTGGGTAAATGCGTAGACACGGTACACAAAATGTCCCTTAAAGTGGTATTTATACACCTTCCCACCACGACCCATTGGGATCCTGTAGTTTCTGTCTCTTAAATCTTAATTGACATCCACTTCACCTACCAGTCACTCGACAGTAAGCAAGAAGACTGAAGAAAGTACAAACAAATTAAGCAGTTTATCCAAGAAAACTTTACAGCATTCCTCAGAGGGAGACGGCCCATTGGTTCCCTGCTCCTGGTTCTACTGTAGCTTAATACGCTGCGTAATGATCAAAGTGAGCTCCTTCAGGCGTGACTGGGAGTAATGGGCCCTCCAGTCACTACTGTTTATCTTCCCGGACAGTTGATGGCCCTCCAATGTGTCATTACACTAACTAGGCATAACCAGGTTTTGTGTGAGTGTGTGTGTGTGTGTGTGTGTGTGTGTGTGTGTGTGTGTGTGTGTGTGTGTGTGTGTGTGTGTGTGTGTGATGAAGATACAACGTGAGTGAGTGCAGATCTTTGCACCTTGACACAGAGACAAAATCACTGCTGAATGTACAAACAGCACAGGGCTGATTTATTTGCATGCCCAATCTCTCACACACACACACACACACACACACACACACACACACACACACACACACACACACACACACACACACACACACACACACACACACACACACACACACACACACACACACACACACACACACACACACACACACACACACACACACACACACACACACACACACACACACACACACACACACAGTACATGGTTACTCGTTAGGATCAGCACATGTCAAATGCACATGTCAAATGCACCTGCAATTTCTCACACACACAAACACACACACAGTTGGGTTTGTCACTATAGACTGATGGATGCGAGCCAAGCTGTTTTACATTCTGCATGGTGTGTGTGTGCTGGAGTGAATCCACCTGTTACAGATCAGGTGTCTGCAGCACGCTGAGCCTGGTGACAGGCCAGTGATAAACAACCACACACATGCAAAAAAATGCACATACAGTACACAGACGACAGAAGACCACACACACACACAGTGAGCAATCACCCTTTTAGTCCCCATCTCCATCATCCCAGACAGAGGAGGAAACAAAGGGAGGATGGGGGGGGGGGGGGGGTTCAGGGAGGGTGGGAGGGTGGGAGGCCAGACAGGAATGTGACAAGCCCAATGATGTGAATACGCTCAGCCACACTCCGCCATCTTAGCACTCCTCTCACTTCAGCGGTTCCATCTCTACATTTTCTGACGAGAGAACGATTCGTCTCTAAAGCGGTAATCCAAGAAAACCTTTTTCCGTGTCGGGCTCCATCTGAGGTGCTAAGTGCTCATTACTGGGGTGTTTCTGCACTGCACTTCCACAGAGACCACCTGTCAATCACCCTTGGTTCGTCTTGATCACGTTTGTGTTCCAGTACGCGGTGCTATTTTCTTTGCCATGCTAGCTGTCACCGCTCATGTTCACTACCAACAGTAGCTCTGCTTATTCCAAACAAACCAGAGATGGGAAACGTGTCAAGACTCCTCCCAGCAAAGAGAAAACACACATGCCGGTGTAGCCCGTCTGGCCTGACCCTGCTACCAAACTCTGCGTTTTGTTTGAATGTATGAAGGAGACGTGGACAACGGCTGGGAGTTTATTCTCTGTGTGAAACATGAAATATCAGTACAGCAAGCAACTTCACAAGCCAGGTTAATCTCATGCACATCTTTAAAGGGGAAAAGCAGACAACAGCAGACTGCATGAGAAACCGTACCATGCTCTTAGCATAGCTTGAGAATGGTAGCCTAGCCTGTTGCACAAAAGTGCTGTACTCGATAAATAATTACATACACACTCTAATATATAACATGAAAGTAAAGGACATCATTTGTGAACTGTTACAACAAAAAAACTGCGACTCTGTCTAGCACTCCATCCCGTTTTAACAGATTATTGACAAGGCAAACCTTACCTGTCCTCTGGGAGCGCAACGCTGACTGAGGGGAATGCCGCGAACTCACTCGGAAGTGAGGTCACGTAATTTCAAAATAAAAGCTCCTCCAAGAGAAATGAATACAAAAACAGGTGAAAACAACAAAACGTGAACAGAAAAGGATTAATGGTGGATTCTATACCTGATACATTAGTACACCAGTTACACCGGGTTGACAGATAAAAGTTTTCATCATGAACTGTGTTATACTTCTGAGAAATAACAGATATTTTGGAAAAAGTGTTGCAGGAGCCCTCATGATCAATACCTCCCCCTCTATTGAGTCTAAGGCACATTACTATTTTCCTCACACCATTTCTGGCAGCTTCAATCTGTCTGTGATCCAAGTCCTGATGTAAGAAATTGTTCACCAAGAACTGTAGTTTTATGTCAAATACTAACCCAAGTTTGCCAGGCATTACATGAAAAAATGTAGGTTTACTTCTGTAACATATTAAGATGAATATGTAACCCTTGTACTTTAATTGGCTCGCTCCAACACTTTGTACCTGTGAGGGGTTGACCAATCACAACAGAGCCAGCCAGCTAACCAATCAGAGCAGACCGGGCTCTGGTTTCAGACAGAGGGTGAAAAGAGGTGCTGCAGCACAGGCAGTATGAGAAAGATAAAGAGCTTTTTGAACATTAAAGCATGGAGACATGTCCCACGAGAGACACTGAATACAAATATGAACCTGAAAAAAGCCTAATATGACCCCTTTAATAAGAGAAAAAGTGCTCTGACCCATGACAGGTGATAAAACACATGTGGTAGTGTAACCATGTGTGAACTTTGATGCTCGTGCATTTAATACAAGTTTAGATTGAATAATAAAATAAAACAACATAATTGCTTGCCTTGTTAAAGATTGTCTGATTGGTTCATAGTAGTTGTACTTTTTCCAGACCTGGTCATGGTCTACTGATCTTTGCCCCTTTCTGTTGTTTCAACCCTACTAACTGTGTTCACGGTGCAGTCTAATAAAATGAAGTAAAAATGATTCCTTTGTGCGCTCTTTTCTGTATCCTTCCTCACCCTACATTCAAGACAGACCATAAAATACAACCAAGAGATTTTCATTTTTCATTCCTTTTATCGAACCAATATCACCTGCTGCCATCTGTCCATTTCTAGTCAGTGGAAAATAGTGATGCATTCATTTTGGATCTCTTTAGCCAGTCCAGTGTGTGTGTGTGTGTGTGTGTGTGTGTGTGTGCTCTGCAGATATGTAGGTTATTAAAGCAGTTCTGTGTCACTCCTAATATTTAATTGGCTTCTTTTTAGTGTATTTCTTTACGTGAGGGTGATCATACTGATGGTGTGTGAGCGTGTGTGCTGTAGTTTGTGTGTGTGTGCGTGTGTGCGGCCTGGAAATTATCTGGTCATTCATCACTGCCTGAGCAGCCGCAGCTAAAGACCATCTATCTTCCCCCCCTTTCACAGCCAAGGCTGACACTCAAGGTGTTTGTATGACTTAATGTTCCTCTCAGCAGGATTCTGGAGCAGCATGCACACGGCTCCGGGTGTGTTTCCTGCGCTTGTAAATGTGTGTGTGAATGATCCTCACTTTGTTTACCCTCTTGCCTGTGTGTCTGGATGTTTACTATGGGTGTCAGAGGCCCCATAACATGCATGTACCACTATCCACACATTAAAGGAGCTCCTCTTCGTGTTCTCTCGCGTATCGCTCTGTCAAGCTGCAAAGTATTGGCAAACACAAAGGGTCACCACTCTTATTGACTGCCTCGGGCTATGACCTTAGAAGCAGTGCGTGCTCTCGCATTATTCCCCCTGGCTTGTGTGTGAGTGGGTGCCTACAGTTACAGGCCTTTCTCGTTCTCCCACAAAAGGTCAGCCGTCAGACGGTATTGAGTAGCACTAAAGGTGAGAGAAATGTGAAATATGTTAAATGATAAACTATGGAGCGGCACGATCTTATTCTCCTGTCGCCCCGGCTGAATGGGATGAGATCTTCCCGGTGATGCATGGGTACGGATGAAATACACTCGATTGAATTGCTGCGGAGACATTAGCGCGCCTCGGATCTGGTTAACGAGTATTTTTTTGGAATGTTTACTCGGTTCAGTTCAGATCTTTATGATCCTGCAAGAAGAAATGAGTTTGTTCCTTCCAATGCGCCTTCAAAACATTAAAAAGACATTAAAAGTGCGGGTAATACACACACCATATAGAACAAAGAATACAATAACATATTAATGGGATAAAAGAGAGCAAGGAGAATAGGGATCAGATCAGTGTGCGCGGAACCGAGAGGCAGTTTATGATGCACAAGCATTGATAGCCCTGAGGGGCATTCGGAGGACTCAGACCTCCAAGAAATATCACGCATATCTGACCACACTCCTCAATTGAAGTTATTTTTTTCTTTGGCCAAGCTGTATCCTCCCACTACAACTCACTAAATGTCTCCCTGTGGTTTAATATGTGAAGACTGATGAGAGCCTTGAGACAATGGACTAAAAAAGCTACTGTAAAATCAACCGAAAACTGTGTGAACCTGCAGATTGGGTTTATTCTCAGTGGTTTTGGCACAAATAGCAACAGTTATTATAACTTTGAACCATCGAATGCCATGTTAATATGGAACACACAGGTTTAAACACTAACTCTATTGAAAATGAACAAAATAGTTGCATCACTTATTGAGTTTTAGGTCTAAGTGTTTATCTTTCCTCTCCATTAACGGAGAGTACATGCCCTGCATTTCCACCACAGACTGAGGTTACAGCTCAATCTGCCCCGCAGCACAGCCATGCCCCAGTGAGCTTAGAAATGAAAAATGCCACTATGCCAAGGCACTGTGGCTTGCGACCTTTCCCAGAACTCCCCAGCTCCCTGACCTCAAGCCTTTTACACACACACACACACACACACACACACACACACACACACACACACACACACACACACACACACACACACACACACACACACACACACACACACACACACACACACACACACACACACACACACACACACACACACACACACACACACACACACACACACACACACACACACACACACACACACTAGTAAGAGTCCACACACATGCTCTCACACTCATTTCGAAGTTAAGCAGTGGGACTTCCACACAGGCAGGCAGGCAAACACTTGCTCGTATACAACGTGCCCTACAGAGACATTTTGTCTTCCTTTCAGTCCAAACAAACACAGCTAAGTCGCTCTATGTATTCTTCTGCAGACTTTTGTGTCAGGCTATGTTTAATTTGAAATGGATTTAAGGTGCGTTCATCGCCACAGTCTCGCCTTTTATCCTTCAGCTGACATTGAAGCTCTCTTCCTCTCCGTCCCTTCCTCACATCCCTCAAAGACATCACACTGTGGCATCTTTCAGGCGTGTCTCTTCCTTTTTTTCCCCTTTTACATTTTCCTCTTTCCTCCACAACGTAAAGAGACAGAATCTTTGGATTCTTACAGTGATCTCACTGCTGGCTCTGACATCCAGAGTGCAGGAGGTCACGGTGGCAGCAAGCCCGTGCAGCCTCATGGGTAACGACCCGCCAAAATCCACCTCGTCTGGGGTTAAGACTCACCAGCCCCTTATTCACACAGTACAGATGAAACACTCAGCATCCCGCCCCGGAGCCTCTGAGTCACTTCACACCGGGTGGCAGTTGTAGAATAAAGATATGGTGTCATGTTGCTTTAAAGGGTTTCATTCCAACAGGTTACACGTCCAAAAAGAGATTCATCCCTCAGTCTTTCAGGTTTTCTACAATAAAACTCTGAACAGAAAAGTGACTCTATACTTTCCACTGATTTAAACTTCATACAATAACAATGAGCCCTCTTCTCATTATTAGAAATGAGTTATTAATGGCAGAAGTCACATTTTGAAGTAGAATTGATATCTAAGCCAAGCTTCATTTCCTCTGCTATGCTAATGAGACTCCGCTTTGGCGTATTTCCGACGAAGTGAGACAAAAGGTCCTGAAAGGTCTTTTGTTCTTTTGCAAATCTTTTTCTGGAGTTTTTTGCAGACATGGCAAAGTCAGTGCTTAAAATGCAGAACATGGCAATATGTCCGTGACAGAAAAAAGCTAAGAAAAAGAACCAGCTGCCCTCCAAACACCCCGTGTTAATGCAGGTTAACTGTTGAAAGGGCATCAAGTTGAGAAGGCCAACCAAGAAATCGAATAAGTGTTTCTAAATGCTAGTCCAACGGCCACACAACGGAGTATTAAAATAACAACAAAATTAGTCAAATTATTAAAGAAAAAGCCAAAACGTGGAATAATCATGAGCAAATTGGCTTTTGCCGATCACGGTTGCAATTCACTTCCTGTTTCTAACTGAAAATGAAGTGATAATGATTAGTGATTCCCAAGCAAGGTACTCAAACATGTAAGATGCAAGAAAATATTGATTACTGGGGAATTCACTAAAATAAAATGGTCTGAAGTGGAGTCATGGTCTCAGTTGTGAACCTCAAATTGAGCATGTTTTCCCCAAGAACATCCAAATGTTTCCATCACACGTTAAGTACTTTTCATCCATGTTGGCTGCAAAGTTGAAACGTTCTTGCCCATGCAAACAGCAGTAGACAAAACAGCCTCAACTAAAGGCAGCCAACCAAACTTCGAGGACCCAAACAAGCTAGAATTGACTGCTGTTTCCAAGAAGAATTAACTGTCAATTGGCAAAATGTGCTTTAAGAAAGTAGAGTAAATGTTGTCCGTCACAGAAAGGTTGTCACATTTCTCTTTCTCAAACCCCCATCACGTCTTCAGCATCTGCTTGATTGAATTATGATTTTCGAAACAACTTGGGGGAATATCCACCATTTCTTCCTCTCGCAGTGAAATGTCTCTCTGTTGTTTTGGTAAATGGCTACATTTCGTGACATCCTTTGATTAGTTTTCTTCATTAAATAATTGACAGTGAATGCCCTAAAACCCCGAGGAGCATCAACATATTAGTTTTCAGTCTGCCTTCAGCGGAATTCAATCAATTTGAATATATTACTTAGGGGGGAAGATTCTGAGTAAATGGACAATTACTTTTCATGCATGAGAATCATTGTAACAGCAGCCGGGTGGCAGACATTATCATATTAATGGACTGAAGTAAGCTGATTTCCTTAAAATGGAAATGAGAATCAGGCCTTTTAAATGGGGTTTGAACACTGACTAAAGTAATAGCTTGTTTGATTTACCAATATTGACACGGGACTCGTGTTTGGAAGGCATGTTTTGAGACGCAAAACAAAAAGCTTTTGTGAAGAATCTGCTGTTGACATTATTACACCCCGACTCCTCCATCAAGCTTTTCCTGCAGTCATCACTACACCACCTTTCCTCACTGCCTGTTTGACGATGTATCCATTGGCTGCATGTTACACCGCAGAAGTACCTGGCTGTTGGCCTTAAACTGGAGAGGCTAATCTGTTTACATGAACCGTTGATACCGTGTTAGTGAGGCTCTGTGTTGCCATGAGTGAACCAGTAGACTGTATGTTACCCGGAGCTGCGACCAAAACAGCCCACCAGGAAACATTGTCTCTTAGTTTCGTAATAACCTGAGCAAAATCCATTACCCTTTTCCCGGACAGTTCACAAACAAACACACCAACCAATGAACCAAAGAACGACTCAGCAAACGAACCAACCATCCGACCATCGTCTATCCAGCAACACATCTAAGAGACAGAAAGTAAAGGACAATACATCTGGAGAATGTCCGCGCTGGGCATCGCTCTCCGAGGGGCTGATCCTGCTGCTGGGGGCAAACTTGGGTTCAAATTGTCCAAGAAATCAGGTCCTATCCCATATATATGAGAGACAGAAAGTTAGGGACAATGTTAAGTAGGGAAAGATAAAATATGAAATGTTTTCAAGCCAGGTTCTCCAGGTTCCACTAAACCCACACACCTCCTCCCTCGAACATCTGGAGAATGTCATGGCTGTGCATCGTGTCGCTCTCCAAGGTGCTGATCCTGCCGCTTGGAGCCAACTTGGGATTCATATTGCCAGCAGATGTGTTTGGTTTGCGTCCGCTGGTGGAAAACTACAATTTTCCATATAAAGTGCAGCACAGCTCCTTTCCCTGTTCCCTCATTTGGACAGATCTTATCATGGCTGCTACTTAAGTACTTCTAGGTCATTTCAATCCATTAGGAACCGAAACCATGGAGCTCTCCTTCAGATACAGCAATGGGAATGCTGTTGCCACTTCCAGCAAATAACTTCCCTGGCTTCACCAGCTTCCAAACATGTACAAACACGACCTGATACTGTTTACTGGATCTTAAAACAGTTCTCCAAACATCATTAGGCTCCTGGTAATCTGTACATGATGCACACGTGTCCTCAGCATATACATATGTACTCTAATAAGACGGCTGAATGTGGGAGGAAAGATAAGAATATGCACTCTACCCAGATAAAATACTCTGTGAAAAGGAGCTGCAATCCAGGCTCTCTGGGTTATCACCAGTTTAGATGAAGAAGAAACCATATGTTGCCATGGAAACTAAAACTTGGCACTCGTCCAGACGGAGGGTAAAAAAAAGAGAAGATGTGAATAAAGTCCCAGAAAAAAAAAAAGGAGCAAGTAGAGGCAGAACCGAGACAAAAAAAGAGTAGGCAGTAAAAATGATTTTCTTCAGATTTAATTATTCAAAACGTTTAATCGAAATGGCTGAATGTGCCGGACAGAACAAACCTGACCTTTGTATAAATATGAGATGGATGCTTACTGCAATCTATTCATATAGATCTGTAATGGTAGCAGCACACACTCCAAACACAACGGGGCCGCAGAGGTCTGTTTTCCGAAGTAAGTGGAAGACTTAGCGGGATACTCTAATGAACCATCTGCCTCATCAGCTGAACATCACAGTTTTGGTTTTTTAAAGATGCGCGATGCTGACAAAAACTGGAGATCCCCATATGTTAACACACAGGTTTTTTGTTCCCCTTTTGAGTGTCAGTGAGGGTGGCGAAATGTACGGAGCATATGTAATGTTTTATTTCCTGTAAAGGCACAGGGAGAGACTGCAGGAGGAGGTGTGCCTGTGTGAAAACATACAAGAAAGTTCACCCACCTCAAACATTAAGGGTCTTGGATAAAATGTCGAATGATCAGGACCATTTCTATGTAATTTAACAATGCATGTTCAATCCTCAACTCGCGCCGGATCATACCAATACCCAGAAGACTTTTTAGGTGTTTGCAAGACGTATTTCAAACTATACTTATCCAAATAACGGTGGTAAATGAATAAAGAAAAACACACAAAGGCTGCAGCAGCAATTTGTGATAAATACTGAAGCACATATCTGAGCAAATACAAAACTTCTGATTCTGACACAAGGAGTTTACAGAAAGCTGTAGTTTGACTGTGTTGTGTCAACAGATATTTGATATTTTTTGAGTAGAGATGTTGACTTTCCTAATAAAAAACTGGTAAAAAATGTGACTTTTTCCAAAGAACCTTGTGTTTGTGTTTGTATAAACTACTAGTAGCATTAAAGGGAATGTCAATATCATCATTTTTAAATCAATAACTAAACACCAAGATGACATTTCTAGAATATACCACTGGCAAAGTAAAGGGGAAGATGAGTGTTAGTCGAATGAATGAGCTTCTTTTTATAAAGAAGAACACCTCACGTCTGTTAATTCTTCTTCTGGACAGGCAGATGCCAGAGGAGGAGGAATGACATGAGGAGGAGGTGGAAGAAAGGGATCCATCCTGTTGGTGTAATCAAACACACAGATAAAGAGGCAGGAAACAAAAGGCAGCAGGTGGAGGAGGACAGCTATAGGAAGAGACAAGAGGAGACAGAAGAAAAGACACAAGCTGTGAATCAAAGAAGGATTCAACAGAGAATCTCACACCCATGCTCATGGAGTCAGAGGAAACCTTAGGCACAGATGGAGCAGCAGTCAAAGGGTTGACCATGTTAAGAGATGTCTTTTCCCCCACCTCTTTTCATCAGTGTTTTTTTTTTGTATCGTTCGGGCAACTAAGAGACAGGTGGGGAAATTCACTAATGATATATTGCAGCTGCTGAGAGTAGAGCTGCACAATTAAACTCCTTTTTTTGGGGGGAAATCGCAATATGGACGGGTGCAATATCGTAGCTGGGCCACCGTATTGCTCAGTTTTGTAGGGATGGCAGCCCATGTACCCGTGCGTATAGGACCCAAGTTCTATTTCTACTTGGTTACTTTCAACACTGTAACTTAAATAAAGGCACAGACTTAATAAATTCCCTCCATTCCTGAGATTAGGCGTTTCAGACCGTTGACCTTTTGACTGCCAAATTCTCTAGGCTCTAAGAAAACGGCCTGATTTGAGAGCAAAAGACAAAAGATAATCATCAAACGCTTCCATGATCACAAGAAAGTCTGGGTGTGACACCACTTAAAAATGGGCTGTAGTTACTAGCAACTTTACTAAAAAGCTTCTAACATCACTGAAGCTGGGTGAGGTGAGGTTTGATAGCCTTTATTAATGGGACTGTTTTTCTAATGAGGCTCATTTTGCACCAAAATCTATGCATATTTAAAAGAGTGTAGAGGATAGCGTTACGGGTTGTCATGTGCAGCGTCACCACAGATTCATTAAACGTTTTAAATTACATGACTCAAAATAGAGGCTTAATTGTTATTAAATAAGCCTTACAGATGCTAAGATGCTAATTGCTTGGCAGCGCAATTAAGGGCAGCATTACGATCTTAGCGGGATCCTTGAGAATAACAATTTGTTGTGTCTTTAGCATAAAAGACCCGTAATGCTTTCCTAGAGTATTCTAATGTTTAGGAAGCTGCTGGAGATGATTTTGAAGATTTTGACAGAGAAAATGTATACTTTCTTTCAAGTAAGAAGGTTTGACTATTGCTTTTTGTTACAGGTTATCAGCTGTATCACTAAAGAAGGAATTCATTTACATTTTTAAATGATGGGACCACCCTAAACAAACCACACCACTATCTCTTTAGCATATTATCTAAGTGAAAAATCCATTCCCTTTAGTAAACAACAAAGCCTGTTTGCATGAAATAGACAGCTGATCATCGGTAGTAGCATTGCAGGCAGAGGCTTTTCATTTTGGGAGAGAAAAATGTTCCTCTGCTCTACATGCTTTATTTTTATCTTCAGACGCGAAGAGAGAGGACGAAAGGTGCGTCCAGAGGTTGCAGAAATAGAAAGGCAGCGCGGGGCTTTGTGCCCGCTGTCACCGCTCACCTACCCTTCACCTCTGCGCGCAGACAGGCCAGGTCAGCGGAGGAACCTCTGCGACCCGAGCAGACAACTCCTCGCTCTAGAACATGCAAATGAGCCCGGTAGCTCCGCCCTGGCGTGTGTTTAGGTGGAAATCCACTGACACCTCCATCTGTTAAGTGAGAGGGAGGAAGGAAGGAGGGAGGGGGAGGGAATGAGCAAAAATGGTGAGACGGTGTCATACATACCTTACTGGAAGAGGTGCGAATTATCCGTTGAAATCACAAATGTACATTTTATTTTTTTATTTGATTCGTTTTGTGATATTTTTCCAGCCTGTCTGAGGGCTGTTAAGGATACTGTGTTATAGCTGGACTCTGAGTCATCACACACACACACAAACACACACACACACAAATAAGTTGAAAGAAGAGATTTACAACGAGCTGGCTCTGCAAAGTGTGCGTCATGCGGGCGCTGTCGGTTATTTCGGGTGGTATATTGTCACGCTGGGTCATAAATAACACGGGGATGCAAGGACAATGTTCCCGTTACCCTTGATGATGAAGACACTTCACTAAAATAGGAGACTGGTGTAAAAATATCCCAGAGATTTAACCGTGTCTTTGTACAATAGTGTGTTTTTTGCTGCTTTGTGACGCCAATGAACAACGGCCGTCTCACTTCTCCCGTCCTAAAATTTGCTTCCTGCCACTCACCCAGTCTGTGTTTGAGGCCTCTTCATTTACGGCTGTCCTTCAACCTGTGCCTTCAACCTGCAATACAGTGACAACTCCTTAGGAACAACTCAATAGTGGTTGGAAAGGGCTTTTGTTCAATATAACATACAGAAGTTGTAATGAAAAAAAAAGGTGAGTTGAGGTTCCTTATATCTTGATGCTAATAAATAAATATTTAAAGTTCAAATGCCTTATAATGGGCTACGTGTTAAGTAAGACCTGCAGAATTCTACTGATAATTTGATGAAAGATGGACTGCTTCAGACTGTAAGAATCAAACCCATTTGAAAGCAACTTTATCCATCTCCATCTGAAAACATTTGTTGATGAGGGCTGCACAAACAGCTCTAGCACAAGTGTCCATTTGTACAATCACTTTGCTCCTTTCAGCCAATCAGAGATCACAGTGACCCATTTAAAAAGAAATGTTCGTAAGCAACCTGGGATGTTTTAAAACCTACAAACGTCCAGATTCACTGCTTAAGACATTATCTAGTCTTTATGCTAAGCTAGGCTAATTGGCTCAGTCTGATTTACTAATTAGAGAAATGAACACAGACATTGTAATGATATTTTCACCCTCAGGAAAAAAGCAATAAGATGAGTTGAGTATTATCTTGCCTCCTTGGTTGAATTAAACAGCCTTTTGTTCATTCTTTTCTTGAAGTCTGGTTTCAAAATATGCAGCCAAACCTGCATGCATTGTAGGAATTGTGGTTGACTAAGTCTGTTTAAAAGCCAGCCAGCACTGAAGGCATTGAATAGGAAGAGAGATACTATCTGTCACAACATTGATTTACAATAAACAGTGAGCCAAATTACAGTTTCGATTTAGTTCTCTTTGCAAACTCTGTAGGGAAAAAAAGAGGGGAGGGAGGCTGGGATTTTTTGCATGGTCGAAAAGTCTGCCATCGCTGGAAAACAGCAGTAAAATCAGACTTGGAGAAAATGCAAAGACGGAAATATTTGTGGAATGTGAATTTCTAAGTCATGTAATAGGGATTTCTCTTTAACCTTATATATGATCATATTTGCATGTAAATAACAGCGATTGCACGCTGGCTAAGTGAAGCGGCAGCATCAAAGCAACACTGTTATCTGACTGAATGCATGCTGGTTGTTTGCCCAGTTTTTAAATCATAATTATAGCGTCTTTTCTGGCCTTGGAGGAACACATTCCTGTCTGCTCGAGCTGTGAGTCCTCTGGCATCAGGCGCAGACGCCGCTGAACAAACACACCTGCAAGCTGGAGAGCCATTTGCCCGCAGAGCTGAATTGAGCAGCATCTGAGAACACGTCGATGTGATTTGTTTGGAGTAAATTGCCGGTCTGAACCTGCCATCATAATTAGCCTTGCTACTTCCTCTCATTCAAACACCAACATAGTAAAACAAACGAGGCGGTCTAACAGAAGGCCCTGCTGCTCAAATGATATTGATGCTGAAAGCAATTTATATCCCCCTTTCAATCAAATCAAACACAGAACCTCCACATTCATATTGGCTCATCGTGGCACCATCCATTCGGCTACTTCCATTATCCAATCACATTTATATGTGTGTTGCTATGATAAACTGTCAGATCATTACAGAGCAGATTCTCTCACACCAACAAGGTTTGCTTCCTCCATCTCTCTGAACTTTAAGTGACTGATGCTTTAGTATTTTATCTTGGCATCATTTGCTGATAATCACATTGCTCATGCAGGGTTTCCCACACATAGACTTTACTTAGGCGGGCCGCCCAGGTATATTATCGGCCACCCAGGTATATTATCGGCCGCCCAGGTATATTATCGGCCACCCAGGTATATTAACGGCCACCCAGGTATATTATCGGTCACCCAGGTATATTATCGGCCACCCAGGCCACCCAGGTATATTAACGGCCACCCAGGTATATTATCGGCCACCCAGGTATATTATCGGCCACCCAGGTATCAGGTATATTATCGGCCACCCAGGTATCAGGTATATTATCGGCCACCCAGGTATATTATCGGCCACCCAGGTATATTATCGGCCACCCAGGTATATTATCGGCCACCCAGGTATCAGGTATATTATCGGCCACCCAGGTATATTATCGGCCACCCAGGTATATTATCGGCCACCCAGGTATCAGGTATATTATCGGCCACCCAGGTATATTATCGGCCACCCAGGTATATTTCGCGACCCATTTATTTATTTTATTTTATTTATTTTTTATCCGTCCGCGAGCACGACGCTATCCACGATCGATTAACTAGTGGACAATGATCTCCTCGCTCTACTGTACCTGTTTGCTCTGCTATCGTGTGTAGGGTCTGCTAACAAGCGACAAAACAGAAAGGGAGACCTTATGAGAAAAAAAAGAGAAGAGGACGTTGGAATTACCTCAGAAGACGCGGACACTTAAAAAGGTAAAGCACGCTAACCCCGCCCCCCCCATGCCCGGTCATCTGCACCCCCCCAAGTATATTTCAGATCTGTGGGAAACACTGCTCATGCCTTTAAAGCTGAGTCTTCTCCGTCCAACTCATAAGTGTAGAAACATTTGCAATGAATGATCTTCAGATCAGATGTCTTTCAAAACATGTCATGAAGAGTTCATAAGACATGGTGAGTGGCAACGGTGGATTGCGTGTGGAAGATCTAAGGGTCAATTGTCCGTAAATTATCGATAAACCTACACAACAAAACTCATCACAGAGATTTGTGGCAACAGTGGCTTTCTTCCTCATTCATGGTAGAGCCAGGGTCAGTTGTCCTTAATATATATCATTCCAACAACTAAGACATTGCCTTTACTCTGCATGTTTAATTCTGCCTCATCATAATTATCTTACGTTTGACAAAAGGCCCACCTTTAGATATCTCAACCTCAATGAAATTCCAGTTACTTATAATCCAGAAGTTCACATTCTGTGGGAGGAAAGGTTTCCGTTTAGCATATTTTACCAATCCAGAGTGTTACAAATCAGCCTTATTAGTCTTCATTGATGATAGCATTTAATGAACACAGGCCTTTTGAGTTCATTCAGGGAGAAGAGAATGAAGTTGGCAACGTTGAAAGGAAATCTGACACGTCTATGCTCGGATGCATTTAGCTAGGCATCAGTATGTTTTAAATGAGTAATGCTTAATGACTAATAGATGCGACATCCTCTGAATAATGAGCCTGACATCGCTCCCTTGGTACAAGTTCCATGCTTGGAGCCCAAACGTCTGCCCTGGCTGTCTTGTCTGGGCTTTGCAGATCCAGAGTAGCTCCAGATCCAGCTCAAACACCGCAAAAGGCCCCCTGGCTCTTGGCAGGGGTGCACTTCCATTCAGGTCAACAGCACCAGCTCTGTACTACCTGACAACTGATAACACAATGAGACCATTAGTGTAGTAGGCTCGTGGCCCGGGCCCAGCCGGCTCAGGTTTACCTGTCCCAGCGTCAGGCCAGAGGGCTTGTCTGCTGGAGATTAATGATCCCTGGTGCCGCACAGAGTAGGCCACTCCTTGAGTGTGAAATACGCCTCATCTGCCTGGCTGGAGCTCTGATTTATTCCTGCCTGCATGCTTGCCCTCGTTGTCTGCAGGGAGTTTGTCTTTGTTTAGCGGTGTGTGTGAATGCGTGCATGTGTGTGTGCAAGCCTAGTGTTAATAAGTACAAAATCAAACTCATCTCTCTAAAAATACTGTTAATGTTTTGTTTTACCAGCTCAATCACGCGTGAGTGCACTTGATATCTTTTACATTTTTTAATAAGTAAGCAATAACATGGAGTTAATTTGATTTGACTAATTGACGGGCTTTTTTCCTGCAAGTAAAGTACTTTCATATTAAATCCCTCCGTTTAAAACATTGTTTTAATTCAATTCAGCTAGTAGAACCCGTCACTTATTTTGACTGATTCTACTCGTCACATTATTTTGTGTAACTCATGAACAGGTTTCAGAACATCACTACATCAGTGGTCCAAGATGCTTATTGATCGAAACAACCATAAGAATGATGTTTTATATCTGTCCAACCTTTACGCAACAAAGGTTTTACGGTAAAGCACTTCACATTGGACCTGGACCTAGAGCAAAATGATCATCCTCTCATGCAAAGATCCACAATTGATCTTCCAGCAGAACAAGAGTCTTACTTGTCCTTGCCCATGGTGTGATTGAGCACCATGCAGCAGCAAATTATACATTTTCCCAACTTCTTAAACCTTTTTAAAGAGCCTGTGATCCCTTACATGTTTCCAAAGGACCCCCTAATGATCATAAATGAATTAGAGTATTAATACAATTTGTTTTCTTAGATTCAGTTCACCTATATGCTATAACACCTTACTCCTCAGTTGTTAATATCTTTATTTATTGCAACTGCATGTCCTCAACAACATCAAAAAGATAAGCGCCCGCTCTCTAATACAGTATATTTACTCTCCAACATTGCCTTCTTCAGGTTGGTGCGTCTGGGATTATCTCACATCTTCATCAGCACTTTGTAGCAAGGAGAAAAATAAAGTACACTGTGGACACCGTGTAGCAGAGACAGTGTGCAGCAGTCTCTGACAGCAGTGCCTGTAAGGCTTAATATAACAGCACTGTGATACACCTTTAAAAAGGTGCTGCATTTTATTGTGGGAGTGCATGATCCTAAAAGCAGTCCTATGCACAGAATATAACAAATAATAAACAAGTGATTTTGAAATATAGATGAACATTTGTGCCCAGGGTTACTGTGAGATCAACAACACGAGACACTAAAGGAAAAAGGCTGCACAGACAATCTGTGACTGGATATAAACAATTAACATGTAAAGCTCATTTCATGCCGTGCTGAGCTGCCCTAACCTTCAAACCCCTTTTCTATTTTGGAGCGTTCTGTAAATAGCATCATTGCTTGACAAAGCTACATTATTTAAATGAGTCAGTTCAGTGGAGATGTGTTAAGGCCATGAATGCATGAAACTGAATTTTGGCTTAAAATCATTTCTGTAGCACTACAAAGAAACGGAACCACAAATTCAAGTTATTTAGACGATTTTTGTTGACTTCTTTCTCGCTTGTTTTGGATTCAATCCAATTCTAACCATGCAAAGGAATTCCTGTAGCGTTCGTATTCGTCCCACACCTCACCCCCACCTTGTCCTCTGTAACTGCTTAGCACCCATTTTAATCAACCAGCAACCCCAAACGCCTCTAATGATGGATAGCTTTGCTTATCAGCCTTTTGTTGGCAGTTTGTCTTGGTTAGACGCAAACAGGGGAATAAATGTGCTGCTAATAACCTTGGGGATACGATTTGTGTGTATTTATGTTTATGCATGTGCGGGTAGGCATACTCTGGGGGGCCCCCAGGTACAGGTGAACACGCAGCGTGTGTGTGCAGTTGCATACTATATGCACCTGACCTCCTCTCATGGCTGCTCCCTCCTGCCGGGGATAAATCATGGAGATCTGTGGCAGGCTAACCCCACAGAGGTGATTCATGGAGCTGCCTCCATGACCTTCCATTCAGGTACACAGCTGGGGCCATTTGCCCAAGACTTTCATTCAGTCCTGTGGCACGAAAACAGTAAATCTACAGTTGCATAATAATGTTTGAAGAGCTCTTTATTTGTCTCATACTGCCTGTGCTGCAGCACCTCTTTTCACCCTCTGTCTGAAACCAGAGCCCAGTCTGCTCTGATTAGCTGGCCAGCTCAGTTGGGATTGGTCAACCACTTAGAGATGTCCCGCCCCTTTGCCTACCACGTACAATGTGTTAGAGCGTCAGCCAATAGAAGAGCAAATGTTACTTAGTGATGTCATTATGTTACGGAAGTAAACTAAGGAGTCGATAGGAGGCGTTTCAGGCTGGTGTGGGAGAAAAACTCCCTCTCAAAGGGTACACAGGGATTTGAGCCATTGCAGACCATTTACATGCACACAAACCTATACAACACACCACAGGAAAAGAAAAACACCTAAATCCTTAAAAGGGCCTCCTTAAAATATAAAAATTCTTGATCGAAGCTTTACTTTTAGAAAAGAATTATAACATTTTGGCTTAGGCGACCACTCATTGGAGCCAACAGCTTTCCAATAGAGAGTCCTCTCAAACAACAAATCAAGAGGATTTCATTAAAAGGTAACAACTGTGCAGCCCTGCCCAAGTGTGGCACACAAACTATTTCAAGTGATTAGCAACACTAAACATGCTGTGTACATGCTGGGGGGCCTGACGTGTGAAGAGGCTCCGGTCTGTGACGCCGGCTGTTGCTCAGTCAGGGAGCTGTGTGCCCGCTCGCACTGTTTCCTGATTTCCCTCCCCGCATCTCTGACGCCACTTTAAACCATTACACACTACAGTACACACACATTTTAAGCACAGAAATCAATCAGAAAATATGCAACCCTGGCTCTCACAAATGTCTCATCTGTGTGGCTTGTGCTTTTCAATTGCTAACAAAAGCAATTGTAAATCATTTTTGGGCCAAACTCATTTTAATTTGGCAGAATTATTGTTTTAAAATGTAATGAAGTAATACTAAAGTGTTCTGTAAAATTGGTATTATTTATTCATCTGTAAATATTGTAAAATACATCTTTTCTTAAATATCTAATGTTGATATATATTGCAGTACAATGTGCACATTTTAACTTGTTTCAAACTTAAATAAAACAACTAAAAATGTTCTCTTTTCTTCTTAAAAAAATGTTTTTATTGAATCTAAAATTTAACAACTATTAGAAAATCTTCCCCTGGGATAAAATGTAATAATCTTCTTGATTCTGATCTTGATAAGCAAATAAAAGTTATTATGTTGAACTGTCAAAGTTTCTTTAAAAATTGTGGGTTAAAACATTAAAAATTCAAATGTTTTGTCAGTGTTTCCGTGTCTTCATTGTGTGAAATTACAATCACATCATCTAAAGCTGTGTTCAGACCAACATTATCACGGCTTCTACAAAATTGTCAGAGCGGTGCTAATGTACTGAGTTGACACAGTGAGGCTGCCACACACAAAAAATACAAAAGTAATCCGGCAGTGGATTTACATCTGGCTCAACCTCTCTTACAACACAATGCGACATCATCCACGGTCAAATATGTGTGGGTACACATTGTTGGAAGATGACTTTGTAACATAAACTGTGTAATTCCACTGTTTGCCTGGCAATCATTTTGTCTGAGGATAAAATTGTTGCAATCATCCAGAATAGTAAAATCCTGTCTCATGCCATGACGATCTGCTGTGCAGTGTCATGGCATCTGACGAGTTTAAATAGAACGAATGGAGGGTTTTACCCAAATTAGACCACCTGGATTGCATTTCATGCACCCTTTTACAACCCGCCATCGCCATATTCATTCTCAACGGATGCTAATATATAATTCAATTTGCAATCTCAATGTGTTAAATATTAAAAGTAAAAGACAATCATGGGGTCCTTTTGGGGTGGTTGGTATTACAAAAAACAATCACACTTTACTCATCGTTTTTCGTCCTCTACACACAATGAAAAATGTGATGCCATGTTTCATCAGCACCTTTCAACTCATCAGCATCAGACTGACCCCCTACCAGCCATCATTTCCACACCAACTGTGAACCTGACCCAGGCTTGAAATATAAAGTATAATACAAGACTACCAACATGACCATCACGCTAATAAAACTGTTCTCAGACACACAGGCCGACTTTGGCACAGCATGGATCCCTTCATTAGTTTATTTTACAATCCGGAGTCAATGCCAGCAGCTGCAGCACACCAATAAAGACGTCATCAGCTGCCCTTTCAATATCATTTTATGTGTTACACCCCACCTTTCATTATTTAATATAGAGTGGATCACGGATGCAATTTGACCTGGAAGTTATAATAACTCCACGGGTTCTCTGGAAAAGAATCAGGATATAAGGTCTGAGACACAACGTTTAGAGAACAAGGAACAACAACAAGCTAAAGGTGGACTCCTATATCACGCTGGGAAGTCGAAGTAGTCTAATTCAGCAACTTGTTTTTAGCAATTATTAAGACCCATAGAAGCGTCAGGCATTCATTGAGAGGGGTGTTACTGACGTAGAACAAAATATTACAAAAAAAACTATTAAAAAAAACAACAATTGGCCATAATCTCTTCTTTCTAACTACTACTTTAAAACATGGTAACCGGAAGTGCTAAAATGTCAACCCATTTTCGGTTTTACGACTCATTCCTGCACCAGTGTACAACTCCTGACCTTGGGTAAATTGACTCACATCTGTAAATTGCCCAGTACAGTTTCACTTTCCTAAACTGAAGAGGAAGAAGTGTTTGCACTTCACTGAAAATCTGAGCTACAAACACACCTGCGCAAACTACATTACATACATCATAAAATCATAAACTAATCACTGCCAAAAGACCACGTTTTACAGTCTTTGACAGTAAAACAAAAACTACTTTACCTAATTTTGAGGTATTTTTATGCTAGTCTATAGGCCTACTCAAAATATTGTACTTTTTACTCTAGGCCTACTACATTTATCTAACAGTTTACAGATTCTGATTATTAGCGAACACCAAATGTAAATGTATTTATTAAACAAAAACAAAAAAACATTGACATACAATTATAGATTAAAGATATCCAACAGCAGTATACAAAAGGAAATTAAATACGTGTCAACTTTACTAGCTGTGAAAGCATCATTATCCAGTCATTTATTGATTCTGAAATGAGTAATTACCTACAATAAGTACTTTTACTTTTGATACTTAAGTATATTTCGATGCCAATACTTTTAAACTTTTACTTAAGAAAGATTTTGAAGACAGGACTTCTACTTTCTACGGTTTCAAAAGCAGCCAAGCTGTAAAAGGCACCGACAGTTACAAGCTAATAAGCTAACATGCTAATAAGCTAACATGCTAATAAGCTAGCAAACGAACACAAGATGCTAACTTCACTTACCGTTTTGGTGCGTTCAATTCCCTTACTTTGGTGCTGTTAGTCTCCTCTTTTGACTCTAACATGTATGGCTGTATCCCTCCACTTTATTCCTCTAATGGAGGAAATATTCAAGATGCCGAAACGTGTCAATGGAGATCTATAAATACATCCATAGACAAGAAACGTTTGCGGAACTACACACCGCCATCTTTATGCAAACGTCTCTGTCTGTTTGTTTTCGTCAAAACTTTATTCATTAAAACAAAGTGTTTTAACTTTGTCAGTTTAGTATTAACAAAAACAGCAATGCTTTAACTAGTCAAAGCAGATACTGTTTAAAAAAGCATCTTCATACTGTATATATTGTTTCAGTTATGAATCAAATGAAAGTTATTGTCAGAAAGGATGTGTACTAGACCAATTAGAGGCCAGGTAAGGATTCATAATTTCTGCAAATCTACCCCTATTTCTTAATAAAAAAGAAAGAATAGATATGCTTTCAGCTGCTTATACAAAGAAAATAAAAACAAACTTTGAAAAAAAAAGGGTGCAGTTATAGATTGCATAATATCGGAAAGTGTCTATGAACAATGTATAACACTGCTTCCCAAAACAGACAAAAAATCTATATTTTTATAGACAAAAGTTCAGAACGACTACATTTCTTAAGCTTTACTACATTCAAATATTAAAGCATCATATATTCCTTTATTTACAGCAAACCTGGGCGGCGGTGGCTCAGGTGGTTAAAATGTTCTTAAGCAAGACACTAAACCCACAGTGGGTTTTGTGTGTGTGAATGAGAGATACATTGTAAAGTGCTTTGTCCAGTGAGGTAGAAAGGCGCTACATGAAAAGCAGTCAACTTACCTACTTTGCTCTGATGAAGGATTTCCTTTAAACATCATTAACTTTATAACCAGTGCATCTTATGTCAATTAATTCCATATTCCAGTTATCTGTATGCAGGTCGTGTCCTTGTGGTATTTCTTTATGCCGGCTGTACAGTGACGAACAATAAGCTGGCAATTCAACCGCTGCCCATGGTGGTCTGATAATCAATGACTTATTCTTGTACCTCAGTAGGAGAGTTCAATATTTGTTAGCTAATGAAAGGCTTTCACTGTCCCCCACTAGCACTGCGAGTTCAGTGTAACCTCGAAACCCTGTTGTCTCTCTGGGCTTTCTTTTTGCTCCTCCACCCCCCCCCCCCCCCCCCCTGTGGCCACACAGCTGCTCTCCATCACTTTACCAGGCCAACTGCAGTCAGTGTCATGTTCTCTCTATTATATTCACAAACCCAACTCTGCTGTACATTTTGATAAAAGCACCCCCAGTGTTTGCAAATGGCTAATCAATAGAAAGATTCTGTCAAAAGGTCCTAAATGTGAGTATTCACCTCACTAGTTGTGTGGCAGTGTCTCTTTTCTTACTCACATATAGACTCAGAGTACATACACTTCGTTCAACAGTATGTTTACGTTCCTGGAAATCCCTATGTTTGCACATTAGCCATGGTGAAAATTAGAAGCACGTCTTAATGATAACCTTTTTTTTAACGTCATGGGGATGTTCATGTCATGGGGAACTTCTACAGAGCTCATTGTTAACATGGAACATGCAAATACATCTATTTCATGGGACACACGTGTAGGAGAAGGATGTGTAGCTTAAAAAATGGAAATAATCTCCAGCAAACTGTTTTATTATCATCACAAAAACACTGCATGTTTTTTTGGGATTGATGAAGGTCTTAAAGTTAACCACACTATGAATAGCTACAGCACAATGGTCTGTTCCCCAATTTCAAACTAGAGCTATTTGAAGGCTCACTTGGAAACTTTCACTTATATTTTGGAAATACTTCACAGAAATAGGTCTCTCAAAAATATTTAAGGCAAAAAAATTATCCATGCAGTTGTTGAAACTGTCTTTCTTTTAGATGAGGTTTATTTTAAAGTGTTTTTCTTTCCCAGCTTGATGTCATCAAACATCAGAAACGATCTTTGTTAAATATGTATTCACAGTGAGTTTTTAGTTTGGGTCATCTCAAAATGTATTAAACGATTTTATGAAACTTCATAATCGAATGAACAAATGGGAAATTCACTTCTAAAGTCACAGATGTTCAAAAAGTGGGCTTTCAATAATTCATAATCAATCAAATAAATCAATTTAATTGTCACTTGACATATTTTTGTGGCACTTAAAGCCATGTAGCTAATTATTTGTGGACAAAATCCCTTCTCAGGTTCAAAGCTTTTGGCTTTTACCTTCCAGACAAATGGAGAACTCCGAAAAGAGCAAAATAGAGCCAAATTTGCTGTGACATAATGGCAAGAATCAATATGACTTTTCCTTTCTAAATGGAAGATAATGGTATCACAATGGAGGCGTGGGGAGCTTGTCTACTCAGCCAGCTCTGATTGATCTGTTACTGCAAGAGTCACTCTGGGACTCGCAAGGTGTCTGGACACATTAGTATCACAGTGTGTGAGCCAACACACACACACACACACACGCACGCATGCACACGCACACGCACACGCACGCACACACACACACGCTAAATTCACTTTGTCTCTTTAAAGAAAATTCCTCGTCAGATCCTTTTACACAGTCATTCATCATCATTATGAAATACTTGAGTTTCTATCGCAATGAATGAAAGTTACTTTAGATTTTTGTATTCATCCCACATGTTTACATCTGCTTCAGTAAGTGTGCAATGTCCTATGTTATCCAAACCGGTTAGACGGCCGTCTTTTAAAAACAGTGTTTGCTTGGTTATGGATTATTCTGTCATAACCAGAGTTCTGCTAGACTAAATATCACATACTGTAATTAAATAAAACCACACCTAAATGCCTTCTAAGGCTGTGTTCACATTAGAGGGATTCATTTCCAATGACACACATTCACGTTGGAAAAAACCCCTGTCACGTTCACGAGACAAATATCAGGCAAAAATATGAATGACATGGTGATGCGTACGGAATGATTCTCTGCAGATGTCAAATAACAATTCCTCAAAGGGATGAGGATGATGGTGAAAAGACGAGGGTGAAGAGAGGGGCCAGGGTCTGGGTGAGGGACTTCTCTAAAACTTCACAACGTCTACAAGGCAGGATTCAAAAGGCAATCTATTACCAGTGGAAAGAGTCTGGATGTTGGGGTTGTTTTGGCTGGTTACAGAACAAAACCACGCCTTCAATCAGTGTGAGTGAGGAAAAATACACATTATTATGACACAGAATGACCGTGTCCACAGTGGTCGTACGGCCAGTTATCTGATATGTTTTAGTTATAAGACATCTGATGGCAAACTAACTAATACCCTGTATAAGAAACAACAGAAATGTTTGGCAAGGCTAGCTGAAGGAAACCACTTCACATACAAAAGCCTCTCTTCTTCTTGAGTATATTGGACGATCTCCAACCTAATGAATTATGGTAGAATGCCAGCTTAGAAGACACAAAATATAAATAGAAACACTTCTCTTTTTGTGGCGGCTAGCCTTTTCGCTATGATGTCTGTTCAAAATGAACTTGTCTGTAATTGATTGTGGTGGATAGTGTGCAAGAGGACGCCCTTAAACGGCATCAAAAATCTCACATGTAAAACTACCGTAATATCGCCATATTCATTACCCTGCAGCGAGAACATTTCTTCATTTCTCCATAGGTGATGCATTGCCTCTATATGTAGTTACAGATAAATGATACCAGCGAGAATCTAATCTGTGATGCAATGTGCTCGAGTAACATCTTCTTTTTCTGCCTGAAAGAGAAAGCAGTTGCCTTTGGTTCGGAGGGTTTACAGAAATCTGTGGTTTTCTCATGCCTTTCTTGACAAGTTGGTCTCATTACCTGCAAAAATCCAATCAGCGTTACATTTTGAACTCTACCCTGTTAGAAGCGTATGTTCGCCATGGTAAATTGCAGTGTATGACAAATATACTTTTCCGCCTCGATGAAGCGTCCATTAATAAAGGCCAGTTTTCGGTCCCATATATTTCTCGTCTTGATTGACATTTTTATTCTCTTTGCAGCTCATATACCCAGCCTTTAATAATAAAATAGGAACATATTTTTAGGTTTATCTTGATGTCAGGAGCCTGTTTCATAGCATGCTGTTCGAAAGGGAAACTTAATTAGAGCGAGCAAAAGCAGAAAATGAAACTCACTGGATGAAAAAACTGAAACTGCAGGTATGCTGGGAGGGCAGCAGAAAAGGAGCAGTCTGAATAACCAGGTCCACTGGCGGCTGAGCCGATCCTGGAAAACACCACTGTAGTTTCAAGGGATTTGGTATGGAGTAAACAAATAAAGCTACAGCAGCTCAATAAGGGAATGTGCTGGTAAGCAGGCTTCATTACATTTGGACAGAGTCAGACTACCTTTGTTTTCTTGCTCCCAGTTCTTGTGCTAAGCTAACTGTCTGGTTGATCCATGTAAAGATCTGAAAGTGGTGTCAATCTTATCATCCAACTCTTGCAAAGAAGGACAATAAGCATATTTCCTAAAAGAGAGAGACGTGCGGACTCCAGCTGCTGGTTTGTCAGAAGAATTTAAAGTATTTTTCAGGAATTTAACTTTTTTTCCTTAATATTTGATTTACCATTTTGTATTTCAGTGTTACATTTTGACTTTGACTGTCCTTTACTCTTGGTGCATCATCTCTAGTGTGCTTTGCAGAAACTGTTGCATTTCTGGATTTGGGATTTGCATTTTCTTAATGTTTATTTTTTTTGCTTGTGTGAGATTTGTTCATAGGGGCGCACCATAGTTATTCGCATGAATGGTGTAGTATAGTATAGTCCTTTTCTGAAGTCCCTTTCCTTCTAAAAGTGTATCAATAAAGACTCTCATTGCTCTAACTGCAGTTTCATAATTCA
Source organism: Eleginops maclovinus (assembly GCF_036324505.1). NCBI lineage: Eukaryota > Metazoa > Chordata > Actinopteri > Perciformes > Eleginopidae > Eleginops > Eleginops maclovinus. The sequence goes on from NC_086361.1 coordinate 20,882,911, forward strand.
CTTATTTGACATGCATGGCAGTGATTGAGTTTCATTTAAGATGCAAAATACCCTGAAAAACATATGAACCATCTTTACTTCTATGACTCATGAACAACAACAACAACGTCTTTTCCACGATATCTATAAAAGTATGTATACAAACAAATCCTCCAAGAGTATAGCTGAAATAAAATGAACCTGGAGTAAGACAACAACAAAAGAAAGTCTGTTCTATGCTCCCCTCAAAAAGTCAGACTACCCTCCCTTCATAAGATTGCAACACCATCCCCCCTTTCTATCCTTCATTAATTCAGCAACTCTGAAAGTGAAGGAAGGAGTGAAACAAGAGAGAAAGGACATTGCTCAAAGAGAACAGAGTGAGCTTTCCCCCTCGCCCACTCCCCGGTACACCACAGAGAGGCAGGCAAACAACTTTCAACACATAAATATTTAAATGTTTCATTAGATGCTGTCTCGTGAAGAGACTAAGGAGAGCGCGAGGATTTAGCTCCAGCAGCGGGCGCAAAGTCAAACCCCGTCAAAGACAAATCTATTCTGTCAATAAGAACAAGGAGCCTGTGGAGGTGGTGAATTATATATACGAATATGTAAATGAATTATATATGTCCATGAAGAATGAGGTTATCAATACCTCTTAAAATATGCATGTTTAACAAGTGATTGGCTATACATCTTGTATGCGGGGAAGTGGAGTTTTTCAAGAAACAATGCATTTATATCCCTCCAATTTCATGTTTGCATCCAAAAAACATGTCTTTCAGATTAAAATAACATCAAACCAAGTAAAATTTCAAATACATTTAATATAAATACACAGTCTTGTATTTTTTTTGTTACATCAGTATTATTTTAAGTAAGAATAACACTACCTATATGAAGACCCGCTATCAAAATAAACCAACAACAAGAGTTAAAAGCCACAGATAAAGAACCAGTTCAAGCTCAATATTCTTAAAAGTTGTGTCTTGTATGAATTAAGTACAGCGAAGAAAATCTAAACTCAAATGTTGAAAACAATGTGCTACCTATTCCCAAGTCTGACTGTAGTCCTCTTTAATCTCCTGCTTGTGTACACCCACATTCAGTTTAACATTCAAAGAGGAATATAGGAAAACATAATTGGTTTTAAAGGCTAATTATAATGAGTAACCACCTCTGAGTTTAATTCTGGCCCTGGGCCACAGACTAAATGGTGGTACAGTAAGCTACTGTGATCTACCATCCGTACTTTGTTTTCTTCAAATGTACCATCTCCCCCCATGCATTCATTAAGATCTAAAAAAAACACACTTTGCATTATTGTTCAGAGTGATAACAAATCATTTCTATGATTTATGTTAATAAGGCTGGCACATCCGAACTGAGAAGAAGGGCAAAAGGTCATTAAAGCTCCACTTAAACACACATTAAGTTCATAATTGGTTTGGATTTAAATTCACATGCAAAATAAAAAGACTTTGGTTGTAGTCGAAGGGACCTTTTCACAGTATGATTCACCCTTTTCTTTCAAAGATGTTTCCAATTGGATGTTTCAGTCTGAACTCCCGATCGGTCCCATTGTCAATTAGCTGTTTCTGAATCTACAAGACAGAATACCACATATGGTTAACACCAGTCTCTTGTAGAAATTGATAATAATGTCGCTCCATTAGATTGTGTGTGGTTGGTCGTGAACCATCAAGTCAAGCTATTGTGAACTGAAGCATTTTTCTGAATGATCTCCCACACCTATATATCCCACCTTAGGTTCAGGTATCACATATTTTTGTTAGGGCGACTCCTGAAGTTAGCATCTCCAACGTTCCATTGACAAAAAGCAATGGGATGGTACTGTTGGATTTTGCAATATTACAGTAATTAAGATCTCTGGCATCTTTTGGTCGAGCAATACGGTCTTTACGTATAAACACCACTTACAAACCCCTAAGAAACCACATCACGGTCGCATGGCTTCACGACCATAGCTAAGCCAAAGGTAGCTAATGTTGCTAATGTTCCTGATTAGTTGAATGGTGTCATTTAGCTTCTTGCTAGAAAGCACTGTTTTCATAAAAGAATGTAAATTTCCAGGGGTGTTTAACGACGTATTTACTGTCATAGAACAAAATGTGAAAATCTCCTCAGCATGCGTCAACCACAGACCTTATGTCAGGCATCTTATTTAAAAAAATGGTGCTGACTCGTGCAGGATTTAGGATTCATTCCTGCACCACTCAATGGGAGACCCTGACTGAGATCCTAAACATTCTTGACCTTCATATTAATAAAGGTTTGGCTACGGCCCTGACCAGACCCAAGTGTTGAGGAGTCACTCGTGGTTGCCTTGTAGGTAAGAAGAATGCTTGTAATAAAGATAACACAAATAATGCTGCATCGATTTAGACACTGACTTGGTTCAGAACATCTTCCTGCACTGGAGGATCATTCAGTTCCAAGGATGCGTCAGACTTCAGTTCAACCTTCAACACCTTCATCACGGGAACTGCAGAATAAAAGGATACAAGTCGTGAATCTTTGACAAAGATCCATCATTTATGTTTGATGATATTCAAGTTTTTTGTTTTGTTTCTTTTGCTGGCTTGAAATCTGAGCGCTCACCTGAACAGATGAATCCAAATTTGTCGGAACATCGACCATCAGTCCAACCTAACCGATGCCCAGCCACACAGTTTTGATAATCACTTCCATCAGGTTCACTACTTTACCACGGAATGACCGAGACGTTACTCCGGTCGGACCAAATCCAGAGAAATGCTGACAAACCGATCCACCAGGTGAATCCTTCCTGTCACCCTGACGACCTCCTCCTTCTCTTGCTGGGTTTTCACACTGGTCAAGTCTGTGTATTATTCAAAGCATGCACACTCACCATCATAGCACACTGAGTGCAGTAATTCATCACATGGCTTCATACTGAGGGTGCCCGAGGTTATTTCCACACAGAGCTGTTTCCCTTTGTGGTTTTTAATTTCAAAATCAAACCATTCGCCCAAGTGAATGTTGCCATCTTCCCCATAGAGAGATGTGTTGTCAAGGACACTTTCAGGCACTTTTGTCATCCTATCCATAAGAATGAATCTGGAGGGTTGGTGGTTTCAAGTAATTGTTGCCCTTTTTCCAGCTCCTCTGCAGTCTCAAAGGTTGCCAGGTCAACAAAATTCTCCCTACAGTAACTCTGAGCTTCCTTCCAGGTTTTCACCTCCTGAATATATATGTATTCTCTTGTAACACTCCAAGAAAGTGCAGATGGTGCTGAAAATAAATGAGTTCAATGACTGTTGTCAGTTGTATTTACTCATGTGAATAGAGTGAATGCAAATCACACTGTTGAATGATTTACAAACCCAGAAGCAGCAAAATCACCAATCCTGTCTTATCCATCGATGTTTTGTATCAAATCTGCAATCAAATTGTCAAAAAAGACACAATAAGCCCTTGTTTATAGTCAAAAGGGGAAATTATAGGGTAAGGGAAGTAAATACAAAAGACAATCCTGAAGCAAGTGAGATGGGCTATATTCCCAGAAAAGGTTTTAAATTCATGAGAATTTAAATTCATAAAATAATATATAATGTTATTAATTTGTAGTAATATAGTATAAAATTTACATTGACAGAGGTAAATGGTGTACTTTTACTCCACTACATGTATTTAATACCTTTAGTTGCTAGGCAGATTAGGATTAACGATGGTAAATATAATCAGCCCTTAAATCAGACTGTAGTTCACCTGCAGTAAATCCAGCAGCTACCCTGCAGTATACAAAGCCATTCAAACTAGCTGCACCTTTACCAGCTCTGAGAACACTTTAATGATCAATCATTATAAAACATATCAAGAGATATTATTCTGAAATGGACCAATCAAACAATGACTACTTTTACTGTCGCTACTTTAAGTACATTTAGAGGAGAGTACTTTCTACTTTCACTGGAGGAACATTTAGAATACTTTTACTGTGACAGAGTATTCCTACACTCTGGTACTTCTACTTTACTCAAGTACAAGACCTGAGTACTTCTACTTTAACTCAAGAACAAGATCTGAGTACTTCTACTTTACTCAAGTACAAGATCTGAGTACTTCTACTTTTACTCAAGTACAAGACCTGAGTACTTCTACTTTACTCAAATACAAGACCTGAGTACTTCTACTTTACTCAAGTACAAGATCTGAGTACTTCTACTTTTACTCAACTACAAGATCTGAGTACTTCTATTTTTACTCAAGTACGAGACCTGAGTACTTCTACTTTACTCAAATACAAGACCTGAGTACTTCTACTTTACTCAAGTACAAGATTTGAGTACTTCTACTTTTACTCAAGTACAAGACCTGAGTACTTCTACTTTACTCAAGAACAAGATCTGAGTACTTCTACTTTTACTCAAGTACAAGATCTGAGTACTTCTACTTTTACTCAAGTACAAGACCTGAGTACTTCTCCCACCTCTTCAAATAAGACATGTAGAATACACATAGAAATAAGAACAACAGATATAAAATGCAAAAGTCATTCAGAAAGTTTTACCTTTCCAGCTCTTACTGTTAGGATTTCGCTGATGGTTTTGTGCTGAATGCATGCCTCCGGTCTTGTCTAGTCAATATGCAAACATTTGCAAAGCATTATCTAACATTTAAAGTCAGATGGATTTACATTTAATCTTCCACATAATACACTGTAAAGAGAACGGGGACAACACAGAAGCCATAATGCTTATTTTGTGAAACAGGACATCAAAATCTGGATGTCGTCAAACTACACAAAAACAGAGCTCATGGTTGTGGCTCCCAAATCACACCTCCGGAAGGTTAGAGATCTGCTCCTCTCCATGGACGGCTGCTCCATCCCCTGAAGTCCGCAACCTGGGGGTCATCCTGGACACAACCCTCTCCTTCCAGGCTCACATCAAATCAGTCACTAAATCTGCTTTCTATCATCTCAAAAACCTCTCCCGACTCCGGCCTTCACTCTCCGACTCTGTGGCACAAACACTCATACATGCCTCCATCACGTCCCGATTGGACTACTGCAATGGGGTCCTCACCGGGGTTCCCTGCAAAACCCTGCAGAGGCTCCAGCATGTCCAGAACTCTGCCCCCAGAGTTCTCACCCGCACCAACCCATGGAAAGCACATCACCCCCACCCTCATCCACCTTCACTGGCTCCCGATCAAGTCCTGGATCACTTTCAAAACCCTCCTCCTCACCTACAAGTCTCTCCATGGCCTCGCTCCACAGTACCTATCAGACCTCCTCCATCCCTACACCCCTACACGGAGTCTGCAGTCCTCGGACACGGGCCTTCTCTCTATTCCCCGCACTCACCTCCGAACCGTTGGTGACAGGGCGTTCAGTGTTGTGGCCCCCACCATCTGGAACACTCTTCCTGCAGAGATCCGCAATGCTGCCTCCCTGGACATCTTCAAATCTGCATTACAAACTCACCTCTTCACCAGAGCCTCTGACCACTAACTCATCTTACTCCCCCGTTCTTCTACCACAGCTGCCATTTCTGTTTTCTATTTCATTCACTTTATTTTGCTATTATTTTATTTGCCTTTGTTTTTTTTTTTGTTTATTTGTTTTCTGTCTATCCTCACAAAATGGAAAGCGGCCTATATAAATTCAACTTATTATTATTATTATTATTATTTCACTACAAATGTTACTTTTATTATTATTATTATTATTATTATTATTATTATTATTATTATTATTATTATTATTATTATTATTATTATTATCATCTCCAGAAAGTACATTTTGAAAAAACTTCTGCAGAGTTTTTCTTAAAGGTTGATCCAGGTAAGACTGTTGCATGATAGCATTAGTAAAGAGAGGAAGGGATCTTCATCATTGAGGAAATAAAGACTATCTATATTAAGTTTATTGCATCCAACATTTCTATGTGTGCCAAAAATACACAAAAGCAATACACGCTTAAAATCCTAGTTTGTTTTCTGAGGTAAAGGACATTTGTTTTGGCACAAAATCCTGTGCAGTGATTGGATGTCTACTCGAGAGATCCAATCACTGCACAACACAGAAAGAAAAACACACTCGGTTTAATCCATTTCCAGAAACAATCATTGGCTTAGTTTACACATAATTATCTCAGAGAGGGATGACCCTGTCCTTATTATTTTCCCTGCAAAAGATGATGGTTTGTAGATAGCTCCGTCACACTCGACTACTCGCTTTTTTCTAGCATCCGGACTTTCCAGATCTGAAGTGATGGCAACACGATGTTGGTCTTTTAAATGAAGTTTGCATGTTTGGTGAAAGGAGATGGCAAATAATGGCATGCCATGGCTTCCAATCAAAAGCTAAATGACCTTGACTGGCGAGGATCTTTTAAGTGATATAAGTGCTTCAGTAGTTTTGCACACGTCATAGGGAGAAGGGCTGGATGGTGGATGATAGGTGTATAAACCTCAGGACTTTAAGCGCTTCAAGTGCTTTAACTTAACCATAAAAATGTAGCATATATTGTCTGGAGATGTGTTGTTAGTGTATGAATGTTTAGGCATGGAATTACTAGGACAGAGGGTTTAGCTCATCTTAGAAAATATGCTAACACATCATCACTGTTGTCTGACTGAACTGATTTTCAAAAAATGCATTTGTTTGTTGGCCTGCATTCACACTACGATGTTAATGCATTTTCTTTGTGGATGCAACCTAGTAAATGCAAGTCCTGGAAAGAAGTAAAAGGGAAAGTTGGACTCGTCCTTGGTAAGATATGCATGAGAAAGAAAAAGAATAAAAAAGAATCGATCTGCAAAATAATGCTCAAGCAGGGTGAAGGTGCAGCCAGCATGCTTTACATTTAGAGCATATCCATTCCTGCTGTATGGAGACTGAATGTTTTGGGAAGAGGAATAATTTCTTTGCTGAAAAGGAACTGTGAGCAGGTTTTGGCTCACTGCCTCAGCTATCTGCCAATTGTTTCTGGTGGCTAAAGCTTCTTAGAATAATTACTACAGAATCAAACCGTCTCCTCTCTTTGATTCTGTAAATGATTTATGATTGATTATGGTTATTAACGAGATAGAAAACGGAGCCCTCCTCTGCGCTCAAACTAATTGTGGCCTGCGTGGCGAGAAGTTCTTGGCGATCTGACTCAGGTAATTATGCTGCACCTTCATTTTCCCACTGAGGTCTTTAAATGACGTGGCATTACTGCTAATCTGTCCTGCTCTCTCTTCTCCTCTAATAACATTCATTTGTTATCCTCTTCCTCACGCTATCACTCGAGGACGGATTCTCTCTGCGGGTATTAGTCTGAAAAGTGAGGACTGAGGACACAAGTCATCATTAGGGTATCACAATTGGGAGTAATCCCAATTCAAAGAGAAGGATGTCGGTGCATGAAGGGATCTAATTTACAGGACTAATCTCTCGTAACTACCGCAGTGTGTCTCCAAATGTTGGGATTATGTCAGAGTGCAAAAGCACAGAGGGCAGGATCTATGACTCTGACAAATCCTAAAAGGACAGTCTGTAGGAATAATCATGATGCACATGTTAAAGATGTCCTACTGTTGAATTAAACTACGTTTCGGTAACACTTTACTTGAATGGGTGTTCATAACACTGACTTAACATTGTCATAAACATGACATCACACCTGTCTTAAACATTAATGAATACTTAAGGTGACATTGTTTGAGATGTCACCAAAACCACAAACATTAGGAAAAGCACTATACAAATCTTATGTATTATTCTTATTATATGTATTATTATTATTGTTATTATTATTATTGTTATTATTATATTTTTATTTTATTTATTATTATTTTTATTTATTATTATATGTATTATTATTGTTGTTGTTATTATTGTTATTATTATTATTATTATTATTATTATTTACTTTATTATTTATTATCTTTTATTTATTATTATATGTATTATTATTATTATTTTATTTTATTATTATTTGTTTTATTTATTATATGTATTATTATTGTTATTATTATTATTATTATTATTATTGTTATTATTATTATTATTATTGTTATTGTTATTATTTTATTTATTATTATTATATTAATTTTATTTATTATTATATGTATTATTATTGTTATTATTGTTATTATTGTTATTTTTTTAAATTACTATTATTATACATCTTGTATGTACACAGTAACAAATGGGATAACAATATCATGTTCTCATTCCCTATACCTGCTGTATTTCAGAATAAAATGACATAAAACCTTGTGTGTTAACTTTGAGATGTATTTATTCAACGTTTACAATAAGAAAAGTAAGAATGCCATAACGATTGATCTTCCTAAAGAACAGAAGAGCTAACCCTGTATCTTGGACTTCTTCTATCTTTCATCTTCCTTCACAATAATGTATAATTACACCAAAAGGATAATGATGAATTCAACACCAAGAGTTAATAAAACCTTTAAAGCACAATTTGAGTCTCAAAACTGCCACATGTCTTGAGTACAAAGAAGGAAAATGGCTGTTTCCTCACGGGCCTATCCAGAAATACGCACAGAGATTTTTTCACACGCTCTTGCTCTTCACTCTTCACTGGTTGGCTTTGCATGAGTCCTGTTGGTGTCTACAGTATGTTCCACATTAAGCTAAACATTTAAAGCAAAATAGAGGAAAGCATGTTTTGTTTTATGGGTTTTTGAAAGGAGTAACCACCTCTGTGTACAACAGTTTAATCCTGACTGAGCCACAGACTCAATGGTGGCACAGTGATCTACCATCCCTAATTTATCTTCTTGAAATGGACCATCTCCCCCCCATGCATTCATTAACAATGAGCAAAAACACAATTTGCATGCATTGTTGTTCAGTGATATAAAACAGGGTTTTGAGTTTTTTGTCAAACTAAAAATAAGGTTGGCACGTACAATACGAAGAACACTAATTAAAGTTCCACTTAAACACAAAACAAGTACATAATTGGTCTAGATTTAAATCTTTTAAATATGTAGCTCATTATTTCAGAGTTTAGCAGAGACTGTGTTGTTGTACGAGAAGGAAAACAGCTTTTACAGTCACGGTTCAACCAGTTTTTCTAGATGGTGGAATCCTCCATCTCAGTGTGAACTTGGGATGGATCCCATGGTCCCGCATACGTTTCTCCACCTACAGGAAAGACATTTTTTTTTTTGACACCAGTTACTCAATGGTACAATGGTGTTGCCCTATATACGATTTTGATTGGTTGGTACGGTTTCCTCAAGCCACACCAATGTTAAGTACCTACTAATGCAACTTTAAGGGCCATATATTGTTTTGAAACTCAATAAAAATGTAACGTATGCTTAGGTTTCACAACACTGAAACAGGATGGTTCAGGTGTCACATTTTGTTGTTGTCCAACCCTGGGAGTTAGCATCTCCAAGGGTCAAAAAGCGCTGGGATTTTCTGACAGAATTTGGGAATATTTAGGGAAAGAAGGATTATCTTCACCTATTAGCACAAGTTCAAATATTAGAATATTATTTAGTGTAAATATAATCGCTAGAAGTCATTGGCTTACCTCATGAACAAACTACATCATAGTGGTGTGACCCATACTCTCATTTAGCCACTTGCTAGCAACCAACATCTTTATGACGCACAGAGACTTCAAAGTTCACCAGTGCGGTATTTACTGGCATATTGTATCATGTAGAACAGGGCCTAACAATCTCTTCAGCTTGTGTTGGTGACAGGCCTAATTTGGGAAACTAAAACCAAAAAATATTCAAAAAACCATTGCCTTCTGGTTGTGGGACTTATTCCTGCACCACTCCACGGGGGAGCAGGATGGAGTAGTTCCCTATCTCCACAGTTAGAATCATTCATGACCTTTGCCTTTAAAAGAGTTTGGCTATTCTGCACCAAATTTGAGTTTTTGGGAGTTACTTAAAGCTGTGGTTGAATTGCATTGTGGGTAATGTAGGCTACAATTGTCGACAAGGAAGAAGAATATGTAACGAACATACAGTAAATACCTCTTGGTCTGTTTTAACTGTATATCGTGACTTTCCTTGGACATTAGTACAGCTAATCTTTGAATGCTATCAAACTAAACTTTACTTAAGGTGGGTAAATTATACGTGCGGATCATCAATGTAGCATTGAGATGTTTGGTGTGCTGACATGAAAATTACGTTTAAAGCATTGCTGCACATAGATACAGCTTCAGGTAGCTGGAAGCTAATGAGTAGGAATGACACTGACTTGGTTCAGAACGTTCTCCTGCACTGTAGGATCATTCAGGTCCAAGGATGCGTCACACTTCAGTTCCACCGTCAACAGCTTCATCACTGGGACTGCAGAATAAGGATAAAAGTCATGTGCTTTTAGTTTAAATAGCATCTATTTGATTCAACATGGACAGAATTTGGACTACACATGAAGCTTTGACAAAGATAAATCATTTATGTTTGATATGATTTGAAATTAAAATGTGTTGTTGTGTTCTTAGGCCTGGAATTTGAATGCTCACCCATACAGATGAATTCATACTGCCGTCCACAGTTAACATCAGCCCAACCTACCGAATTACAAACTACACACTGTTCATATGCACCGCCATTAGGCTCGCCTGTTTTCCACAAAATGAGTGAAGAGACACTCCGGTCGGACCAATTCCAGTGCTTTCTGTACAAACCAATCCACCACGCTGACTCATCAGTCACCTTCATGATCTCCTCCTTCTCTTGCTGGTTTCTCATGCTGGTCAAGTCTGTGTATTTCTCCCTGCAGTAACTCTGGGCTGCCAACCAGGTCATAGGAACAGTAACTGGGATGTACTTATTGTTAGGCTCTGAAATCACACAGCATTTCAGTTTTACTTGATATTTTTGTTATGTTTTCAAGTTATTACAACTCATAACCTATTGAGTATACAGAGTGTAGCTGCTAGAAGAACTATTACTAGGACATGGATTAAACCGGACATCCCATCCGTATATAGGGCGGTGGTGGCAATGTCCATAGGGACTTGGCTTGGGAACCGGTTCAAATCCCCAAATGAGTGCTACTGAAGTTTCCCTGTTGCAAACTGTTGTATAAATACTAAGTGACTCCAAATAAAGAATTCAAACATGCATACTCTCACCATCATAGCACACGGAGCTGAGTTCATTTGTACATGGCAGGTCACTTAAGATGCCCCCAGTCACTTTCACACACACCTGTGAGCCTCCATAGTTGTGGACTTGAAAAACAAACCAGTCTCCAAATTCAGTGTGGCCATCAAACCCGTAGAGATACGTGCTGTCCAGGGACCACCTCCAAGCATTACGTTCATAATGCAGTCCCATCCATAAATACGATTCATAGCCTTCCATTTTTTTTTTCCCTAATTCCCAGTCCTCTTCAGTCTCAAAGGTCGCCAGGTCGATAAAATGTGCTCTACAGTAGCTCTGAGCTCCGCTCCAGGTTGTCTTCAGCTGAACGTGGTGGTATCCTCTAGAAATACTTGATGAAAGAGTAAATATCGCTGGAAGAAAAAATGTGTTAATTGACAGGTCAATTTAGGGAGTGAATGCAAATTAAGACTTTTAATTGTTTACTCACCGAGAAGCAGCAAAATCACCAATCCTGTCTTATCCATCGCTGTTCAATCTGCAGTCATGATAATAAGGAACATTTTAAAATAGGCCAATATCAGACCTTGTTTATCCTCAAATGGGAAAGTATAAGTAGTACAAGTGCAGAACAGAAACAATCAAGAAGCAAGTGGAGATGTGTTGAATTACCCAGAAAAGGAAACATGCTGACATGTAAAAATGAAGTGTAACATGGACATTGATAATCATATATTGTATTGTAGAAGATATTTAAAAACAAATAGAACGAAATCCAAAATGCACAAGTTAGTCAGGATAAATTAAGTTAATTATTACCTTTCCAGCTCTCTCCGTTGTGATGTGTTTGTGCCAAGTGGATGACTCCTGTGTTCTCTCCAGGAGAGTTACAGCATGCAAACATGTGCAAAACATTGTTTGACATTGAAATGTTCATGGTCCTTGTTTTGTGTTTGTTGTTTCCTGTTTTATTTTGAAATGTTTCCCCTCTTGTGTCATGTTTAGTGTTACTTCCTGTCTGAGTTTCCCTCCTGTGCCTGATTGTGTCATTGTGTTCACCTGTTGCCCCTGTGTTTCCCCTCCCCTCCCCAGCTGTGTCTTGTCTTGTGATTACCCTGGTGTATTTAGTCTTGTCTTCCCTTTGTGTTCCTTGTGGTGTCGTCGTCATTATATGGTCGTCATTCCTGAATATTCCAGTCCTGTTGATCCCCAGTCTGTCCTGCCTGTCTGCCTCCCTTGCCCTGGTTTGTTTCCAAGTATTTCTTGCTTTGCTTTTGTTCTCTGGCATGCCTTTGCAGTGTTCCATGTTTTTTTATGTACAGCTTTTAATAAAGCTCGCTTTTTGTTGGAACCCCGCCCCTTGCCTGTCCTGCTTTCACTACTGCACGTGGGTCCTGTTATCGAACCTTGACAGAACCGTGACAGAAATAGGATTTCTTGTTTACATTGAAGGCAGCATGAACCCAACAAACGATAGAACCAACACAGAGGCCTACAGATGACCCTTTCCTTTGCATTTTCATAGTTTGTTTTTAGGTTGGACTGTAATTTAATAGTAGCTCTAAACCTCTCAGATGCTGATGTTTTATTGTATTCACTGGAGTCAGTATTTCTATCTTATTATTAGCAAATGTCTGTAACTTTAAACATTTACATCAGGGTTGTCCAACAGTGGCACGAGGGCCAAATGCGTCCCTTTGTCTATTTAGAATCGGCCCTCTGCAAATTCTAAAAGTATTATGTAATATGACCCACACATGAAAGTTGTGCTTGTCCTATATTGTATTTCTTAAATAGAATAGAATCGGGAGGATGAAACCCTCTTTATTGTCACATACATGCACACAGCAGAGCACACACAGTAAATTAGTCCTCTGCATTTAACCCATCCTAGTACTAGGAGAAGTGGGCAGCTATCGTGCAGCGCCCAGGGAGCAATGGGGAGGGCACCACAGCAGGGCCTAGGAGGTGAACTGGGACCTCTCCAAGTAGCAGTCCATATTTCAAGTCTGTTCGGGACTTGACCCTACGATTCCCAGTCCAAGCCCCTACTGACTGAGCCACTGCTGGACAACTGTGTGTGTGTGTGTGTGTGTCTGTGTGTGTGTGTGTGTGTGTGTGTGTGTGTGTGTGTGTGTGTGTGTGTGTGTGTGTGTGTGTGTGTGTGTGTGTGTGTGTGTGTGTGTGTGTATAACATATATAGCACAGTGGTAAACATGTGTTAATAAGCCCACTTTTCAAATAAATTCTGTCAATTAAAGTTAAAAACTAACAAATCTTAGTTGATAAGAAAAGCCCAGGAAGTGATTTACATAACACCATGAAATATACCCTTCCTATTCACACTTATTATAATGAATGTGAGGCTTCTGTTTCAGGGAATGAACTGCCGACACTTCTTATAACTAAATAAATGAGAGCTTTGATGTAGACTGTTTTTTTTCTTAAAGCTTATTCAATTATCAAGCATAATTGACCTACATTTGATTGATTTTGCTCATTTATAGCTTAATAAGGCAATATACCTCAGCTCTAGAGAAGGCCCCAACCCTTTGTATGTTTTTCTGAATGTGGCCCTCAGTGAAAAAAGTTGGGACACCGGCTGATTTAGATAAAGTGAGATATTGGTGGTCATTTAAATGAGGTTTGCATGTCATGGCTTTAAATTTGCAAATGATGACTCAACGTGTTTTCTGTTTCAAAGCTGCCTTGACCTTGACTAGCAATGTTATTTAGAGCAGTGGTTCTCAACTGGTCAATAAATCACAAGCCAAAGTGTTGAACCACTGCAGTAACATATACATACACATATATACAAAAATATATATTTAGAAAAGTGGCCTTCAAAATAAAACTTGGACATTTTTCCGCTTTTTTCTTTTTTCCCTTGCATATCTGCGCCCACTAGTTGAGAGCCTCTGGTTTAGAGTGAATGAAAGTGATTTAGTAGTTTAGCACACATGGGTGGTGGATGATGGGGGGACAAAGCTCAGTACTTTTTGGAATTTTAGCCTTTGCCGACCATTTATATGCACACAAACATGCATATATAACACACTACAGGAAAATGAAAAAAAGCATAACAGTTTAAATCAGACATGGACAGAGGGTTCAGCTCACAACTACCAACTACAACCATATGGCGAAAAAGAGACACAATTATAAACCTGTTTGGCTATCATTGATCAAGCATAAGCAAAGTAACTTTTTCAAATGTTTTAACATACCTGTAAATATTGGGACGTACAAAAGTGGGCTCAGTCTATGAGATTTTATTCTACACAGGTTATACTGTAAACCCCCACAACGCTGCTCACCACGGTTTGTTTGTTTGTTGGCCTGCATTCACGCGCCAATGTTAATGCTTTTTCTGTGTGGGTGCCAGTATACTGTATAAATACATATGGAAGTCTTAGAAAGAAGTAAAAGGGAAAATTGGACTCGTCTTTGGTAAGATATGCATGAGTACAAAAAGAATAAAAAAGAATCGATCTGCAAAATAATGCTCAAGCAGGGTGAAGGTGCAGCCAGCATGCTTTACATTTAGAGCATATCCATTCCTGCTGTATGGAGACTGAATGTTTTGGGAAGAGGAATAATTTCTTTGCTGAAAAGGAACTGTGAGCAGGTTTTGGCTCACTGCCTCAGCTATCTGCCAATTGTTTCTGGTGGCTAAAGCTTCTTAGAATAATTACTACAGAATCAAACCGTCTCCTCTCTTTGATTCTGTAAATGATTTATGATTGATTATGGTTATTAACGAGATAGAAAACTGAGCCCTCCTCTGCGCTCAAACTAATTGTGGCCTGCGTGGCGAGAAGTTCTTGGCGATCTGACTCAGGTAATTATGCTGCACCTTCATTTTCCCACTGAGGTCTTTAAATGACGTGGCATTACTGCTAATCTGTCCTGCTCTCTCTTCTCCTCTAATAACATTCATTTGTTATCCTCTTCCTCACGCTATCACTCGAGGACGGATTCTCTCTGCGGGTATTAGTCTGAAAAGTGAGGACTGAGGACACAAGTCATCATTAGGGTTTCACAATTGGGAGTAATCCCAATTCAAAGAGAAGGATGTCGGTGCATGAAGGGATCTAATTTACAGGACTAATCTCTCGTAACTACCGCAGTGTGTCTCCAAATGTTGGGATTATCTCAGAGAGTGCAAAAGCGCAGAGCATTATGCTGGGATCACAGAGAGCAGGATGTATTTCTATGATCATAGCTCACAAATCTTAACAGGACCACTTTTAGCAGAAATGATGACGCACTTATTGAGGATTTACCATTTTCTATTGATGCATTAAATAACGTTGAATAAAAATCTGCATGCAGGAAATCAAACCAAACTGCGATTTGGGAAATTTGTATGTCAGGGTCCAGTGGTGGACCTTTTCATTCCCAGACAAAACTGTGAAGAATTGAGTCAAACAGCTGTCATCAATGTTACCGAATTGCAGCTCAAGTCATATGATTTTTGCAACATCTTACATTTGCTATCTTTTGGTGGGGAATACTAAATAGAAATTTAGAGTAGCATTCCTCCTAAGAGGTCTCAGGATGCGTTGCATGTGTACAGTAGTTACTATTTTGGTATAGAGGCAAGCTGATTTTAAACCCCCCCTTTTCTTTGCTTTAATTGGTTTGTTCCAATGCCTTTGCATCAACTGTCGCGGTGTGAACTTCCAAGGTTGTGACCTTGGCAACATTTGTTTGTGATTTTCACAGAGAGAATCAGTGGAAGCAGCTTGGTGAAAGTTTTGCTTTGGATTTCAGTCATCAGCAGGCTCTTGGGCAGTGGAACAGAGAGAGAAAGCACCCCTGAATCTGAGGTCAGGGGGCACTATTCTGGAAAATGGTGGGTGATTTCCCTTGGGTTGGGAGTGTCTGTCCTAAGTGAAGATGTTCAGATATATCAGGGTCTCGTTCACAAAAAAAGGGCAAGAAAAGGTTATGGTTAAGAGCCTGACTGTGAAGCTCTTTATTCACCAGTCAAGTAAGATCGTCAGGACAGTGTTGGATTTGGACAATGGCTGCTTTTTACTGAATGGACCCAGTTTGAAACCTCTACATGGAGTGTGAATAAATGACGACAACAATCTGCATTTGTTTGGATAAAACACCAAACTTTGCCCAGCTATATTAGGGTTAATAAATATCCTCAAGCTACGATCATGTTACTACATCAACATGAATGAAATGTGGTGTAATTCGGTTCAGATTTGCAACCCCGCCACCACTCGCATCCCAGCGAACACAGCGATATCTCTCTTATGACATCAATGCAATTACCCCCCCCGCACCAAATCATGTGTTACATCTGCCGTCGTACAGATGCCAGGGCGCTCGCAGCAATCGTGCATTCAATTCATGACAATCCCGATCATTTGTTTGCGTGCAGATTTGTCAGGGACTGTAGCTCCATTATTACACATTGTCAGAAGCACCCTGAGAACTATACATCACTTGCTATATTACTATGAATTATGCATCAGTCCTGTGAATGCCAGCCCGTGTGGGGTCCCACAAGTTGTGGACCACAGCAGATGAATACTAATGAACCTCCTGACAGCGGTTCATTTTGTGATAATTGTCTATTGTGATGTTGTTCTTTTGCTCGACGACACGCGGGCAGATGTACTGCACCGACACGGACAACACGGATAAATCCTCAGGAGGGCTGTGGTCACATTTGACAAGCAATAACTGCAGATTGTTCTGTTCATATTCAATTATATTGCTCCTAGTTATTAAGCTATTTGTTCACTCTGTAAGCAAACTGTTTACATATCTGACAGAATAAAATGGATGACGAGTGTAATGCTCTAATGTTTAATTGTCTGATTAAAGATTTTGCATTTTTTAAATTATATTATACAGTTAGGAAAAATTACAAAAGACCATAAATACAATTAAGTGGTAATACTTGGATTTATTTTATTTAGTCAGTTACTATTTATATAAGTTATTGGGATTTATATCCGGTTCTAATCCGCCATGTGTGACTGCCAGTCCCCAATGATAAGGAACTAATTGTCCGCGGATGATCATTGGTTTTCAACGCGTGGCTACTCATTTTTGATATGAGTGTTATAATAAAACTATGTTCACATTTGATTCAAGTGTCTTATTAAGCCATGACTAAGGTGCCTGACCCGTGCAAACACCTACATTAGAAGCCTCTCTCCGTACCTGTACAATATTTAATTTTACATGATGTTCTTATATTTTATTCTTTCATAGAATCCTGCATTTACTTAGTCACTTTCAACATACTCTACACTACTTTTAGTTGTATTTCTTGTCTCATGTCCTATACATAATATGTTGCACTGTTGGAGGAGCTCAGGAGATTTTCATTGCCATAACTAGACTTTAGCTACTGTGTATATGACAATAAAAACCCTTGAACCAACTCAGTGCAACTGAAACGATGTAAATATAAAAATGTGTTTCTATTTGCACCGTTTTTTAAACTGCAGTGCGTTTCTCCTTCTGGAAATGTTGTATGGCCGTTGCACCCCTGCCTGCCCCCGTGCATGTCAGTATGATGGCCGCCAGCCAGCGTTAAATATAGCAGAAACTAAAGCAGAGAAACTGAATTCAGCCATGATTAATTGTATTACTTACTCATGCTCACGTGTTGAACTGCTAACGTGAAATAGGTCTCTTTTTGAAGCCTCTGAACCTGTGAGTTTTTCGAGAACACTTTAGTTTGTTGTTTTATTTCTCTGCTGTGTTTCCTCGCTGCTTCCACCAGGAGCTAAAGCTCACCCTCTGCTGTCTCTCTGGGTAATTCGGGATCATCCTGTGTGTTGTGAAGTATGGGATGACAGGAGGACTGGCAACTTTATTTTTTCTTTGTGTTGTGCAGCAATCCTCGCCAAAGCTTCAGAAAACCTCACTTCTTACATCTTCCGCGTTGGCCTCTGGCAGACCACGCTGACGCAGATTTCATCTCCTGCTCTGTGTTGTCACTTATCTCATGCCGCGAGAACCGCTATGGGACTTTGTTTTCTTTTTTCAAGGGTGATGAAATGATTTGACAATCCCTTCAGCGCTTTTCAGAATATCAGCTTTCAAAAACTGTCCTCTACCTTGAATCTTTTCTCCTCCCTGTGTCTTTTAGGGTTACATCCTCTGTCGGTTGGTTTGCACTGACATTCAAATGACTTGGCTTCAGTGTCCATCACCAGGCCTCTGCCTCATTACTGGAATCCCTCTGTGTAATCCTCCCTTGATGAAAGCGTCAGCTAAATCAACAACAGAGATAAAAGCAGTCCAGCTCGACAAACCACGTCTGTTTGAATAGCTTGAAAACACCATCCAGCTGAGGCGAGATGGATGACAAACACATCTTATAGATTTTCTTCTGCAAAAGTTTGAGAAAGTAGGTTCATCATCAAGTCTCATTTATGGGAGCTGAAGTTGTGTTTGACCTTTGCGAGTTGCATCATCATCTGGTGCAATCCCATTTCCACCTCTGAATATCCAACGTAGACATGAGAGGGTTTAGATGGATAAATAAATCCTAACCAGTTATCTGTGTATCACTTCGCCCCTGTAGTTGAAGTGTTCATTTCATATAAATCAAGTCGAAGCATTGCATTGTTTTTTCTTGTTTGTTAAACTTGTGTGTTCTTTACATTTATAAGACACAGTCCTTCAGATTGTATCCAAATTGATTTAAAGGGGCCCTATTATGATAATTATATATATATATATGTGTGTGTGTATCATATTTCTATTTAGCGCTTCTACTGAGACATATTTACATGCTTTAACGTTCAAAAAGCTTTTTATTTTTCTCATACTGCCTGTGCTGCAGCATCTCCAGTGTGCTCTGATTGCTTAGCTGGCCTGCTCTGTTGTGATTGGTCAACCGCTTAGAGATGTCCCGCCCCTTAGCCTATCATGTACAATGTGTTGGAGCGCTAGCCAAGTATTAGCTACACGCTGATTTCACTATGTTACAGCAGTAAGTGTGAGGAAGAGAAACTCCCTCTGGAGGGAACACAGGGATTTTAGCCTTTGCAGACCATTTAAATGCACCAAAACCTATGTCACACGGTAGGAAAGGGAGACCATAATAAGGCCTCTTTAAGAAAGTGTTGAAAGGGAATAACACTTTTTGTCACTTAGATTAAATGGTGGAAAAATAAAGATATACGTGATATGTCAATAAAGATGAAGGCAACATTTCAATCATATGCCGTCAACTTTCCTTTTTGCATGCCCTCCCTGCTCCCACACACACAAACGGTCCCTATTCATAAATGCATTTTCTCTGAGGCCTGGAGCAGAGGGTCAGCCATGTTGCAGCCAAGCAGAGAAGCCGTTTTTAGGGGTTCAGTGCCTGGAGCAAGACATGGTGCTTTCCTCCCTCCCTCTCTGTGTCTCTCTGTCACTGTGAAACAACTGTCTCCCTCTGGCTGTCAGCTCCAGGTGAGACAGGTGGCTGTTGTTCTTTCTTTTCCTTTTTTTTTCAAAACATCCATCCATATGGCATGGTGAGATATATCCAGACCGAATGATGACACATATCTCCATGGAAATGCCTCTCTCTCTCTCTCTCTCTCTCTCGAAACCCATTAAATGGCCGGCCCCCTGCTGTGAGCCCTCTGCATATCAGATCTGCATACAAACTGTACACACACACACACACACACACACACACACACACACACACACACACACACACACACACACACACACACACACACACACACACACACACACTCTTGTGCCACTTAATAAATTGTGTTCAGCCACTGGCCTGCTGTGCCCCATGGGTCAGTGTGTGGAGCAAAGAGACATTAATCATTGTGAGGGAGTGTGTGTGTAAGCAAACACTGGCTGAGCATCAGCACCCCCCGCTTCGTGTGTGTGTGTGTTTATTTGTACAGCATGTCGGCTAAATGCTGTCTACATGTGTGGCTTTCTGTTTGTGACAGCAACAACATTAAATTCAACCTAATATTTGTTATTTAAACTTGATATTATTGATTTAAACTAACCTAATATGTGAGATCTATTGACTAAATATATTTAATTAAAGTCAACGTTTCAGTGTTCTTTACACGGGGATGTCTGCTGCTTTAAAGTGTGTGTTTTAGTGTGTCTTCATGTGTCTGAGGTAAATGTCGATCGACCTCTCTGCCTCCCCTAAGGCTCCTTTCTCCTCTCCCTCCCTTTGCCATGGCTTTATTACTCCACCTTCTCCATTTCCTCTTATTTGTGTGTTTCATCCTCTGCTTGTACAATTCATTCCCCTATCTCATCTTTTCCCTGTACCTCTTGGAACCCGGATACTTTTTTAGTTCCTTTTTATTCCACCTCCTCCATCTCCTTCAATCTCACTCTCTCACATGCATTATCTATTAGCTGTGGCTTGTCAGGGCTCCGGTCTGGTGTAATTGGAGACAGGCAGGGCAGATTGCGCCGCATCACATTAATTTGCCGTGGCTAACTGTTCGTACACCGGAGCAGAAATCAATGTGCCACCTCCAACCTTTATCTCCCCAGCGTCGTCACCGCTGACACAAATACACCACTTGCCCTTTCCATCCAGCACCAGCGCTTCCCTTTGTCCACCAGGCCAAACTAACATCATCAGGAAATGGGTTTCAGAGGTTTTCCTCGAGAAGAAAATGTCACTTTCTGACTAAAAATTCAGTTTTACTCTCATTTTACAACACACAGTATTTATTCTACTGGACAGTATTCGATTTACATTCTGTTATTCCTTTTATTTCTTTATGTATTTGTTATTGTTGTAATTTACTTCCTTATCTACGGAAGAGGATTAGGGCCACATGAGGATGTGGGATGAGAATTCTGACTTTGATCTCAGATCTTTTGGTCAGATCTAAATTAAACATGTCACATGTGGCCCTAACCCTCTTACGTGATTATCTCTTGAGTACATTGAGTATAGTATGTTTCCACTGTTGAGAGACATTGTACCTATACTTTCAATGCCATCAACTAGAAGAATAGAATCGGAGGATGAAACCCTCTTTATTGTCACATACATGCACACAGCAGAGCACACACAGTGAAATTAGTCCTCTGCATTTAACCCATCCTAGTACTAGGAGCAGTGGGCAGCTATCGTGCAGCGCCCGGGGAGCAATGGGGAGGGGGGATTGGAGGTGTCCGGTGCCTTGCTCAAGGGCACCACAGCAGGGCCTAGGAGGTGAACTGGGACCTCTCCAAACGGCAAAACGGCAAAACTACTGTGTAGCTTTAGTGAATATGACTATGTAGGACTCAAAAGTCATGGACTCAAGTCACACGTCTAATTTGACGATTCTAGATTTGAAAAAAACCAAAAGACTTGCAACTTGGCTTGGACTGCTCCTAGTACTAGGATGGGTTAAATGCAGAGGACTAATTTCACTGTGTGTGCTCTGCTGTGTGCATGTGTGTGACAAATAAAGAGGGTTTCATCCTCCGATTCTATCTATCTATCTACTTTGACACAAATGGCTCTTGAATTGAACTTGAGCCGTTTCTGAGGTGTAGAAGTATTTGAGTAAAAGTAGAAGTACCAGAGTGTAGGAATACTCTGTTGCAGTAAAAGAAGAAAGTCTGATTTAAGGGTTGATTATATTTCACATCATTAATCCTAATCTGCCTAGCAACTAAATGTACTAAATACATGTAGTGGAGTAAAAGTACAAAGTATCGTAGAAAGTAAAGTACAAGTATCTAAACATTTCACTTGAGTCAAGTACTATTAGTAAATGTACTTAGTTACCACTGAAAATACTTGATATCTTCCCCCAAGTCCAAAGATCAAAAAATGTCCTAACGTTCCTTCCAAAAACGTAAAGCCTTTACAATTGCTGTCCCTGGTGTTGTTTGGAAAGTTTACAGCTCTCATGTAGCAAGTCTGACCTGATGAAATGCAATCCATCCAACCATGCATGCATTTCGATGTCCATCAATAATTGACACAAATAAAACACATCAATAAATCATCATTTCTAAAATAGAGCTCTGTCTCTGCGACAGAAGTTTCTAGTTAGCCGAAAAATATTCCCTGTGTTCCCCGAGTACAAGAGAACACTCTTAATCACAGACAATCAAACGAAAGGGGAAGAAGAGAGGAACATTTCGCTTGCAAGTCATCATTTTAATTAATCGCTTCACAGTCTTGGCGGGATTAAATATTTCATTACAGGAAAAAAAAATGAAGAGACATTCTTTAATTCACATCAAACGGCATGTGAGCTCAACTCATAAACTTGGCACCCGCTTTCATCTCCTCTCCTTTCGACATTGGAGGATAAAATAAACAAAAACTCCTACGGGCACCATCACGCGTCTTGTCCAGTTTGTTGGCTCGGTAATGAAATGCACCACAGAAGTTGAAATACTTCCTGCCTCGTGTGCAAGTCTCTCTGATTAAAGGCTTTTATTGATAAGCGCGGCATGTGGAGAGCTAGGTGTTTGATGCTGACTTCATCAAAAACATTTATTTTGAGCCACAACTGAAGGACAAGACATGCATACTTTACACACTTGAAAGCTCTCACACACACACAGCACAGGGAGTGAGGTACAGTAATCCTATTTATTTCCCCGAGTAGAAGTGTAATGAGTCTCATTGTCAGTAATATTGGTTAGAAATGCTACTACTCTTTCCGTGTCCGAATCCATCTCCTGAATTTTTTGCGGCATAATTAGTCTTCCTCAGTGAAAGTATTCCAATCACTTCCATTTCATCGAGGGACCGGATGACAGGAACATCGGACATCAACGCTGTTGGGTTCCCTTGATCACTGGCAGCCAGGGAAACTAAATGATCCTTATCTCTGGAGGTGTAAGGGGATGCAACTGAAGATTTTGCATCATGAAATAAACATAAGGAGAGGGGGGAAGAAACACTGATCAGGGAAAGTCTACAGTGAGAGAGAGATATGCCTGCTCACTGATAAAATAACCATTCAATCGTTGTGGATTCACCAAAAGACTGAAATAGAGACATGGCAAAGACATTATGACAGATATAGGACCAAGTCACGGTTTTGCAAGTCACCAGTAAGTCTTTAGTTTTTGCACTGAGTGTCCTAAAGTTTGGGTTTCAATTCCTAAATAAGTCATAAATGTGGCATTTTGAGCGCATATTTAGTGTGCAATGGAAATTATCTTTGGTATGAACTTTTTTCCAACCAGTGCCAAGTTATTTTACGTGTTTCCTTTACAGTTCTCTTATGAAACAGAATTGGATGCTGTCGGGTTGATTCATCTGGGGAATAAAATGGGCCATATTATGCTAATATTCCAGTTCATATGTGTGTTTTGTGCCTCTGCTGTGAATGACTGATGCCATAGATCCTTTTTTAATTATAGAATGGTCTATAAAAGTTAAAGGATGCTAAATAAAACATTTCCAAATTGTAAAGGACCCTTTCCAGCATGATTTACAACAAGTATTGTTTAAAGAAGGCTATGTTCCCGAACAAAAATGTGAAGATATTAAAAGGTTTTTGCTGATTACCTTTGCAAGAATATAGGAATGCAAAAGTACAAGGTAAGTATTACATTTCTAAGACTGTTTATATGGATCGAAGACTACTGGTTTATGAACTGGATCAAACACTCGTAGTATCTTAACAAGGATGAAGATACATTTTGTCTTGTTGAGACTGTTTTGGGTTTTGATTGCATAATATTAAAGTTTGGTGAATATTTATTGTGCTGTTGGACCATGAGGGATGGGTCAAGTTAATAATCAGACTCCAACACAAAAATATGGATTTAGTTTTCATACAAATTGTTTGTTTCGTCTAATCAACAACTTTAAACCTAAAAAAAACAGTACACATCTTATTGGTGGACCCACTGAATTGTTGCACTTCTCCTTAAAAATGCATCTTTAGTCAACTGACAACCAATAAAATAATATTTTCAGCTCTACTTGTGATAAACAAAATCTGTTTTGCTTAGTGTCTTCCCCTCTCAGTTGTTCTGATTATTGATGCAAAGTCTAATATGTCCGTCATGCATCAGCCAGATGGGAGTTGTTAGTATCCAGGTATTAAAATAATGGCGTTGCTTCAGGTAGCCCCGACAAGATGAAATATGATCCTGGAGGTCCAGTTTGAGTTATAAATCTCTGTGTTTGACGGCTTATCAGACAACAAAGCACAGCACGGGGGTTTATATCCCTACGAGACAGGATATTATCACGCTGATAATGATGTTATCTCATTACTGTGTGACAGACTCCAGGTAAACAGTGGGATTAAAGTGTTTTATCAGGTAATCTGCCAGGAATGTGCCTGTTTGTGAGTGATATGGCATTTCCGCATTTCACGTTGTTGCTAGAGCTCCTCGTTAGTTCCGCATGTTTCATCAACACAATATCACACCCATAAAAGGTGAGTAATCTAGTTGGGATTTCAGAAAATCGTCTAAATATCACAGATGTTAAAAAGTCATTTGCATTCATTCTAAAACTTCACTTGTGGTGGAGGAGCTGGGTAAGTTTAATTAGGACATTTCTCCTCAAACATAAAAAGATAAATGTACTGAATGGATAAAAAAAAATGGCTCCTGTAATTCTATTGAAAATCCTTCATTTGTTTCCTTCATTAATACATGTTTTCAGTTCATCTGAATTCTGGAAGTGCTGATAAATGCCGTCTGTTTCTGATTGATATTTTGCATTTGCCACATTCAACTTTTTTGCTAGAGCTCCATGTGTTAGCCACTCATTAGTACTGCATGCTTCATAAACACAATAATCTTACAAGATAAAAGCTAGATTGTGCCAAGTAGTAAAAGTATTCATGGCACACTGCAAGTATAATCAGGAGAAGGTATTTTAATATTAAAAAGGTAAAAAGCTCCTGTTATTTTATCCTAAATCATTATTATTTAATCACATTAATGTAAAGAAAAATGGTACTGCTACGTTTTTTAAATCCAAATATTTGTTATTTTCATTCTTACTGTCAGGGTTAGGGGAAACCTGGCCCAAGTGCAGTAAGGAGGAGGGATTCAGGGTTTAACAAAAAGTGAGCTTTATTACAATAAAAAGCTGTTAACAAAACACAAAACTACAGTTGCAGGCAAAGTACAAACAAAAGGTATCAAACGTATCAAAACAAAACTATACCAAACCACAAAGGAGAAGTTGGACAAGGGAGGGCAGACGATAGGGGCCCAGACCTGGCATGAAGTCCAACTTATGGGAAGAATGACGGGGGAAAAGCGACGATGAACGAACAAGGAGTAAAAGGAAAGACAAGACTAAATACACAGAAGGGTAATCACAGGACAAGACACAGCCGGGGAGGGGAGGAGAAACACAAGGGCAACAGGTGATCACAATCAGACACAGGAGGGCCAACACAGGAAGTGACACCAGACAAGACACAAGGAGGAAGATCCATTTCAAAGTAAAACTAACAAAAACCCTATAACCATGACACTTACTTTATCTGCTGATTATTTCCTTTCATTAAACACTTTTTTTCTTTCACTTTATGCTGATAATTGCTGTGTGTGTTAACCAGAGACACAGCTCCGACCGTGTTTGGACAAACAACTGTGTAACCCCCTCACTGTGCCAACAACCTCATCCAAATATAATAATGGAGGCTTTGTTTTTCAAGCAACACTAATGGTCTGATAACAGCCTTACTTATCGTTTTCCTTCCGTTAAAATAAATGACATCAACTCTCCATCAATCCAGTGTTTGCAATAATGCTGCACATTAAATCACAAATCACCCACGCTCTCCTACCAATTTTTCCTCCCATGCATGGTGTGAACATGTCCTCCTCTTCATCAATCATTGTTCTAAGTGCACTAAAGGTCAGCACAGTGACAAGACCGTGACCCCACACAGGTTTCCCACTCGATACTCATTCAAAGTGTGTATTTGCAGAGAATGGACCTGAGTATCTCTAGTGAGGGGTGTGAGATGTTTTGCCCATGCAAGCCCACTGCTATTATGAAATATTAAAAGGTTGGTCTAATGATTTGCATCATGGGCGTTCTGCAGCATCTCCGACCTTTGTACAGCCTGAGGTAATTTTTGCAATAAAAGCGCACAAAAAAATCACATTCTCATCCTGCAGAGTACACCGACTCCGCACTGGATATATTTCTATTTATGCGATAAGTATAATCATATCTTTCAGTTACAGAATTTGCATATTGTTAGTATGTAGTGTGAAGCTTATGAATTCAGTGGCTGCTGCATGGAGGCATAATGCTGCACAAAGATCTCTATCGTCAACACACACACACACACACACACACACACACACACACACACACATCAGAATGAGCAACGGCAAGGTGTCCTAATCTTAACGGGAGGGAGTGGGGAGGTGGTGGGGGGGAGACATTTGTAATTTCTTTTCCGCCACTAATTACAGCGGTAACAAGACCCAGGAGAAGAGACGGCTGCTGGTTTAGACGTCTGTCAGCTTGACAGCAGGGTTAATTAACAGCCTTCCACCAAGATTAAGACGGGACCAAAACCAAATAGATCAAGATACACACTTGCACGCATAAGCAGGCACTCAAGCAGACACACACACACACACACACACACACACACACACACACACACACACACACACACACACACACACACACACACACACACACACACACACACACACACACACACACACACACACACACTAATAGCCCCTTCCACTTAAACCATAGATTAAGTTGGCCATGCTATACCTTCGATTTCAGCGGGGAAATGAGCCTCCCGCTAGAGAGACAGGTGGAAGAATTTATTCAGATGCTTTACTTGAGTAAAAGTAACAATAGATTATTGTCAAAATACTGTATTACAACTAGACTCCTGCAATCAAAGTCCCACAGAAGTCAAAGTACAGGAGTTTTATCAGCAATACAACAAATTACCTTTATGTGTGTATATAATTATATTTAAATATGTGACACTTCTAAATAACATGGTGAATCAAGTAGCATTTTACAGTTGTAGACAAACAAAGTTCTGATTGAGTTGTTGTTAAATGTATAAAGAATTGGACTCTTTTGTGACTTAAATAGTTAGTCCATATGTTTCATTTCTAGAGATGCATGTTGGTTAAAGTAGGGAAACTGTTAAGTAAATATTCTGGAGTAAAATGACATGATTTCCCTTGCATAAAGCAGCATAAAATGGGAAATACTCAAGAAAAGAACCTTCAAATTGTACAGTACTCGAGTAAATGTACTTCCCACCCCAGGGTCACTTAGATCTAATGCATTCATTCATACACCTTGACTTATTGATAATGGCACAGACACGGAAGAATCATTTGGTGGATGCTCTGAATGTGGCTCATGAGAGGAAGTAAATGACATTAGGGGTCTGACAGCTAACATGGCAGCAGACGCTTTAATGCCCGGGCTGTATTCCCCCGCTGTGCACACCCGCTGATCCTATCCATCTCTGTAATGTCACAAAGTGCGGCTCCGGGTCGGAAAGATTTGTCTGAGCCCCGTCTAATATGTCCCTATCTTTACCTAGGAGTGTGTGTATGTGTGTGTGTGCTCATGCAGACACACACACACACCCGGGTTAATGTGGCACCGCGTTCATCGGGCTGTGGCGTGTGCTTCCTCCCTCACCAGCTGTCCTAATGGAGCTCCTCTAGAAGACTCCATTTGGACGGAGAGTGTATGAATAAAAGAAAGCACTCTGGCTATCTTTGGCCCTTAGGGTTAGGAGACTGGAACCTGGAGACACACTGCTGCTGTGTTTGGCCCCACAGGGACTCCGCAGGGTCGGGAAGAGATAGAAAAATGGAAGACGGAGGGAGAAAGTGTGTGTGTGTGTGTGTTTGGGGAAAACACATCAGTGTCAGTTTTTAACAAAGAGTCAAAACTCAACACGTTCTGCTGTGAAGCTTCAGAAAACAATATCAGTGTGAAGAAAATAAGCAAAAGTTTTTTAAGATACTAAAGAAAATACTATGATTCCCAACATGAGTAAAGGAGTATATTTCAGGATCATTTCAAGGTTTCAAGGTGTTATTGGTCATATGCACAGCATATACAACGTATATGTTGGCAATGAAAATCTTATGTCCCATGCTCCTCCAACAACTCAACATACATGGTGCAAATAAGATAAATAAAATAGTGCAAAAAGAGAGAAGAATATTTACAATAACAACAATAAAGATTTGAGGATGTGAAATATATACATATGTGGAATACATTGAAAGTATTTAAATACTTTACACTGTTGAATGAGGAGGTATGGACAGATGCATATATTACGTATAACAGATGGATATGGCAGATATGTATAATATATAGATATGTGTATTATAAACAGATATGTATGGCAGATATATAGATGTATGTATGTGTGTACTATAAACAGATGTGAGTAGACATTCACTGAGCTCAGGAGTTCAGCAGTCTTATAGCCTGAGGTATAATCATGAATAATTTACTAGTAATTTCCTCCATTAATCGATTGATTTTGATTGTTGAGTAAACTGTCACCATTATTCAAATCTCAGTCACACCTTCACATTGTTTGTGTAAACTGGTGATTTTTGAAGAGTTTACGTGTCTGAAAAACGATGGTTGTTAACAAGTGGCTGAATAGGACTACAGAAGTGTTCGAGGACGTTATACGTCATTACGCCGAACACGTAAACCGCCGAACACGTAAACCCGCTAAGTTTGTTTTCCCCTGTTCTAGGGCCATGTCTTCTAGTTAAACTCAGTGTGGCTAAAAGGAAAAGCTTTGTTAAAATAGGCAAGCGCACAAAAGTCAGCTGAAACGACCTTAAATTGGCGTGACGTTGAAGTCGTGCGACCCTGCTGTACTCATCTGTAGCTCGTTTATAGCATAACGTTAGCATTTTACTTCTGGCGATTAGATTTAAGCTTCGAAAATGATCACAGAAGAGTAGACATGTAGAGATTATCCGGCTGAAGAATACGTGCATTTATCAAACAGGTTTGTTTTCCACAGAACTTATTTTTTACAATATTCCAAAATCCTATGGAGAAATTGCACTGCTTCTTCGTTGAGGGAACCAATGCGCAGCTTACTTCCGGGTCGGCCTACAAAAAATACGTCATCCCTGTGGCGCTCTATAGGGAGGCAATCTAAACACTTTTGAGGTCATTGTTCTGTTGCCTCATCATTGATGATGAGTTAAAGCACAAACTTGTGTATCTCCACTTCCACAATGTCACAAAGAGTTGAAGCAAAAGCATGGAAATATCATCATGAATAATTTACTAGTTATTTCTTCCATTCATTTATTGATTTTGATTGTTGAGAAAAGCTGTCACCATCATACAAAGCTCAGTCACACCTTCACCTTGATTGTCTTGTCCAACAAACCCCTACATTCTTTCAAAGGAAATTCATCAAATCTTCACATTTGTTGAGCTTTTAGAGGCAATTTAGCAAGAAATGTATGTTTTTAGGAACAAATCATTCCTTTTGTGGACTGTTTGGGTAGTTTATAGGGATGACTTCACGCTTGATAATCATGTATTTTAATACTCACGACTTAACTTTGAAAGTAGGATTATAGGGAAGCAGTCTAAACACTGGAGGTCATTATTTTGTTCCCTTTACATTGCACAATGAACATTTACTTCATAACGATGAATTAAAGCACAAAGCTTCCCCTTTAACATGTCTGTTGTTGGCACAAACACAGAAGCATGGAAATAATGGAATAATGTGATTAAAACCTGATCCATGTTAGCTTGATTTTCACCTCATTTTTCAGTCTGTGTTGATGTCTTCTGTCTGAAGGGGAGTTATTCAGCCCTAAATAATCGGTAATGACTCATGTATCAGTCAGTCAATAATGTTTCTATTGGTGCAGGAGGTGTGGAAGCAGTTTTTAATAACAGGTAACTTAACATTTGTCCTGCTGTTTGAGGATATTGATCAATCTTTTAGTTATTCCTGCAAGACGACTCCCATTTCTGCTCATGTTTTGGTATGTTTCCATTCATAATCTAGTTGTGATAAGCCAACAGGTGTCAGTGAACGCATCACTCCTAATTTAAACGGACAAAGAGAAATAAGTCAACATTTAAAGGTCTTCAAACCAGGCTACATCCACGCCATCCAGGCCACTTCCTCCCACCAGATAAGGCCTATATGTAGACTACAAATGTCTCCCAGTGCACATAATTTAAAGCGGCACAGTGCTTTCTCTCATATGCACTTTGTGATTCATCCACAGTGTGAGCGGTGCTGTCTCCGATGTATAATGCAGAGCCGGGGGAAGGTCCGTGTGGAGAGAGGAAGGAGTCCTTGGTCCTCTTTAGAAAAGAATAAGTTGCAGTGGCATGTCTGCTAACAGCTTCCTACATTAGCTTCCCCAGAGAGTCATGCCTCAATGACAGCACCGCGCTCAAAGAGGAACTGGGAGAAAGGGAGCGGCAGGATGTGTGTGTGATGGGGGGAGGAGAGAGAGAGAGGGGAATAGAGTGAGTTGTGTGACCTTAAAGCGAAGGGAAAAAAGACTTGCTGGAGAAAGGAAAGGACGCCCGAATGTGGGAAGACAAGTTTAGAAGTTGTAGCGGCACTGAAGGAGGGAGAGAGGGGGAGGGGGGTGGCCGCCACCGCCTGTCGATGAGGACAGCGAAAAAAGAGGCGCAGTTCATAAAAAGGAGAGTAAAGCGAGGCTGGGAGGATGACAGGAGGGCTGGAGATGAGTTAGATCAGAGGGGAGGAGGGGGAGATTGAAAAGGAGTGGATAGAGGGGGAGAGGGGGGAGGGGGGAGGCTGAAAGTTTCATGAGGGTGTCACTATGGAAGCACCACATTTTCTCACACCATCTGTGAAAGAAGCATTCCTCTGGGGCAATGTGTGTGTGTGTGTGTTTGCTTTCTGCAGTGTGTGTTCAGGGCCAGAGGATGCGTTTTTTTCCCGTTATTCACACATCAACAGAGAATTCAGCGGGGGGGAAAAGGGGGTGGGGGGGGAATGTGAGCAAACCAGAGAAGCGGGAGGCACAAATACCCGTGCGTTCCTGCTCCCTTTCTGTGTAATTCATGGCCTTCAGCTCGGTAATATATTTCAATAGAGCTTTCCTAAAACCCCCTTTTCTATTGCACGCTGCTATTCAGCATCCTCCCCGGCAGCCCTGTGATCTTTCTCCTAACGCTATGTGTCTTTTCCCGCCGCCGGACCCGATGTACCACGACGCATTTAGCCCGCAAGAACCGCTGAACGAGGTGGGGTCTGCGGCCTATTTGTCTTTAATTGGCACGGTGCAACCATAGATTACAGAACATGGCCGTGTCTTTTTCAGAGAAATCTATCCACCGTGACCTCTCCGGCACTATTACGGCAAGGTCAGAGAACACAGAGGAAAACCAATCAATACAATATTGAGTGCGAAAAGCGGACCGGGGGGGGGGGGGGGGGGGGAGACAGAAGAGAGAGGAAAAGAAGAAAAAGGACACAAAGGGAGAGGCTAGAGAAAAACTTGAAGGGTAAAAAAAAAAAGATTACAAAAGACTAGAGACAGAGGGATGATCAGGGAGCGGGAGAGCTGGAGGAGATTGCAAGCCCAGGATGAAGGATTGAAAAAGGTACGATGGAGGATGGAGAGGGAGGTCCCTGAAGGTGGCTGCAATCTTGCGGGTGGCAGCAATATCCGTCTACGCAGCAGCGCCACGGGCCCCCCCCCCCCCTCGGATGACTGCTGAGCGTGAGAGATGGTCAGTGTGGGGAGAAGATTGTGTAGCCACAGGCACAAACACAAATTGCCCCAGGGAGGTGTCTGATAACTGTGTTCAGTAAATGCTCCATCCTGCATGTATGTGTGTGCATTTATTTAAGTTTGGGGGTGTGTGAACATGTCATTATAGAGGAAAAGCTATCGCTACGTTCAGACTGCAGGGAAGTCTTTCCTCAAATCAGATTTTAAAGACATCGGACAAAGACAAAGGGGATATTTGTGTCCAGACATCATCCAACCAATCTCCAGGGGTAGCCGGGGTACTGATGGAGGCCTCAAAAACAATGGCTTTCCGTCGTGACCAAGCCCCCAGGAAGTGCTCCGGACTTCGAGAAAATACTCCTAGTGGCCAAACAGCAGGTACTACAACTTACGTTTTGCTTTTGAGAATCTCATGCCATTTCGACTTGATGTGCTGATGAGCAGCTCTCATAGGATCGACAGAGGTCTCGCCTCCAACGCTGTATCCAGGTCTTATTATACATCCATGGTCGTGACAGCATGAGAAAAGAAGAAGATCAAGAAACCCTCTTCCTCCTACCAGCATTTGGCCATTTGTCATGCAGGAGGCTGGTGTGCATTGTGATGTTTTGTGCTGCAGTAATGGTTTCTCTGTGCATCTGGAGGTGTGGTGCCATGAGTAAAGGACTAACTGAAGGGAATGTATAGTCCTATTTCCAAGCAATCTCAAAACCCATCAGCTACAGGTCTGAAGGCAGCGATGCTTAGCAGACAATGGACTTTACTTCATGTGTCCAGCTGTCCTTTCTTCCTAATTATTTACAGACAGTTGGAGTTGAGGGATGTCTTCTACAAATGGAATTTTTTCACAAGTAGCCCGTTAACAAGCGAATAATAGGCAAATTAAAAACTCAATCGTCTCACATGCTGTTTAACTGCAAACATGATTGGTCAGAATGCTCCCAATACCAAAACCTTGCCCTGTTTTACGTAGAGATATAATATAAGATGTATTTTATTGATCCCAAACTGCGACATTTTTACATTGCAGCAGCATGAAACAAAACAATTCGTTGCACATAATTAGAAATGAAAAGATATCTGAATTTCAAACATCTGTTGCGACATTTAAGACCCTTTGAAGTCCAATCTAAGATATTCGAGTTGCATCTGAACAAATCTGAAACATTTGGTTTCGATTAGAGTTGTAAAAATAGCTTTCGCTGTCCAGACGTTCTAAAAACCAATCGGGATACAATCATTTTGACTGGCAGTATAAACAAGGCTTCTGTGTTGCTTGTATTAGTGCTAGTGTGTGTGCACCATTGGGCTTAAGTGTGTGTCTGTGCACTTCTGCAAACTTACCCTAAAACAGAATGCAATTTCAACATGTGCATTTGCAGAACCATAACCATTACTCCGGCACAAATACTGCTCTCTGTTTGGATCCTGTTCCTTTCTCATTTTCACACACCGTCACACACACACACACCGTCACACACACACACACACACACAGGCACGTGTACTCGCACAGATGCACCCGGCCCCCGCTTCCTCTCCTGCAAAAGTACTCTCCATGTCGGCCCCCGCCGTGCTTCAACAAGATTCATGTGTGTTTTGCTGCTTCGCCGCTCCGAGGTTGGAACATAGCTAAGACTGTTTTCCTGCAACCACCTGTTCTCCCTCCAGGAAGAGAGACAGAGATGGAGAGGAGCTGATTGCAAAGCAGGAGGCAAGAAGAAGAAGTAGGCCTAAAGTTTTTTAAAAGAAGTACAAGATTAGAGGGAACGCATTTAAAACAAGAGGAGAAATAAATAAGATAGAGGTAGACGAGAGGGGTTTCACATTTCAGGCGGGAGAGAAGAGATATAAAGACAACACATATTAACACATGTGTGAGTAGCAGATAAGGAGGCGCCGTGTTTACTCTAATTAACTACATCAATACTGTTGGACAGCTTCCCTGGCTTTGATCAGCCCCGGGAGCCTGCCAAAAAGTCTGCAAAAACACACCCGTCAATCACGGCCATCGTGCTTTTACGGTAATGTTATTCCCCGAAATAAAACAAAGGATTCGCAGAGTGATTCATTTACTTCTCTCGGAGTGAAGCGACCGCCGCTGGTCAAGTCCGATTGGAGGGAAGTTTGGATTCCACCCTCACCCGTGCCTTTTTCACACTCATGACATCCATTACTTTCTCCCCCCCCACACGCACATTCACCTGTACACATGCACCGCTGGCCCGACGTTGAATATGTAAATCGACATCTGCTCCAGTACCCAATCTCCAGCCCTCACCATGTGTCTGATATGCAAATGAAGCCAGCACAGTTTCTTCTCTCCACATCTTCCCCCAACCCCCTCCTCCCTCTGCTTCCTCTCCACCCTGAGCCTGCCAAAGCATGGGCAGATGAGGCAGAGGAAGAGGAGGGGGAGGGGGGAAGAAAGAAGAAGAGAGGTGCTTCAAACACAACCTGATAATGATGTTGTTATGGATGAATGTTACACACAAACAGGCATGTGAGCAACAGCAAGGAGCCGGCTTATTAGAGAACAATAGCGGGGAATCCGGGAGAGATGCTGAGTGTGGGAGGAAGGACGACACTCCGACTCCTCTCGGTGCTTCTCTCTCGTTAACCGCTTTCCAACAACTTATCAGCCGTAATGAGCTCAGAGGGCGACACCTCGCAGTCATATGTGACACTGCGTTGCCGCAGTTCAAATGCACACACAGCTTTACACATCACATTTGCATCCAGCAGCAAGATGGATGGATGGCGTCCCGTTCTGGGGGCATTGTTCTCAATCCAAGTCCGGGAGGGCGCTTTGATTTATAAAGGATGAAATGGGACAAGACCTGTTTCCCAGAGAAACCCCCAGTTGGCTGTGTTCACAGCTTTCCCTGCTTTGACTGAGTTCTGAGTGAATACATGAATGTTTAAAGACACTAGCTGTGGCTTTCCGCCTCGCTGGCTCGATGTGAGGCCTCCTTTTTGCTGTGATGGGGCCCTGTTGCCAACGACAGGGGACTGTGTAGCACCTGGGTGTTTACTCAAATGCTGCAAGAGGGGGTGTGTGTGATGTCTTTTTGCTGCTAGAATAAAAACAAGTGGTAGAAATGATCACCTGAATTAACTTCTCTCATAAAATGGACCAAGCTAACACATTTATCATCAGGGATCTCATTCATCATGGGGGCGTGTGACCCAATTGGAATCGTGGAAATGAATCTACGCTAATTTCCATGAAAAATACAACATTTATCAGTTTGATCCTGGTTGCACTGTGAAGATCAATATCACGTCTAATCTCTAATGTGTGTTAACAGGCAGACTTCGTTCCTTAACATTTCATTCCCATACAACAACATTGTCAATTAAGGTTCAAACGTTTGTCTATTTAATGATAACTGATAATTACTCTGGCTTCTTAGATTGATGGATGGTCAAAAACCAAGAGTTGTTTAACAGCATAATTCTTTTTAAGTCATAGGCTTTCCCTAAAATCTACTGTACTTAGGGACACAAACATCCCAGGCAGAGCACGATCCAAAAATCAAACCCATAAAACAAAAGTTGGTGTTTTTTACACCTTTTTACATTTTACATGTCATTTGTTAGACGCTTTTATCCAAAGGGATTTGGTTACTCAATACTGTGGACAATCCCCAGGAGCAACTTGGGGTGAAGTGTCTTACCCAGAGAAAACAATTACATGCCGACTGCAGCGGGGATGGTACCAGCGCACTAACCCACTGCGCCACAGCCTCCAACCTTCATTTACAATACATGAAATAAACTGAAACAGTGGACTGAAATTTAAAAAGTAAGCAGACATAAAGATGTGTTTTTGTAGGGGAATAAGTCTCAGTGAAAAAAAGGACACAGGTAACCTTGAAGGCAGGTTTGGGCACTGGGTGATTAGGGCCCCTGGTGGTATTTTTACCAGGGTTATTCAAGCCACACGGAAAGTCACAGGAAAGGCTTAAGAAAAGGAATCGATTGGAAACTGTGTTCATTGTACTTTGGTTATGGAAATAAATGCACAAATGGAGATTCTGGTCTGGACTTGGATCATTGACCTGCGTCAGATAGGGTTGTTACAAGAGGACATAACACACCCTCAAATGTTATTTATTTCACATGATGCAACTTGCCTGTTCACTTTGGTAACTTTGGTAACAGGAAATAAAACACGTCGCACAGAAATCCTGCAAACACTTTGTCCTCTCAGATGAAATTGTTATTTGTTGTTGTCCTAATTTAAGCATATATAACCAGCACTAACATGATGAGACATTTAATTTGCAGCAGCAAATTAGTGCCGTTCAGAGCTAGACTCTACAAACAAGATACAATCCCCTTTGAACTAGTCTGCAGCTCTGAGCGATGGACAAAATGATAAACACTTCATAAAAGGGCTAACTTTTCAACTTATGAGAAGCAACACTCAGCCGGATGGTAATTAGCAGCGTTAGCCTTCAAAGAGAACAAACATTAACCCCTTAACCAGAGCAAGAGTTTGTTTCTAAATTGCAGAAACATTACTGATGAAAGCCACACCAACCTCGATGTCGTGTGGGGCAATTAGTATCATGTCCTTCTATTTCAAACACATCACCACACAGACCTAACGTTAGCCAACTTTGTTGTCCAGATTTGCATATTTCCCCTGCTAATGTGTAAATAAAAAAAGAAAGGAAGTTGTTAATAAACTGGAAAATCCTGGAAGACGTTGGATATGATCTTCTGGACAAAGCTATCCACCGTTTAAACTCGCTAACAACTAGCTTAACTAGCTTACTCAGTGTTGTAGCATTAGCTTCATGCTTCTACCAGGACAGATTTCAGGACCGCTGATGTGAGTTAGTGTTGGTTGGATTACATGAGCTTTCTGATATTTTATAGAGTTTAAGAAGTGTGTAGTAGTACAGTATAAATACATCAACAACCAAATGAGTCTTGTTCTTAAGATACACATATTTTGTACTTGCATGTGCTAGGCTACAATCAAACAACCGCAGTCATTACAGATGAATGTACATTGTTATATGTCCCAAAATATGGGGGAAAGGTAGTCACAAAAAGCAGATATCAACCTCTACAACATGACATCACATCCTGTGTAGACAGGAAGTGGATACTGAGAGACGTTTGCTATTTGTTGAGTAAACCATTTATGAGTTAGTTTCTATAATCCTTCAAATTTTACTCCAGAATTGCAAATATTACTAATATATTAATACAAGAATCATCACTAGTAAGTACTTAGGCGTAATAATTGCCAAATATTTCGGAATAAAGTTACGTGCATGCTCTGTGATTATAAAACAGTCCTTAAAGAAGATGTAGAGATAGTTATTTTTTACCTCTGATCACATCTTTTGACTGAAACATATTGAATTGTATTGTTGTGCCTCTTTCTGCTCTTCTATTGATTACAGCACGGCATGTGATACAGTCTGGGGGTGGGGAGGGGGGATTCTGGTACAAATCTTTAAGGCAAATTACTGGATGTAGTAATGAATATGAACAAACAGATCGAATCATTAGCTTTTTTAATGTCTATTTTCTGTAAAGCTAAATGGGAGTGGGTATGAGGGAACTTGATCACGCAGACGGTACGATTTTTATGTCAAAGCAGTGGAGCGCATGCAGTTATTGAGAGAAATGGAAACTTGAGATCAATAATATTAAAACTAGAGTTAGAAAAATACGTTTGTAGGAATACTTGAATGCAATGAAGTAGATCTGGAGATTGTTTATTCGTCTCGTAAAAAATGCAAAAGGTAAAATGAAGTCGTTGCTAAGTTATGCTGTGTCATTAGTAAATGAAGAGGATTAGATTTAAATATCAGACACGATATTTGTAATAGGGTAATCACACATTTACCACATGCAAGGAGAATGACGACCTTTGAAAGCAAAACCTGGCATTTACTGAGCATACCTTAAAAGTTAAAACCACTTCTGGCAGAAGTATGCAGTATTCGGATGAAAGATAAGATCAGACAATATGAAAATGAATTAAACCCCATAGGGACATTTGAGTGCTCGAGTAGAAGCAGCAATGATAGGGAGACACAGGACAGGACAGGTAAGAGTTCAAATTAATACAAATAATGGTATGTTTGTGTGTGTGTGTGTCTCCCCCTCTCCCTCAGGTCATCTCAATCACTAATCAAGGCCTGAGGAAGGCTGCAGTCCCCCCCTCTTCCCTCTCCTCACCTTGACATGTCTTTGTGTGCCCAAGTCTTCTTTATTAATAATAATAATAATAAATGCCTTGGTTTATTCACTCTACCCCTGAGTTTTGCTCCTCATTGTGTTGGTCGTAAGAGTATAAATACAAAATATATAATAATAAGAAGAGTAAAACACGGGGTGGTCGAGTCTACATTTACACCGAAGTGACTGAAGTTAAGAATATGAAAAAATTAGTACACAAATACATGTTAATGTGCAAATGAAAGAGTACGAAATGGGTAAATAACAGAAATTAGATATGAGTATACTGCCAAACAGATTACGAAAGAAATAGTAAACTGTAGCTCGGTTCGTATCAATCTTTACAGTTTTTCAACAGATATTAGACAGCTATCTTAACCCCAGCTGACACAAACAGCAGGACAGAGATCGGTACAGGAAGCTCCAATGACTGTCAGAATAAGATCTAGCTGTTGAATTTACATTTGAATAGTTTGATTACAATAATTCAATTACGTCAGGCTGTGCAGGTGGAAGATTTTAAGGTCTAAAAATGACACAGAATGAATAAAGATGGAATGTACATCTTAGTTTACAGTGTCTGCAGTGCACCGACGCAGAATGAGGCCAACACTATAGCAGGAGTCGGGATGAGCGATGTCCCATGATGCTCTCTCTCACAAAGTGGAGTAATTTGCTTTTATAATCAGGACACAACACTTTGTATCCCAAGAGATGTAAAAACGTCTTCCACAAATGGCAATGTAATACCTGTATGTATATTTTAGGTAAGCCTGAGCTGTCTTCATCAACGTGATACTGTAACATGTTTTTGTTTCATTCCAATTCTCAGCACTGCCTACAGACGTCGCAGGTTATCTCCCTGCACCTCTTTATTCTCATTCCGCATTAGCATTTAGATTCAGGTGAACTCAGATTGTTTTTCTATGCTTGTTCTTGTCCGTCCAAATGTCCACAGACAGTCCCCGTCACAGCTCACACAGATGTGTTCCTCGATCACCGGAGCAAAAACAAACGTTTGTTTCTTTGCAGTAACGTGAGCATCCTGAGTGAAATGCAGCAGGGCACAAGCCAACGCTGTTACATGAGGAAAATCCTTAATCAACTACATCAATGCACTCACTATAGTAGGAGAAAAGTACTGCTACTACGACTATGTACAAAGCATCAAATAAAACTTCACAATTCAAACAAGTCAGGTGTGTTTCTTGAACTTTCTGTACTAACATCCCACAGAAGTTTCTTCTTCTACGTGTGGATATACAATAAATATGCAGAATAGTTTCCGTAAAAGAGAAGTTTGTTACAGCATTAATGATTCTGCCAGGTCTGAGTAAGAAGAACAAGACACACAGATCCTGGCACTGTAATTAAAGTTATATTCAGAGTCTTGAATTAATTGTTTCACAGCTTGGAAAAAAGCCAAATGATGTCTTCAGGACACATCGGGCCTCGTGCAAGAACACTGTGGTATTATAAACTCGTCTGCAGGGCTCGTCTGTACACACGTACTCCTAACTTACCTACACAACTCTTTGAGAGGTTTCATCATGAGCAGATCAGATTTCATTCAGCTTTTTACCGAGTCAATAAATTGAATAATTCAATCCAACCCAATATGTTCCCAAGACATTCTTCCTTTCTTTTTTAAATTCTCTTATGTATATTTATACGAGGGATTTAGAAAAATATAGAATGAGGCGCTAACATCACTTCTGGCCAAAAGTAAGCCCCGTCCACTTTCTGCAAAGCGGAAAATAATAGTTCCTT
This sequence comes from Eleginops maclovinus, assembly GCF_036324505.1. Classification (NCBI taxonomy): domain Eukaryota; kingdom Metazoa; phylum Chordata; class Actinopteri; order Perciformes; family Eleginopidae; genus Eleginops; species Eleginops maclovinus. Next base: position 20,922,672 of record NC_086361.1, read on the forward strand.
CATTTCTTAAAGCTGCCGAGTCATATATTGCACCTCAAACTAAAAAATAAATCCAGAGTTACGGTTTCTTTACTTCCTCTCCAGGAGAAAAGAGAGTAAAACTAAGGATCAGAACTCTCAGTTTCAGTGTCAGCCTGCTGCCTGCCACTCGTCCACCAGCAGACCCACCTCTGTCTCTGCCGTCTGACCAGACATCTGACCCCATCTTCATATTTCTGGACTCATTAAACCCTTTCTGACCAACAGAGATTTTGTTTTCTGGCAGCAGTTTAACATTTAAAATGAATAAATAAGAAAGCACCGGTGAAACTCAAAAGTCAAGGTTCTTACAAAACAAGAAAAAATTGTGAATACAAACAAAAACTAATAAAAATTATTTTAATGAAACAGTGTGTACATTGCTTCAGGTCCATTGTGTGACAAGATCACTGACTTTAATCAACGGCACTGTAACTTAAGAACAGGTTTCTTCAGACGAGACGTTCTCCATGAGTCCCATCATCCACTCCCTACTATAGGCCATAGTGATCGAAACGCTCCATCAGCCCTCTATAGGGAGTGTCTGAGTCTAAAGATCACTCTGTATGACCCTGCACTTAAGCACATAGGGTCATTGCACTGACCTAACCTCATCCTATGGTGTGTAAACATTGGTCTTTCACTGTGTTTCAACTTGAGCACCCCCTCACAAACACACTTTCATCAACCGCAGGATGAAGTCAGCCTCCCCCATCACCTAGTGTAAACACCTCTGAACCTGTGTAGTGTTAACATCATTGAACCTTTATAAGAAATAGATTTTTCTGCTCCTTCATCTCTCAGTGCCCTGTAGGCTTTTCCTTCTGGAAGAAAAGCTTCTGAGAGAAACACAGGTTGGGCTGCAGGATGATGGAAACTAAAGGCTGCCTTTAGATCAGATACTCATATTTACAAGAGGTTTGCATTTTAAAATCCTCCACTTGAAGAGCTGCATGGGATAATGCACACACCCTGAGCATGCTGTCTGTCATCGTGTGTTTTGTGACTTTCACGATGTCCAGGGTGCAGTTTCCCCATGGTGTCAGCGATGCTTTGATAAATGAGGGCCATTCTGACTTTAATTGAAGGTCAGCTGCAGCTGTTAGTTGTAAAATCACTTTGAGCGTTTTGTGGTCCATAGAAAAAAAGAAGCTTGTGCCTTTGCTGGTCATGACACTGGTTTAAATACAGACATCTGAACCCTGGCTGTGACATACATTAAAAAAAAGCTGAACATCAACAAAGACAGGACCTACAGTCTAAATACACATGAGTATTTCCTAAATTGTAAATGTTCTATGCCTCTCATCCAAGTGCAATTGGTTTTATATCACTGTGAATGGATAAAATATTTCTAGGGTAAGGATTTTAAGGTTTTACATTTCAATGTTGGGAAGAGCTACGTTTTTGTCTGGTAAGGTTAGCTAAAATGAAATTTCTTGCCATCGTGGACATGGCCAAAATATGTCTGAGCCTCAGTTACTCTTCCATTATATTGAGCAGGCTTGGGGGAGTAACGCATTACATTTGACATGTTTTAATGTTCAAAATGCTCTTTATGCTTCCCATACTGCCTGTGCTGCAGCACCTCTTTTCACCCTCTGGCTGAAACCAGAGCCCAGTCAGCTTGCGTGACAAAGAATCTCTTTGGATTTCCTCCTTTGCAGACCATTTACTTGCACAAAAACCAAGTTGAATAGAACAAAATGTGTCAAAGGAAGAGGTGTCCATGTCACAGAACGACATTTCTACCAGTGATTAAAAGCATGTACTGCTCATCCTTCTCCTGGGGTTGGTGTATGTAGACCACTGGTATTAATCTGAGGGATCAATCATGCTAATGGGGACTTTTATTTTAGCATCCCATTGTGAGCTTACCAGTTTGTGCACAATGTGTGCTGTGTGAGTGTCCAATACTTTGTAATAATAATAGTATCTTGGCTGCACTGTAGGTGGACAGCTCGTTGTCAGCCTCGACATATCTCACACACACACACACACACACACCCCCACACACACACACACACACACACACACACACACACACACACACACACACACACACACACACACACACACACACACACACACACACACACACACACACACACACACACACACACACACACACACACACACACACACACACACACACACACACACACACACACACACACACACACACACACACACACACACACACACACACCTCGCCCCATCATTAGAGTCTGGAGCACAGGCACGGACATTGGAGGGAGGTGGAGAAGAGATGGATGGACGGAACAAAAAAAGAAGACGGATTCAGGAGGGAGGATATTCAGGCGCATCATTAGCACCAGGGATGGAGAGATCCAGGAATAGAGGGATATAATGAAGTTAAGACGGTTCATGTGGGATTTTAAATATACAAATATTATGCAGACATGTGGAATATGAGAAGAGGCTGCATCCTGTCATGCCTTCACAACGCAATACGTTTTCAAAAGGCAGCCTAATTATCGATTGCTTGAAACTGTACAAAGGGCGACACATTAAGCCCCAAGTCATTAACCAAAAGTTGGATTTGGATTAAAAATAAAATGTCAAAATATTGTGTGAATATGTAAAATAAAATAAAAAAGCTCTACAGCATTTTTTGTAAAGGAGATACAAAGACAAAGCAGCTTCCCAGTGTGATGTTCATTAGGAGCAGCAGTGACAATTAGCCAGATATGCTCACAAGACCAATCCGACACAAACACGGGTATTTTTATTCAATTTCTCTGTACAGGAACGAGGCAATCTGCATATATATGTGCCTCCAGGAAAAAGGAAAGTCACTTTATAAGCAGTTTGTAATAAGCGGGACTCGCAGATTGACAGCCACTGTACTCCCCGTATCCATCCATCTTAGCTTTCTCCTGCGGGGCCTTGAAATAGAAACCAAACCTGGAGTTTGATTATCATTAATTCAGTTTAATTTCCTCAGCCATAACTCAAACATTCATATCCACACATGAATTATTGGGTTGGAATATCTCGGCTTTGCATCACTGGGAGAAAAAAAAAGCGAGAAGATGGACTTGAAATTTTAAGCGTGGCTCAATATTTGAACAGTGCGTTCCAGGAAACCGCATAGAAATGCTATTGACTTCCATCACTTGTGTTTCACTTATAGCTCTCAGAGAATATTGAGCGTATTGAAACAACATTAGCCAGTCTCCAAGGCACAAAAGCTGTGCATAAGAACTGGAAAAGGCTGCAGTTATGGGCTAAGAAGGAGATTGATGAGAGGGATTCAGAGATGACAGAGCTGTATGAAAACAGTGTTTGGCATTGGCGCTTTGATTAATGGCGGCCAGTATTGTCCAGTTACACCTCTACAATAACACCTAAAGCAGATACTATGCATATTTTTGGGGATGGCTTCTAATGGCTAAAGCAAAAATATCAATGACATAGTTTCTTCTCCACTCTACTTCTGCTTTATAGCATTTAATATATTTGGTTTTCAATACCTCAAGTTATTGTTTGAGTGAGTTTTTGCGGTTTTCTTTCAATGACAGATTCACTTCCCTGGTTACATTTTCTACAAAAAAGCTGGAAAACCTAGCAAGGCTAACGGAACTAGCTTATTGAATATTCATCTTTTTCCTCCTATCACTTCAACACATTTGACTCTTCTTTTAGAAAGATGACTGCACACAAAGTAAGCAAGTATTCAGCAAGTAGACAGAGACCAAAACGGAGCTAAAACGAAAGACCCTTACATTCATGTGCTGGCCAGAAACACGGCTCCAAATGAATGCTAATGTGTTGCTAATGCTAATGTAGCTGGATGTGTTGAGCAGGATCAGCTGTCCTGAAAAAATGTGGGTTCATCTGAGTTCGCGGCTTGTTTACGAATCCCCAAAGTAGCCAACAAATCGGAAGCAGCAGGTTTGAATTTGAATGTAGAAGTCAAAACTTTTGCGACACAGCTGTTGGATCTTTCTGAGAGCGAGGCCTCAGCAACAACCCCCCGAAATAGGGACATCAAGGTGACAGTAATGCATACACCGTAGACAACCTGTGAGAGAAAATTTGGCAGTTGAGGAGACCTCGGACAACGGACCGGGAATGGAAATGAGAGACGCTGGAATAAGAAATGCAAAAAAAGGGGTGAACAGAAAGTGGCGACAGCAGAGGAGGAAGCATTGACGCCTATGTGACAGAATCAGCAGCCGTTTCATACAACTGGAGAAAGAAAAGTCTCTCTTAGAGCTGAACTGCTATAATATGTGTGTGAGGAAGAGAGAGTACTTGTGTGTGTGTGTGTGTGGGTGTGTATGTGACCTAGTCTGCACATGTGGGTGGGTTTGTGTGTAAGAAAGCTGTCAACTACTTCAGGCGAGAGAGTTCCAGCAGTGTGTCAACCTAATGGGCAGAAACGGGGGCATGTTGAATTATTCAACAGCTTTTTAGGGGAGAGAAGATGCTTCCAATATATTCCCTAAGGAAGAAATGTAAGGAACCCGCTTTCATAACACACTGCACAGCATATGTGCCGTACTACTATTCCAACAGGTCCTAAATTCATAAACTAATGCTGTGAAAACAAACACAGCAGCAGAAGCAGCTAGCCCACTGAGACCATCTCCATGTTATTTAAAGGGAACACAACAAGCGGTTGTAGCACCAAATGGTCCACGGGTAAGCGCGCTTACAATATATTTAAAATCATCCTCATGTGCCTGGCTGATAACTGGATGTTATTTACTTGGAGAGAATTCCCATTATCCAACAGATAATAAACACAGCGCTCAAATTAATCCCTGGACTGATCGTATTTCATATGAGTCACGTGTGTTTCGCTGTATTTTACATTATCTCTTCGAAAACATGGTCCAGTTTAATAATGTAAGTGCCCTCTGTCACTCAGAGAGCATCAGCAAGAATACTCAAACATTTGGGCATTGGGTGAGCATTTCTAAGTGGAATTTCGGACCAAAATGAATGAATAAGGATTCAATCAGGGAGGAAAAATAAATGTGCATGGCCTTTCTGGGTAGAGTTTATTCCAAAAATGTGTCAGGTATCATCCTAGCATTGCACCACCATATTTTCCCCACCATGCTGCATTTAAAGTCGAGTTTTTACCCTGATGTATCAATTTTGCCATTAATTAAACTAAACTAAATCAACCAACGGTAGCCAATGCACGACCCAATTAGTCTCTGCAGCATCATAATGACAGTGAAATCTGTTTGATTTAACAGAAAGGTGAACATACCCATGACCAAAGCTAAACTGAATTGTTTTTAGGAAGCAGATAATATATATTGTAATCGTCAAAATATGACCTTGTGTATTGATTGTTAATTAAACTGAATGAAGTTATTGTTAAGAACATGCTTTGTTTGAAGACCTACAGTTGGTCTTAAATAGACCAAGAAGCTTCTCTGTATGTCCATCCATCCATCCATCTTCTCCCGCTTGTCCGTCAGGGTCGCGGAGGTAACAGCTCCAGCAGAGAGCCCCAAACTTTCCTTTCCCTGGCCACATCAACCAGCTCTGACTGGGGGATTCCAAGGCGCTCCCAGGCCAGCGAAGAGATATAATCCCTCCACCTGGTCCTAGGTCTACCCCTCGGTCTCTTCCCAGCTGGACGTGCCTGGAACACCTCCCTAGGGAGGCGTCCAGGTGGCATCCTCACTAGGTGCCCGAACCACCTCAACTGGCTCCTTTCAACGCGAAGGAGCAGCGGTTCTACTCCGAGTCCCTCCCGGATGACTGAACTTCTCACCTTATCCCTAAGGGAGATGCCAGCCACCCTGCGGAGAAATCCCATTTCGGCCGCTTGTATCCGCGATCTCGTTCTTTCGGTCATGACCCATCCTTCATGACCATAGGTGAGGGTAGGAACGAAGATGGCCCGGTAGACAGAGAGCTTTGCCTTCTGGCTCAGCTCTCTTTTCGTCACAACGGTGCGGCAAAGCGACTGCAGTACCGCTCCCGCTGCTCCGATTCTCCGGCCCATCTCACGCTCCATTGTTCCCTCACTCGAGAACAAGACCCCGACATACTTCTGTATGTAAGTATAACAACACTTATTAACATAACGGCACGATAAGTCCACAAAGGAAACACAGCTGCGGTCCTCCCCCACGCCACGGATCCACAGTCCACGTTTAAGCAGTTAGCTGTCTACCAGCAGCGTGGAGAAAAGGCCTCGATCTTCCGTTCACATCACGCATTTCTACTCTCTGGTCCTTCCGATCTCGTCTTCTCTAATTGGTTGGTGGCGGCGGCCGGATCCTGTCGTCCCCTTGTCGTATATTGATTACTCTTACATTATCTAATGTCCTCCTGTCAAAACTGCTGCAGTTCAAATATAACCCATTGTCTTCGTCTTGAGTTTTGTACATTATTGGTATTTTCATAGTTAGTGTTTAATGACGCCCGCTCTTTTTGTCTCGTCTTAGCCATGGATAAAAATGGTTGCTAATGATTACATTGAGACACCTGGCTGCCAACTAATGTGTGTAATCAGAACTGCAGAAGAAGCCTTAATAAAACTAGAGAACATACATTTAGAGACGCCAATTCATCAACCAATTATAACCAAAACGGCGACAAAATAGTCCCTGCAGGTAACCACTTAAAAAACCATTCATTGCAAAGTGTTTTTTTCACCTTTTTATCCCTGAACTCCCAGCTGCCAAAGGCCCAAACCTTATGTAACACATGACATTTACAGCAAGGTCCGCTTCCCCCGTCTACCTGTCTGCAACTCTCACCTGCCACCCCCCCCCCCCCTCAGACCACCACCTCCCTCATACTCTTGTCTCCCCCCTGCTTCCCTCTGTATCTGACTCACTGACATTTAATTAGTTGGTGAGAGGAGGACGTCTTTCCATATCTGCCCTGTAGTGCTGCTGACCTTTACTGGCTTGGGTCACTCATTCACCATTAGAGCATCACCCCCCCCCCCCCCCAACACACACACACACACACCAGCATCTGGATACTAAGGGAACTTCAGTGTAATGATGAAATGAGCCAGGTGGGGATCTGCCAATTGACAGTAAGGTGGGGGCTTCTGTTGCATTAATGAGAGGAAGTCATATGGATGCGTTGGATACAGCCAGCCCGAATGTGTGTGTGTGTGTGTTCAGATCTTTTTACATTGATGGTCTGTGAATGTTGTGAGTGTGTGTGAGAGCCGGGTTCCTTTCACTCGGTTGCATCACTCTAATCAACCATCATAAGAGGAGACGAACAACAGCGATCCTTTCATCTGTGGTCAGTGCAAAATGCCCTTTGCAACACATGGATAGATCACACACACACACACACACACACACACACACACACACACACACACACACACACACACACACACACACACACACACACACACACACACACACACACACACACACACACACACACACACACACACACACACACACACACACACACACACACACACACACACACACACACACACACACACACACACACACACACACACACACACACACACACACACACACACAATCAGCGTTTCCACTCCCCCCCCACATCTCCACTTCATTCCTCACTGCGACATATCACCCAGTAACACCAGCTGCCAGACACCACCTATCAGGATCGGTTGGGAGGCCTTTTAATCTGGCCCTAAAGAAGTCTTTCCTGTCAATGGAGAGAAACGTGACCTTAATACTAAAGGTGAAGGAAGGAGGGGGGGAGGGGGGGGTGGTAGTGATAGGATCCGGGGTGAAGGCTTGGCAGAGCGAACTACCCTACTGGCTCCGCATGCCGGAGTTGGGAGGCAGCCCAGAACGTTTTTTTTTTTCTGGCCAGAGAGGTTGGAAAGCATCCTCCACAAAGATATAGAGATGGAAAGATACAGCTTCATCATGGAGGGTGGTGAGGTGATAGATTAATGGACAGAAAGGCAGAAAGGAATGTGCAGTAGGCAGATGTTTGATCTTTCATTTTCATGTTATGATTGACCCACAATACAGATTTGTAACCCACTCTAGAACAAAGTCTGACTGCAACGCTATAAAAGTTTCTGGGTTAAATTTATTCAACCTGCTTTCGTTTTGACCATTTTGTTCATGAAAACCGGATGGTCACAGATTACTAGATAACCTGTTAAAAAGGTAATAATTTATGCAACCATTTGAATGAATAGTGGATATTTGATTAATTTTTTTCAAACAAAAGTCAGATTTTTCTCTGGTTTTGACAATATGTTCACCCATAGTACTAGTTCATTGTATTTTGTATAGCACAATGTAGCATTCAGTTATTATGCTCCAAATATCTGGAACAAACTCCTCGAACCCTGCAGGGCCGCTGCTACTCTTGCTACTTTTAAATCCAGGCTGAAAGCATTTCTTCTTTACCACTGCTTTCAATTGAACTGTTCTTATCTAACACTGCACTGTAGCTTTTAATCATGTACTTTATACCTGTTGTGTTTATTTTATTATCTCTGCTTTTAAATGACTGTTTTTAAATGCCATTTCATAAAGTGTTTCTGCTGCACTACTTCTAAATGCTCTTAATGTCTTTCATTTTTGTAAAGCACTTTGAATTGCCTTGTGTCGGGTTATAATTAAACTTGCCTAGCCTTTAAAACAACGTTATCTGAAGGTGTTTCACAATGCACAAAAATAAAAGTTATCTAAGGAACATATTTAATAAAATACTTCAAACTAGGGAGCTGAGTTTTCAAAACAGAAAAGAAAAAGTTGAAGAGCATAAAAGGTTAAAATATAAAATAAAGGGCAGTCAGTAATAGAGGCCCGTTTCTGTTTTAAGAAAGAAGTTAAATGGAAATCCAATAATAAGTCTCCTTTTACCTCAGTTTTGTTCTCCAACGTGTGAGGTAAATACCAGCCCAGTTTGCTGCCAAATACCAACTGCTAGTATCTACATTTTTCAGTTTGCCGTGTTGGTGATGGGCAGGGTTTTCATTTTTTAGAGCCTTGCTTGCCAAAAAAAAGGGGAAAAAAAGGCACTAACGAGAACAGTGGGACTGAATCAAAACAGGAAAGTCATAAAACCGAAACATAGGTCGACGAGAGACGTCTAGACTGCAAAGATGGGTGATCAGTTTGCATGAGTTCATCGCTTTTAAATGAGAAAAGCTAGACAGGAAAATGGTACAAAGTGCAGGTATTCATGTACCATACAGATGCCTCCACAGATGTATCGATTGGCTGCCTCTCGTCAGAAATAATCTCGCCCTGCTCGTTCAGTAAGTTTAGGTGATCGCCAGACACATGGCCCTCTGTGGCGCATGGTTTGACAGCCCTGAAATGGAGAATGAGGTGCCGAGAGCCATCATTATGGCCCTGCTGTCACCATGTCAATGGCATGATGGTTGTCCATGTGTCATCTCACGTCACTCCCACCCTCCTGTGGCCAGAAGAGTCCAGGCGTGAGCTCTATACTTCCTCTCCTTGGCCCCCTGGTTGGCTCTCTAACAGCAAACCACTCGACAGCAGTGGTGTCCAACTACTCTCTGCGCCACTGTCAAGAGACGGTCGCTTTTTATTCCAAGCAGAGGCTCCGGTAACGGTTCGATGCCAGAGATGGTGAGAAATGATCACCTGGTGCAGCCTTTGGAAGGAAAAGCTGCAGACTCTTGGCCCTTCAAGGCACTTGTTTGCCCACCACTCCACATGATGTCCAACACACTCTGTAATCACAGTGAAACCACCAACTACACAGCCATGAAAACTGCTTCTGAAGCCACAATTCAGAAGCCAAAAAAAACCACTGACACCTCAGCCTTGCTGCCAACTAGTGTGTGTAAACAACTACAGCAAGAAAAATGTCCCTGATCCCTTTGATTACAGACCGCCTAGAACCCCTGTAGAGTCCAAACCAGAATAATGCTACCACGGCAGAGCAGCCCAGGGCTACACTACAGCCTTTTCACAACAGATGACGCCATTAGGTCAGAGCAGACTGCCTTTCCATCACTCCTCGGTCCCTCCCGGCGCAGTCAGTTTCAGACCGGGCTGTTAGACAGAAGGGTCAGGCCCCACAGTACCTCATTTAGCAGCTTAGTTCAAGCGCAAGCCCGGCCAATGAACAATCTGTCACCACTGAAAATATACCGTAATGTCGGAAGAACCATTACTTAAATGTTTCAATGCATACCCATTGCTACAACATTTATCCGAGCACAATAAAAAAGAGATGCAGTACAATGCAGTGTGTGCAATTTATCCACATTTTGAAGAGGCTCCAAACTCCAGCACTCACCCAAAGTGCTGTTTGGCAAGTTTGAATAAGCGTATGACAGTGCAGGCATACTGTATGCAGTTTACAGCAGTAAATGCGGCAGAATTAGTACTCATTATTCATAAGGAAAACAATGGGTCCCGTCTTTAGAAAGGAAAGCAGTCGCCAGCTTATTTTGAGGTGGCGACTGGGAGGGAAAACTTTTGCTAGCAGATCTCATCAGCCGTGGGTAGTTAGCTAATCAATATAATGGTAGATTTGGGAGCCTAAGACTAAAATAAGCTAGTTCATGCTCATTGCAGGTGATATAGAGCAACTTTAGCAATCTATCGGAGTTAAAACAGTCATTTCAAGTCCAATATTCAGTCTCCTTTTTAGCTAGTTTGGTTGTCCACATACTCCATTTTTCCTTTAACCATTTTGGTTCTTGGCAAGTTAAGTGTGTTTTTCCAAAGCAGTTGTTTCATTAATATGTTAGATTGAAGAAATGGCTGAAAATGTTTATTGTGCTGCATTTTCAAGGCATCAAACTGACACCTGATGAGTGTTTAATGCACTGTTTGCAAATGTATGCTTCACAAAAGCTCGCTAAAGAGTTTAATTCACAAAGAAGAGCTCATTTGTGTTTCTATCCCTTTCTTTAATGTAGTAAATATAATGCCGATGAGCTCTTCCTCCAGACTGGTTTGTTTAGACCCAAAGGGCACAATTTACATACAAATCTGAGATATTTTGCATTGGGATAAATAACCCACTGACTTAATTTTTAAAAATCAGTCATGTTAACAAGGCTGCCGTCACATGAGCTCATCTTGCAAAAGTCAACGAGGCTAAGAGTCGTGTTCATTAGCGCAAAAACATACGTTCAGTTCATTAAAAACCATAGCATGAGGAGCATTCATATACAACACTGCCATTATAAATCTGACTGTGATAAAATAAGTGAAGCAAAGAATCTACATAAGCACCAGTTGACCGTTAATGGCGAAACATCCTTGTTACGTGCTTATTATCAGACACCAGCCTAGCTTGTTTTAAAAAGAGCTCATGTTTGCAGCTCATTGCACACACCGTATCATCCATTTCTTACGTTTTACTCTGATATTTATAGTTATATATGGAGTATTGCTTTCACTAAACTCTGACGCAAGACTCCTCAGGAGAAACCCAAAGCTTGACAGACGTGCTGCTCCTAGTTACGGTTGCTAATCTATGATTGGATCCTCTCTGTTCAGGGGAGCACACGGTCAATTCCGACTGCTGATTTCCATGTCGAGCAATAAATGTCTTGCTTGTAAATCCAGTTTTAAATTTCATCCTTTCCAAACATACAGTCACTGCTTCTGTTACAAATCTAAAGAACGCCCTTGAGCTGGCAAATATTTTTAAACCACACTGCTCAAAAAATGTCCTTGAGCAATTCATAGAAGCCCTTTTCTGCTCCAGGGACGCTATTCTATAGCTAACCCTGACCTCTAATCTGTGAGAGGCGAGAGGATAGAGGATTTCCCCAGGGATCAACAAAGTGTGACGTTGTTATTACTTGCGCAAAAGAAGGAGAACAATTAGGTGGATGAAGCTTCAGATCAGAAAATAATCTCCCTGTTCAGAGACGTGTAAACCACATACACACCCACAAGGGGCCACGCTCAGATGTGTAAAGCTTAGGGAAAGATGATAAATGAAGGTATTTTTTAATAACCTGCTACGAGTTTTCCCATTCCTAAGCTTTACCATGCTCTCTTGCAGCACAGTGTGCTTCAAACAGCAAGCACATTTAGAAAAGAGATGCAATAATGCTGCTATTTTTACTATGTAGAAACTGCTACTAGACGTTGTGCACCTGGAGAGCAGAAAATCCTCTTTTCTAGATCAAAGCTCGAGCATCGAATAATCTGAGCGGCGGCTGAGTGGACGGGTGCGTGGGCCGTCATTCAATCAGACGCTGAGAGCCCAGGTCCACAACAAACACTGCTCAAGAGTCCTTGACGAGACGCTGAGTGGCGACCAGTTACAGGAGTGATGCTGAGAGGATGCCCGTGATGCTAAGAGAAAATGTTTTGCTTAATGCTGAAGGCAATATACATCTTCCACCCAAATTACAATGCTATGAACACACGATAATCCAATGACAAAGTACCTTGGATAAACCCCGAGTCCTTAAATCTACCAGCCTTTGCTCGTAGTTAGTAGAGAGAGTATTGATTCTCTGCGGTGTTTTTGCAGCCGGTGCTTTTTGGACAGAATGTTTGGCAGCGGTTTACGGTGCATTTATTTCTCCTTGTTTAGCTTGTGTTCTTTGGATTCTCCTTTGTTGCATTTACGCTGGCACTACTGGCAGCAAAACACAATTAGTCATCCATTTTAGCAGCTACAGTGTCCTTAAGGAGGCCCTGGCCCATTTCAGTTGCAAGTTTGACACTTAAATCACTAATAAAAAAACCCACATTTTTAACTACACAGCACCTTTAGAAAATCAGGGCTATAAAAGGTGCTCCACAATATATACAGAAATAGTTACAAAAAGCAGGTTTATGAAGGTTTTGGGATGCAATTAAAAGTAATTTTAACAGAGAGACAGAAAAAAGGACAGTCTGCGTAGGTTTTAGGTTTGGTTTCCTCCCACTTTTGGCTCTATCTTGTGTGATTTAACAGAAGCTAAACAACCTGAACCTGGGTTTGTTTCATCCTGATTGCATTGGACGTCCAATGAGTCCTTATGTTGTGCTTCTGCAATGGTTTCCTGTTTTGATGCAACAACTGAGTCACTCCTTGCAAAACAACAGAGAAACCTTTCAGCCGGTCCGTTCTCCTCCTGCATCCCGACACGGGAGAGATAAACTCAGGGGTAAAAGTGGAGTATATTCACAGCTTGCGTCCCATTACCAAATCCCTCACATCTCTGCAACTCCTACAATCTACAAAACCGGGCAAAAAAAAGTACAGGAGAGCTTCATTAGGCCTATCCTGAAGTCTAAAGTTAACTAACCTCATGCGGGTACACATCATCAGCATTCTCCTTTATCTCTCTACCCTGCGATCTCAAAGGAGCTCTCTCTCCGGTGACGCGCTGTTCCAGAGAATGCTTCCAAAATGGCGGCTCGGGGAGCGCCTCAATTCCCAGGCTGCCAAGATGAGGCGGGGTTGTCTCTAGCGAGCTCCAGACGGAGGAGCAGAGGCAGGATGTTCTGTGTGTGTGTGTGTGTGTGTGTGTGTGTGTGTGTGTGTGTTTCTCCCCTCTTTTATTTTCCTATCTTTCTCTGATCTGAACTGATGTGAAATCACAAATTGGCCCCTAGCCGCTGCCCCCTGTGTACATAACAGAACTCATTAAAGAGAGGAGGGTTATTAAAAAGTGATGGAGCGAGAGAGGACTCTGACAAGAAGAACTGACTCTGTTTAATAAAAGAGACGGAAGAAGAAAAGAAGAAGAAGAAGAAGCTTCAGAAAAGAAACTTGGAAAAGAGGTTAGGCAGTGAGGGAGATGTGACGAAGAGGCACCGCTTCAGTATTCACTTTCACGGGTGGCTTCCTCAAATACTCCAGATCCTTCTGAGGCTTTGGACATGCTTAGATATTTATTTTCTGACAGATGATAACAGGGAATAGGACAGCTTTCCCTCTGGCTCAGCTTCTGTGCCCTACATATGGACTTAAGGCTGAACAGCGACAATACCGCAGCGTGAACTCCATGTTGCTTCTTGAATTCCAACAATCAGCAACAGCCCCTTAAGGTGAACGCTAAAAATACTGTTCACTGTTCCTGTTAAATAACCGTATCGTAACGTCTCGCTGCTCAGGGACATGGTACATTGCCGGGGTGTGTGTAACAGCAGCTTCATGGATGTTCATCTATAATTCATCGGCCGAGACTGCACACATACATGAAACGTGAGCAAAGTATGTCTTCCAGGATTGTGAGAGGGACAGACGAGAAGATAAGCTGGATAGTGAAAAGTGAACAGGACGAAGATAAGAAAGGCAGCGAGGAGGTCTGGTGAGGGAGGGAGGGGATGAGTTTCTTCCAGGTTGTTTGTTCTCCAGAGGCTGCTGTGGATCCAGATGGACTGAGGCTGGGGGGGAACAGAATGTGCATCAATATTTACTCGCCTTTCCTCACTTTTCCTACCAAGACTGGGGGGCAAAAGAGGAGATAGCCAGGCACACAAAGCCATGAAAACTTCACATGTAGGTAAGCTACTGGGGGTGATGTCATGTAGAGGCTGTGATGGATCTATAAGCTCGCAATTTTGTCCAAAAAACGTATATGCAGGGACGCCATTTAGTTCAATTGGTAGAGCCAAGGACACGGGTTCGAATCCTCTTTGTCTCCCCATTTCCACAATAAAAGGCATTGGTTGCGTGACGGTTTACATGTAAGGGGATTATGTTAAATCAGGATACAAGAAAGGTAACTGTGTTCCATTACAGTCACATAAAACTCTTACTGTTACACTTCTTCAAATTGTGGATTACTAACGAGATAACAATGTTAGTAAAATCCTAAAAAGAGCATCTAGTGTTTGTTGTAAAGGATCATATGTTATCTCTCCTCTGTACGCTGCTCTGTTCTGTAGGCTAATACTTAAAGTGTGAATCTATACGCCTACTGCCTGAATCTGCCTTATGAGATCTGAATTTGTTTTCACATTTCGCCCTCAATTTCAGAAAAAATCTGATTTTTTTTCTCCAAATTTCAACATTTCTTTCCTCAAAATTGAAACTTAATTTTCTAAATTCTGAATTATCTTCCAATTTTCCGACATTTTGATCAAAATTCCATTTTTTTTTTCAAATAAAATAACTTTTTCCCCAAATTTTGACTTTGTTCACTCCCTTTTTTGGAATAAAATGTGTGGATCAGGTGTTACCTCTCTCCTGTAAGCTGTTCTGTTCTGTAGGCTAATACTTGAAGGGTGAATCTATACGCCTACTGCCTGAATCTGCTTTATTTCACTTTCTTTGGTTCATTTGATTGGTTTTTAATTCAGCAGGTCATAAAATTGTGTGTGTGAGCTTAACTGTGTGTATTAAACTAAAAACGGAGCAGTTTCTGTCAGCCCAGACTTTATTTCTGCTTTGGTGTTTAGGCTTGCTTAATGAAAGGCAGGATTTCCTATAAATAAAATATGTGTTGATCCTAAATATCATTGTTTCTTCTTTTCTAAGGTCCCTTTGTTCTGTTGTCTTTCATTATACACTTAAGTTAAAAACATCTTATTGATATTTCTTTATTTATTTGCATTTCAATTGATCTTGAGTGAATCCAAATCGAACGGTAATCAGGTTGCATTGTTTGTATATTTTATATTCAGATTAGGTTGTTATTGTTACGAATGAATTTTTAAAAAGTAAACTTCCCAACCCTGCTCATATGCAAATAAGATGCGTGTGAGAGGAGGTGTGAGTGTGTATGCTGTGTCTTCATTTCTACATGTGAAAACTGGTTCTGTGTACAAAAACCCTTCCCCCTGTGGACATGTGAAACAGAGACAAATGATGGAGAGTCACAGAGAGGCATAAAGGAAGGATGAGTCAGGTTTTCGACGGTTGGCTTTGCTGCTTTTCAGCGAGTAACCAATAACAGAAGAGACAATAACCTGCGGCCTGCAGCATCCCACCTGTAAGCCTCTGCAGAAACAAACCCATCTGCCCATCCAACATCCTCCTGAGGCCTCATTTATAAGCATTACAAACACACAGAAAAAGGCTTTGGAAAGTTGTGTGTGCCACTCCCCAGGCAAATGTTAAGCTTTAGTAAAACCAAGCTGGCAGCAGGATGTGTGCAGCACAACAGAAAAGAACAATGAATGGAAATCAGGGCCGGATCAACCTGCAGGGCAAAGTCAGGTACTGTTTCCCCATTAGCCCGCTTTCTTCCACCTCGTTGTGCGTTTCAAACCCCACTCAGATTGAACACCTACGACAAGGGCAAGGTGCAAATACATGCTCCTCGGATGGTGCCATTTCCTGAGTTCAGAAGCCGTAATGTGAGAACAACAACAAAGGAAATGTGTTGCATTTCATTGCACAGACGGTTTGAACGACGTTGATAGCTGTGTTGGAGGTTTTATTCTGATTCGAGGTGGGTTGTTCCCAGCCAGGATCATGTTTTTGTTTTCCATTTCAACACCTCATGAATGTAGCACAAATGCCCTGGCAATGCTGAATTGAAACATAGTTCATATGTCCGTCCTGTAATTTCCATTCACTAGAAAATATAATGGGTTCTTACTTGACCTTATCTTCACTCTTCTACCAAGTTTCATGACAATTGGGCCAGTAGTCTTTCCGTAGTCCTGCTGACAAACAACCAACCAACCTCTTCTTGATTTTATCTTAAGGTATTACAGCAGAAATGACCTATACCTTGTGAGTTGATAAGGTGAAAATGTACAGACACATTTTCACACACATTCTATGCGACAGTTTCCCAGGTTGGTAATTTATCTTCAATGGCAGTCAACATTTTGCAAAACATGACCCAGTTTCTTTAAATGTGTAAAACCCACTCTTTACCTGTTTGAAACCTGTGAAAAGGGCACTTTGTGAGCTTTATTCAAAAATGATCTGCTATGGATTGAATGCTAAATCACTGCTCAGTGCACGGATCTATAATATAAACACTCCCCAAGATAAAGTGTATGCAGTCAGCATAACGTTCAGATATTTCTATTTGAACTCTAAGGCACATCCCACATGCAAGAATTGTTTTGAGCTAATTAGAGTATTGTGGTGGAGTACTGTGCAGTTCACTGGGTGTGTGTGTTTGGGAATAGCCTGCAAACATATACATTTTAATTTTGGTTTTACAAATTAAGTCAGACAGGTCCTTGTGTGTGCATTTGTAAGAAGGGTTGCATTCAGCCCACTGTAAATGCACTATTTTCTATCCATTAGTTTTTCTTTTGCATGAAAAAGCACTTCATTCTCCAAGAGAAACTGTACATTCGTTGCTCATTTATCAATTTTCGAAGCGTGTAATCACAGGAGATAGAGACTTAGATAAAGACAATATTTCGCTCTTATAGAAATCCAGGAAGTCAGGGATCACGTCGAGGGGATCTTAACTTTGTGAACCTCAGCTGTTTTCCACGATCTAAAGGCAACGGCTGCTCGCTCAGGCGTGCCCTAAAACAGACAAAGCTGGAGGGACCCAGAAGAGGACTGGTGGCAGCTTTGACCGGGGAATGAACCCGTTAGCAGGTGCTCGAGCGTTACACAGGTGGTCAGTGAGCCAACAGGCAAATAAATACAATTAGTGGAAATTTGCTGTGACAATTAGCAGCGGTTTACGTCGGCTAACCTTTCACCGTGTCACGAATCCTTCTCATTGTGCTTCATCTGCATCACTGATTGTTTTTTAGTGAATATAAAGATATTGTCAGTTTCAGGACGTTCCACACAACTCCACGGTCGTGTAGTAGACAGGAGGGCGGTGAAGAGGAAGACACTGGGAGGTTTTAGGTCACTCTGGTGTCTCCTGCATCCCGCCACCGTGTCCATCTTTCTCTCATTTGCTCCACTTTCTTTGGCTTCGAAGGGCATGTCCCGTTGCATGTCAAAGATTAGAGGCGTGTGTGTATGTGTGTGGATGTCTTTGTCCCGAAGGCAGAGGAGGGCGGGTAAGTCGTGCAGACTTCAACTCTGGATGTGTGTGTGTACTGAGTGTGAAGTGGACAAGGGGAGAGAATAGAAGCACTCGTCTGTATAATGGAGCTTCTAGGAGCCTTCTTCTGTGCGCTGCAACACTATGAACACACACACACACACACACACACACACACACACTTCTGGCCCACAGACCAAACCAGACCAGCTGTAATTTGTCATTTGGCTGCAAACTGGGCCGTCAGCGCTGGGTTGCTTTTAGCTTCCGGCTCGATGGTAATCCCTGCCTTTGAAGGCCGGCCAATCCAATCCCATGGCTGACACCGCCAGAGAGGGCTTCACCATTGTGACCTTTATGGCGCACCAGCTAATCTGTCCTCAACTAGAGAGAGAGAGAGAGAGAGAGAGAGAGAGAGAGAGAGAGAGAGAGAGAGAGGAAAAATTGGCACTGAGTTCAACAAGCTTACATTCACTCCCTAACGGTTTTTCCCATCCTCTACTCTGAATTTTACTGCAGAAACACGCAGAGCCTTTCTTTTCAACGTGCACTGTAAAGTCTCTCGCTTCTACAATAATGTAGATAAAGTCGTACAGCCCTCTTTGTCACTTGACATTTAGTAAATCCTCATGTTTTTGCCTCTGGCTCCTTGTTCTCGGTGTGTAGGGGTGCCGTGTGCTCCAGCCCTGCCAGCATTTGGCACATTTAAAAGACGTGACCGTGGAACCACAACTGAACACTTGACAAGATCTTTTAGGCGAAACTAAATGTGACAATTAACTAGCTGTAATTGGAAACACAAGATTAAAACCCAAACAAGACTACACTCACCACACCCTAAATTAGTCCTGCTTTCTCCTCAATGTTACTCTAAATGGGACCATCATTTAGAAAATGCACATCATGCTGTGATGAAAATACAAGCATCTACGGCCATATAGTCAATAGGAACATGTTTACAGAGCTTACAAAGATCAAGTGATATGTAGGGTCATTTTCTATGACTTCCTCTCGAATTGACCCCTGCTGTCCAATAAATGAATGCAGGTTAAACAGGCACCTGGATGATGTGTACATAGTG
This sequence comes from Eleginops maclovinus, assembly GCF_036324505.1. Lineage (NCBI taxonomy): Eukaryota > Metazoa > Chordata > Actinopteri > Perciformes > Eleginopidae > Eleginops > Eleginops maclovinus. The sequence continues at coordinate 20,941,610 of NC_086361.1, forward strand.
AGACAAATGAAAAGAATCACCAACAGAAAGTTTATATTTACCCCGTATATGACCACAGTTTCTTAAGAGACATTAAACCTTTATTGCCCACGAAAAACAGGTACATATGACAACGAAGGATGTAAAAACTGTGGATAAGTGGACTATGAGGACAGTCACGAAGTCAACTCTGGAAAACCAAATGAAATGTAGACTCTTGTTAGCAACAGAGAAATTGATTATCCGGGAGGGATTGAACCTCAGGTCAGATAAAAAAGGTCGCACAGAGAGGTACGGAGACATGGTACCTAATGAACATATGGGTTTTTCAGTATGAGGGCGTCAACATTAAGCCCCGCCCACTTTCCGGTGAAAATCCTGCATAAAAGCGGAGCTGAAAAATAATAGTTCCTTCATGTCTTAAAACTGCTCAGTCATATATTGCACCTCAAACAACAAATAAATCCAGAGCTCTGGTTTCTTTACTTCCTCTCCAGGAAAAAGGAGAGTAAAAGAAAGGATCGAAACCTTCAGTGTCAGCCTGCTGCCTGTCACTCATCCACCGGCAGACCCACCTCTGTCTCTGCCGTCTGACCAGACATCTGACCCCATCTTCATATTTCTGGACTCATTATACCCTTTCTGACCAACAGAGAGATTGTTTTCTGGCATCACTTTTACATATTATATGGACTGTCACTTGTTACAACAGGAGACTTTCGTTCTTATCCATTGGTTCCTATAAAGCGCTATCATTTCTATCAATAAAATACTTTTACAAAAGTCAGAATTTACTTCTTTAGTTGAAGCTTTTTCTTTTCATTGATGGAAAAAACTAGTTTCATTTCAATCCAGTCACTCAAAAGCCACCAATTTACAATCTGGGCCGAAACCTGCAGACTGTGGGCTGTAAACATGCCCTGACAAGTGAAGCTAAAAACAAACCTGCTATTTGTGGCTGAAGCATCAATAGAGACGATCACAGAGTGCCTCTCTCACTGAGTGCCATTTCATTTGTTTTGTTTTTTATGTTGATCCTCCAGCCCCATCCCTTTTGTTCCTGCCAGACCAGGCCTAAAGAGTATGTGTACTCAACATGGACTCGCACCAACAGGCGACCTCCAATCTCCCGCCATTTTGCCAGCATGGTACCAATCAACACTTTACTCCCACCCCGCTGAGAAGCAACTGACTCTGAAGGAGACAGAAGGGGACCCGATGTGTTGGAGATATGGAGTGTGTGAACGAGAAGGAAAAGGGGCGATGGACAGAAATAGAGCCCTACGACGAGAGACAGCAGAGAGGCAGATCCTTGTTGGGAATACTAAATTTACCCCCGTCGACTCCAATTCTTGCTCTCAATAATAAAAGCTGTGCCTCTCACATACACACATACACACTCAAGGTACAGTGTTTGATATTGCTGCAGCTTCCTGAATCGCCGCCAAGGTTACATTCAAATTTGAATACAATATCAGAATTTCAAGGATGTCTCCAGTATACAAATTGCTCCATCTCTTAATACGTTTTAGAAGTGATACCTTTGCATACAACACCAGCAGTCAAACTAAACTCCTCTGGATATTTATCTCTTTTTTCTTTCAATAACAGCTTCCGTACTTTTATATATTTGTTCAATTTATCATACTGTGTCCTTGGTGCCTTACCCCTCTCCTCACAAGAGAACTATTGATCCAAACCATCGCAGTGATAAATGCACTCTTTTATCAAATGACCAAATTGTACAAATGAGAGATTGAGTGACCGTGTGGGTCCGCCCTTTACTAAGAAAGCCTTCTAATGACTTTTATGCCTCATGTATTCACATTGTGTTATTAAAGTGGTGTGCATCCCTCCCTTTAATATAATTCAAAAATGATTAATATGCATCTATACTGTATATGTGGTCTCACAATCCAGTAGAACAAACAATCAATGCTTAGATTGATTCAACTGTTATTACTTTTTAGAGGAAGAAATCAACTTTTTTTGTTGCTGCGAGATAGAAAACAAGATTAATATGAAGCTTAAGTCTGTGTGTTGAATATTAATGTACAACTAGGATACTATAAGCAGGGTATGAAATCTGGTTATTTTTGTATTCCATTAACAGTAAAGGTTTGAGCTCAAAGAGGACATATTCTGCTCATTTCCAGCCTTACATTTGTGTCTCTCCTGGGACGTCTCCATGCTTTAATGTTGAAAAAGCTCTTTATTTCTCTCATGCTGCCTGTGCTGCAGCACCTCTTTTCACCCTCTGTCTGAAAACAGAGCCTAGTCTGCTCTGATTGGTTAGCTGGGCCGGCTCTGCTGTGACTAGTCAACCACTTAGAGACGTCCCGCCCCTTAGCCGATCACGTGCAATTTGTTAGAGCGCTAGCCAATAGAAGCGAGTATTACAAAGTGAGGCCACTATGATCAGGAAGTAAACAAACGATTCCAATGGATCAGATCTGGAGGGAACAGAGGGATTTTAGTCTTTGGAGACCATTTACATGCACACAAAACTCTAACACCCACTGCAGGAACTACTTGTAATTGAAATAAATAAATATATACATGCCTGTAACTTTGACTTGCAAATACTCTAATAACTTGTGAACCAAGGAACGTTCCTAATCTAACAATTTAGTTCATTCCTAAAGATAGATAGATAAATGGCAGAGAAATTGGTCAGAGCTGTTGTCCTGTATTGATCTTAGCAACTCTTTGACTTTTTGTCTCTGTGTTGGTTAATCTTGCCACCTCAATGGCATATAGACCTTTCTTTATATGTTTCTAAAGTGTATTGTTCCCTTCCTCTTCCCCCTCATTGATAAAGTATCAGAGAATCTTCTGCTGACTAAATAGGGCTAAATAAAGAGTGAACAATACCTGCAAGTGCTGACAATTTAAAGCCAAAAGTAGAACAGTTATACAGTGGTATGCAAAAGTTTGGGCACCCCTCTGAGATTTCATGACAATTTGCTTTTCCTTTATAATAGAAGATCACAGCAACAACATTTGTTTTCCTACAAAGATGTAGACGTTTTAGTGTTTTCCAGACCAAAATTCTTAGGGTAGCATTACATAGTTTTATTATAATAAAATAAAATGCAAAAAATGGGATGTGCAAAAGTTTGGGCACCCTTATAAATAGCATTCATTTCAACACCTGTACGGATTTATAGCTGACAGGTTGCTGCACAAAATTGCTTTGATTAGCTCATCAGACCTTCAATTACAAAGACAGGTGGAACCAATCATGAAAAAGGCTATTTAACATAGGTAATAGCTGGCTGTGCCTGGCCTAGGTTCTTTCTTAGGGAGTGGCAAGATGGGGACCTCAAAACAACTCTCCACTGACCTGAAAGCTAAGATAATCCAACATTATAAATTAGGAGAAGGGTACAAAAAATTATCTGACAGGTTTAAACTGTCTGTCTCCACAGTCAGAAACGTAGTTGTGAAATGGAAGGCCACAGGAACAGTCCGTGTGAAGGAAAGATGTGGTAGGCCGACAAAAATAGGGGAAAGGCACAGGCGAAGGATGGTGAAAATGGTCACAGAGAAGCCACAGACCACCTCCAGAGAACTACAACAACATCTGGCTGCTGATGGTGTAGTTGTTCACCGTTCCACAATCCAGCGTACTTTGCACCAGGAAGAGCTCATTGGAAGGGTGATGTGCAAAAAGCCTTTCCTGAGTGTTAATCACAAGAAGAGTCGCATGAGGTATGCAAAAGCACATCTGGACAAGCCAGAAGCATTTTGGAACAAAATACTGTGGTCAGATGAGACCAAGATTGAGTTATTTGGTCATAACATGAACAGGTATGCATGGCGAAAAAAACACACTGCATTCAATGAAAAGAACTTGTTGCCCACTGTAAAATTTGGTGGAGGATCTATCATGTTATGGGGCTGTGTGGCTAGCACAGGTACTGGAAAACTTGTTAAAGTTGAGGGCCACATGAATTCCTTACAGTACCAGGAGATTCTTGACAAGAATGTTCTAGAGTCAGTCACAAAGTTGAAGCTACGCCGGGGTTGGATTTTTCAGCAGGACAATGATCCTAAGCACCGATCAAAATCCACCAAGGAATTCATGCAGAAGCACAGGTACAATGTTCTGGAATGGCCATCCCAGTCCCCAGACCTTAACATCATTGAAAATGTATGGATTTATTTGAAGAAGGCTGTCCATGCACGGAGGCCAAGAAACCTGACTGAACTGGAGACGTTTTGTGTGGAAGAATGGGCCAAAATACCACCTGCCAGGCTTAAGGGGCTTGTCTGTGGCTACAGGAGGCGTCTACAGGCCGTTATTGCAGCAAAAGGAGGCAATACTAAATATTAATGGAATTATTTCTTAGGGGTGCCCAAATTTATGCACATGCCTATTTTTGTTTGAATGCACATAAACATGTTTCTGTTTGACCAATAAAAGTTATTTCACTACTGAGATGTTTCTGTTACCATAAGGTATAACATATGTTAAAATGAAGTTGCTGCTTCAAAAGCTCAGCAAGTGACAAACTGATGCAGTGGTTTTCCTAAGGGGTGCCCAAACTTTTGCATACCACTGTATATACCAACAACACTCCAGGTGAAAATGCAAGAAAAGGAATTCATGAGACAGCCTTTGGAAAGCACAGTCTCAGAGCGGTATAATGAGTAAGTGAAATAGACGGTTTGGGAAAGATAGACTTGCTGAAGTAGAGTTAAGTGAAAAAGTTGACACACAGTGCGCGAAACAGAGAGGCAGAGATATTGGATCAGGCAAATATTGAGCAGCAGAGACGATGCAAGAAGGTGAGAGAGAGATCAACAGAGTGAGAAGACGAGGAGCAGAGTGACTATATATTTCACGTGTCGCTGCCGTTCCAGTTCCCTGCGAACGGATGTGTACGGGATCAGGAGGCCCGGCCAGGACTCATCATTTGGTCATTTCACAGAGCACTGCAGCCCCACCAAAACAATGTTGAAGCAATCAGAGATAATTGCGCTCTAATGGCTCCCTTTCCACTTTCCGTCACTAATTGGCTCGTGCCATCTGCGCGCAAACACATAAACACTCCGATGCATCCCATTCTCGAAAGTAAAAGGCTTCTCCAAACAACAGAGAAATTGAGAAAACATCCTCATACTTATCCAAACAACTCTCCGTCACCCAAGGGTGGCATTTACAGTTCACTGTGCGGCTGAAACCTTAACATGTTTGCATTGATTTTTCACCTCCATGGCAGAGCGGTGAAAACAATCGTTTGGTTTCAGTTTAACGGGTTTCCGATTGCTGCCGCTGATGGATCTCTTCATCAAATGCTCCATTTTGGCGTCACCTTTCCCCAGTGGCGAACCGTGTCTATCCCCCCCGGTTTAGAAAATTCGGTAGTTCTAGTCAGACGGACGGTCACAGTAATGTCCATCTTTTCACTGAATGGTCATCTTCAAAAGGGTACTAACCCTGCAACATCATCTTCACCTGGTGCCATTTCTACGTAAAATAAAACTTACTACGTGAATTGCTACGTTAACTAGATCCTCTGTCTCGAGCCGGTGAACTAACAGGTCTTCTAGAATACCCTGGTTCCGTGGGAAAGTCTGAAAGAATACGCCCATTGGCTACAAATCAAAATATGATTGGCTGATCAAATCGTCAATCCAAACTCTCATTCGGTTTAAGGGCCAGGGCCTTTTATCAAGGATATAGAATAACCTGGGTTAAGGATATTTTTCCCAGAGACCCAGAAAAAATATCTGATTGGTTGTATTTTTAACTCAAAACCACTCAAATGTGTAGAGGACCGAGAAAGGCAAACAAATCAACCTAACACTGAAATATTACGGATCGACAACACAGATACGATTATCCTTCATTCTTTTGGTTTGTATAACTAATTAGATTTTTTTTATCTGAGGGTTTCAGGGTATTCAGAGAAACTCAGACGGTTCTGACGGTTCACCACTGCCTTTCCCCCCCAAATGGCACGTGAATGTGCTTCATTTTTTTTGAGGGTGGGGGTTAGGCTCATCAGCATCTCAAGCACCATGCGTCAGGTTTCCCCTCCCCGCAGTTTCTTTATTATCACTTGGCAGGAGATCCTATTCTGTCTGTGCAGCGTGGAAACCGTCACCGCAGGCGAACTGAAGAAAAAAGGTGAAACGGGTACAGTGCTTTAAGAGCAGCGGTTGCCATGGAAACCACCTTTAGCACTACACACACACACACGTTCTCCTTCGTTTCGCTCACCTTCCAGGATTTCGAAACGGCTTAATTGACAGCTGCACACACACACACACACACACACACACACACACACACACACACACACACACACACACACACACACACACACACACACACACACACACACACACACACACACACACACACACACACACACACACACACACACACACACACACACACACACACACACACACACACACACACACACACACACACACACACACACACACACACACACACACACACACAGGAGAATGATTAAATCCGTTGCCCACCTGCTTGTTTACTCTGGCAACCGATTGCTCTCTGTTTCCCCGTTTACCGAGACATCGTCCGTGCTACCATCTGTCCCTTTTTTTCCAGAGAAAACATCATTTGTTCAGAACAGGTAGAGCTCCTTTTGTTCTGCATATTGTTTTCACACAACAATGGCACGCTGTGTTTTTGCAGGGCAACACACACAACTGCAACTCCACACAGCGACGCTTTTATCCTGACTCTAATTCTTGTCTTTTTCCACTTGTTTTTCAGCATGTGTGCGACTGTCTAAAATGATGTGCGTTTTTCAACATCTAATCGTAGTTGTGTGTGTGTGTGTGTGTGTGTCTCCAGGGCTAAACAGAGGCCTATTACAGGGATGATAGCGCCTTTAAGAAAGCCTGAGGCTCCCTGTGAACTGGAGTTCTAAAACTCAAGACAAATGTCTATTCATTCACACACACACACACACACACACACACACACACACACACACACACACACACACACACACACACACACACACACACACACACACACACACACACACACACACACACACACACACACACACACACACACACACACACACACACACACACACACACACACACACACACACACACACACACACTGTGGTCTACATTAATAAACTGGCTGAATGTCTCTATGTTTGAACATTTGTATTCCTTCAAAAACAAGGAAGCCCTGGCGTGATTCTAACACCACATTCGTATGAGCTGATGCAAAGACATGCAAGATAACAGAATTTTAAACACTTCACACTTGTCAGCTCGGTAAAACAAAGTGTCCAGATGCGAGATTTGAGTTACCACTGTGTCAGAGCGCTGCTAAGATACCCGGCTTCGAAAGCGTTTTCACATCCCATATGGCAAAAACTGAAAATAGCCTTTTTCATTTCAATATATTTCCTCACATTTTGAACATCATCTCCTTTTTAACATCAATGATCCGTCCTTGAGTCCAAACCTCATTTCATTTGTGGAACAGTTGCAAAATAAAAGTTAAAGAGGCTCTATTATACTTTTGCTGGGTTCGGGTTCAGGTTTGTGTGCATGTAAATGGTCTACCAAGGCTAAAATCAAAAAGTTCCCCCCCACACACGCCTCAAACGCATTCATTACACTCATCTGTTTACTAGTGACATAACTATGTAACAGTTGTGTTTGAATTGGCTAGCGCTACAACACATTGTACGTGATAGGCTAAGGGACGGGACATCTCTAAGCGGTTGACCAATCACAACAGAGCCAGCCAATCAGAGCAGACTGGGCTCTGGTTTCAGACGGGGTGAAAAGAGGAGCTGCAGCACAGGCAGTATGAGAAATAAAGAGCTTTTTGAACATTAAAGCATGAAGACAAGTCCCAGGAGAGACATTTAATATATAAAAATAAATCCTCTTCAAACTGATAGCAGGTGAGATGTTTACCCATGTTTTATTCACCCTCTGCATCACTGCTTACATCATATTAATCTCAATTTCAAGGTTGAGCTGTAACATTTCACAGGATGTGGTGAGCAATGCTACACTGTTTTTGTTTGTCTCTGCACAGCAAGGCGGACTCCAACTCTATTTGTGGTTCAATAGGCTGATTGGTGGTGAATATCAGGACCATTTATGTGCGGGTGTGCATGCGTGCGTGTGCGTGCGTGAGTGCGTGCGTGCGTGTGTGTGTGTAATGGCGGACGCCGGCACGACGCTGGCCCACAGCGAACACTAAAAAACATCTCGCCCGTCGAAAAATGCAGAAAAAATATGTTTGCTACGCAGCTAAGACTACTTTTCATAATGTGTGTAATAACAACTCTGAAGGGGACACTAAAAGCAGCCCGCAAATCCGGCAAAAATAATTGGTAGCCTCTATATATGGAGGCGTAGGTGTCACCTTATCGTACATAGTGGACTGAAATATTGGCTGCTGTTCGACATCTGTTTTCTTTGCCAAATTTGGATTATGTCTTGATATATGCTTATCTTCTAATCTAACTAAAGAATTTAAGTGAGTGTGTGTGTGTGTGTGTGTGTGTGTGTGTGTGTGTGTGTGTGTGTGTGTGTGTGTGTGTGTGTGTGTGTGTGTGTGTGTGTGTGTTGAATTGTTCTTTAGCTCAGTGTTCTGCACCTCGTCCCTGTGCCAGGAGCAGATGTTAAAACCAGCGCCGGCCGCCGGGCCCAGAACACACAACCCCTCCCATCAAACTAAAATATTTCCCCCTCTGGACGGCGGCTCTGCAGGACAGTCCAGCTCTTTATCCGGTGTTTAAACTCTTTGTTCATCATGCTGATTCCAGAGGGGGGGAAAAAAGACAACAAAAAAAAACAGGCAAATGTCAACCCCAAAGCCGGGGTAAAAAGTTTCACTTGCTCTCGTGTGACACTTCTTTGCCTTCTGGCTGATTGGGCTGTCACTGCATTTAGGTCACTTTACGCTTTTTTGATGGACAGGTGCCGGGCATGATGGGTAAATTGAGCAGCTAGGATTAGACAGGTTATGTAAGGGAATTAGAGAGAGTGTGAAGGAGAGATGTTTTTAAAATCAAACCAAGCGTGCCTGACAAACCTATACTGAAAATAATGTTGTTGTGTTTTTGTCGCAATACATTTTGACATTTCTAACACCAGTTTCATGGTTTTATAATACAACATCTAGGGTTTCCCATCATGAATAACCCCACCATACCTCTGTATCCTGCACGATTATGGCCGAAATGATAATTACAATAACTGTGATCAATATTAGCGTCACAAATATTTAGCTAATCGTTCATTTATGTAAGTGACAAAACACTTTGTATTTCTCTTTCTCACTTAAACAAAAAGGAGCTTCGCTTTCTCTTCCATGTTTTGCTTCAACCCGGCTGAAGTATGAATAAAGTTTCAGGGGAACAGCCGGCCGGGGTTTTGAACTAGCAACCCAGGTGGCCGTCGGGAGGATGCCGGTCCAGACCTTTTGGCACGGCGTTCTGACGGAGAGCAAACACATGTAACCAGTGGGAGTCGGCCCATCTGTCACACACACATTCACACATACATGTCCTCTGGAAAGTGAGACATGAGCCGGTGCTGGCAGTGACAAATGAAGCTACTGGCGAGGGAAAAGCAGCGGGAGGATGAAGTGACCGATGGATCAGGCGACTGAGACTCTCCCTTTGTTGTTCTCATTTCTATCCCAACCTCACCCTTCAACCAGGAGCTTCATAAAAACCTTTATAGGGTCAGTAAACTCAACAATCCTCTTCTAAACAAATACTTATCTCCAGTGGTTTCAAGACCGTCTGAGTTGTGTTGTGAGAAACGAATAGTTGGTTCTGTCTGTATGAAAGTATATTTTAGATACACATGAAGCATTATCGTTATAGATGGTATCAATTTAAAATATTTCAACTTCATTTCTAAGATATGAGACCCTAATTTAATTCTTGCAAATGAAGAAACATCTTCACCAAGCTGACAACAGATGTGCAGTATTTAGGACAGCGCTACATTTAACCAACTACAAATAAAAAACGCTTCAATAAAAAAACGCTCGAAACACGACGGAAACCGGGGGACACTAAAAAGTGACGCACACAACTGGGACCGGATTGCTTGTTGTTATTTGGGGGTTTGTCACTGTTGGTGATGTTACTAGGTTAGTTAGGTTCACTAGCTTACGGCAGACGTACATATTTCTGAAACTTTCCAACAACAGCGACAGTTGGCCAACTTTATAATCCCCGAACATCAACAAGCGCTCCCAGCTGTGTGCATCACTTTTCAGGGTCCCCTGGTTCCTGTTGGGTTTTGAGCTTCATGCAGCATTTGGCTTATGCCGCGCCATTTAGTCAACGCTGCGCATGATTCGTAACGTTGGTGAAGGTTTGGGCTGTTGAAGGGCGTTTGCGCCCGACGGCAACCGTACCTTGAACCCCAAAAAATGTGATTTTCATGAACCCTTTAACTCTGAAAGTTACACACAAAAGAATAAATCACTCTACTGTGAACACACTTCCTTATCCTCCCTCCTTCTCTCTCTCTGTCGCTCTGTCTTATACCTCACAAAGATAAGGATGGAAAAATATACGTGTGCATTTGTGTGAGAGAGGGAGAGAAAGTGAGACAAAAAGAGAGAAGGCACAGATTGTGAATGTGTGAGGAAAAGGCGGCGGCGGGTTTCACCTTAAGCCGGCTTCATTACCATGCATCTGTCAGAGCGCAGACGGAGGTCTTGTTGCCAATGGCAATGTGGAAAGGAGTTAAAGACCATCAGCATCTTTTCCTCTCTCTCTCTCCTCCCACCCTCTTTCCGTGTCTGCCACTGCTGTCTCTCCTCTCCGTCTCTCTCAGAGCGAGAGAGCAGTTAAACACATCAGCATGTCTGTCATCGCTCTGGCCTCGCCGTCTGCAGACGCCGACACAGTGCAGACAAGAAAAGTCCATTATCGCCTCCCTCAGTGTGACTATTTATCTCTCTCACCATCTCGCCCTGTCACTTGCAAACCCACCCACCTACCCCGTCTGCAACCACACACACATATACACACACACACACACACACACACACACACACACACACACACACACACACACACACACACACACACACACACACACACACACACACACACACACACACACACACACACACACACACACACACACACACACACACACACACACACACACACACACACACACACACACACACACACACAGCAGCCAAGTAGGACTGTGACGGGCAAAACATTGAATTGCTTGCCTCTTCCTCTTCCAGTTAGAGATGCTGAGCACCCCACTTTTCTGAAATGGATGTTTGTCTAAATGTACAGTGTGTGGGTGTGTGTGTGGTTCCTCTGGAGACAACTCGAATGTGTGTGTTGAAACTGAGAGAGAGAAAATAATTCCCCCAGTAACTATTATCCATATGTCTTTGGTTCAAGACATTTAACCCCAAACTGCCGCGCTGGAGACGCTCGGGGACCAACAGCTGAATCAGGAGGTAATGCTGCAAGGGAGCAATGCTCAGTTTCCATGGACGGATATAAAAAGGAAAGAGGTGTACAGAGAGTTCATAAAGAGGACCTTTCGTTTGGGTTTTCCCTTTCCTTTAGTGTGTTATAGGTTTTTGTGCATGTAAATGGTCTGAAAAGGCGAAAATCCCAAAGTTCCTTCCTGCCTGAAATGCTTCCATTGGACATCACTATGTAACACTTGAGCTGCTAGTTGCTAAGCTAGGGGAGGGACATTTCCGACACATCTGTAAGTTGTTGGTCAATCACAACTTGACTGTCGCTCCAACACATTGTACGTGATAGGCTAAGGGGCTCTAAGTGGTTGACCAATCATAACAGAGCTGGCCATTGTCGTTTTGTTTGTTTTTTGTTGCCGTTCGTTTACGGGTGAAACAGAAAATAATAAATGAAATCAGCTTCAGAAGTGGGCGTACTTTCTCGTAAACTTTTTCTTCCTGATTTCATTCTAAACATGTCCTGACCCCAGGTCAACACGGAGTGCAAAGGCATGAATTTTCATCATCAAAAGATATTGAACGATTTTCCTCAAGACACACTTCACCTGGTGAACCAAATGCAGACGAGGTATAACGCAGCAGCTTTTCCATTCCCCCTCGTTGCTATGCAGATGGTGATCTCCAAGCCTTCAGACCTTGGAACAGAATTCAAAGCTTTGTATTTTAAGAACGAATAACTTTGAAAAAGGCATCTTGGGGTTTCAGAGCTGCAACGGTTTTTCCTCTACGTTTGGACTTTTGCCTATCCATCAAACTGCGCCGGAGCAAAGCGCTCGCCTGTTGCGACCCTCATTTTAACTACAAAAACGTTCTTTAAATGGCAAAACCAGCCCTATTTTGGCTGCTGTCATCTCTTCAAACACCACCCCCGACTTCCTTTGAGTGCTTTGTAGTGCTGAGGTGCGAGCGCTACTTGTCTAAGTGGATCGGTTGACTGGTCAGGCAGGACGAAGTGTCAGGGAGAAAAAAGGTGCATCCTATCAGGTAGAAACCTCCATCAGAGCAGCAGGGACCTCTCAGCTTTCAAGCCTCCAGCACACTGCGCTTTAAAAGAGCTCCTTAAAGCTTTCTGTCAGACTATGTTCAGACAGAGAGAGACTTTCACACACACAAATCTGTCACGAGTCCAAATGTACGCCGATGTACTGAGGCAGATGTAGCTGAGCCAGTGTGGGAGTGAGGTGGGGAGGTGAGATTGCTTCTGGCAGGAGGAAGCGGGAAACTAACTGAAACAAATAACCAGAGGGATTATTTTGTGGATCTTCAGGCTATAAAGCAGCATGAGCAGAAAAACATTGTGTTTATCCCACGGGTAGTGAGAGAACACAGTGTTTAATTTTCTATCTAATGTAACTCTAATGCATATTGGTAAATATGTAAATTTGATTTATGCAACATCGACAAGTCCTTGCTGCAGTTTCTTTGGTGGAGGATCTTCCCCTTTTGATTCATGTTTAAAGAAGACCTAATTTTCAGGTTCATATTTTTATTTTGTACTAATACTTTGTCCTGTCTCCATATTTTAATGTTGAAAAAGCTCTTTATGTTTCTCATACTGCCTGCAGCACCTCTTTTCACCCTCTGTCTGAAACCAGAGCCCAGTCTGCACTAAACGGTCAGCTGGCCGGCTTTGTTGTGATTGGTCAACTGCTTAGAGATGTCCCGCCTCTTAACTTATCAAGTAAAATGTGTTTGAACGCTAACCAATAAAAGCATGAGTGGCATATAAAGTTTCAGTATCTTCCAGAAGCAAACAAAGCAGTCCAATTGAGGTGTTTCAGGCAAAGGGGGAGTGTGTGGGAGATAAACTTTGGCATTTTAGCCTTTGCAGACCATTTACATGCACTCAAACCTGTATAACACAGTACAGGAAAGGGAAAACCCTGAGCATAATAGGGCCTCTTCAAAATAAACCCCCTGTGAGTACTGACTCCTCTCCGATGAATTACCCTGCTGATAAACACCCTCAAGTGTTGTCTCCACAATCGAGGGAGACGACAAACCCAACGTTGTGTTCCTCAAACAACATTTGCTCCAGCGTTTATCTACAACGCCAGACCCAGCTGCAGACCGCTGATTGGTTTTGCTTGAGTAATGAGCACAATCGACAGAAAGTACAATTTAATTAGGAGCTGCGAACGGCAACGCCGAGATGGAAGATACTGGAACAGGACGGGGACGGTGATTAAGGGAAAAACGCCTTCCCAGTGTTCCATCATTGCAATCTGATTTATTAATTACCCATGGCGCCGGGGTTTTCATCTCGCTCGTCATGCAAATTGGCAGAAGAGACACACTGGCTCGTGCACCCAGAGGAGGGCAACATTTGAGAGAGGCTCGTCATCCCTCTGTGTGATGTTGAGCCCTGTGACTCACGCCAGGTTCATTTGAATGAGGACTTGAAAAGGAGGAATGATTGACAGTGCAGTGCAGTCACAGACTCCTGCTGACCTTAAATACACCCCTGATTGGATCTTTGTTTAAGGTGGACAGATCAAATCCTGCTTTCTGCTGCTGTTTCTGCAGGTCGTGACATCACAGCGATGAGACAGTTGGAGGGAAATAAAAAATGAAATCCCTCTTTAATATCCAGCTGCTGGATGCCTCTGGCAGGGATTAGGACCAGATTATGCTCGAGTGAACCGTGCGTCCTCTGTGGCGTACTGTATACCCTCAAATGCAATTACTCAGACAGACATGCACAGAGGAAAAGGATGCACACAGATTCAGCACAGTTTCAGAGTTGCTGTGTTTTAGCTCCTGACAAACCAAGCTGATATCTGATGTTGGTCAAGTTGGAGAAGTGGATGAGCATCTATCGTCGTCCGCATTTTCTCCACTTCCTACATCCTTTGTTGCTGAATGAATCAATCTGATTGGCTGTTCACTTTTGGTAAAACACAGCTAAATACTGAATATTTTTAGACACTGTACATGTCAGTCCGATTGTGACTTTTGAGCCTCGTTTGTTTTCTAGGTTTTATTTCGAGGGAAGGCGGACTCTAAGACCCGCCAAGAGGACCCGCCAAGAGGGGACAGACAGATTATTTTAGTATTTTTATTCTGAATGTAATCTAATCATTCTAATTCTCAGATATTTTTAAAATCTTACGGCCCTTTGGAGGAAAGTAAGTGGTGAGTCGGCATCCATCCATCCATCCATCCATCTTCTCCCGCTTGTCCGTCAGCGTCGCGGAGGTAACAGCTCCAGCAGAGAGCCCCAAACTTTCCTTTCCCTGGCCACATCAACCAGCTCTGACTGGGGGATTCCAAGGCGCTCCCAGGCCAGCGAAGAGATATAATCCTCCACCTGGTCCTAGGTCTACCCCTCGGTCTCTTCCCAGCTGGACGTGCCTGGAACACCTCCCTAGGGAGGCGTCCAGGTGGCATCCTCACTAGGTGCCCGAACCACCTCAACTGGCTCCTTTCAACGCGAAGGAGCAGCGGTTCTACTCCGAGTCCCTCCCGGATGACTGAACTTCTCACCTTATCCCTAAGGGAGATGCCAGCCACCCTGCGGAGAAATCACATTTCGGCCGCTTGTATCCGCGATCTCGTTCTTTCGGTCATGACGAGTGGTCGGCATATATTCTTTTAATGGTGTATCGTCAAATCAGCTTGTCCATCTACCATTCCACTTTGTTCTAGTTTCACTTTCAAAATGTACAAAGAGAGACTACCACTGCCTGCTGTTACAGAGAGTTGTTTCCTCTCATGCAAGTGCAGGAATTACGTAATTGTTGTCCGTAGTCTCTGCGATGTGCAAAGTATAGCAGTTTGGTCAGACCGTTGTCTCAGCTCCATTGAAACTACTTATTTGATGCTGGTTTGGTGTGTTCTAAAAAAGATTTAGAAACACTGACGTTTATGTAGACTTGTTCAAATGATGTCAACTAAATGCACTCTATTCTTATACTATACTGTGTCCTTTCCTAGTTCTTCCAAACTATATCTGCCTCTGCCCACAAATCCCCAACAAACACACAATATGTGTGACTTTAATTTGCTTGAAGCGTCACTTGAATTTTTTGGTGGGTAGATTTCAGTATTTTAATTCTTTGCAGGAGCCAGAAGAGAATGAACGTGAATCACCAACAATGTGCTGCGTGTGGGTGGCAAAATGTGAAGACCGCATTGTTTAAATTTAAAAAGGAGTGCCAAGCTTTGATTTCAGGCCACATTTATATTAACGGTGGATAAGTGAGCTGCCACCTGCTCCAACTACCAGCAATGTAGTAAACCGGTCCTTCCATTGGTTAGGTAGGGTTAGGGTTAGGGTTAGGTAGGGTTATGCTTGTACAGTGGCAAGACAAAGGATTCAAAAGCAAAAGATTCAAAAAAGATTCATTTAAAACAAAAGACGCGTCGCAAGTATGTGCAGCTAGGAAACCACCTTAAGGGCTTATTTCAACCCTAAGGACAGCAGTGAGCATCATAAAGCAAAGTCACCCACATAGGAACCTGAACCAAAGAGTCATTTCTTAGATAGACAAACAATAGGGTAAATAAAAGCGGCTAAGAAGTCTGCTTATATATCCTTGCGAATTGGTGTCTCAACTTTTCAGACATAAGCTAGTACCTTTTAGAGTCTGACTCCGTGTCCAGTTGACATGATATCTTTTGTGATACGACACCCTTCTTTGTATTGTTGAACTAAGGGTCAGAGTAGCCCAGGGATGTCCAAACTACGGCCCGCAGGCCATTTTGAATCAGCCCTCTGCAAATTATTCACCTACATTTGATTTGTTTTGCGAACTTCTAACTTAACTTTTGAGACAATATTCACCTCTATAAGTGGCCCAGCTCTCCGTATATTTTTCTGTATGTGGCCCTCGGTGAAAAAAGTTTGGACCCCCCTGGTGTATCCTAACCCTAACCCCAACACTTGGATAAAAGGTTGACAGAAGGATGGCTTCTTCCAAATGTTATACATGTCTTTTTGAAATGACAAAACCAGCGGAGAACAATAGATCCAGTAAAATGCAGCAAATGAAGTCACAGCTTATAAAAGGAGGTGAGCATTGGTCTGTTTAGGTACAAACCATCACAAGATCTAGAATACAAAGACTTCTTACCCCAACCCAGACCCCAACCACTTCCATTTCTTTTCCTCCCCCCCTCTGCTTCCACTTTGTTGGAAAAAGACCTTGATATCTCTTTGAGGCTTTGCCACGGCACATTGCCACGGCAAATCTAGCGTGTCATGCCTGTGCCAGCATTGCCAAGTCCTCATCATTCATCGAGATGACTCACAAAGCGAGGCCGAAACACAAATACCTCTCCCACCGAACCCCTCTGGATGAGAGAAAAAGCCTGTATTTGTATCAGGAGAAGAAAGGTACCGGATTATAACAGATTGGCCTCTCCTCTGCCTCCCCTCTCGAGTCAATTGCGAGGATCAAGCCTTGTGCTGGTGCATCAAACAGCGACCCTGTGCTTCCAATATAATAAAGGGGGACACTTTTTCTACACAGGATTTGAATGGCTGTCTTTAATTGCCTTCCATTGTGTCCACCTGAATAATTCACGCTGAAAAGACCACAGCAGAATCACTCGGAAAATAGGAATATTGTTGCAAGAAATCATGAAGAAATAATAAATTACTTTGGTATTTTTAAACTTTAACCCTATTTTTCCATGTTTGTGTATAAGAATAATCGGGACACAGATTTAAAATTGCATGTTCATTAAAAGGGCTTGTTTTTTAACCACTGACAAGCTAAGATTATTAGTTAGTGAAGGAATTATTAGTACCACTCTACAATAAGACTACCCTTATAAAGGGTTTAGTTTCTAATTCATGTATTATTTAGGTTGTGAACACTTAATGAATCATTAATAAGCTTTTATAAAACTAGAGAGAAACAGGGACCAGTTGCTTGCCAAATAGTGAGCCCACATTTATCTGTACTGCTAAACCTTATATTGGCTACTTAGCTTAGACACATCAAGATGGACGGGGGGAGAATCAACTCAGTGAACACCAGATACAAAAGATGCTGGCTGATGAAGAAGAGGAAGTAAGCTAGGTAGCTAATATAAGGCTTAGTCATCTTGCCAAATAGTGAGCCTGTATGTTAGAACTGGTTTATAAATGGGTCTTAATGATTAATAAAGTGTTTACAACCTAATTAAAAACCTAATTATAAACCCTTTATGAATCCTTTATAAGGGTAGTCTTATTGTAAAGTGGTGCCGAATTATTAGATATTTGTCAGCACAATTCTTTAGTTTTCGCTTGATCTTTTCCATCAGTCTCGCTCGGTGAACCCTGAAACCTTGATTCTATATATTGTGTAGATCAGCTAAATATTCAGCTTTGATGTTGAAATTCTTCTAGATAACACAACTGTCACAATACAAGACCTCCTCTCTGCAACTTTCTCCTGCACGAGAAACTGATTGGATCAAGCAAAAGGTAAAAAAAAGCATTATTGTTCTGTAGGGCCCGGTATATATTGTGTCAGACACTAAAATATAAGAATGATTTGAACCCATAAGTGGTAAAAACAAGCACTTTAAGCAGACGAACATTGGAGGTGTCAAGCAAATACATTGCAACCTGTTTATGGCTGCTGGCTGCTGCATTTCCACCCAATGTCAGACGAAAATCAAAATTGTTTTCTCCATTTGTCAAAATAGCATGGGAAAATTGGGTCCAGGTTGTTAGCCTACACTTTAATGCTGGTTTGTCAAAGGAAAAAAAGATCTGCAATTTCATTCAGTACCCCCCTTATGTTGGCCCAAGGTGACGAGAATTCATATCTAGGTTGTCCAAAATCAATGATCGCTTGTGTTCACGGTGTAAAAAGAGCTGGAACTCATATTTAAAAGTGATCAAACAGGGTAGTAAGTCCCTGAGGCTTTCCATCTTTCACCCACTCATAAAAAAAACCTACCTTGCACGCTCACATACACAAACACACACACACACACATACACTCCGAACCTCTGCGAACCAAGCTAGAGCAACATTTGATTTGAAGTGATGGAAACGCTAGCTTGTAATCCTGTAAAGGTGACTCCAGCGCATTTGAAATGGGTCCCAGTGGCGGTGCGCTGCTCGCTCCTGGGCATTGCTAAATGAATCTGTCTGCAGTCAAACAGCCAAATGAACACGGCGGGCTAAGTAAGAGAGCGGTGGGTGCGCCAGTTCATTTATGAAATGTATTAGGATTTATGAGGCAATGAAGTGCAAAGGTTCTTTATTACCCTCGCACCGCCATCAGTCCACCAAGATGGAAAGCAGAAATGACACCCTAAATGTTTCAACTCCTGTTTTCCTTCCTCCTCTCTAATGGCAGGAAACTGGCATAATGAATAATATTCCGCAGTCAATTCAAAACTTCTCATAACTTCGCTTGCTTTCATTCGAGGAGGGATCCCATTTGTAGACTTGTTGCTTCGGTGGAGTCATGGGGCGGATGTGAATTCCAACAGCAACTCACTTACACAGTCAGCCTACTATCACCTTAAGAATATATAACGCAGGATTAAAGGACTTATGTATCAGCAGGATTTTGAAAAGCTTGTCCGTGCGTTTATATAAGTAGCCTCGAGTTCTGTAATATAAGAAATCAATTACACGGCTGCAGCTGATTCTGAACGCTGCTGCTGCTTTACAATAAGAGAAGTGGAATAAATTACTCAAAATAAAATGTGTTGACACTGGCTTCCCTCAAAGAGTTGACTACAAAATACAACTTCACACTGAATGGTTTAAAGAGGCCCTCTTATAGATGTGGAGTTTCCCTCTCCTAGTGTGTTACATTTTTTAGTGCATGTAAATGGTCTGCAGAGCCTAAAATTGGATGATGAAGACAATGACATTACTATGGAAGACTCATGCTTCTGTTGGCGAACACATTGTACGTGATTGGTTAAGGGGCGGGACATCTCTGAGCGGTTGACCAAACACAACAGAGCCGGCCAGCTAACCAATCAGAGAGTCACTTTTACTCTTGTATTTTATTGCCATTTTATTCTATTTTAGTTTCTTTTATTTGTATTCTTTGGCTTTTTCAACAACAGTTTTCTTTTTATAATGTGTTTCTGTTGCACTGGATCTTAATGCTCTTAAAGTTTCTTGTAAAGCATGACCTTCCTCACGTTGAAACTCCACTTTCCTTGCCAATATCTGTGCTAAGTAGTTCATGAAAAAAGGCTCCCACATATATCTTTAGGTCACACTATCACTCAGCCCAAAAATCCCTCCACCTGACACCATCTCCGCAGAGATTCTTCTGATACCCTGCATCGCTAAAACCCTCCATTAACATGCCACCCTGCGACTCTTGGTTGAACCAATCCTGAAAGCTGACCAGGTGTGGAAAGGGAGAAAATGGTTCTGATCTCCAGAAGCCATGTCAAGCAGAAGGAATAAGACGATCGTGTGTGTGTGTGTGTGTGTGTGTGTGTGTGTGTGTGTGTGTGTGTATGTGT
Organism: Eleginops maclovinus; assembly: GCF_036324505.1. Taxonomy (NCBI): domain Eukaryota; kingdom Metazoa; phylum Chordata; class Actinopteri; order Perciformes; family Eleginopidae; genus Eleginops; species Eleginops maclovinus. The sequence continues at coordinate 20,961,549 of NC_086361.1, forward strand.
GTCTGTGTGCGTGTGTGTGTGTGGTGGGACCGAGATGTGAAGAGTGGTTTTGCTGGTTCAGTGCATCCTAGTTGAGATCAAAATCATCTCAAACTCGTGTGAATTAGGTCTCCAAGGAGGGTAATGGAGGGAAAGACCAGCTTGGTGGTTTGAGGTACACTGTGTGTCGATGTGTGTGTGTGTATAAACAACACAGATCCAAACAGAAGCTCAACTATATGAATATCAACCTCAAAGTGAGTTTTGCCTGAGAAGACAACTTCAGGGGCACTAAAATCCCCCGAGAAATAACCTGCAAAAACATTGTTGGGTGGGTTAACATTAGCCCGGATTTATCGAACTGCTAGGAGTGAAATATATTTATTACACCTTCATGCAAAATAATGATCAAATATCAATTAATAATATCTGCTTGAGAATGTAGGGGAGATTCTGAGGTTTAGGTCAGAGAGTATTTTCTATAGATGTCTGCAGAGAAGAAACAGAAGTGAGCACACATCTCAACACATTTCAAAGGGATTGTATGAAAAGAATGAAGCATGAATATACAGTTTTTAAGCCATAGTTACTTCAACATGGGGCTCAAGGCTTTATACTTGAGGGTCTTTGCCTTCCTTAGGATCACCACTGGATTAACTATGGTTCTGAAATCTTTGCTTCTCTATAAAAAAGATTGTTGCAAGCAAAGTGTTAACAGTCAGCAGATAGATCATTGAGATTCTTCCCCTTTATTGATTAAGATTACTCATTTTAAAGCTAGTAGCATCGAGGACGAGGAGTTTTTGTTAAACTTGCATGAGAAAAAGTCAGGTATAAGACAGCTGGTGAGTCTGTGTGTGTGCTGTGTGTATTTTTCTGAGGAAACACACCGGACAGATGTCGCCTGTTGCCGTTAAGTTGCTCTGTTTGCCACTTGTCATCCTACCTGTACAAGTGGCAATGCTGTGTTTATTATTTCAATTTGGCGATCATATTTTAACATTCTGAAAGCCAAGACTTGGTTTTTAATTTGAATCAGATGAAGGCCAAATGTCTGAGACCATGCCGTGTTATAATAAGCATGGCATGGTCCGCAATAACCCCAAAGCGCGCCTTTGCTACATCCGACTGTTTTCCATAGATCAGGTCACATATGATCAGCAGGTGTGAGTGTGTGTGTACCAGTTTAAGTTTCCTCTGACCTTTCCTACGCCTCCCGTGTCTCTTGGCCTCTTGACTTGCCACCCAGCAGGGAGCATTTCATTAGCAAACAGTGAGAGGCGCCGAGAGGAAGGAGCAGTACCTGACCCGACACATGGCAGAAAAACAAGAAGTCAGTCATTCTTGGAGCAGTTGTGAGTACAACAGATCGAGGCGACTGTTTATTGGGGTTATTAAGTGACAACTTACACACAGCACGACACATTTGATCATCTAATGACAGCTCGTTACGTGACCGCCTAATGCTGGGTTTCTCCGAGGTCAGGCTGCCACTGTGTGCCGTGTTGAGAATGCTTTTTCGAAATACCGGGTAGTTATTGGTGAGAGCCGCTCTCTCATTAGAAACACGGTGTATCTGAGCAGTGCAGAGAGTGGGAAGGAAATCTAATTATCGCGTCTCCTCACCCACCCCTCTGCAACATCAATACTCCATTACAGCACCTCGTCCCCAGGGTGCTGAAACTCTCACTTCTACATGCGTGCAGCGTGCATCTTCACATAAAATGTGTGTTTCATTATATTTTTTCATTAGAATATGGCATGAGAGCTCAAATAATAGCCTTTTGAGTGTTATGTGCTTGCTTATTGTTTTTAATGGATTTCAACATTGTAATCAGAACTTTTATAAGGTTTTAGTAACTGTAATTAACTACATGATGAGGGTTTCACACTTAAAGGGGAGAAATTCTGCTCATTCAGGGTCATATTAGTATTTAGTGTCTCTACTGGGACATGTCTCCATGCTTTAATGTTCAAACAGCTCTTTATTTTTCCCATACTGCACCTCTTTTCACCCTCCTTCTGAAACCAGAGCCCAGTCTGCTCTGATTGGTTAGCTGGCTGGCTCTGTTGTGATTGGTCAATCGCTTCGATATGTCCCACCCCTTAGCCTTACCACATACGTCTGATTCTTTGAGGATTTAAACCCTTTTGGATGCTGGAATGTTGCTACCTCGTTTAGTTTTCACTGCAGCTCATCGTGAATCTGAACTCACATAGTCAACCGTTCACCAAAAGACAGCCTCTCATTAAATCAACATATTATAAAAGACTATAGAATCCCCTAATGGTTGAATATTGTGTCTGCTTGTGTGCCGTAGTCCTGCTGACATGTATATAGCAGGGCAGGTATCAGAAACGACAGTCGGCACCATGTCGGCTTTGAGCTGATTTTCTTTGATCTCACAGAGTTGTCTGGGGAAGATAACTCCAGGCTTTGTTTCTACTACAGCAGGCTGCTCCTGGCCTCACGGCTCAAACTGCTCAAGAAGACGAATTTCTGTTGTTCAGTTCAAGACCAGTCTCAGGTGAAGGATTAGTGTCTGATCGTGACAGTGCATTGTTTTGTTGTTACATCTGAAAGTTCATTCTTGAACTGATGCCTGACATCTATAGGCGGCAATAAAACGTTGTTTACTTTAAAGGTGCCATAGAAAGCATCTATCTGGTATTTCAGATTGTTCTCTGATGTCTACAAAGAAGGTATATAACTTTGGTTGATCCAAAATATGTCCAGATGCCGGTTTTACAGACCCATTTATAACCCTATGATTTGGTCCTAGAATGAAACGAGCTGAGTTGCCTTATTTGGGGGCTCATTTACATAATGATGACGAGCTCTGCTCTGATTGGCTGGTTTACAAGGAGCCATCCATGGCTGCCTCAGAGCCCACAGAGTAAGTGAAGTTCACTGTGACAGATGAACCATGGAGGCTATTGGCATCCAACCTTACACGTGTGAGCCTTTATCGGAGGAGGAAACCGCTGAATCTGAAGAACAGCCAGCTGGTCGGAGATTGGAGAGCAACGTTAAGGAGTGGTGAGTGTTAGCGTTAGTGTTTCCAGCAGCTGGTGTATGCAACTGTTGGGGCTGGACTACCGTGTGTTACGTCGAACACAGGGGTTGTTGTAATTCCCCCCGTTTTACCGCTGTGATATGCATATTCATGATTTGCACGTGGAGGAGGAAACAATGGTGTTTGAGGTTCACGGTATGTCAGTTCAATGTACCGAACTCTCCTTATTCAACTGTGCCGAGGTGAATACAGTTTTCCATTCCATGGCACCTTTAAAATTATGCTTACGAAAAGAATGGTGACTGCTCAATGTAAAGGCTACAGAATAATGACACCATCAGCCATTGGATTGGTTCCCTATAAGCCTTACTTTTACTATGCAACTCTGGGAGACATTGTGAAAGAAGAGCATTAACAACCATATCTGAAAGAGGATAATGCTACTGGAAGCTATCAGTTACCAAAGAGTTTCCAACAGACATAAGGAAACTCATAAGTTGATGTAATTGGAACGTCTTACTAGCTTTATCAGTCGAAAAGTGACAATTGAGACTGTCCTCTTAAGAACAATGACATCACACAACAACATGGTTTTGTGACAGCCCTCTTGCCAAGGGTGTTTAAATTATGATATGAGCAATGGAGGAAGTCCCGTGAAGTTATTACAGTATAGAGCATCAAAGAAAGAAGAGCGTACGACAAAACATCAGACGAAGACTGCCGTTTGATGCCTCTTTCCAAGTAAATATTGTGAGTGTTGGGCGTGTATGATTAGACCATATTCCAACTCAACCCCATGGTTATATTTGGCTCTATAACTGACAAAGGTCCCCGAAACATTGAACACAAATTGAACCCCAACTACCATCGTTTCTCCATCTCACCAAATTGTTCCTGTGACTTGTTTTCAGCTATAATAAATCTAAATATTCTCCAATCTCGTTTAAAAGTAGTGCCAGTAGCCTTAAAAATGTCTTTCATCAACATTTATGAGCCTCTTAATGGCCTTTCATGATGTTCAGTTTGACGGCTGACACACTTTTTACTGCCAAGGTCAATATCATACCCGATTTCCCGTTTTCCAATATCATATTAAGAGTTCTTAAGTGATACAAGTATGAATCTGGATGCACTTAGAAGTTTAGTCTCAAAATGTACTCAACATGTACCCGGGTGTCAGAGCACTCAGGTCTGATGTAGAGCTGAGTGCGAGGTGAAGTCTGCAGGAAGGACGGACACAAGTTGGAAGCTGGAGTCTGTTTCTCTCCCACTCAGCACTCAAGAGGAAGTGTGCAGTCAGTGGGCGTTTTTCCTCCGACAAAGAGACAGGGAGACGTGTGGCGGGAGGACACCAGACTCAGTGAGGCAGGTGAAAGGGAGGGAGGAAAGGCAGGGTGATAATTCTGTGTTGGAGAGAAAGAGGGTTTGCGTAGGGAGGATATATTACATGCAGTTCCATTAGTGTGTGTAATGGTGCTGAAAGGCTGCGTGCTGGTGACCGTGATGATAGTGGGAGTTGAATTAAAGAGTCCCTGTCAGGCGGCGCTGGTCATACACGGGCCTGGTTTATCAAAGAGAAACACAACACACATAATTCCTCACAACAAGCTAAGCCTTTGTTGGGAGTGTACGCGCAGCACGAGACCGACTTAGTGAAGAGGACGCACGGTAATTGCCTCTGCAGGGTGAGCAAATGTACACTCGGCGCTGTGTAGGCACAGGTAATTGCTTTTCCCATTAGCACCTCGGCAATACTGATAATGTAATAATTGCAGGATGATTGCAAGGTGCATCACAAAACAAATATCTGGAAAGCTGTTAGAGTTAAGAGCGGCATAATTAAGAAGACTGGAAATTTAATTCTAAATTGTTTGACTTTAATTTAGTCTGAAATAAATCCAGTTTATTTAACATGCTTTTTATTTTGAAAGGGAGTTTGATTTGACAGTCTGTTGAGGTTGTTCATGCAACTTTAAATGTGAACTATAGTTCAAACACGATGCTAGACCAAACTCACAGCTCACAACATCTGTGATCCTTTGGAAATATTATGTAGCCCATGTTTGGTAAAAGCAATACCAAGTAGTTCAGGAAAGAAAACACACAGTCTGCACGAAGGCGACGTATGGACTGAGGATCATGTTACCTTTGGCTACTTCAAATCAAAACATCATACTTCAATATTAGACAATAATATTACAACACAACATTATAAATGCATCAACTAAACCTTTTTGAGCATCAAGTTTCAGGAGAATCCTAAATGGATGGCCAAACAAAAACAGCACTTTATTCTTATCTCGTTTTTGAGTAAACGAGGCCTGCAGGAGACAAAGTAAGGCTCTAGCTCTTTGGACAGGGTCTACTAAGGTGCCCCGAGGTTTATATCAAATCTTAAAACCTTTACTGTATGCACCAATTCTACTTGTATGCTAACTACTTCATTTACTCGGCTATCCTTGGTGCTTTTCCACCTGATGCAGATTTACATCCAAGCAAAGCACCTGAACTCATCGGCTTCGCTCCGAGGAAAAAGGGCCTTCAATTACACAGCTTCCTTTGCTTGGAACCGGCTGCAGCATGAACTTAAACTTGAGGAGTTGGTCTCTCTAAATAGTCTTAAAGTGCTTCTTAATGATCGTGAAGTAGCAGCTCTGTCCTTAGATGCTTCGTATGATGATGTCCCGGATTGAGACTGTACGTGTTCTCTCATTGTTTTTAATCTATGCTGCTGCCTTACTGGGCCAGGACTCTCTTGCTAGCGAAATGTTTGAATCTAATGAGACTTTGCTGGTTAAATTAAATTAAAATGAATATAATTAGCCTGGCCTATGCTGGACGGTATGAAACATTTACAAAAGTTATACATAGCATGTTCTTCAGCACACAGGAATAAATAAGAACAACAAATATGAGCTAATGGGTCCAGAAGTATGTTAAATTAGCTGCAGACAGACACACACACGGCTAATACACAAACAAAAGCATGATGTCATTGGCACCAAATCCACCCTCTCCTATGCTCCACGCTCCCCTGTTGCTTTTAACCTCTTAAGGGTTTTAACTAAATGGTATGGTGTCCTTGGGTGTCATGAAAGGAGCCCTTAAATAAAATGTATCTCCCAACAGCTGATGGATAAATACAGATAACTAAATATAACAAGAAACCTTTTGAATCTTTTGCACGCTCTATTCTGTGAATGAAGTTTTTACACCAGGTCGATACGTGACCCGGGGGTGGGTTTTGTTTCCGGTGTGAATTATGCATACCTCCAAAACAAAAATACCAGCTACAGGGGAAAATACTTTTTTTTCTTTGACAGCTAGAGCTCAGAACTCCATTTATTTTGGAAGGATTTCCTTTGGTTAAAATACAGGTGTAGTTTCTGTGTTCCTCTAAAGGTTATTAGCACCCTATGGAAGTTCCTGCGGTGGAAGCACCTTATTTAGAGAGACATTTCCCTGGCATTTTGACAAATTGAATTATAGGAAAGTTATTATACTCCCTATTACATGGTAATCATAGCACACTATTGTTATTCTTATTGACCTTCTCCAACATCAGCATGAAAGATTTATGATCCCAACCTCATTTATTTTTGTAACAGGATTTAACACTTTGGTTTTTTTGCTCCACTGCTGGCTTTGGCTCAAAAATTGATCCATTTGTGAACCTAGTTGCCGCATTTTCTCCACGGAGTTGATGGTTTATCGTTGTTTTCCTGACCTCATCCACCCAGAGACCTTAGGGCCGACTGGAAAATAGACCGGGGTTCATGGTGAGTTACGAAAGCCAAAAAGGCACACTGATCAATAGCGGTTTTAAGTGCTGTAAGTCCAACCTACAACACATATCGATCTGGAGGCATGTCTCGTTGGTGCAGGAAATTTATTGTGCTGCAGCGGCCATCTTTTCAATGCCAGGTTCGTAAACGCCTCGGGTTACTTGACTCTCCATCGCTCTCCGTTTACCTTTAACAAATGCCAATACGGACAAACAAAAGGTCAATTACCAATCCCTGATCAATACCAGCTGCGTGCGTCTGGTTGCACAACATGTGGTTTGTATTGTATGTTGTTAAAGACCCAGCGTAATCAAGACGCTGCTCCATCATGCCATAGATTTCAGGATTTATAAAGCATCCACACACTACTGTAGGTATCGAGTGGCCCTCTCAGGTCATCTCCCTGGTGAGTTTACTGCTGAACTGTCCACACAGAGTTCACAGAGAGACCTGGGATCCTTCAGGGGGTGGCTTGATTTAAAGGCCAATTGGAAAAAAAAGACAATTGATGAAGAACAACAGCAATACAATGTGGGTTGTTAATGTCAGAGTGATATAGATGTTGTATTTCATGTGTTAAATGAGCAAATTATTCATTCTTTGACCATTTAAACTTTCATACAAGACTTTCCAAAATACCGTTTAGAAACTTTGGAGGAATTGCATTACCTCCCCTCGAGCTAAACACAGCTCTCCCTGCAGGTAACACACTCGGCTTACTCATCTAACATGTATTTCAGAATATTACAAAGCTAAATACAAAGTGCTCAAATATTACACACTAAGTGGCCTACTTACCTGTCTTGGGATTATTTGCAGGAAATCCAGAGGGAAAAAAAGAGGGTCGATAAATAATTGAGTTTAGGTTCTTGACTGAGTGTTGCATCACATTTGGGGGGGAGGGACTTTAATGGGTTTTTAAGTGTTTACATATACAATTCCCGTGCTTGGTTGGGAGAAATGACTAAAAACACACAGGTAAGGGACTTTTTGGCAAACATAGTTTAAGATTTTCACCCATATTTGAGTTTTTCAGGATAAAAATGTGTTAATTTATTCCTGAAGGAAAACTGGATTTTGTTACAGCGTTTTTCCACCAGCAGTGTCCACCATAGCTTCCTCTTAGATGTGTGCTTACGATCTGGCATTTGGATGAGATTGAAGCCCAGATAAAAACAAAGCAAAATAAGAAAATACAGACAGGAATAGATACTTGGAAGCAATGGATAAGAAGGCTTTCATTTTTCAGACTAATTGGCCTTCGAAACATGTGGAATTTCTGGCTAAAGCTACCAAGCTGCATTGGACGAATGCAATCATCATTCTAGGACGTTAATTTAACATTGCCTCCACTGAGGATTTATGCAGATCAAACTCACGACAGGCCAGTTGCTTATTCAGTGAACCTACAAAGCCAAAGCATTGCACCTTACCGCAATTAAATAATCAATGACCTGATTAGCAACAGCACCCAAAGCACTCTCCTATTATCTAAACAAGGTTAAGGAAATAGTTGCTCTGTCTTAGCAGTTAAGCATTACGCTCAGGAGAATAAATGCGGCAAAACAAGGAGAATATAAAGTCTGAAGCAGGAGGAGGATTGAGAGTAAGCGGTGCGAGCCAGAATCTACCGAGAAAGATAGAGACAGAATCTCATTAACGGGTGAGGAGTTGTTGGCCTTGGCCTTTAATGTGATGCTATGTCTCTCCAGAAGCTGCCAACATTCCCCCTCCCTCCCTTCCTCCCTCCCTCCTTCTCTGCCTTCCCTTGCACCCCATCCTCCATTCCTTCCTTTTTATTGCCCTTTCCTCTCGCTTCTCCTGTACTTCTTGCTGCCGACTATCAGTCAGATCATTTATTTATGGTCATGCATTGTCTGCGTGCGTGGGCTTGAGTAATACTCATCCGAGCTGTGCCACTACAATACAAAGCCTCATTTCTTCTAATTTTCAAGGGCTGAAACACACTGCTACCATCCCCGAGTCTAAATGCTCCCAACACAAAGTCGAAGGAGTGCGGGGTGGGGGAAGAGGAGCTTTGAAGAGCTTGGCGTGCTTTGTTAAGAACCATAAAGAGGACAAACTGCCTCTACTCTTGTTATGTTTCTTTTAAATCCCTCTTTAACAATTTGCTTCTTTTTGCTCATGCCTGCCTCTTGTTCTTAACTCTAGTCCGGAGCTGCAGGGGAGGTCGCTGCTGTGGATGTGTGCAGTGAAGCAGAAGTGCTTTATTCCACTGTAAGAAAAAAAGCATCTTTTCCCATTAAATCTAGCTGGTGTGCTCCATCTGGGGGCTTTAATGGTTTGTCACATGAGTTTCAAGCATGTATCTGGGGATTTTGCACTGCCAAATACCTCATGTTTTTCTGCTCTATCCTACTTGGCTGTATTTTAAGAGCTGACGGTGGGATGTTTTAAGGTTTAAATGTAAATTAACACCAACGTTAGCTTAGACACTTGTGTTTATTTGGTTAAAGAATGAAGCAATCTTGGTCGTTATTCTTCTGAGCTCCTTTCTCTTGTGTTCTTAATAAGGGTTGGACATTTGTGTCTCCAGCAGACACTGTTTGTCCTGTAAATTGATGCAGTTTAAGTCTGAACAATCCCCAAAAGCATTCATAGTATCACTTCAAGGCTACAGGAGCTGTTAGCGTGCTGCAGGGCTGACGTTGTTGGTGTTTTTCCCCAACGGTGATTTCAGCACTACTTACTTTCCATCTAAATTTATGGCAATTTGAACCCGTTTCCTAAAAAGATTGTCAGAAGTAAACTTGTGCATCTTTCTGCTCATTCTGTAATAACAATAATACAACCATTAGTCTCTTTGGTACAAGGCAAACTCCAGTGGATAAATGCTTGATTTACGTCATGATTTATTCGCCAAGTCTGTCTTCATCACACCTCGTCGCATTTTACTATTATATTAACCTTATTTTCCATCTCAGCAAAGTGCAAAAGTGTTTCTTGGAATGTGCAAATATGTATGCCTTTCAGAAGGAAAATGCAAGGCCGTTTATTTCTAAACCGATACAACCAAACCCTACATTTAGTCAAAATTACCTATCAGTACGTGCCTCCACCATGGAAAAATAGGGCGTTAGGGTTAGGGTTACTACGTACCTAAATCAAAATTGATTACTGGTTCCACAAAGGACACAAAAGAGTGAAGTACCGTGTGTACTTTGACTGTGATTACAACATATTTCTGTTGAACGTTGGAGTTTGTATACTGTACACAACAAAAGATCCTAATTGACTTCCATTTAAATTGTTTACATGCCGTCTCCAGGAAATGTGAAGAAAATCAAGGTCGTCTCATGTTCTTCTGTGTGATCAGGCTTCAGATGTCTTTAATTGCAAACATAACCAAACCTATGCGGGTTTATTGACAATAGAAAAGCATGTCTTGTATGAACAATTGAAGTCTATAAAGGGATGCGACGTTCTCGAATCAGCAATGGAAGATAACGGCACGATTCTTTACTAAGTCGACTCCAGCGTCCAGGCTCATTCTAATTATTGTAACTGTGGGTCGATTTGGTTTGCAGTTAGAAGAAGGGACATATGTTTCAACCAACACAGATAAAAGGCTAATCTTTAGAAAGGACCCCAAGCTCCAGCACATTAAAAACCACTAAAGCAAACATATCAAATTAATTCATTACTTCTACAGCATCTGTGCGACATAGCTAACACTTATTTATCGGACCGATGGCTGCTGAAACCCAGTTGTTTTTGTACCGATTTGTTCAACACCTTTGGACTATTAACCCACAAAGGGAATATTTTGAAATCCACTTCTATTTAAAAGCCTTGAACTTAGAGCCTATTGCCACAAAAGCTGTTGTACATATTTTTTAGGAATATGTGGAAAGGGGGGACGCAAATCATTATTTCCTTTCAGGAAAAAAACCTGACCATTCCTTCTCTTGATCAGCATCTGATCCACTGTCTTCACTTTAGAAATGGTGGTAAGGAGGTTAAAGGATGACGGTGGTAGAACATGGTTAGGAGCGTGCAATCTGTTGCTAAAGAAATCACCTAGTTGTGTAGGAGTGAGAGCAGAACAGAGCAAAGGAAGGAGATTCTACCGGAGTAACTTACACTACTTAAAATGAAAATCGGAGGAATAAGACAGCAGTGGAAGTCTTTCTAATTTCCTCCTCCCTCCATCTTTATCCCCCGTTTCTCCCGAGCAAAGCCTAATGATGTCCCTTGCGACAAGTGCTGGTTAACTACTAGACATCAACGCTCACACACACACACACCAATGCATGCACGCTGCTGCCACACACACGCTCAGACTTTCTGGCCAGCAGCTGGCAGCTTTGCCAACTGTGTCCCCCTGACTTGAAGGAGATACGGGGAGCAGATGTGACTCTATTCTGCCTGACAGGTCTGAGAGGAGAAGACAAAAGGCAGCAGGCTGTGTGTCGGGGGGGAAGGAGATACACGAGCATGTCTCCACCCTTTACCACTTGGAAACATACAACAGATTTGTCGGAGCATTGTATGGCCATGACTTTATTCCATGCAGAACCTACAGAGCAAAGACCCAGGCTGCGTGCCGTTACCCTGAATGCATTGCAAAACTCTATGCATGCTCACTAAACCTGTAGTGGGAATTGCGTTCTATGTATGAGCTGCTGCTGGTGTAAGCTGAGGAAGCCTTTCTCGAGAATATTTGACTTGTTCATTCTTACTTTGATAGCAAATCCAAGCATTACTTTGATTCAAGACTGACAAGTAACTAAACTTGATCTGATTCAATGGTGATGGGAAACTACAACATCAATTCCCAAATCAATGGAGTGATGCAGGAATGAGTCCAACACCCATTTTGGTGTTTTGGTTAGATGCCTGAAATAAGACCTGTGGTTAACACAAGCTGAAGAAATGTTGTTCTACGACATAAAATGCATCAGTAAATACCCCACTCTAAAATATCTGAAGCTTCTATGCGTCATAAAAACAGCGGTTGATAACAAGGTGAGGGAATGAGACGACTAAACATCATCAAGAACATTAGCCGCCATTAGCTTAGCGGTGGTGATGCGCAGAGAGGCTATTTGAAGCTTGTTTTTTAGCCTAACGTTAGCTTCTTACTTCTTGCAATTGCATTTACACTTCAGAAATCACGTTAGGTGGTGTTATAATGTATAAAGTGTGTTTGCCACTGAGGTTAGTTTCTGAATTATACCCAAATCCACTGGAGAAATACCATTGCTTTTTGTGGACGGAGCCCGTGCGAAGCTTTACTCCAGGTTGGCCTTCAAAAACACGTCATCCCTGCTCCGCTCTATAACAAAACCAACGTCTTTCTGCCTATTTCAAGAAATGTGCCACTTCTCAAGCATCAAGATGTCTCTCTTATTTCAAGAATCAAGTCGTTTTAAGTCTAATTATCTCACCTGCACTGGCAAATCATTACCCTTGTTTCAAATCTGTATCCCACATTTTTTATTTATTCTTTAAATAAGATTTCTTTGCAGTGTGCATCTTCCGTTCCCCTCACTACACCCTCCTGCCTTTGTGATGTGTGCCCCCACCATTGGGAAACACAATAACGCTTATCCATTATCTCCTTTGCAGCAGCTTTTGTTGGAGGAAACATGCTACTATGCTTTTAGGAAACATTCTCACCGCTACGCCAAGATAAACCCCAACAATGAAACACGAGATTAAAGCTCCTAGAAATCTCTGATACTAAAAAGGACTGTACCGTTACAGATATTACAGTCTATCTTCACTCTATTCCCTCTCTTAAGATGGGGTGGCCTAATGTGCTGATAAAAGTAATCAATACATCAATTAATATATACATTTAAAAAGCAAAACTAGCTGCTTTCACAAAAGAAAATCAGTGTTTCGAAACTTTTTTGTACTTGAAATGTCTACAAACTGTAACCAAAATGCATGGGACTAATTTACACTCCACCTTAGTTTTAACTCTGAGGCAGATTGTCTAGATTATGTTTAACTTCAACATAACAAAAAAGCACGATCCAATCCCAGCTCCTCCTCCTAAAAAATGATGATTTATACGAAACTCACACATCAGCTTGACCCGTGAAGCTTTGATCCCGCAGGTAAAAAAAAAACATGATTTATAATAAAGACGCTGCAGTTTATGCCTCCTCAGCTTCGTGAATACTAAGCGCTGCCACGCCAAGCATGATCCAAATCCAATACTCGGCGAAAGCTGCCGTGTGAGGGCCTGACTTTATTATTTTATCTGGAGTGATTTCATAATGAATTCCTCCCGTGGGGCAAGAAGCCGAATAAACACTGTACCCACAAAAAAATCTGAATGATCAAGTGATAAACATTCCCAGGGGATACTTTTACATGCGACATTATTCATCATATTCAGGTGTTTCAACACGTGTGTGTGTGTTGTGCTTATATGTGTATAAATGTAACTAGTCTATTAGTTTACTCACCATAGCATGAATCCTAAAGTGAAGGGATTATCTGCAATCATGCTCATTTCTTTTTTATATGGGGATTAAGAGGGAGTCATTTATCTTTTATCTCATCAGATAGGGTGCTCAGCAGTGTTTGCACGCTGGAAACTATCACACACACACACACACACACGCACACACACTCTCTCCCATAGTTGAGTGCTTAACAAGTAATTTGCATTGTATGTGCACTAATCTGGGCGATGATTACAGTTGGTGACAATGGCGCAGAATGGTTGTTGGATTACTTATTAGATGAGTCAGTTAGCTGTCAGTAACATCCACACACACCGGCAGAAATTCAGCCGCTAGTCCGGTATTTTAATGCAGCTTTACACATGTAATCAGGGATAATCACTGCGTATATTTCACATGCAGTGGTCCGAAATCCAGCTTGCAGCAGTACTTAGTGCTTCCATTAACTCGATTGCTTTGCCAACGTAGAATACACGGGTAGCTTGTATGATTTTGCAGGAGTGTGTCTTATATATACAGTCTGTGGTCTGCACATGCTTATGGGTTAAAGCAGAACCAACATGGAGCGGGTAAATGAACAATTGAAGGGTGCTTGGATCCGTTGAATGTGTGCTGTGAGGTGTTGAAGGTGCCAAACCAAAAGACAGTGATTAAAGAGACTACTTCACATATGTCGAGGCATGTCGAATACATTTGGAATAGTTGGTATAGATTATATTGGGCAACAATCTCAGAGCGTCTCTATCAATGATCAAAAGTCTACCTTACAAACAGAAATAGAGTCATGCCATTTAAATATATCCAAAGTAATGGTGAAGATGTATACAGTGCTCATCATGACCATTTTTAGGAACGGTTTTCACTTATTTATGATGTTTTTAGGGTCTAAAATAGAACATTTAATCTGTGATGAAGCACTTTTTTTTAAGAGAGACTCGGACACATTGACCTTTTTTGCCTAATTGTGAGAGAGACCCTACAGTGGCAGGTTATTCGAGGTCGTCATGGTAGTTTTTATTTGCAGGAAAATGATAGAATTACGCTAGACAGCGTCTCAGCCGAATGCCTGTAAAGAAGGAAATGATAATGGTTTATGACATGTGCAGTAACATAAAGGCATATTCAGTTTAGCCCAAAAAGGTTTTGTGAAGGGGAGATTAATAAGTGAAGCGAGTCCCGGGCAGAGAGTGGACACACACACACACACACACACACACACACACACACACCTCTTTTTAGCTCTCATCTGAAATGAGAACATGCCCTGGGCCGCGCTGGGAGAATGGAAGCAAAAGCCAGAAAGAGAAAAAAAAGCACAGAGAGGGAAATAAAAGAGAGGAGCCAAAGGGGGAGAACACGAAGTGATAAAGGGCCGAACCAGGGAAGGGAAGGGGTCGGGGAGACAGAACAAGACAGCGGCTGTGGATCAGCCTGCAGGGTCAGCGGCGTGAAAGAGTTGTGGTTCATGTAATGTCTCAACCTCTTCCATCTCCCCCACACCCTCCCCGCCTCCTGCCCTCCCCTGCAGCAGCTATTTAACATGGAAATTGATTTAAACAGAAGCCCAGATATCCGCAGTGGGACCCGAGGACAGGTGCCTCCAGTCAGCAGGGGAAGCTAATGAGAGGTGAGAGACCCTGAGCAGAGCTAACAAGGAAACGGAGAGCACAATGAGATGGCAGGGGAGAGGCAGAAATTAGAGGAAGGGAGCACGGAGTGGGGAAGAAATTAAAGTGGAATGGGAGAGAAATGAGAAGTCTAAATTTTATCATTTCCAACCTCGAAGCTCCCGGCCGACAGAGAGACAAGAAATAGGTATATAAAAGAGTGAGCAAAGTGTGTGTGTGCGCCTTCAGTCTGTGGGTTGTGATATTCTCATCAGGCAGAGGTTCAGATTGTACCCTTATGGGAGGAAAGTATACGGTATTAGAAACAGTTAAGTACAATTACAAAGCATTTAATAGTTTATGGAAAATAGAGGTTCAACAAGGCGTTGCATATTAGCTTTTTCATGTAGCCTGCCGTATAGATGCAAAAAGGATTTAGCACTTATGCTTCTAGCTTAGGGTTGTGCGGAAATGGTAACCCTAGATTTGAGAAACTCTCACATGATGATTAAGGTTAGAACAGGTCGTCACAGCGAGTTTTGAAATAATCTTTTTGAGGGTCATCATCATAAACTATATAGCTAGCAAGACCGAGGAACTAGCTTGACCATGACTAAGCTAATATATTGTGTCGACAGTAATAGTGTGCACAAAGATTAGACCCCGAGTTTAACCGTAGCTTAAATAGAAGTTAAAAAGAGAAGGTTTACATTTCACAATAAGAAGGACACATGGTCGGGAAATATTCAGCTGAGGTTCACCAAAGAACACTAATGAGGCGATAAAGACACATGCCAAGCTCGAGTCAAATATGTGATAAATTTGGACTAGATTTGACAACATTTAAAAAAACATGCAACTCCACCCGGACTCTCCTGAATCAACTAACGCTTAGATATAATTAATTCCCAGCAAATCAACACTTGATACAAATATAAAGGCCATGTTGCTATTAAACTAAACTCAAGGAATATAACTTTCTTAGAAGTAATTAAAGGTCCATTTTAACCATGAAAGTGAGTCCAATTAGCTCAATTAAGGACCAAAAAGCTTTGATGCACAGTTGTTCATTGGTGGTTGTAATTTACTGGTGTCCAAACGTGCATTAAGCAACCAGCACTGTTAGCTTTATGAATATATAGAGTAGTTCAAGTCGTCTCTATTGTTCTGATTGGTCTGCCAATACTTTAAACTTCACTTGGATTTTATCTGCGTAAAATACAGGTAAGGTTTGTAGAAACTCCCTTTGATGGAACCAACCCAAATGGGAACACAAATGGGAGTAGTATTCCTGTTACGCCTATTAAGCCTTCATTTCAAGAGAAACCTTCATAAAACACGCTCACCTGGCTTGGTTTACCTTCAATAATATTTGGTGAGGGAATAAAGATACTTCAGTGTGTCATCAAAGCTGATGGTAGCTTTGGCAACGTCCTGCCTGGGCCAAGCTTCAGATACTCCTCCCATCTGCTTGGAAATCCCCCGAAATTAGCAGAGGGATGTCCAAGTAAACCTCCGACAGGCCTGATATATCAAAACAGGAATGTGTTCAGAATACTGTTCTCTCATCTCAACTCTGCCTCTGAGACCAGGAGAAGTTTAATTATGTTTGATGTAAACAGAAGCAGGACGACATCACAAGTCGGACCAGCAGCCTGTACCCGAGGGGACATTCTAAAACGCTTAACGTGAAAAGGCTTAATGTAGCTTAGTGTTCCAAAACAGCGGTCAATGATCACCTAATTTCTCTCAGACATGTTTTGCCATGAACACTTAAGCCTGTCAAAAAAAATGAAAACAGAAATCCAAGGATTATGGATATTATCTTACATTAAGTGTTCATGGCAAAACATGTCTGAGAGAAGTGTGGTGATCATTGATCGCTGTTTTTGGAACAAGTTCAGCCTTTTCGTACAGCCTATAATAGGCTTCAATGAGAGGAAAACACTTAATGTAACATAATGTCCATAAGCATTGGATTTCGGTTTTGACAGTCCTAAGTGTTCATGGCAAGACATGTCCGAGAGAAGTGTGGTGATCATTGATCGCTGTTTGGGAACATCAAGCTACGTTAAGCTTTTTCCTTATATGGCCTTCAATGGAGAGGAAAACACTGAATAGTTATAACCTCCATAATAATAGGACTTCGGTTTTGATTTTTTGACAGTTGAAAGTGTTAATGACAAGACATGTCCAAGAGAAATGTGGTGATCATTGATCGCCGTTTTGGAACATCAATTAAGCCTTTTTACGTTAAGCGTTTTATACTGTCCCGTACCCGAGCAGTCTGTACATTAAAGAAAAGGTTGACTTCAGTAAAGCTCGAGTGCCTTATTGATCTCTTTGTGCCACGAGGGATTGTAAGAATTCAACATGTGAACACACCGGTGTGAGCCAACACGCACAGACGCCAGGTTTTGAATACCAATCGGATTAGAGAAAGGTCTGCCTGTCGAGAGCTTTCAGATTGCAAACTGCACAAAAAACGCGACGTGTTGCTCTTTAAATTTGATCTCGCAATTTCATAAATGTTATTTAGGAAACATGACAGGTATGACATTCCCTAGCAATATCCTCCCACGCACAGATGTAAAGGCACTTCTCATTCTCTCCTGCTTTCCATCAGTCTCTCTGTGCAGAAACCGATACGCACACACAGAAGCACTCACTGTTCTCCTTCATTAATAAACAAACCGAGATGTGCTTCCAGTCTCTTTCTTGCAGGCACAAACACACAGGATGCTTCACACTATCCCACTTTGCACTGCAGCATCTAGTAAGTCTTTCATGGCAACCATTTCAAAAAGTGAGATTCATCCACTTTTTATAGCTGGCCTAATTCGTCTCCTCCGGTCCCCTCTGAGCACCGCCATCCATGACGAGACCGGAGCAGAAAACACCACACAACAGGGAGCGGGGACGAAACCCCCATGCAAACATCAACATTTAGTTTGGAAAGTTTGCTGTTCTACTTAATAAAGCCTTGAAAGGACCTAAATAAAAGTTAGATAGAGAGCATTTAATATGAGCATATGTGTGAGTGCTGTGGGTGCAGAAACCTAAAATGTCACAAGCAATAAAAACAACTGTTTTCAGCTGTTTTCAAGATGACACAACTGCCATGCTAAGACGTGGTTTAAGGAAGGATTTCAAAGACTAAAGGTGTCTTTAAAGCCCCTCTAAGAACAATAAAGGCTCACCCTAGCTATAAGCAATCTTGTATGCTTCAACAGAACTTATGAAGGACCCCAGCTCACATGGAAATATCTCAAAAGTGTGTCCAACTCAAAGCAAGGCCGCATCATCCAATCCTAACATCCTTCAAACTAAAAATGTCCTCCTTTCAAAAGGAAATAATACAATCCAAAATCAATGCACTGCAATAAAACACAGAACGAATCAAACTCACCAGATGCAGTAATGGTGAATCTGGTCTTGGCTTGTCTTCCAGTTCCTCAATATTTATAATCCTCAAATCACACTGGTTGTTTTATTGAGTTCTTTTTTTTGGATGTGGTACAACATAAAACGGAGTTAAATGTTCTTCCTCCTCTCCTCTAAAAAGCTCCTTTATCTCCCTCCAAAAACATGTCCTCCATCCCGTCCCCAAACAATCAACTTCCTTGTTCCCCAGGCCACGCCCCCGTACACCTGTGACCCCGGATCACCTGACCAGTGTTATCAATGTGACATTTTGCCTGTCAACCCAAAAAAAGTACATCATTCCCCATCATTGTTGAACAACTTTGCTGATGAAAAGATTCATGATGAAGAAACTCTGCCTCATTTTTTCCCCGAGCAGGAGTCTATGTTTGAGCACTTTGTTGGTATATACTGGTTTGTGTAGCCCTTTGAATAAAAACCCACCTCTTAATATGCTCTCTTATTGGTACACTGGTAACTTATTGGCTACAGACATGTTGCTTTCATTGGTGTAAAGTAACTAAATACTCAAGTACTATACTTAAGTAGAATTTGAAGGGACTTTTTACTTTAATATTTCCATGTTGTGCTACTTCTACTCCACTACAATTCAGAGGTAAATGGTGCTTTGACTCCTCTACATTTATTTAATACCTTTAGTTGCTAGGCAGATTAGGATTAATGATGTGAAATATAATCAACCCTTAAATCAGACTTTAGGAAGAGTTTGAATGCAGGATTTTTACTGTAACAGAGTATTCCTACACTCTGGTACTTCTACTTTTACTCACGTAAAAGATCTGAGTACTTCTCCATCTCTGATAGCTTTAATAAAAACATTTATCTGATAACAAAACGTTCATAGGTTATGATGATGATAACCATTTTCATTGGCAAACACACACACTTTTTATTTGAAGAAAAGAAGAAAGAAATACAACCAGTCAAATCCTTGATGCTTTTTGTTTATGAACTTCTGAAGACATCCCAGTTCCCCCCAGTGTGCCCCATTGAGACCCTTATTTTGGGCTTTAAGAAAATATCTATAGGCTACAGTGTGAACACAAGACTGCTTATTACAGTAACCGTCCTCATGCACCGTCAAAGCTTCCTGTGCAGGATGAACTCAGCTGAGCTCCTCTTGAAGTCAGCAGATGATTGGCTCTCTGGCGGAGCAGCAGCTGATGTGTCTGTGGGAGGCTGATTGTCACCGTCCTAACAGGCATCAGCATGTTCCTCTCGTGGTGTGAATCTGCAATCCAGCTGTCCACCATATCTGCCCACAGTATTTCCACCTCCCTCTTTTAACACATCATCCTCCACACTCTGTCCCCCACTCCCTTAGCACCAGAAAGCCTGGCCTCCTGTCTCTCACCTCCATCTCTTCACCCACACAGTTGAACGGACGCCAGTACACAAACAGCAGCTCAAGCCAAAAGGGAAACAACACAGACATGGGGGCTTGCTCATTTTCAAGTCTACTTTTATTGATCACCGCACAGCAACATTTACTTTCTTTTCCACCCTCCCGCTCTTGACAGTTCATCGATTCCAACAAAGCAGATGGCTTCCACCACCATCACTTATCTTTCATTAGATTATAGGAGACACAGAAATCATTATTTTAGACATAATAGCACATAAAGACTGAAAAATGATCTGTTTTGGATATGGCCTGTTGACGTTTCATTCCACATGATGGTTTCTACCCTAATATCTAATGTTGAATCTTCTGAGCTGTTAGCTTTTTCAATAAGCTAAATGGAGCCTTTGACCGGCGAATCGGGGGAGAGAAATGTGTTTTTAATATAGGAAAGTACAGTTTTGACCTCTAAATGTAACTCTGCACCACAGGCAGTCGTAATATCATCAGTGATAATGGCAGAAAATGGCAAAGAGGGAATCAAATCAACAGAGGAATGATGGATGGATGGAAGGGAAGTCAGTAATGTCGGTGTTCACCCTCTGTCCCTTCCTCACATGCAGCTCTCCGCCCGAGTCCGTCTCGCTCTATTATCATAAATAGATGCTGACGCGCTGAGAGCGGGCCAAGCGTTGTTTGAGAAAGTGTTGCGGGGAGGCTACATGTGAGTACATGCAAATAAGGCCGCTGCATTAGCATTTGATATCCTCAGGGCTTGGACAGGCCGTGCTATGCCAAGATGTGGTGGTGTGTGAGAGTGTGTGTGTGGGTGTGTGTGTGTGTGTGTGTGTACTGAGCGAGATAGTGATCCACACTCTCCGGGCATCTTTAACTCCTGAACACAGAGTCTAATTTCACGCTGCAATAAGGCACGGGTAGCAAATAACAAGCAATGTAAAATAATAAAATACACGTGCACACGATGCTGCACGAATTTAGCGTGCCTTGCGGAAAATAAAAATACTCTTTTCCATGTCGAATCAAAGAGCTAATAGAAATTAAAAACAATTTCACAGCATGCTAAAACAGGAGCACTCATTTTATGGTGAATTTAGCTGGAACAATTACATTTGTTGGAAGAGAGGGTGGTCTGTAGAAGCAGCGTGACATCAGAGGGAGCTTCAAGTGTGTGTCTTCAGAGTATCACATGTGATGCATCGTAATTCAACATGGAGAAAATGGAGAAAATAGTCCACATGAAACGTCTCTGGTTATTCTGGATCCCCAGCCTCCTCTCCTCACGTCCTCATCAGCTGCATCCTGTGGGTCGCTTGGCAGCCGGCCACCAGAACCCCCCTCCCCCCCCCCACCCCCTTCCTTCTAGAAACAGAGCTGGGGCTTTGGGTCGCGCCTCTCGTCTGACCGCCTCCTTCATGCTGCGCTGCTCCATGCACGGCTTCCCTGCAGAGGAGAGAAACCACAGGAGAGACGACGGGATGAGTCCACAGACACACACACGCACAGACACACACACACACACACACACACACACACACACACACACACACACACACACACAGAGCTTCCTCTTTTAACAAAGCCCCTACAAAGTCTCAATGTCAAAATGTTCCACAACTGAGTGAAGATATCCAGTGGTAGAATGTAAATGTTAATTTACTCACATATTTTTCCCTAGTATTTCCATTATATGCTACATTTTATTCTACTTTACTATATTTTGCTTTTTACTACACTACATGTATTTAACATCCATATTAGAAGCTTATTTTGGACTTGTGGAGTATTTTAATTTATACTTTTCGCTAAGCAAAGAGTACTTCTTCCACCACTGCAGAGAACTCAGTGTTTATTATGTAAATATAAAATGGATATATATGAATATAAAATCCAACTGTTGTTATAATTCTGACTGTGTATGTAATTATGTCGCCAAATAGTTGGCAGAAGATCAATCTGACAAATCAAATGACAGCAAACTGTTCAATAAACAACATTTTAAATGTATTTTCTTACATGTATTTAAAAAAAGAGTAGCCAATCCCTGCAGCAACAGACGAAATGTGAATGTGTAATTAAGAATAAAAGATAAGTACTTTATTAATCCCAAACTGGGAAATGTTTGTGTTGCAGCAGCGTAATACAATTCAAGGCATAGAAGATAATAAGAAATACACAATGCTGGTTTAGACATCTCAAAGAAGAAATACAAATACAAATAAAAATAAAGTGGCATTAGAGAAAAGATATATATACAGTTGACTATGAAGAAAAATATATATAGGTACTACAAAACAAAAAGGGGTAATTGTCTGCAAACACAAACTTGTTTCAATACATCTTATTTGTAAACTTAATTCACAAATCGTCTTCTCCTTAAAAGTCATTTAACGGCAGATAAGAGGTGGTGTTTGCCAGAGAGAGACCACTTTTTGAGCAGTGGCTGTAATAATTAAAAGGTCCTTTTCCTGCCAAGTAGCACAGCTCTTTGAGAGCAGCAAAGCATTTTGTTAAGTAACTCATAATTACTGGCAAGACTGTTGAATTTGGATTAAGTGCATTAATGTTTCAATCAGAAGCGGTCACAGGTCTTGGTCTTTGAGTATTGGGCAGCACTGATTGACATAAAAGCCGATGAGAAACCACAGAGCGGACATATTTATTTTATAATTCAAGGTTTCTATGAAGTGTGGACATAAATCTCCACATAGTTTCATTACTGAATAGTCAAATTCTTCTCCGAGTGACTTTTGTGAAAAGATTTCCAAAGCAACAAGCATTTATTTCTGACATGTCTAAAAACTGGCAGCAGTCGAGTCGAACACATTCATCAAACAAGTCAGTGACCTTTCCATCAGAAAGCATCTCAGAATGTTCTTTAAAAGCTCGTTATCCAGCTTCCCTCGACTCAAATGCCAACGACAGTTATGTTTCTCACAGTCTGACCACCGAGCATTACTTTCGGAGGCTTCATTTTACTTTCCTTCCTGCCTTCAAGGCACGGACAGGACTTCACAAGAAATCCCTCTGACACCTCTTCGCTCCTGCTGGTTCCATTTCGGGAATCGCCAGCCGAGTCCTCTCGCTCCTGTTTTCCTTCTGTCAGGGCGCCTTGAGCTACGGATCCTCATTAGTCACTTTCCCTGAGAACACTCTGACACCGGCATCGCGTCCCCCACCCCCATCTCGCTCAGACTCGCTGAAGGCTGGCGAGGCCACACAGGCACTGTCAAGAGGCCCGCGCGACTTACAGGAGCCGGGCAATCATCAGAATCAACCAAGCTTTGAAACGCAGTGAATATCACCAACGTGCTACGGCTGCATAATGCTACACCCACGGGCGGCTGAGGCAAACTTTCTCACACAATATGGTCTTTTGCGAAAATGGGAAAAGTTAAAGAACCATCCCAGTGGTTTTGAAGGTTTTAGACCATTACCTACAAATTGTGTAGACTTCACATTTCAGCTGCATACGGCTAATCCATCACAGCGGGGGGTTTTGTCATCTAGTGATGCAGCACAACGGGACTAAAAACCCTCTTTAGTGGTGATTCCAGCTGAAAAAGGCATTTTCTTGAGAACCCAAATATGTACTCGTCTGTATAGCAAATATGAAGCTACAGCCAGTGGCTCGTTAGCTTAGCTTAGCTTAAAGATGGGAAGCAGCTACCCTGGCTCTATAATGGTCTAGACTCTACGGTGTAAAAAGGAAAAAGGAATGTAAATCACAAGTTTCATTACAAAACGATATGATATTGATTATCTGAAAAACATTTGAGGGAACTAACCCTAACCCCATTTAACCCAATATTTTACATTCACAAAAAGCAACTCTGATATCTGTGCTCTACCAGACATTTCAATTCAAATGTACTCTTTTTTTAGGAACGATTGACCTCCTGGTGTTGACTATGAAGTGCCATGTTTGAGCCCTGATTGAATGTTGGAGATGAAGGTGTATTGGATATATATTTCGACAAAGATGTGCCATGGGAACACTCACGTTTCTATTGGCTAAAATTCCAACACATTGTACGTGATAGGCTAAGGGGCGGGACGTCTCTAAGCGGTTGACAAGTCACATCAGAGCCGGCCAGCTGACCAATCAGAGCAGACTGGACTCTGGTTTCAGACAGAGGGTGAAAAGAGGTGCTGCAGCACAGGCAGTATGAGAGAAATAAAGAGCTTTCTGAACATTAAAGCATTAGAGTCACAGTAGAGGCACAAAATACTAATATGAACCTGAAAATTAGAAGAATATGTCCTCTTTGAAGGCAGATTTTGTCACTTCCTGGTAGAGCAAGGCTAGCTTTTTCCACATCAATGCAAAAATAAATAACCTAGTTCCTTAAAAGTCTTTAATAACCTCCTGACTGAGAGTCCATGAATGTATTAACAGGGAAATAATACAAAACTAGCTTTGCTTTCTACAAAGGCAATTAAGTTTTGCCAAAATAAGCTTCCATTTGTTCTCCTTGATGGATTACAGATTTCATGCGAGTTGCTTTATATTTTAGAAACTTGGTCGGACACTAACGCTGCCTGGAAGGTAGACAAATCAATCTTAAAGACTCGCTGTATGGAAAGTGGAAAGGAATATGTGCTAAAGTGTGCAAAAAGCCAGAGTGTGGTTCTTTAAAAGTGGAAATAAATGCTGCGGCGGACCAACCTGAGGCTTGTTTGGTCTCACTTCAGCAGACTGTCAGTCTCCGGGCTCTCAGTGACCGATAGCTGTGCCTGAAGGAAGGACAAACCCAAAATCAATACCCTGTCTAAAAACAGTGGGAGAAACTTGAGACAGATCATGCAATGTCTACAGGAGAAGATATGCTCATGCAACTCAAGCTTTTTCTCTTTTAGATTCAGGCAGAAACCTTTTAAATATTACAGTAAGCAACCTTTACACAGCAAATAAAAAAGCAGCTCGACTGTACAGAAGATATTGACATAGATTTGGCTTTGTTCATTTTAGCAAGAGTTGCATTAACACTATCCTAATATATTTTGTTAGTACACAGAATAGTTATTTTGGTACATAAAATCAACTACTGTAATGATATTGGAAGTTACGTTGGTCTTACTTTTTTTGAGGCGATTCTTTTTTGTTGCCATGACTGAAATGATATTTTAAGAAACTACGCATTTACCAGCAAGTTTATGTCAATGGATAAACACACTACGAAATTAAACATTTAGGGTTAGGTTACCTTTACAGTGGAGTTCTCTAGGTTATAACCATCCTCTCCATTGCACTGCCATTACTCTGTACTAAAGTAGCCATCGCGCCAGCGTCTTTCATGACAATGAAGCCTAGACCTGAATGGTGGTTTGAATTCAGTTAATTTTCAGATGCTATAAAAGCAATTCTCATTAACGATTACGACCACAGGTAAGAGGATTGAAAAAGTCTTATACATACCCAGGCATTCAATGCTTTAGAACTCTATACACATTAGGAAGCTATCCAGGTTATTATAGAGGTCTTACCTCTGGGTCCTTTTTAAAAAGTATAGAAAGAGAGAGAAAGAATAAGTTGTGCTCTTTTGATAATCAATCAAGACATCATTTAGTAGGGTTAAAGTCTTCAGACGTCAATACATTCATTTAGATTTAAAATGCGCTTTTGAAGGAGAAACAAATGAAAACACCTACATCTGACGGCTGAAGGTTGTTTAAAAAAGGCCATTTCAGAATTTTACTAGGACAGGAAACAAATAAGGCAAGTTAAGTTTCATAAAAAACAAACTAAGCTTTATTGACAAACTGCTGCAAAACATCTTTTGGACAGATTTAGTAACCTATTTAGGCAAGCTTACACATGTAGCATAATGCATTTTATGGAGAGGGTACAGATAATAAGTACAGTTAGGATGTTTTAAAATATGTACAAGAGTTCGGATTGAGCTGCAGGATCCCTTCTCTTTAGAAAGAGAAGACCCATGTGGAGATTTTTGTCCCAATCCTTCTTTGTTTACTTTGTGCATGCAGTTTATAGAGAACCCGATCACAAAATGAAGACCTGAACTGTTTTATTTAACGCGAGGCCGTCTCTCAGCCGCGTTCTCATTAAACATTTTGTCTTCAGCGTCTTAAAATTAATTTTTAACATGTATTAACAAATTGAGGATATGAGGACAGTCCATCTCAACAGTGTCTATTAGGGCTATATTTCAAAACTCTACGTACAATGACAAATATTGCTGCCTAAAGTCTAAAACGTTTTAGAACTATTTAAAAACAAACCATCATCAAGAATG
The DNA here is from genome assembly GCF_036324505.1 of Eleginops maclovinus. Lineage (NCBI taxonomy): Eukaryota > Metazoa > Chordata > Actinopteri > Perciformes > Eleginopidae > Eleginops > Eleginops maclovinus. Next base: position 20,987,441 of record NC_086361.1, read on the forward strand.
AATTCCATTAACATCGATTCTTTAACCTTCACTTAATTTAGGATTTATTTTTTGCCTCTATATTACATAATTGAGAGTTTAAAAGGTCTTTTATTCGGCTATATTAACAGAATTTTGAAATGTAGCCTAAATGGGAATCTGCAACTGACCCTCAACAGATTCTTTGTATTAAAACAATTATACTGTATTTCTTTTACAGGTTGATAATGAGCCATTTATTCCACTAGAAAGAACTACTTACTCCCAAACAGTTAAGAAAATTAAAAGATCAACAATGCAAACAAAGCCAGAGGGAGGGGGGGGGGGGTTAAAAAGGGGGTCAGAGGAAGAAAAGAAAACACAGCAAAATAAATTAAAAATGTAAATAAAAAAGAGGACGCCAACTTCTCCTCTCTAACCCAGTCTGCAAGAGTGGTTGGTTGGAGGGATTGGTGGCGAAAGGGAGGAGGTTAAGTGTTGGGTTTGTGCGACAAAGTAGGGAGAGGGAGGGGAGGAAGAGGGGGGAGTTTCGCGGTCAAATCTCAAAAACCAGTTCCGATTTTCAGTTCCCAATTTGCGCTCTCGTATAAAGTCCAGTGTAGGAAGAAGGACCAAACCAAAGACAAAACGAACAATTACTTTTGTCGGGCTGCTTAAAGCGAGAGCCGCCGTGGTAGACAGGCGGTTGTCGTGGCGACGCGTTAAGGTTTCGGCGCGTCCGTCCGCTTCAGTACTGTCGGTACGGGTGCTCCCGGTAAGGCGTCTTGGCACCTCTGGAGGGGGGCGGGGCCTTCCCTGTGGACGCTCGCTGGGTCCCGTTCCAGTCGTCCTGGCCTGGGGAGGACAGGGGGGAAAAAACAGGGAGGATTTATACTACAGTGGGGGGATGAAACACAGTAGCATTACTCCAGTTTTATTATATTTTCTGTAATTTCATTAGATCTTTTAACACGTTTATTGATTTCTAAAGCACCCTGAGACACAATGAGATACTCTTATTTTGGTATAATTTAGTTTTGACGGATTGATCGGGGATTTGATTATCCTTTGTTCAATATTTCGACTTGTTACATACCTTTAATTAATGCAAAACGGACAGATGTTTCGATGCAGAGTGCTACTTTAAGGTTTTTTACTTCAGATTTTCCATTTTATGCTTCTTCACACTTCCTCTCCATTACATTTTGGAAGCCAATATTCAACTGTTACCTCGACTACATTTAGCTGACAGCCTCAGTCAGTAATTACTTTACATATTCAGATTTTAAGCAAATATATAACCAGACAAACAAACTCTGATGCATTACTATATAATAAGCTATCCAGCAGCAACATTCAAATGAAACATTTACCAGCTGTGATAGACCATTACTGCACCAAAAGTCATAATAAGAGTCAATATGGACTCAAATCGCTTCAAGATTTGTTTTAAGACATTGTTTCTCGCCAAGAAATATTGCTCCATAGCGCTACCTGTGCTCAAAACCTTCACTAGGTACCTATAAAGTTACCGGTTTGTGGCTCTAACTTTGAAATCTGACCTCATTTTGGATCATTATGCATAAATTGAATGTTAAGTCCTCCTGAAATAAGTCAGATATGGTCGGCAATCAATTAAATGTAAACGTTAAACTGACAAAACAGTGTCAATCAAGTAATTCATCCATAACTATGAATCAATCCAAGTACTCCAGAACATGAAGTATGTGAAAGCACAACTAAAATAAAAAAGAATATCTAGAAATAGTCTTATTTATATTCTTCGGTGTATTTATATGCACATTCCTCTACTCAGCATCCTTTTTACAGTTTAAATTGGGTCATCTTTGTTGACGGTGAATAAAGTTTTCCTCACCATACGACTCGTACGACTCCGTGCTCTCCCCGTGTCCGTAGTCGTAGTACTCTGCCTCTCTGATGGTCAAAAACAGGCAGAGATGAGAAGAAAAAAAACACTTTTAATCTTGAAAAACATGAAGTCTCTGCTGAGTGGAATGTCTAGGGGAATGATAATTGGCTACCATGAATAACATCAAAGCTGGGCTCTCTAGTATGGAACAGCTTCTCCTAAATACACTCCCTATCCAAAGCCATGAAACATGAAGCAGTGCTGACTTTGTGCAGAGTGGTTAACACAGTGTTTCTGGTGGTGTGTGTGTGTGTGTGTGTGTGTGTGTGTGTGTGTGTGTGTGTGTGTGTGTGTGTGTGTGTGTGCTCGGAGAAGAGCAGGTGAGAAGTAAAGAGATGTCTGATTCACTCACGCCTGCGGCTGACTGTAATAGCTGTCGTATGACTCGTAGGCCGTGTCTGTGTAGCTCTCATCATAGCCCTGGAGAGGGGAAGGAAACAAGAGCGAGGTTTAGGGAGAGGCTTGTTCATGAATCATGAATGTCAAGATGCCCCTAAAGAACCACACTAACAGAGACAAGACCCCCCCCTTATGTCTCGAGCATCCCAAATCACTTATTTCTGTTTTGACGGACAAGCAATTCAGAGCCAAGAACCATCTTATCCAGAGGAGACCGTGGAGGGGTCAGAATTACATATTCCTCTACAGGAAACTCATCTTCTGGATGTTGCACTGCTTACTCCTCATAGGTTATTTTATTTCTTCAAGTTTAAAGATATCTTAAGTTGTCTGTGTGATAATTAAAGCAGTACGATTAATCAAAAGTAATTGTTACAGCTAAAATATGTGTTTTGAAATAAGTTTTGTGGTGTTCAGACTTAATAAAAGGTCTTAGTTTGGTACAGATCCTCTTAAAAATAAATCACACCATGATCCTTTTAATGTATTCTTAAATTATAATGAGAAATATGATTAAATGATATTAAAATATAGGTTAAAATAATTGCAATTATTCCTTTTTGTTGTTTTCAAATCAGGCAGTCCTAATAATAAATCTTATAATCGTGCTAAGGACATTAACATATTTATTAAACGTATAAAATAAAGCCATCTTTCTTCCGGTACTTACATATTCCTCGTAGCCCTCAGAGGCTGCAGTGGGGGTGTGCTGGTGTGGGGGTGGATGTGCCATCCTATGGGGGGGTCCTGCAGCTGGGGGCCTGGCGCGGGGTGCCGAGGCTCCCCTGGCGGGTGCTACTGGGGGTCCTCCTCGCCCCGATGGGACGCCCCTCACTGCGCCACCTCTGGCTGGGCCGCCTCGAGCTACACCTCCCCGGGCGGGAGCTCCGCGAGGGGGCATCCCCCGACCCCTGGAGAGCAGAACACTGAGTTACTTAGAGGAATACGTCAGGATGTATGTAGACCTGAACCGAATTGTGACATACTGGTACTTTTGAGGTGAAATCCTCAGAACACACTCTTTTAAGTTAGCCACAGCTCCAGAAAGATAACGTGTTAAGGAGCAGTGTTTTGGATTTAGTGCCCTCTGTTGCTCAGGTATGCTGTAGTTAAGCCCTTCCGCTCACCCCTTCCTCTAGAGTCCTCAGGGCTAATGTAGAAACAGCAGTGGGAAACTAGGATTCCTTGGAAGAAGACGTGCTCCATATTTAAATATGAGGTCTTCTTCAGGTATATAAAGTAGTCAAATAGTAAACAGTAATAAAAACATAATAATGTATTCCATTCCTCAAATACATCCCTCTGAATTCCTCACACTGATCGTTTAATTGGTGACCTTCATAAAAGAGTTCTGCCAGTCGAAGTTTGACTAACAGAGGTGACCCTTTCCCTCCATTTTCAGTACTTATGCTAAGCTAAGCTAACCTGCTAGCTCCAGCCTCAATATTTACCGTACGAATATACAAATGGTTTGTAATCACATGACGCAAGTTGTGGCAATAAATTCTAAAAGGTAAGGTCATCTCATCCTTAAAAGAAGGAAAAACTTGTTTTATTTTCTTACATTTATACGGAATGAAGCCTCACAACATAAACCGACTGTAGGTAGGTAGGTAGCGTTTGGAATTCTTCTGTGCGACAGGCTATTGATTTCGATGAATCCTTTTCCTTCAGCTACAACTAATGTCTTTGTGATTGAAAGTTATCTACTGTCAAAAGTTCTTCTTTAGTATAAGTACCTTGGAACTAGACAATAACACAAAAGAGTGAATACAGAGCGCCTCCAGCCTCATTGAGACACAGAGACTGTAGCGCATGGATGATGTCATATGAGAAACCCAGCGTCTGGGTGTGTGTGTGTGTGTGTGTGTGTGTGTGTGTGTGTGTGTGTCTCCTCACCTGTGTGCTCCACCAGGGGGGAGTCCACGGCCCCTGACCGGAGGGCCCCCTCTGCCTCTGGCCCCGTGATCCTGGCCTCCGTTCAGGTAGCCCATCTCCAGGAACTGCTCTTGGCAGATATCATCCATCATATCCTACACACACACACACACACACACACACACACACACACACACATACACACAGAAGAAGAAGAAGAAGAGAGAGAGGGTTACGAACTAGGGCCTCATGACACAGGGAAAAGTGGAATGAAAAGGAGACAAAAATTCAGGGACGAAAGGGAGGCAGTGTGGAAGAACGAACGATGAATAAAAGAGCCAAACACAATTACAGAGCTGCTCTCTACACAACATCCCCCTAATGGCTAACAGAGCGAGTGGAGGAAAAAAGTCTCCGTGCCAGTGACTCAGTGTTAAAGAGAAGGAGGGGGGGCGGCAGGGGGGTTTTAGTGGATGTGGGAGTTTGGAAAGCATCCATCCACACTCCTGTGCCTTTCCGTCATGCACAAAATGTAAATCTCTTCTCCCTGCACTTCCTGACAAGCTTTGGGTGATTGCATCAACTTATTTTCATCTGCAAAAAAAAAACAACAGGGGGGGAATTAGCGAAGCGGTCCGTCTGAGGGACACAAATCCAGTGACACAATCTGCATCCTTTTCTACGGAGAGCGATCGCACCGTGATCCATTAATTCTCTCTCAGAAATCAGTCCCTGAAATTGTGACCGAGCTCTAACGATGGTGAGAAAGAAAATAGCTAGAATATGAAGCGCAGACTTTCAATTTATCTGCAGTATGAGCAAACAGCAGCTACTCAGAAATTCATCTGTGCGACTGCAAGGTGACCTGTCAAGGCGTTCAGATTAATCCAGTTTCTTCATACACTAGTTCAATAGAAAAATAAAGAGAAAGTGTCAGAGTGAAGACATAGAAAAGGACCCCTTCACATTGGATCAAGGCTGTGCTTCGACGTCCAGGTTTACAGATGTACAATAGAAGAGGAAGAACAAAAGAGTCAAAGCCTTATGCCTAGCGGTGGCATTTGCCCAGATTTTCTGAGTCTTTATTCAAATAACGCCCGGTTTCAAATGAAGGACGTCAAGCCTGACAAATTAAGACTTTAAATTGTAACGACAGGTTCTGCAGGGGACGGCTTCTTACTTAACACCATCAGCCCGTCCCTCCTGCCTATAGCACCCTCTAATTAAGAAATAACTTGTCCTGCTTTGGCTTGAGCCATTGACAGAGCACTGTGGGCCTCAGCCAGGTTTTGTTGGCCCGCACTCAAGAGAGTATGTGGGAGAGAAACCCCCTCTAGAGGGATTTTAGCTCTGAAATACCATTTACATGCACAAAAACCTTCATAACACACTACAGGAAAGGGGAGTAGAGCCCCTCGAATGCAATCCTTTTTTTTTTACCATTTCTAATTAATATTCTATAAACCAACCCATTCATCATGGAACTATTGGCATATTAAATCCATAATACTTGTAGGGCCAAGTTGTCAACACAATAATTAATTGATTGAGAGAATGAAACTAACATTTAGCATTGATTTCACCATATCTGTCAGTTATCAATTTAAAAGATAAGCTTTGATTTATATCTTCAGAATATTAAAGCTCTGTCGGATTAATCTCAGAGCACTTTAGCATTTATTAACTTGTGTTGGGTATTAGTCAATATTGCTGACATTTTACAGGCTGAATGATGAATTGAATACATTATATGCAGGTTAATGAATTGCAGAGGAATATTTGTACGATGCAGCAGCTACCAAAACACACAGCAAGCATGAGGCACGCCACAACAGCAGAGTGGGACTCACAGGAAACAGGAACTTCTTGACCTCCTCCATGGCGTGGGCCATGCGCAGGTAGGCCTCGGGCACGGGGGCGAACACCTCGATGAACACGTGCAGCTCCATGGACAGGTGGGCGTACTTGGGCTCGCCAGCTTTCCTCAGCCCCTCCTCCTGAGACCAGACAACATCGCGTCAGTGTCAGAGAGGCAGGGCAGCTAGCGCTAAAGTCAAATGAATTATGCAAGGAGTAATCACATTTCATCCGCATCAGAGGGCATCAAGTACAGGTGTGTGTGGTGTTCCCTTCCTTTGTATGGATTAATAATTTCATCAAAGCGGAGGATAACTGGTTTAGCGGGAGTTCCTGAAGACTCCAGATGTGCAGAGTGTGAATGCCCTTGGCTTTACGTTCATGTTCACCCTGCCAGTTGACACCATCTGCCTGACATCGCTCTGAACTAGAGGCCAGATGTGTTATGGCTCCAGGTAAAAGTGTGTTACGGCAGATGTGTGTGTGTGTTTAAGAAGAGTGCACTACCTTAGATTTGTCTCTCATGGATCCTTTGCCCAGCACGGAGATCTTGGCCCCGGTCTCTTCCTGCAGACGTTTGATTGTGTTGCCCTGAGGTCCCAGAATCTTCCCCACAAAATTGAACTAATCGCAAAACAAAGCAGAGAGAAATTAGTCAGACAGTCGAAGCAGCGGGGAGTTTAACACCCAGAGTGAAGGAGCAATCAGTGTCAGGGCGGCTTGTTGCTCCTGCTGCAGCTTTAAGTAGTAGATTTACCACAGAAGATCGATATGATCCCTGCAGGCTGCAGCACTGTCCCTCTCGATTCACTACATTCATCCAAGCACTGAAACCCTGCATATTTGTGCCTCCTCCATCTTTAAAGAAACTAATTAAAGTGTGTATTTGTGAGCCACAATTAGCTGCCCTGTCTAAGATTTACCTTTAAGGAAGCAATTCGTCCTGGAGTTGTGAAAGTAATCTGAACCCACTCATGAGCTTTGTCTTTCCTGACACTGGACTGATGTTCCGACTAAAACTAAGCCTGTCAAACTAAGCCAGGCTTCAGGAGATCAGACGGCTGTCTTACTGCACAGACCAGACACCTACATCATATTGATCTGGGGCTGGAGACGAGGCAGCGTCTATACCGCTTATTCTGCTTTACAGGAAGTCACTGGGAGAAGTTTAAACTTTTCTACTTAAAAAAGTACCATGAATGCTTAAAATTGGACAAACATTGAGATGTATGTGATACAAACTAATGCAAAACATGTCATCATTATGCAAAGGAAGCATCATGCAACCTGCAATCTGTAAGTTTCACAGGAAAGTTGCATCAATTAGCCAACTATGTTTGATAACTAAATATCATATTCAAGGTCATTTTTCATGCAAAAAAGGCAGAAAAGGCTGTTTTCAGCTTCTGTAATGTAAGAATATCATATATGTTCTGCTTTTATCACATTAAAATTCATATTTTGGGGTTTTGAAATGAGAAAAACAAGATATTTGAAAACATCACGTCTGATTTATGACATTTTATAGAGCAATGATCAATAGAGGAAACAATCAGCAGATGAATCAATAAAGAAAATAATAGACAGCTGCAGCGGCACTTCTCTAAGAACATAAACCATCATGCAAAAATCAATGCAGTTAAAAGTGTGAGCCAGATATAGATCAAATGATGTATGGATGAATACACCTGAGGGTGAAAGTCAAGTAAGATTTCACACTGAATTAAAGCATGTTCACAAGATCCAATCTTCAGCACACAGAAGCAATACAGTCGCTCTCCAATCCATAATGATATTAACATTTTGATCCTTTTGATGATATTTTAAAAACCCGCCAGAATTGGCAGTAATTATTCTCTGGAGCTTAAGGATCAAGGTTAGGAGGAGTAATTTGAGACTCCACAGTAACCCCGTGGCTTTGTGTAATTGAAACCCGGCTGCAGGATAAATTAAATCAAGAAGAGGAGGAGAGACCAAGAAGGAGAGAAAAGACAGGCTCACCTTCGGGTACTGTTTGACAGGTATGAGCACTCGTTCCTTAAGTTTGATGTTCTTTGTTGTGAAAAGGTCCAGGTAGTCGTCTGCCTCCTTTTTAGTCTCGTCTTTCTGGATTCTATCAATTTCTAGAAGGGATGGGAGAGGCAAAGTGTTCATGCAATCAAACAGGATCAAAGTACGTCTCACTTACGGGGAGGATTTATGTGCACTTTCATTATTGAGTAAGTATTGACTGAGAGATGTGCAGGTCAAACAACATCTTATGTTCAAACATGGCCAGATTTCACAAAAAAAGAGAGGATATTTTTAAACACAGAGGGTACTTTTAATAGGTCTTTGAACTACAGTTTTGAACATCCCCCAAAAAAATCATTTCAAATCTAATTTTGCCTGGTTTAATCAGAGAAAGCTAGACATATTTTGACTGACTGTCAGAGTTTAAAGAAACCCAAACACTGGCGCGTTCACTATGTTTTTCAGCACCTATTTGTGATCTTGTCGACACCCTATATGGAGCTGAAACAGGTAATTAATCCAAACTACTTTAACAATCAATCGTCTGAGCTGTCTTATCACGCAAAACTCCAAACAATCTCAGCGTTTAACATTTAAAACTGAATGTCTTTGGGTGTTGTGCTGCTGATCTGAAACATAAGACACCTTTGAATCAGCTAACTTGTGATTAGGTCTGCAAAATATCGATCATTTTGAGATACCCGCACATTGAACTGATCTAGAAAGACTGATATGGCAATTTTGAGTTTGTTAAAAAAGAGTACTATTGGAAAACAGCTAGGCCTAAATGTTACATTTGTGCCTTATGTGTTTAATTCAATGTTTTTTTCCACAATAGAATGTTGGAAATAATGTGCTTTTTCGGTTTTAAATTCAATGAGCAATTTGGTTCAACAAGCAGCAGAAAGGCAGAACTAAAACACTTTGAATGCTTCTATGCGTATGAATTTTTAATTTCAAAACATGTCATTATTGTGATATTCAACACAAGTAATCGCATATTTTCCTTGTATTGTGCGACCCTGTAATTCTTCAGTATTTCCCACTTCTTGTACAACAAGAATAGACAAGAAAAGACTTGCTAGTGCATCAACAAATGAAATTATAGCACCAATTTTGAACTCCTTCCACAATTTGCTTAGTGTAATAAGAAGCAAACACCATCAGCTCTTCCCTGTGGCACCTAGCAACATCACAGCTCTCCATCTCAAACCTCCTCCTCACTCCTGGCCGTGACATCTCCTGAACCGGCAATGTGCAAACATGTCAGCTCAGGCACAGTCCTACCAGCTGCAGATGTGCACAGCCTCAGTAGATGTCACAACGTGGGAAACCACAGCAGCACACTTCTTCCTGCATCGTTCGCACTTTCAGTTTCACAGATGCAACACTAGATTGTGCACATCCTGTTAGAAAAAGAGACCATCTTAACCACTGCCAGAGAGGACGCTCAGACACATGACTGGAGCTGCATATAGGAACCAGCTTGCAGGAAAATATCACTCAATCTCTAGGAGAGCAGACAAAAAGATCCCATAACCAGCCATCCCTTTATCAGTTGATCTATGGCAGTCATACAAAATCATGACCTTATGTGCATTTCTTATTTGGAGATTTGAGGGCTGGAAAAAATACGAATTGTGATTATTTTGACTGATATTGTGATTTAGATATGTCTCGATATTGGCGGGATTTATTACCAAACACATTTTTTTTGTTAATTCTTTGAAATACGATATGATCCAAATGGTGTTTTAAGACAATTTTTAGCCTTTTACAAACATTCTGCTTCCTACAATTTGAAAACTGCCTTAAATCGATATCGCGATTTCGATAAAATGCGTATTTATCGTGCAGCCATACCTTATCTGTTATTGCACTTAAAGAGTCCCTATTCTGACATACGCACTGTGCTGTCCCTTTAAACATGTATGCAGAATATATTAATAGGCTTGTGTTCAGATCCAGATGCCGACTACAGGGAAATGAATAACACCATGAGGCAGCCTTTTATCCCTCTCCAGCCCTGGTGCTGCCAAGGCTGCAGTCCCTGGCTCAAGGACACTTCAGCAGCAGCAGCAGCAGCGGGACTTGAAGGTCTCAGTCTCTGGTACCGGGCCACCACCGCCGCCTCCCGGATTTAAAGCGGCGAGATGACCCCCTGTCACGGACACTGACGAACATTTATCAGATGATGCGCAACGCACCTGCCACATAACGCAACAACAATAGCCTTCGGCAACAAATCTGTCCAAAATGATGCGTTAAGTTTAGACTCAGAAAGCACCAATACACAAATGAAAAGCGACGTAGGTGCACAAAAGGAAGCGGAAATGTGACTCTGTGGTGTTGTGCTTCAGGCTGTTTACACTGTCAGACAACAGTCATTAGCTATCATGCAATTAACTCCTACATGCACCACACGCGTATTCATTACACTGTTATTGTTCCGGTTAAACCCACGTCCAGTGCGCAAACACATGGCAGTGTCAGCGTGCAGGTGTGCGTCTATTTGGCTGAGTGGCGGACAAAAAGCATACTGCAAAAATAAACAAAAAGAAGAGCATCACATGTCAGGACTTTACCTGCGTTTAAAAGTTTCATTGCGTGCGTAAAAGACGAGTCCAGGCTGTCCTTCTCCGCCAGCAGCTCCGGGAGATATTTCTCGTCGTTCTCCATTTTAGGTGGGGATTGTGCAAAAAAAAAAAAAAGCGTGAAAAACCCACAACAATAATAGAAAAAAAGTAGTCCAGTTATGTAACTACGGAGTGCCGCGTATCCTGTGTGCAGACCGAGTTTTGCATGTGGCTCCCGGGCGTTTCTGCGACGGAGGGTCCGCTACTCTCTGTCTGTTTCCCCACACCGGCTGGTCCTCTCGGTGTGTTCAGCAGCTCTCTCTGGATGGGAATGAGAGAACAATGCGCGCAGAGACCGGGAGGATAGTGATCCTGCTGAAGCCGGCGGAAGTGAGCTCAGATAGACGTAGTGCTCCGGATTGACGCCGCCTACATGTGTTGATGCTCCACTGATCCTAATCCCAGCATCAGATTAGAGTCGCTGTGGGTGTGGTGTTGATATCATGAAGAGGTCTGTACTACTCCAAGGTGTTCAGGCGCCCTGATACTGGGCTCCAAATGAGGGAAACTTTGATGGGCAGTTGTTGACAGACAGTGAGAGTAACTGAGTACACTAAGTCATGTACATTTACTGTACTAGTACACATTTGAGGTATTTGTTGGCTGCCCTATGAGTATTTCTAATTAATGCTATTTCCTCAGGTACACATTTTAGGTACTTGTACTTACTTACTTAAAGTAAAACTAACTAAACAACAGTTTTCAAGCACACATTTGTGGAACTATATTTCTATTTTATGCTACATCCCACATTTACTACTCAAGTGTACACATTTGAAACACTTGTGGGGTACTTTACTTCAGTATTTCTATTTTATGTTACATTTACTGATGTACTGCATTAAAGTACACACTTGGGGAATGTGTACTGTACTTGAGTTGATCTATTGTAGGCTACTTTCTACTTCTTTCTAGTTACTTAATAAAAACCAATAAAGCTTTATCAGTTCCAAAGGGTAAACTCCCAAACAACACAGCAGTATGTAAAGTAATATACATATTAAAACCATTGTTTACTCTTGCAGCTGAACATTATTTGCTGTTAATAAATATAAAAAGTATATCATTCTGAGTTTTGGGCACATTTGCTTTTGTAATGGTCAGTGTGTTTCGATGCTAAGTCACATTTTGAATGCAGGATGGTTACTTGTTCTACACTGAAGTATTTCTACTTTCACTATACAAGTACTCAACTGCTCTTATCAAAACATTCACAGATCGGTGATGTCTGCAGGGTTTTATGGTTTAAACGGGATCATCTTTTATGGTTAACTAAGAAATTATATAATTTAGGAACTCCTGGCAGCACATCTGTGTATATGTGTTACTTTAACACATACATGTGTTCTTTGCATATTATTTGTATAGCTTATACTACAATCTGTGCACATCCCTTTGACAATTTCACACATTTTATTCTGAACAAACGAACACTTCCAAAAACCATTCTGTCATTTCAATTCAGAAATATTGAGGGTAAGATGGATGGATGGATGGATGGATGGATGGATGGATGGATGGATGGATGGATGGATGGATGGATGGATGGATGGATGGATGGATGGATGGATGGATGGATGGATGGATGGATGGATGGATGGATGGATGGATGGATGGATGGATGGATGGATGGATGGATGGATGGATGGATGGATGGATGGATGGATGGATGGATGGATGGATGGATGGATGGATGGATGGATGGATGGATGGATGGATGGATGGATGGATGGATGGATGGATGGATGGATGGATGGATGGATGGATGGATGGATGGATGGATGGATGGATGGATGGATGGATGGATGGATGGATGGATGGATGGATGGATGGATGGATGGATGGATGGATGGATGGATGGATGGATGGATGGATGGATGGATGGATGGATGGATGGATGGATGGATGGATGGATGGATGGATGGATGGATGGATGGATGGATGGATGGATGGACTATTGTTAGTTAAATACAATGTAATCCATATAAGCAATAGATTTACTCTGTGTATAAAACGGATTTACAGACTAAGATCATATTCCAAATCTAATAAGTATTGATGGTTATGTCCTGCCGTGTAATACAGTTTTATATCGAGTGTATTGTATTAATTGACGTGAATTGGATAATGACAGATCCTCCTCAGTGTTTGATTTGTTAATATAATCTCAGTTCAGACGGTGTTTCCAGGAGACGTGGTTCTTTCATTCCAGGCTCTCTACTGTCCCTTAGTGGCGGCGCAGATCATAACAAAGAGAGCATTCTCCAGAGCTCCTGAAACCAAAGCTCATCACATGAAGACTGTTCCAGTTTCTAATCCCCTATTTCCCTCTCCACTTTTATTGATTGAAAAAACACTTATGTGCAGGTGAGGAGAATGTCTATAATGAAATCCCAAGGATTGATTCCACTGATTCCGACGCTGGTAATGAACCTGTCACGCCACTGTGAAGCGGGCAGCACAAAAGGGCAGAGGTCAGAGCTGGCCTAATGCATACAAAGCGAGAGCAGACGGTGCATTGTGTATCGGGTCTTTAAGCGTATACAGTAGCATGCATTATGTGCAGGCGGACGCTCTTTGAACAAACAGCAAAAACTGCTGGTCATTTATCAGAGGAAAAACCATTACGATCGACCGCAGCTGCGCCCAGGAATGCATCTGCTCAAAACAAATGAAGGCAGAAATTGTCTGCAATAAACACTTAAGAGAGGCCGAAGACCCGCTTTAACTATCAGCGCTCAGCTTGATCTATTCCTGACCGTTACAGTGTTATTAGTGTTGGGGGTTGCAAGGTTGTCCCGACTCCTCTTGTCATTGACAGAATGGAGAGCGTGTGAGCTGAATTTCAATTGGCTCATAAAAGGAAGAGTAACTTCTCTTGGCAGGTGAAGGGGTTCCAATCCGATAGCGCCGCGCTCTCGCCTTCTGCTTGTGTGGACTTCCCCTGTTCCCCTAACATACAGAGCCGCAGTCTGGGGTAAACAAGGGCAGATGGAAGAGGGTAAACACCGGGGTTAGGCGTACATGACCGCCACCGCTATTCCACATCTTTGCATCTGAACATTTGTCATGCCCTAAAGATCCCGAAATATGGCGAGGATTCAGAGCTCTCCTTGAGTTTTATCCTTGCTCAGGCAGGGGACACTGCGAAACAGCATTTGGAGCATCATGGGACTATAACTACCCTAAAAGTCAAACTAAAAGAATACTTACAGCTCCATATGGCGGGTGTCACTGCATTGTTTTTATAAACTGCAGTACCACAAAAGAGGGATGCTTGCAGATCTGTGAAGCTGGACTTTAGCACAGTGGTGCTTTGAGCTATATGCTAACGTCAGCAGCATGAAACCATGCTCCCAATGACGATGCATTAATGCTGATTTCTAGCTGGGGGGCTTTCTAAAAAGTCACTTGGAAGGGGATATTTTTGCAGGGCGTATTGGTGCACACAGCTGAAAACTAGCCTACTGATTTATTTGATGCTTGTCAATTATGAAGGACATCCTTCAGTCTAATCTAAATGTCAATATACTTTAGCACTATTTAGTTAGAGGTATCTTTATGAAGAGGTCATGGGAATTGTGCAAATGTATAAGGAATCTATACAAACGCAGCATCAATCGAAATGTGCAAGTTTAACATTTGTATGAAGGTAATGACGTTATTTTTGCCCATGAAAACTTAAGGATTGAATAAATCACTGCCCAGATGATAGCACAACATTCTTCTATAGGGGACCACAATTGTGTATACATATACAATAGTTTTGAGACTAGAAATCAAAAGGGTCATCCTCATTTTAGTGGTAAAGGAACCTCCTTTAGATTATGCAAGTCAGTAGGATCCTCTAGTAACCCTGTATCTCTGTACAGAAAAAGAAACATGGTGATTTATCGAGTAGTTTTAGAGTTATTTCAGTCTGTAGCATGGCTAAAAACCTCCCACACAACACTTTAATTGTATTTTCCAGCCAGACATCTGAAACATTAACAAATCAAAATGTATTTATACATAGAGTCAGTGCGGCTACAGTTGAAAACCATCCAAATGGAGGATATCACATGGTAAGTAAAAGGCATGTTGTCCCTTTAGAGTATTTCTTAAGTCGACAATAGTTAAAGGAGAAAATAAGAGTGGTGGGGAGATAAATAAAATGAGAATAGGAATTTGTAAGCTTAAATCCTTTAGTGTCCCGCTGTCAGAGGAGGAGGGTTTCCCTGCTCCTGGGCGGATACAGGCAGGAAATCATGCAGCAGAGCAGAGCGATGGCTGGGTTCAGTCGGAGGGTCACGCTCAGTTTAGCATCGCTACAAGGCCACAGAAACCTTTTTTTCCCCATGAAAGCTTTCAGAACTGTCACACCTGCTTAGGTCTGTAACACCGCCCCACTCCCCCACCTCTTACTCCACCTCTACCTCTTACCCACCATCCCTCCCTCACCTCCCACACGGCACAGAAAACAAGCTCACCCTTCATTGCTTCCTCTCAGCCTGTCACTCTTTTCCTGTCATGCCCGCAGGTTGATGATTGTCCTCGACATCTAAGCATCTGCATCCCATAGGTAGTTTGAACTTTGCTGCAGAATCTTTATTAAAGGTTGATTTCAATTCTAATATTATGGATGTATGGATAAATATGCTGGTATTTTTTTTAGATCTGTACCTTGATATGTCTGTATAATTGTGTGCTATGTTGTTTATGTCTGTACCTGCCCAGGGACTATAGATGGAAATGAGCTCAAAGCTAAATCAGGCATAAATATTCTTTTTGTTTTTGAGATTAAAATGTTTTTATACACTTTCCTTTTCCAATAAGACAAAAAAATATATACAAAAAATGACCTGGCTACTGTATATGTGGAGCCTTACACTATTTCTCTGGTAACTTAGCCACATATTTGCATTGCAGGAGTCTTGTTCGAGACTCTTGGAGATCTAGGAAAAGCTATTAATGAGGGCACTTATTTATTCTGCTGGTACTGCATATCCAGAAGGAAAGAAAACGTAGCCAAAAACATTTATCCGCTTAACAAACCAGAGGGCAAATGAAAAAAAAAAGCAGGTGGAGTGACAACATCTTTTGCTTCAATAAATGAGTAATGTGACCTTTCAGCTTGTGTTCTTTTCCCAGCGAGCTGAAGGGAAGTATTTCCAGGTTTGCCCGTATAAGAAAGGGTAATAGCTCATATAAGTGAAAGAAAATGTGAGAGTACTTTATGACATCATAACTCTGCTCCTGTTACTGGGAGTTCTCTGAAACGTGGAAGCCATTATTCTACTCTTCTCCTCTGAAACATAGAATAAAGCACAGAGAGACTATGCATTTTTTGAAGCTGTCCTCTTCCTGTCTTCTGTCTGTCTGTCTGTCTGTCTGTCTGTCTGTCTGTCTGTCTGTCTGTCTGTCTGTCTGTCTGTCTGTCTGTCTGTCTGTCTGTCTGTCTGTCTGTCTGTCTGTCTGTCTGTCTGTCTGTCTGTCTTCTGCTGTTCCCTTAAGAGTTTACTTCCTTCCTGTCTTCTTCTGCTGTTCCCTTAAGAGTTTACTTCCTGTCTGTCTGTCTTCTTCTGCTGTTCCCTTAAGAGTTTACTTCCTGTCTGTCTGTCTGTCTTCTTCTGCTGTTCCATTTAGTGTTAACTTCCTTCCTGTCTTCTTCTGCTGTTCCCTTAAGTGTTTACTTCCTTCCTTCCTGTGTTCTTATGCTGTTCCCTTAAGTGTTTACTTCCTCCCTTCCTGTCTTCTTTTGCTGTTCCCTTAAGTGTTTACTTCCTCCCTTCTTATGCTGTTCCCTTAAGTGTTTACTTCCTTCCTTCCTGTGTTCTTATGCTGTTCCCTTAAGTGTTTACTTCCTTCCTTCCTGTCTTCTTTTGCTGTTCCCTTAAGTGTTTATTTCCTTCCTTCCTGTCTTCTTATGCTGTTCCCTTAAGAGTTTACTTCCTTCCTTCCTGTCTTCTTCTGCTATTCCCTTAAGAGTTTATTTCTTCTGCTAATTTCTCTGCGCCCAGCGCCCGGTCGGTCATTTTAAGCGGTGATGATAAATCGACCGGACTTCTTTTTTGCGGATTGATATGGCTGCACATACTCCCTTGCACTTCCTTAGCAAAGGTCTGTTCTCCTTAGCAACGGTCTGTTCTCCTTAGCAACAGGCTGTTCCCCTCACAGCGGACTGTTAGTGAGAATTAACAACCTCTGAAAATGTCCAAATTGACCAATCACAATCGAGTATTAAACTAAGCCGTGTTGTTATGTCTGAGATCACTATATGAGTGTGTGATTTGTGCTGAAAATAAGTAGGCCACTTGTGAGCCCAGGGGGCAGGGGGCTGGAACTGTTTACTCACACTTAAGGATCTCATTCGTTATTTTCAGCCATGTTCAGATATGTTTTCCGAACGCTGTTATTATGGTTTAGTCTCTGTGTGTGTGTGTGTGTGTGTGTGTGTGTGTGTGTGTGTGTGTGTGTACTTGTGATTTATGTGGAACATGCTTCACACTCAGATGCTTTTCCCTCTCTCCTTCACGCCTAAATGTAACTGCTCTCCTGCTAAAGATCTACCTACAGTATTGATTTATGGCGCTCGGTTGCATTCATCGGACGTAAATGAAAAGCCAATAAGGTGTTTATGGACACATATACATCTTCACGTAATGCCCTGTGGCTCGTTAAGTTTTTATATTCAGTGTTACCTCCGGGACATCGCTCAGGTAGCACTTTGCATTCAGCCCTGGCTCTGTGTCATCAGTAAGCAAACAGTAAGCAGGCGGCGGCAGATGGTTACGCTCTCAGGCAGGGCGGTGGTGCCTCGTGTACTTTGAGGGAGTATTAAAGGGAAATATGATGCAATATATTAGTTTATATCTCAGTATGGAGCCTTTTTTTGATAATGGTGTAGGTCGTTGTAGTCCTTACAGCCTCTACGTGTAGATTTTTAAAGTATATTTGAAAGATTTCAAGTTATTCTGTTGCTTTTGTTCGTAGAAAAACACGATTCTTCTGAATTAGTGTGTTGTTTCCTCAGCAATAACTTCAGCATCTGGTGTAATTTCACTGTGTGCTGGTAATGGGTAAGAGAACACCTTGATAATGTACTTAGTAAAAGGGTGTAGCATAGGGTGAGGAAAAGTCCATTTAGTGTTGGAGCGGATCCAAATCCATTTTTCAGTAATAGGAATGGCCTCAGTGGAGGTCTGCTCTCTCCATGAGCCCTTTTTAGTTTTGAAAATCATTCATCATTCTCCTTTTCATTTTTCTCCTTTTCCTTTTTATAACAAAATCATCTGGTGTTCAGTTCAGCCTCTCCTTGCCCATAACAGGTTGACTTTCACGGCCGAATCGCGACCCTGGCTTCAAAGGACCGTCTCAGTGACCCTGCAACATCAAACAGAGCTCTCAGAACCATGTAATATACCAAACCAAGGTCTCTTTGTGCTGAATTGTGTCTGCAAAGCAGCCAAACTATCAATGTTCTCTCAAACCAACAAAGGATTTGGGATTTGGTTTAAAGGTTTAGTAATTATAAATGCATTTAAGGCCTTCAAAGGCGGACTCGGAGATCAGAGACCTTTCTTTGCTCTGTAAAGAAATGTCAGGAGAGTTTCCCATCCCTCTTCACCTGCTAGGGCTTTCATATCAAAAGAACTACAGCCGTAACTCATCCCACACACTGGTTTTTAATGATTGTAAATGATATACCTCCCTTCATAGCGCCTCTTCGAAGCCGCTATTCTTTTAAGGTAAAACAGAAAAGGTAAAAGGGAGATATCATGCCTGTGAGCTCCCTTTGATCGAGGTCTACATGTGTGCAGTTATGTGTGTGTCTGTTTGAGTGTGTTCATGTAAACAGTAAACACCATGTTCTTAAGAGCTGAGATGAAGTACCCCGCTCTGAGGTGTGTGTGAGAGTGTGTGTCTTCAAAGCTAATGACAGACGACTCGGAAATGTGCCACCCAACTTTCCCCTGCATCATTAGCTTCGAATGTTTCCCACGTTCAAACCAAATGCGGAGGAATGCAATTCATCACCTCTTTGCTCCACATGTCACTGGAAATTATTCATGGGGAATTATGTAAAGGAGACATTTACCGTTCATTCCCCAAAGAACAATATTCTGACTTCCTGCAGCCGTGTACGGTTAAGACTCACGCATCCGACATTTGACACAAGCATCGTCCTTGTGTTCATCTTTACCCAGCTGCACGGTAAGGCTGTGTATGTTAACTGCATGTGTAATACCGTATGTGCACGCTGTTTTGCATTCAGCCCGTCGACTGACTAACACCCCGGCGGAACATCATGTCACACCTGGTGATTTAAAACACCGTGTTTTGTCTCTCGGCTCGCCATGCATGCATAACTAGAGGGTAAACCTTGTGATTTTTTCTGGGGTGATGCTAACCTATGCTGAACCTTTCCTATCTCACACTGCACTGTAACTTTTATTCATGTATTCTATATTAGCACTATTTCTTAACGCTCTTAATGTCTTTCATTTTTGTAAAGCACTATGAATTGCCTTGTGTTGAAAGGTGCTATATATAGAAGAAGAAGAAGGAGAAGGAGAAGAAGGAGAAGAAGAAGAAGAAGAAGAAGAAGAAGAAGAAGAAGAAGAAGAAGAAGAAGGAGAAGAAGAAGTACTTTATTAATCCCTTACAGGGAAATTTCTTATACTATACTGTATGTACACCCAAACATATGTATATATATATCAGTTTGGGTGTATGCATATTCATATTTTTATATATATTATATATTTTTACCTTTACCTTTTGATACCTCGGGACTGTGGGAAACAGTATGATTGTTCTGTCTCTACACACAAATTGAAAGATTGATAATAAAGTTGACGTACAAAAATAAAACTTGTCTTTTTATTATTTCTCTTTTAATATATGAAGAATAAACTCACCTCTTCCTTGTCGTTTCCGATAGTCTGATTGTTTAGCAGGCTTGACCCCCTCCTCACATCCAGGTTGCGAGGTCCTCCTTGAATGTCAGGTCAGATTTGTCTGGTTTGGCCTTTAGTGAAAGCACACACAAACACACCCACACAGCAAACACTGCGCCACACGCCTGAATAAGAATATACTCACGCAGCGGCCGTGGGTGAGGCGCAGGGTGAAGCCTCTGGACTTTAGACAACACCTGGATCCAGACAGCTGGCCTGATGAGGTCTGATGTGGCCCCGGGCGTCTCAGACTCTGCGGTCTGAACGGACTCGCTCAGCTACCTGCACAGTCTCCTGCTGGGCTGAGGTCAGGCGGATCATCCAGCCTCAGCCGGGGATGTACCTCAGATGAATTTTAAAAGAAATGTTTTGTGGTTGTTGTTCTGCAGAGCGGGGTGCACACACTCCCCTCACCGCCTCCCTTCATACAGCAATGGCAGTCCTGAACTTTACTGGAGGAGTGTTACAGTAACTCTCAAACCAAGGCTTTACTTTCCTCTCTGTGAAAGTTTTACTTGCTCAATATAATAGCCTATAACTTACTAAACCTACAAATTATTTTGAGAAACCTAGATGCGACTACCAGAAGTTGTTACATTTCCTGATGTCAAAACGTCTTTCAAATCTTCACTCTCATGTAAATTACAATATTCAGTTTAATGGTTAAGATATGCTCACTGCCTACACTTGTGCATAAGCAGTTGACCCTCATGTTGGCCCTGCCAGAAACCCAGCAGAATCAATCCAAAGATCCAGTGATTCAGTCACCTCTAAACACTATTTCCCACCAGCGTCCGGGTCGGCCCTGCAAGCAGTGTGAATCCCATTAAGATATTCCACCCCCTTCTTCCTCCCCCTGGTTTTGATTATGATATGAGCTGAGGAGTTAATAAGCGTGTTAATTACCTGTGTAGGAGACAAACCAGCTCCCAGAGCGAGCCCACAAACACCCCCCCACCTCTGCTCCTCCCGCACACCAACTAAAAGAGCGTCACCATCGGATTTAAATGAGCCATCAGCGCCCGACTGTCCCCAAGGTCAGCAGAGGAGCCGCTGCTAGCACAGTACCTGCTCTGAGGAGTCTCTTAAGTCACTCCGTAATGAGAATAATTAGAATAAGAGAAGGTCGAGCAGGACGACGGACGTAAAGAGAGAGAGAGGATGGAGAACAGATTGAAGGAGGGGGCATGGACATGGCTGTAATCCTCCTGGAGCCGGGATGTGATTACTGCCTGATACTCAAGTTTCTAATTATCTCTTTGTCACAGACGGAGGGTTCTGATAGACCGTGCACGAGCCTGCAAACACACACACACACACACACACACACACACACAACTCTTAGATGGTGCTGAGGATAGCTGCCGTGTCCTAAGCTCACTTCGCATTGTTTTGTGTTTACCTTGTTGTTTATTTGAAACTGTTTTCCCTATTTTTGTACTTTTTAGCTGTCAATGTTTCCGTTGTAGCAAACTGGTGCCGGTCAACGTGTCCTGGAAGATTTCAATTCCCGCGGTATGTGACAGAAATGTTGGCTGTGTCATCATCAAGGTATTTGTATTCATCAAATATTTTGCATTTTAGCTCACTGTGTGGTAGTGCCTTGCTTTGAAAACAGCCAGTTAAGTTTAGTTTCTGTGGTTAGGTCCTTTGCTAGCTTGTGTTGCTTCATCTGATTGGTTACACGTTGAAAGGACAGCAGGTCAAAGTTGAAATAATTTGAAACCTTATCTGCAAAGAAATGTTGACTTTGAGACAAGTAACAGGGTTTAAGGACTCATTTCTAGTGGTGCACAACGCCAAGGTAGCGCTTTCTCTCAGACGGGTTGCACAGCTTTCTCCACGGACCCCCAACAGAAGCGTCAGTGCCTGCGCATTGCAGTCTACTTCAGCCCGCTCCTGTGGAGGAGGTCAAAAGCACAGTCAGAAATAAGGGGGTCAGCTGGGTGTGTGCAGTGCATACAGCCACAGGTCAGCACACAGGAGCAGCCAATGGATCAAATAACAAGCAGGACAAACAGGCAGACTTCTGTTCCTCTGCTGCAGAGTTTCTGCTTTGAATGCTTATACAGTAGAGCTGCAGGACCAGTGCCATCATAGGAGACATGTAAGTGTATGTGTCATGTTACAAAGGTAGAAAATACAAACTGATTCGCTTCAGGTTTTCTTCGGTCAGCTGACAGAACAAATCTACAGTCATTTTGTTCGTCGATCAAAGGGAAACTTCACTGATCAACATTCAGTCTGTTTAGCGGTCATTGGGAAGACTCTATCCATCCATCTCTTTACTTTTCCCCGCACGATTATAGAAAGAGCTCACACGATTTTGTAAAACCCCAGGATTTATTCTGATTACAAGACGATAAACACATGTGCAGACAGAGGAACACACCTCAGCTAACAGGTACCACGGACACTGCTGTTCAGGTCCTGTGGGAGTGAGGGAAGAGGACTTGTTGGACCAAAATCTGGCTCAACACCCCCACCCACTAACAATGCTGTGGAGCAGGTGAGCAGCACCAAATTCCTTGGGGGTGAACATCACAGAGGACCTCTCCTGGAGCCACAACACCACGTCACTCGCCAAGACAGCCCAGCAGCGCCTCTACCTCTACCGCAAACTGAAGAAAGCAGGAGCCCCCACCCCCATCATGCACACCTTCTAGTGAGGCGCCATCGAGAGCATCCTCAGCAACTGCATCACCTTGTGGTTCGGAAGCTGCACAGCATCCAACCGCAAGACCCTGCAGCGCATCGTGAACACTGCTGAGAGGATCATTGGTGCCTCACTCCCATCACTCCTGGACATTTATAACAAAAGCACTCAGCATTGTGGGTGACCCCTCCCATCCCTCCTACTGCCTTTTCACCCTCCTGGCTTCAGGGAGAAGGTTCTGCAGCCTGAGGTCGAGCTCCACCCGACCGAAAAACAGCTTTTCCACCAGGCTGTCAGGAGGATGAACTCTCTCCCCTCTATCCCACCTCTCCACCCTGCCCCCACTGGACCTGGACTTTAACACCCCACACACAGAAAAAATCCAGCAACAGTCACTTTTTACGCTGCTATGGACAATATCTCTTTGCATTCTGTACATTTTAATATAACCTGCATACCTTTGAACGGTTATTTGTGTTTTTTATTCTATTGAGTGTGTTTGTGAATCTATATAAAGTACTGTATGAATATAAAGCTGACTTTGACTCTTGACTAAATCTCGAGATATCTTACAGTTTAGACACCGTGTTAAAGCGGCACTCATAGATTCTTCCTCTCATGAGTCCATGTTCTAGCCACCCGCTGTTTCATATGAGTTTAGGCTCACTGGTAGAGGACACCTGAGACTCAGAGACTTCTTCTCTGCCCCGCAGCAGATAAGACCCCGTCTCCTCAGCCAGCCTCCTCCGCCACGCGCTCATCCCTCAGTGAAAAAGATTGAAAGGGAAGATTTCCTGGAAAATTTCAAAGCAGCAAACAGGATCAACAGCTTAGACGGCTTCTCACTTCTCAGCAACTTCTTCCTGCCTAATATTCGTTTGTGTGTGTGTGTGTGTGTGTGTGTGTGTGTGTGTGTCTAAAAGGATTGGTCTTGTGAAGGAATTTATTCTCCTGTGTATTGGAGTGTAAAAGATGCCAGAATGCTGTCTTTCACTCCACTGATGATGTGCAGCGGCCACATGAAGGAGGACAGTCATCCACACGCACACGCGCACACACGCACACACGCACACGCACACAGTAGCTCCTGCCCTTTATGCCATGGCATACTTTGCGACAGTCATAGAAATGTACTCACTCATTGCATCATTACTTTAAAACTAGTTCCTTTTATGCCTGCTGCTCTGAGATAAAAAGCATAAAAACCAAAAACCTGGAGATGAAACCTTCCATCAGCGTGCATGATCCTATTCCTCTGTAATGCATCATGTGTCACACCATTGTTTTGCTTCATGAAGTTGAGATGGAGCAGCTCTAGCGGTCTACATGTTGGAACATCTGCACCAAATGTTTTTCTGTACGCGGCAAATCTCGTGTCACCGCCAGAGGCTGATAGCAGATCGATCGGTGAAAAAAGCAAAAAGAGGAAGATGCACAGAGCTGCGTTCTGGCTTTTTGACTGCAGGGTCAAAACAGCAACATCAAAAATGGGTCTCTGCATCAAAGAGCCCAGCATGTCCTCAACTGAATTTCAATAAACTGGTGGAGGAAACTGGAGTCAGGACTGGAATGAGGGAGTGTTTAGCTCAAAGGGCCGAGGAGCACAGATTCTCCCTGCAGTGTTCGATGGTTTTCTTATATTTAGAAGATATGACTGTAGTTTGACTGTGTGTATTATTCCCATTTTCAGCTTCATATTTCTATCTTGTGGCTCTAATGTTCGCCTCGGATTGGATGGCTGTTGACATTGGTCAACTGTTTAGAGATGTCCCACCCCTTAGCCAATGAAGAACAAACTGTTGGAGCGCTAGCCAATAGAAGCGTGGGTGTTACGTAGTGATGTCACATATATAGAAGTAAACAAAAGAGGCCAGTGGAGGTGTTTCAGGCAAGTATTGTGCTATGTGTCATTTGAGTGTTGCACAAGTCATTATTAAATGTAATTCATTGTGAAACTGTAATAATGACAATTATCTGAGCTAAAATTGAGCTTTGAATTTCTTACTCTACCCATCAAAAATGTACTTAATCACTAAATCAGTCCAAAAGTTGTTGTGATATTTTAAGATTTTGTCAAAATGTTGCCATTACATTCAGGTTGTTACAGGTTTTATTATGCGCAATTATAAAAATGTGCATCAAAGCAGGTTTCTGGGGAGTGAGTCTGTATTGGTTAAATAAATTGAGGAAGTAATGGGAAGATTATTTTGGCAAAATAGTGAGAAAAAGCTCAGGAAAACCGGAAATCTGCCCTTCAGCTAGATGGCCTACAGTGCTGAATCTTCACTGGGTAGATCCCACTGTGAATGCATGCCGGGAAATGTTTGCTCACAGCCTCCGCAAACTCCTTCCCTGGATGAAATGAAGAAGGTTTGAAAAGTGTAGCTGTCGTTTGTGTCTCATTTGAAAATTTGACGGCTGGTTGGATATTTCAGTAACCTCAGGTCGGGCTTCTCTCAACATGAAAGCATTTTTCTCCTGTAACCTTTCTGAGGGGAATGATGATGGGAAGAGTAAAGAGAAAAAGTCACGGGGGCCAGAGAGGAGGAGGAGGAGGAGGAGGAGAGGGGAAGAGCGATGAAAAGGGAAAACACGTAATTGCCTCCGAGGAGAGACCAGTTTCCCTCCCGTTATTTGACTCATTGCTCGTGTGAAAAGTTGCCAGGTGCCGCTGAGGGATGCTCTGAATTATGGCAGGAATAAGTTTGGCAAGAAAAAAAGAAGCTCGGTGATGTTGCGACAAGTCCTTTGTGTAATTTCATATCTAACTAGAAGAAGGGGGACCGAGACCCTTGACAGATTCAGGGCACAGTGTGTTTGTGTGTGTGTGTGTGTGTGTGTGTGTGTGTGTGTGTGTGTGTGTGTGTGTGTGTGTTTCCTTTTATTTGTCCTCTGAAATAGGGCATGGTAAAAATCTTCCTCATAGAGTGGCGTGTCATTCTTTCAAGGGCAAGTGACCTAT
Organism: Eleginops maclovinus; assembly: GCF_036324505.1. Taxonomy (NCBI): domain Eukaryota; kingdom Metazoa; phylum Chordata; class Actinopteri; order Perciformes; family Eleginopidae; genus Eleginops; species Eleginops maclovinus. Next base: position 21,012,669 of record NC_086361.1, read on the forward strand.
TTGGCTGGTGCTGGAGCCTTATTTAAAACACACACACACACACACACACACACACACACACACACACACACACACACACACACACACACACACACACACACACACACACACACACACACACACACACACACACACACACACACACACACACACACACACACACACACACACACACACACACACACACACACACACACACACACACACACACACACACACACACGAGAAAATGGAATTTTCTCTCACACTCACAAAGAATTCTTCAGTCTGAAGGTAACCTTTCCCTTCCTCCCTTTATCTCCATCTGAAACTCCTCTCTGTTTCTCACCGCCTTTCTCTCGCCACACAAAGGGACACCTTGCTAAAAGGTGAGGCTGCAATGAGATGGAATTTAAAATCAGACAAGAGGGGATGTCTAATAGATCTCCAGAGGTGGGGGGGCTGGGGGGGGGGAGAAATAAACACTTTCCCCTCTCTCGACAGCCAACTCGACAGAAAACCCCCGTAATCAAAACAAAACTGGAACTGTCCGAGCTACAAAGTAATAACCACTGACAAATTGAATTGCATACTTTTCATGCAACTTGTGTCATCAAGTGTTTTGTGGGGCAGCTAAAATAGCCGGGAAATCATTTACGGAGGCAGCGGACGCTCTGTGCAGTCAGCAGAAAAGGTGACGGGTCATGAATTCTGTTTTCAACGGGGAAAAAGAGGATGAAAAACACTTCTGAGGAAATGAATGATAGAAGAGCAGCGGGGGTCTTAAAGCCTGACGCGGTCAAAACTCAAAGTGTGTGTGTGTGTGTGTGTGTGTGTGTGTGTGTGTGTGTGTGTGTGTGTGTGTGTGTGTGTGTGTGAGGTTCTCGTGCACAGTGCTTTATCAATGTGTAAGTGTCTATGTGTGTGTGGGTTTGTGTGCCTTAAAAAAGGTCAGCACTCAGGTTTGTGGATATCAACATGGACAGATTCAAATGCAATTTTGTGAGTGTGTGTGTGTGTGTGTGTGTGTGTGTGTGTGTGTGTGGCCTCTCATGCTCTGTCCTACATGGTCTACTGAAAAGAGAAAAGTAATTTATTCATTAAATACAAGGAATAAGAACAAACTGTATAAAATGAATCATATCTTAAAAGAATTACAACGCCTTCATTCCACTAATAAATACATCTGTGTAAAACTGAAGCCACGAGGTGATTAGCCTAGCTTAGCTATTTCCTTCATTTATTCTCTATTTATTTATAAAGACGAGGAAGATCGCTGTGCAAGTTATACCTTAATCTGCTAATCTAATTGTGTCCATCACCAAGTCTTTTTGGATCAGAACGTCTCATACTGGCTCAGATTATGCCTCCTCTCGGGCTGCAATCATTTTCCTTATTGATTATATATAATTATACAATATGGAGGAAGTCTCTGTCTGTCTGTCCTTTAAAGTTTGTCAACAACTTCATCTGATCTGCGTCGCACCACTGAAGACCCAAGGAACAGCGGAGTAACGATGGCACATCCTTTTGGTACATTTTTCATTCTATACAATGTCAAAAACATGTGAAAAAAGCCCATTTTAAGTTCAGAGCCCGATACTACACTTTCAGACTATTAGATATGTCCAACCAATGGCAAAAACTTAAAGGTATGAAATAACAACCGCATGAACAGAGGACATAACTTAGCACTAGCCTTGTCATGCTGCGTTTAAAGGTATATCTGGAGCTTGGAGGCTCAAAATGATTGGCCTAAAAGCAGCAGGACGTACGGTATCTTCTCCATCGTGCTACAAATGTAACCGACCAGTATGTGGACCAATCTCCCTGCATTCACAAACCTAACTCACCTTTAATCATATCTTAGCACAACATAATTAGAGTAAAGAATTAGCCAAGATCCAAACAAAGACACACTGAAATGCTGTGAGTCTGAGAGTTTGCTTCAGGCTGTTAAATGTAGCAGATGGTCGGGGTTTTACTGACTGTTCACTGTTGGAGTGCCAGAGAAGGAAATCGCTCATTTAAATTGCAAATATGCCAGTGTGAATGCAACACATACTGACACTCATCATATTGTTTTATTCTGTAGACCAGTGTGAGGAGGGCCAAAACAAATGAGTGGTTTTTTTTTTACAAATTTCCAAATTTATGTTCAACAAATATGAGCAAAATACAAATTTAAAATAAATGATGCATTCAGATAGGATTGGTCTAAAATGAATAGCAAGGATCAGCATTGTTTTTTTAAATATGGTAACAACAACTCCACTTATCCTAGGGGTAAAACATAATGGTGGACAATGTCTCCCTCTAGTGGTTTAAGGAAGGAATAGCAGTGAAAGACCACAGTTCACTTACTTTGCATTCATTAGGGACGCTACAACCCGTAGAAAAGGGCTTGCAAGCATGCAAACACACGCACACACACACACACATTTAATGAGTGGATTAAAAAGCATTTGGAGTATCTCCAACTCCTCGAGGCCCAACTTTGAGCACGCAGCAGCTTTCCGAGGGATTTGGGGCAAATTCTATCACGTTGATGTCATTACATTACGTTGCTGTGTCCGAGGGCAACAAACAGCTAATGTTTCTCTAAATGGCAATTTCCTGAGACAAGTTTATCTCCACTGTAAGCATGCTGCCAAGTCCTTTGCGCTGTGCAACTACAAATCAATTACCGAGTGGGGGAGGCACGAATATGAGACTAGATCATCTTTTTTGGAACGGAAATCTTCTCTCCAGAAAAAAGAAAGTCAATTTGAAACGCATCCCCGAAGTAGGCAGCGGTCATTTAAAGAGGCTGTGTTACGCTGTTTGTGGTTTTCCCTTACCTGGAGAGTGTTAGACAAGGCTGTGTGCATGTAGGCTACAATCCCAGAGTTGTCCCTGGACCAATAGACCACACTACCTCATGTCTAGTGTTTATTCACCACAAATACAATTCTTAATTAAAACAACAACAATATTTGAAACATATTTAAGTATAAACTGTTACCTAATAATTACCTTTTATTTTCCCCCATTATGTTTGTTGCTTTTATTACGTTTTATCCAAGTCCTTTATCGCTTATTTTTGATTGCTGTTGAACTAATAGTTTTAGTTTCTAGAGATTGTTTTTTTGTAGATAAGCTAATTGGATTCCAATTAACCAGGGGAAAAAAATCAGGGCTGTGTATCGTCTGTTTTTATCTTGAATAGCATGTCACATCAGGGAATGGTAACATGTGGTCACATCAGGTGTAAAGAAGTTCAACTCTCATCTTGTAGTAATTAAATGGGATTAGGGTGGCATGTATTATCTGAAAGCCATACCTGATAGCAGACATCATCTTCAGAGTGCGTTCTTCCACGTCATCACAGCACTGGCACTCTTCCTGACATCAGACCTGAATGCATTAGGAAATACTGAAGCATGTACTACAGAATACATGTTGTCTAGCATTCATTTATTCCTATTATTTTATTCATACTTATTCAACACGTGCAGAGAGGCTAACTTGTTCCAGTGTGACGTGACTCTTTTCAGGAACTCGGAGCTCTGAACATCTGGACACCAGCTGATGGCTCTGACAGGGTATGAGGGCCTAAAGTAAATAAATAAGTGAGCTGGAGAGGTGGGTGAAAAAAAACACAGAATTTCTAACTCTAAAGTCATACATTTACAGGACACTCAAACACATTGGGTGATGAGCTTGTTACAACCTAAAATGAAGCTATGTAAATTAGTGACTTTACTCTTGAGTTTTTCTCGACGAATTATGAATTTTTAAAAACACACATTTGAGATTTTACCCTTTAGAACATTTCTGAATTTTTCTTGCAAAGGTTTAATTCTATTATCACAAAGAAAACATATTTAGAATTTTTTGAAATAGGGTTTTCTTCTGGTATATTTACCGCTTTAATCACCGGTTGTATCAATTATATATATCTTTTTTTTTTACGAATGCAGTGCCAGACACACCATCCTAAAACCCTGCTATCTAAAACCTGAAATCACTGAGAAAAAGAAACAAGACATACCACATCCATTGTTTACAATTTTATTACTGTTATTGTTTTCCTGTCAGGTAAAGCAGATAGAGAGGAGCGTAATAATCAGAACCGGCGTGCAGCTTTGAGTCCAAAGCCGGACGACCGGACTGTCTGAGGTGAGTACATGTTAGAGATACACGGCTAACCCCCCACCCCACCGCCCCCCCCCCCCCCGTCATATATGCTACATAACACTGTCAGGCAGCTGCCACTTCCTGACAGCTCGGCCTGCAACACATTCATGACACAGATATTCTGAGGTAAGCTAGAGTTGGCTAGTGTTGTACTGAGCAAATAAACACATCTATGTTCGGTTTATCTATAGTGTCGTATCGAGCTCATCTCTACCTTGGCATAGCTTTGGCATTAGGAGGTAACACGGTAGAGGAACAAGCGTCTTCGTCCATTTCATGAACATTTAGGGAGTCTCCCCGCCGAGGCCTTTGGCCCTTAAATACAGGGGACTATGCGAGTCAGCTATTCAAGTTTGACAAATAACTATTTAGTGCTAATGTGAAGGAAAGCACCCATAGACGTGTGTGATCTCCGGCTTGTTTATGTACATGTCTAGGCCCAAACGCAGGTTCAGTCTGCTTCCCTCTTTCGATTATAGTGAGATCCACTTTGAAGTGCAGTCATACAAACTTACAGGAGCTTAAGCTTTAGCTTATTCTGATAACAGAGAAGGTGCTTTTAGCATGTAGCATTACGTATTTGATCACATTTGTTTTAGCGTTATTTCAAACGTTAACATAAAAAACAATCTGAGTAGACATGTGAGTGTAGTCTAGCTTCACTGGCTGAGAGGAGGAGTGAGACGTTTGGAAAGAGGATTATAATACAAAAGAAACGAGGGAACAGCAGCATTCAGTAATACAAAGACGACAGATGATAAGAGAGACTATGATATATTGTCCTAGGCTTGTTCTGCAAATATAAAAAGGTATAAATAACACATCCTGTTTTGGTTAAGATGAAGAAATTAAAGCGCGTGTTCAGACAATCCTCCACTGTCTTGATCCACCGTTTCTTTTGGGGGATTTACCTGAGATTCCAGTTGTCCCTCAGGGCTTTTTCGGACTTGATAGCGACAGCACGTTATCGACTGATTGAGGCGGGGTCAAAGACTTTCTACGCAAGCAGAGGGCGTTCAAATCACCATAAACTAGAAGTAAGCCACCTCTCTCTCTCTTCCCACAGCAACACACACCTGACCTGCAGGCTCAGCACTCTCATGTCACCACAGTCCAAACAACCACTCTGTGAAAAGGCAAAAAGAAGGCGTGTAGCGAGAGAAAGAAAAGCTTCAAACGGGCGAGGTATCCTTTACATATTTCTCCCTCTAAGGAATTTAATACCATCTTGGAATGCACTATATATGGATATATATATATACTGTATATTGCCATTAATATAAGCAGGATTACTGTTGATAAATACAGTGGCCTCCTTACCATCCGGGGCCCCCTTCTCCCTTTCATTTATTGGGTGCCAAAGCCCCCCAAAAAGACCCCTACATGTGAGGAGGAGGAGACACTTATTGTTTTCCGTTTCCTCTGATTCAAATGTGACGATCCACCAGCTTTTGGTCACTCTTCGTCCACAGTCTCCCTTTTTGAATCCTCCTCTTTCTGATCCAGAACCTGAGCGGGGGGGCTCGGCAGGGCGGTGACCTCTGCAGGAGCCAATGAGGAGGAGTCCTCAACCATCCTGTGGGAAGAGCTCTCTTCCTGTTGGATAAGGAAAACATCTGGATTTACACTTTGGATTACACAAGGGGTTAAAACTAGGCATGTGAGTATAATATTGAAGTGGAGAAACTGATCAAATGATGGGATTCTGGAAATAAAACATACGTTTCCTTTGGTCTACTTAAATCATTTAAGTGTGAGAGGCTCTCATAGCTTGTGTGGTCCTAATTTGTATGTGGTTCCCTTTCAATTACGGTGATTCAATTAATCAAGAACGAAGCCAATGATTCCTCCTACCACTTGTCTGTTTTGGTTCTCCTCATGTTACTGGTTAAGCGGCACCAAGGTGAGTTACCTGCTCTGAGAACCGATGGTTCACCTGATCGGCGAACTCCTGCATCTCTCCCTCCTCCCCGTTGGAGTGGCAGCTGGGACTTGGCACCTCAATTCCATGGCTTTCCAAAATGGCAGCTTCTGGTTGTGTTGGACGGGAAAGCAGAGGAAAAGAGATGGAAACAGAGGAAATAGGAATATGTTAGATAGCTTTTTGTGCATGTAAAGGGTCTGCAAAGGCTGAAATCACTGGGACTCTGAACATCACACTTCAACATTGTACGTGGCTAAGGGGCAGGACATCTCTAAGCGGTTGGTCAATCACAACAGAGCCGGCCAGCTAGCCAATCAGAGCAGACTGGGCTCTGGTTTCAGACAGAGGGTGATAAGAGGTGCTGCAGCACAGGCAGTATGAGAAACATAAAGAGCTTTTTGAACATTAAAGCATGGAGACATGTCCCAGGAGAGACACTAAGTACTAATATGACCCTGTAAATGCGGATTCTTAAAGCATCTATCTATGTATCTATCGGTCTGCATGGAAAGCAAAAGTAAAGTTATCAGGTCCTTACCGATGTTCGCTCTTCTCTTCATCTCCTTCCGACGGTTGGCAAACCAGTTGTACACTTTCAATGCCGTCACACGTTCAAACTCAGAAAGCTTGCAGCCTGGAGGACGTATCCAGAATACCATTTCAGACACTTTATCAAAGCCATGCTGAGCAGCTGTCCTATGAATGTTCTCAGAGGAACCAGCCTCTCTTTATTTCAGTACCTGGTTTCTGGATGACTGAGTTGCAGGCGTTAGCGATCTCCTCTCTCTTTGCTTCATCCGGGTACTGGTTCTCCATGAAGAAGCTGGAAGAGATCCACAGGAATGGAAACAGTTACATCAGATAAGGTATTTTACACCTCATCTCCCTTTGGTATCGATTTAAGAAAGGGCAGTGTTTATACAGTGAGACGTCAGGAGAAGGGGAAATTAAAAATGCTTTAAGTGGATTATTTGCTCAGTTTAAGAGTTGGATGCTTAATTCTCTTCTTAGGCCTCGACATTGATTTTCTGGTAAGCAACAGAAATGTATATATCCAGGTAAAGACCCATTTTTCTGTCCAATTTTCCCTCCCTCACATCTTTATATCCCTCCAAGGCTGGAAAAAAAATGATCTCACATTACAAAACATGCAGGGATCAATTTCTCCCCAGCCTCCTCTTCATCTCACCCTCTGCGATGCCCTATCCTGTCTACTCTCTCTCTCTCTCTCTCTCTCACACACACACACACCATCTTCACCTCTACTGTATCGTCCTTGTGTCTGAACTAGCTCATGAGGATCAGCACTGCAGTGGAGTTGCGTAATCGGGGGGTCTGCTGGTGAGTGTGCTGTTATTACTGAGAGTGCTCAGACTGCAGCCTGTACTCACAGCAGCGGGGGAGTCATACGCCTCCTTCTCTGCATCCGTTTGGTTTACTGACTCTCTGGGACTAATACGTTACAGAGAGGAAGAGATATAACATACCTAAGAAAGAGTAGCATTTGTATCTGAATTGCAGGAGGCTACCACAGTAAAGGACATTTTCATCAACAGGGCAGTTCTAATATTTAACCGAAATTAAATGCATGAAGTTTCATATTTTTTATACGTTTTAATATACTTTAAAAGTGATATTTTGTCAAGTTTTAAATAATCTTTTCATCACGGGAGTGGACAAATAGGATGGCTTTATAAAATAGGTATTTCTATTATTATGGAAACTATCTCGAAGGAAGAGAAGTCTTATTTTTATACATATTTATTTTTAACTTGGATTTTTGATATCGCTTTACTACCTTTCTCCTCATTTTTATTATTGCATTGTTCTACTTTTAAGTCATTTAATTCTATTTTTTCACTTTCTGTTTATATACATTTTTAATGATAAATGAATTAATTCAGTCAGTCATTTTCTATGTGTTTGTATTTTTACATTCATGTTTTCACTTGTCTCAGTAGTCATTAGTTCAGTTTAGCTACCAAGATCTTCATTATTAATGAAGCTCAAAAAAAGTCATTTTATGGGAGAAACCTTTAGGATGGGGGTAACATTTCCTCCTCAACAGTTTACAATTAATACAAAATAAATCTCTATTTTCAGGTTTAATAGAAATCTAACGTAAAGGTGAAGCCATCCCTCTGCTGCTCACCTCTCCATGATGGATTGGCACTCCTTCCTCCAGGTGAACCTGCTTCCTCTGCGCAGCCTCAGCGGCCCCCCCACCATGCTTGCTCTGTCTCCTGACATCATCCCCGTCCTCCAATCAGGCTCCTCCTTCACCAGGGAGCGCATCGATAAGGTGGCCCCTGAACAAGAGAGCACATGCAGGATTTATCTGATGGGAGCTCGCCTGACAAAGAACAGGTGTGTGTCTGGCACCTTAACAAAAGTCTCTCCTGTACTCAAAAGGTCATGTACTAAGGTGGGGATGGCTGTGTCTCACATAAACATGGACTTAAATAAAAAGTGAATACATCCAGAGGATTTCACTAGCATGGAGCTCCTTCATTCTGATCTGAACCCTCTAGTTTAACTGTCATTTGAGATGTGCATCCTTCCCAAGCTACTAAAGCTGCTACAGGGTAACATGCAGGTGGGCTGATGAGCAGGGGTCCCTTATGGCAGGCAGCTGAGGCCAGGAGGGGGGGAAGAGGGAGGAGGGAGAGATCTTTAGGGGGTGGCAGGGAGTTACCTGGCTGGGCCTGGGCGGCTGCGGCGGCAGCAGTGTACCACGGCAGCAGGTGCATCAGCAGCTCTCTCTGCCTGCTCCACACGGGGTTGGGGTTGGGGTTGAGGTTGGTGTTGGGGTTGGGGAGGCTGCCACTTGCCCCTGCTACCGTCACGTCTCTGTCCCCCCCCCTGGTCCTGGACATGGGACTCACGCTGTGCTGGCTTTCACTCCACCTCAGCCCTTCAGTCGGGACAAAACCAGCGGTCAGGCAGGCCACAGCCATCAGTGACACCAGATTAGGCTAATTGGAAATTGAGTTAATTGGGTTACCTGACACACTCCTGTAGACCTGCCTGCCAGTTTTTCAGTCACAATTTAACAACAAATGCCTGCTTTGTAATATATTTCAATGTTTCCGCCAATTCAAAGTCAATTGGATTGAGCAGCACGGCTTCTTTAACATTCATGATGGGCAGGTCAATAGGAGGCTATGAGAAGCAAAGCATTGTGGCCGCTGAGAGGTTGTTAGTATCACTGTTAAATGTTAGCCATGTAGGAATGAAAACCAGCACCAGAGCACCTCCAGCAGCAGGGCTGAGAACTACACAGGGGCTCAGGCAAAGCTTTGGGGGGGTTTAGGGAAATATAATAAAGGATAAAGATGAAAGAAGACAGCGGGGTCTGCAGAGGGTCCATCGGCGGCTTATCATATCTGTTAAAACCGTGCTTTACTGTCTGACAAACATATTAAAACTAAGAGCATCTCTGGTAGTTAGAGTGCTGTTTCACCTCCTGAAACCCACATCCCATCCGCAGGTTTGAAAGGCATGTTAACTTTTTTTTCCATCGCAAAAATGCACCATTCATCCAAATCAGAATCTGTAAATACAGACGTATGACCCATTTCTCCAATTTCCAACAGTCCGAGTAAGAAAAGCAGGAAGAATCTTGCATTTCTGTCATGAGAAATAACAAAATCCAAGCCTAAAACAAGCTTTGAATTAAAATTCAGCTTAGTTCTACATGTCTGAATTAATATTTTGCTGAAAATAAACCATTTGAGATAAATATTTCCTGTAAAAGTGGTAAAATAGTTCAAAATACACCCTTTTTTCCCAATTATTGGCAACACTTTGGGCTTTTTTTGTACATTATAGATTCCACTTCTTCCGACCAAACATTTGCAAAAGAGATCATCAAAGAAATTCATCTATAAAACTGAACAAAACACACTTTAAGCTCACTCCACTTCTTGCAATTATGGTGCAGGAGTTAAATTCACGAATAAAATCTGACCGAAGGAAAAGAAAAGGAAAAAGAGTCCTTGAAAGATCTTGGGGTTTCGTCGGTTAAACCATACCAATATTTTTATTAATTTCTCCCTGTATCTCGGACATAGAGAGGTCAACACCGTCCCAATCTGTTACTCTACCCTGTGCAGACAAACGGCATTCACCCGCTTGAGTTTCATTCCCAAACCAGAAGGCCTTATTTCATTGATTCTCATCTCCAGTGACAGCTCTCCCTTTATCATTTGTCTTTTCTCTGAAATTATAGATTTGTCTCATCCTGTCCTTGCTTGACTTTGAGGACCAAAGTGGGGTTAGCATGTTTAGAGGTGTGTGTGGCTTTACCATGCAGAGGGAGGAGGAGGAGGTGCATGGGAGTAAAGAGATGGTGGGGGAAGAATAGCAAGCAGTGGTTCAAATTCACAGAAAAAAAAGGTATTTTTATTAAACTTTCCTTCCTCATCTATCATCATTAACCTGACGTCCAACCTTGAGGCGCTTCCTCGTGATCATTCCTCCTGTCCTGCACATCCATCACACTTGTAATGATCTAGCCTCCCACTCCTCTGCTCTGCAATAGTCAGATTCAACACCTTATCTGAAATATGGTCCTGGTGTGACCCCTCACCTGGGTTGTTCCTCTCCAGCAGGTACCAGCGGTAGAAGGCTCTGCGCTTGGAGTCGCTCATCTCCAGGCCCTGCTGCAGCAGCCACTGGGAGATGTAGCTCTGGCTGATACCTGCGTGCGGGAGGAGAGGCACGTTATCTCCCTTCACATTCATTTACAGACATTGATTTATTTCTCGGTGCACTAACAGTAGGGTTTGAGAGATCGGCCCGGAGCCAGGCGCTGAGAAACTCCTGTTGGGCTAATGAAGACGTCCCGATATCAGTGGGTTTAATTGAGGACGTGATTTGCTGCTTTACGTTAGTGAGCGTTCTGCTGCACCGTTACGGTCAAATTGACGATCACAATTATTACTGAATATGGTTATTTGTCACTTAGTGTCAACATATTTGTGTTGCCATTTCACAATCATATGACAGAGAACAGCTTTCACTTCCACGTGGTGCGACCATTTACGTTCAACATTCACAATGCATCTTTTACGAAGCGGTCTTCTTATTCTACAGGAGAATCCAGAGGAGTTGCAAATCATTTTCAGCAGAAATGTTTCTTTATTAAAACAAGACAATAACAACACCCCCCCCGGCCCCCTTTTCTGTTTTTGTTTGTTTCTTTATGTATTTTTTTTGTTTTGTTACTCTGTTAAAGTGTCTTTGAGTTTCTAGAAAAGCACTATATAAGTGTCATGTATTCTTATTAATAATAAATAAGAATTAATTTATGATTACAAAAAGTAAAATCTACTTTATTGACACATCCGATTCAGCTGTACTTAATTTTAAGATATGTTTGTTATTACATAAGTTAAATGGTTTTCCTTTATTGCATGTCCAAACGATTCCATAATAACAACAGGTTAACCAGGACTACAAATACATCTACTGTAGACTTAGTCGACTAAATCATACCACATTAAGTCAGCTAAAACTAGACTCGAATAAAAAAAAACAGGCAACTAAATATGACAAAATAAATTAAACTAAATGTCATTTTAGTCAAAAATACTGAATCAAACTAAATCAAATGTACAGGGAAAGTGAACATTGGGCCTTAATTACACTTTCAATGCCTTATTTTGTTAGATTTGAAGGAGAACGTTAAGTGAAGCTTTTAATTAAGTGGTGACCCGTTAGATTCAAAGTCAGTTGTGTTTTTATTGCATATGAGTGCAAAAACACCTTCAACTGAATGCCTTGGCACTCTGTAAACCTGATTAGAGTGGGCGTTTTACTGAATGCACCGAGAAAACGTCTTTAATTTACAGAATACATTTCCAATCAATTAAGAGACATTCAAAGATTGCCAGCCCTTTAAGTATTCTTTATCATGTGTCCTTGTAGAGTTTAGTAACTTTCCTAACTTTCCCAGACGGAGCACAGTACCTGTCACCTGGCCTACGATGGCCTGAGAGATCCTGCGGTTGTTCAGGAACGTCTTGATCTCCTCCTTCACCAGGTTGCTGTCTCTCCTGTAGGAAGACATCGGAACGGTTACACTCAGTGGTTAAAAAGGCAGCCTTTGCCCTCACTAACCGTGCTCACGGCTGCTTCTCTTTTCTCAGCCATCCCCGAACGCCTGACCTGAATTAACTCCGCTCGAATTCTGGAGAATCAGCCTGCTGCTCGGGGGAGTGAGGCTGTCATTATCTGATGTTATAAAAGTCTCTACCGCCGTTCTCTCGAACAACACCGTGTTACCTGCCGGTCTCAGGCACGTCAGACTGTGCCGGAACCGGTGAACATTCTTTAAAACCGCAAAAGTTTTGGATAAGAAATGATTAAAAACACCATCAATGCAATCTAACATCCCGATACAATCTCCTCAGCTTTGAGGATCTCATTCGTATTCAAGCATATACTATACATTTCGCACTGTTTCCCACCAGTCTTGCCAACATTAATTTGATTCAATATAAGATGTCAGTTGGACAAAAGTACTAGTATTTACATATTTTATACATCTGTATTCGATCTGTTTTATTCCTGTGTGAAAGGCATTATGAACTGTATTTAATATGTGTTATGTGTTCCTGCCCAGAGACTGCAGATGGAAATAAGCGTTTAGCTATAACCTGGCATACAGTTTGTTCTCCTGTTGAGAATAATGTATATTTTTGCAGAGTCCTCATCAATAAAGACATATAATAATAAAATAATAATAATAATAATAATAAATTATCATTATTATCATTATTATTATAACTGAGCTCCTGCTGTCCTCCTTCCTCCTCCTGTTGTAGTAGGATATGTTGCATTAAATACAATGTTGTACTACAGGATCATTAATTAATGTTAGGAGCATGTGTGTATGTGTGTGTGTGTGTGTGTGTGTGTGTGTGTGTGTGTGTGTGTGTGTGTGTGTGTGTGTGTGTGTGTGTGTGTGTGTGTGTGTGTACACTAGGTTAGAAACAAGGCCTCACAAACTGTGGAAATAAGAGCGTCAAGGTAAAACGAAAAGGCCACCTTTTGTAGGTTCAGGTCAACTATTCCTCACATTCTCTGAAATAAAGAGGGTACAAAGTTACGTTCGAATCGGACAAGAGTAAAAACTCCCCGCTCTTGTGCTAGAAAACTAAAAAGGTCAAGTGTCGGATGATGTAGTGCAGGGAACCCGGCCATGGACACGTGTACGGAAACGTAATGTGTAAAAACAAAAAAAGTTACAACAAAGAATCAGGGAGAAGGCTCCAGCTATAAAAATGCTAATACAACAAGTGTTTAACAACATAATCCCGGGGTCTTTGACGTAGTTAAATCTTACGTGACCTCTTTTGAACCTGATAGAATTTTACTCCTACGAATGTTGAGAAGGAGGACCGGACTCTTCACCTGGCCCACCCCAAGACCTCCTCCAACACGTCCTCACCTCATGTACTCCTCCACCTTCTCCTCCAGGTCCCACTCCTCCTCGCCCATCATGTCGTAGCTGAAGGAGCGCTGCACCGCCACGCTGGGCGGGTAGAGGGGTGGAGGGGAGGCCTCGTAGCTGTTGCTGGGGGACAGCGCGGCGCCGTCCAGCCCGGAGGTCTGCGTGGTGGCCGAGGCGAGGGACAGCGAGGAGGAGGACGACGAAGACGAGGACGGGGCCGGGGCGGCGGCGGCGGGGGTGTTGTTGGACGGGGCGGGTTGGGAGTCACAGTTTGACGGCGGGCGGTGGTCCGAGTCCAGCCTCTCCAGGGACTCCAGCGCGTGGAGGATCTGAGGTTTGGTCATGCCGGAGAGACGCAGGCGCTGCAGGAGGTCGATCTGCTCGATGGTGTAGCGCGGCTCCACCTCGCAGCACTCCATCCGGGCATCTGCGGATAAATGGTCAGAGTGAATCTGACACGGGCATTTATGAAGGAAACACAAGACCAACTTTGTAAGTGAATATGAACCAGGTTTATTAATACTCCTCTGTTGCTCTCCCAGAGGTTTCTAACACCCCGTTAACTGTGTGCTTTCTTTGGATGTCACAATTGAGACAATGATCTTCATCCATTTTCATTTATTTTCTTAGATCTAATAAAGTTTTTCCTTGTCCGATGTGAGGCTCTAAGGACAGAGGATGGTATATTTTTATTTTGGACAAACTGTAAAGTCCTCTGAGACAAATGTAAAATGTGTGATATTGGGTTTTATAAGTAATCGTTGATTGATTGATTGATATTACCCCAAACGTGTGCATGCTTAGTTTACTTTTCACCAGATAAACAGCATCCCGGGACTTCACAAACTGTTACCAGGACATATACGGCTATATTTATCTCCACCTTTGATAGATATTAAATTTAGAGAATGTGCCACAAACTTCTTCAGAACTGGAGACAAACTTGTGAAAGATGAAAGGATTATTAATAGATGAAAACCCAAATAAAAACAGACACTCAAAAGCTGAGTTCAAATGCTACTCGTCCTTTGATGTGGTTTACTTATCTCTTAAATGCAAATCTGATTAAATTACTTTGGTAATGTTAATCCCAAATAAATAAGTAAGAGTGGTGTGTAAAACTGAAGTTATAGGGGGGGAAAAACTCAGACTGCATTCTCCTCTGAAGAACCCTTGGGTCATTTGAAAAAGTTGGCACACTTTCAAACACTTGGCTGGCACAGACACTTGGGGCTAACCTTGCTACATTTGTCCAGGGGGGGAATTAAAGTAAGATCACCCCTGCATACATAACCTAACATCAGGTCCACTCAGCCTAGTCATATGCATCCATCCATCCACCTTTTCATGGCATTTACCTGCCTGTCATGCACATGGTTGTAGTAGGAATCCTTGCCTTAGCATTGTGCAGGCTACAGTGTGAAAATCACGTTAAACTCAATTAAAAAAATTAACCAATTTGTTATGACCTTGCATATTTAAAAAGATAGAAATCTGGGACAGCACATACTTTTTGTCTGTCTTATGAACCCACTCTTCAACTAGGTACTTTGCACATAATTACTTCCATCAAAAACTTCCACGGCTTCCAAGAGGAGTTGAGGATCTTTAGGATGTGTCACTTCCAGTACTGTAAAATACTGTATGTACTTTTTATTTTATAGGCAGGACAAAGTTGCCTCACGAGCTCATTTTATAATGTGTGTTTACAGGACAGGTTGCAATCAGATATACAGCAAGTCTTGATATGTTATGAGTGCTTTTAGTGCAAAACAAAGCGAGCTTTCACTGTAAAAGTAAGTGAAACCCCGTCCGATCACTGAGGTTATCTTACCTGGTGGAGGAGGGGACACAGACAGGCGCCCCGGGAGCGGCTCAGAGCGAGGGGTCGCGGCGGGGACACACCACTGTCGCATGGCTCAGCTGGACCTCTACAGAGACAGGAGACTTGCTGCAGTGTGTTGCGGTTAAGCGGCCCCTATTAGCATGCTGGCAAACCCACAACAGCAGATGACTCGCTGGCAGAAAGCTAAATTGGCTAAGCTAACGCCGTCAACTCTGGCTGGTTCCCCTGAGCTCCAGCCTCCCATCGATAGCTGCTCGCTGCCTTGTTGCGTAAAGTTAGCACGTGTGAGTGAAGTTAAGAGCGGAAGTACTGCAATGAAACCTTCAGAATAAAGCAATGTTTTAGGAGGCTAACAGATGCTAACTCAGATCATATTCCAGACAGCTCTGACTAATAAAACCAAACTTAAATCAAACATAAGCAACACATAGTGTTTAAAACTGCACTGCATCTTAGAATTCAAACATACCATACACATTTTCCGAATAACTTGTATATTTATATTCTCTGAAATTATAATAGTTTTATGATAAGAAGTTTAATAATATTTATACCACTATTTATATTGGGAATTTTACCTTATCTTACTTAAATACCAAAGTCAACTACGTGTATTTGAAAACCTACCTTGCATAAAAACAAAATTATGATTAATAAAATGTGTGTATTTAAACATTTTTGATTTATTCTACTATCACTATTTTATAACATTTTATTTTAAACTTTAATGCCGTGTTTAGCAAATATATTTTAAAATGTGTAGAAAGTTCTTTCAGCGCAATTCCAACAGGGTATTTCTGATGCATTTACTTCTCTTTCTCGCGCTGTCTAAAATCGCTGTAGAGACTGCGCTCTTATTTTGAAGGACCAATAAAGCATCACTAATTAGTCTACCCAACTTGACACTTCAGTCTTGTTTTGGCTAACAACTTATCTAAAACTTGCACTTTTGAAGTGCCACCAGCCAGTACTAAAAACGAGTTGCTGTCTTCAAAACCTGCACAGATCAACGTGGCACCAAGCAAACAATGTGTGTGTTAAGTCTAGACTGGTCTGGGACATAGCATGTTGCTAACGAGTTAGCTCGCTAGTTAGCAACGTTAGCTATTAGCTAGCATCGGATTGTCGCTCCCTTACCTCCCGTTGCTGTGGAGAGCAGCTCAGCCGGCTGGACGGAAAGGGGAGATGGGGGAAACTGTGGAGAAAGTATCGGTCCAGCCAAAGCCCAATAAAGAAAGTAACTCCTTGGCTCGGTCCTGTTGTGAATTAACAAACAGAGGGTGGACGATGCAGGGACATATTGTCTTTTGCAGTGGGGAAATAGTGTATGCAAATGTGGGGAGTCTGTCTCAATTTATGACCCCTCACCCGATACCACTGTCAAGCTAGCAGAGATATAAATATGATTTCCGGTTATACTGTACTGGAAACACCATAGCTGAATGTAACACAATGTGCCAACATGAAAGTACATTTCAGGAACGTTGTTTGGACAGAAAACAACGATCCTACACTATATCCAGAGGTGCAAGAAGTATTCAGATGCTTTACTTGAGTAAAAGTACCAGCACATTATTGTCAAAAGAGTCATTAGAAGTAGAAGTCCTGCATTAAAAATCTTAATTAAGTAAGAGTAAAAGGTTTCGTCAGCAAAATGTACTCAAGTATGAAAAGTAAAAGTATTTATTGTGCAGAAAAATAGCCTTTTTGTACAGTTGTCTATATGTGACATTTCATGGTATTTTTGTTACATCAAAACTGTTGTAGACGAACAAAGTCCTATCTGACCTATCTGAAAATTGTAAAATAATTTGAAGAGTTTGTCCACATTTTTATGATTAAATTACATTAAAATGTAGAGGAGTAGAAGTATGAAGACGCATCAAATGGAAATACTCCATTAAAGTACAATTACAAGTAGTGGCTGATGAGGGTGTAGCTAGCCTATATTCTCTTTCTAGGTTCTAGGTTAATTTTTTCTCCTCTTTAGACATAGTTGGGCTAAGCCACTTCCAAACATATGCATTTTATCTTTTCATAAAGCTCCAAACAAGAAATCAAAGAAGGATATCTCCCTTAAAATGTCCAACTGTTTATTTCAATGTCACAGGAATGTGTAGTACCCTAAACAGCATTGGTGATTTTTCCTGCCTCTCTCTCCTGCCTGTTAATAAAGGTGTTTGCTCTCACCAGTTCCACTAGTGACTGCAGAAGGAATGAGTTTGTGTTTGCTTTGTTCGGCATCCCTCCCTCCCCTTAGACCTGTGCCAAAGAGGCAGAAGTAATAAGTGCTTTATTAGTCTGCCTTTGTGCTTCACTTGCTCAGTTCAGTGTGTGTCCAAGCCATCTGTATTTGAGTCTTCGGCAGAGTGTCTGCAACATTTTTGTGCGGTTGTCCTTCATCAATGTGATCCAACTTGACAACTGAAACAACACCATGAACTGGGCCTTCCTTGAGGGCCTCCTGAGCGGGGTCAACAAATACTCCACGGCGTTCGGTCGCATCTGGCTCGCCATCGTTTTCATCTTCAGGCTCTTGGTCTTCCTGGTGGCGTGTGAGAAGGTCTGGGGTGACGAGCAGAAGGACTTTGATTGCAACACCCGGCAGCCCGGTTGTCACAATGTCTGCTATGACCACTACTACCCCATCGCCTACACCCGGCTCTGGGCTCTCCAGCTGATCTTTGTCACCTGCCCGTCCCTTCTTGTGACGCTCCATGTGTCCTACCGGGAAGAGCGTGAGCGCAAACACCGCCTGAAGCACGGAGAAGAATGTACACCTCTGTATGATCACACTGGGAAGAAGCGAGGGGGTCTTTGGTGGACCTACTTTCTCAGCCTGATGTTTAAGATTTCAGTGGATGGTGTGTTTGTCTTTCTACTCTACTACATCTATGAGGCCACGTTTTTCCCACCGTTGGTGAAATGCAACATCGACCCATGCCCCAATGTGGTGGACTGCTACATCGCAAGGTAAGGGTACCAAAGAGGCTCTAAATAGTTAAAAATCCTTTAATCCCAATGGTTGAACTTGATTGAATAACTACTAATCTTACATGTTCTGTCTCTTTTCCAACCATTTATTCCTCAGGCCCACAGAGAAGAAGATATTCACTATCTTCATGGTGGTGACCAGCTTCGTGTGCATCTTCCTCAGTTTTTGCGAGGTCTTCTACCTGTGTGGGAAGAGGTTCTGGGAGTGCTGTAGAGCAGGTCGTGGTTCACCGAGAGAAAACTCCTTCAAGATGGTCAGGACTCCTACGACAGTGAAGGAGAACTCAGCTTTCAAAGAGCCGGTAACGGAGAAGGCCAAGATGTTCGATAGTGAGAACGGAGAAACTAGCAACGAGGGTTCAGCCCCAGCGTACAACATAGTAGTCACTTAAGAGACGTGTGTTTTATGACTTTGACTTGTGAGAAAATAACTATGCAAAAGGTAGCTTTTTGTGTTTGTCAGCTAGGTTTATCTGCAGAATATTAGTGGCTTTAAAGGATATGTTGTCTTTAAGGTCTTCATTTGCTTTTTTATATCAAAAGTATGTTTGTTGGTGCTTTTTAAAGGCTTGTCAACTTAAATAACGAATATACACTAAAGTTGATTTACTGCACTTTGTCTATTTATATGATTATGTGTTTTTATAGATAATTGTGTCATCTGTATGACCACAGAATGAAAATGTCTCAACTTATCATGAGCTGCAGTGTCAGTGCTTGGACAGAAACTGGCAAATATGTCTTCACAATCACACATTATGTCATGAACTTGAACGAGAAATAAAGACGATATTTTCTGAAATAGAAACTACCCTGTCAAATTTGCTTTGATATTTATTCCTCTTTAATCCCTGTAAAAAAAAAGAACTTTTGGTTATGAACACATTTTATTACCCTACACTATGCAAGGGAAATAAAAATGGGTGCAGTATTATAGTAGTAATTAAAAATGGATAACTAGATACTGCAAAAAGATGTCTTGGGTACAAAATCTACAAGTGGTTACTCATGGGAGTAACATTATTGACAAAAGTTGATTAAACCACCACTCCTACAAGTCACAGTTTGATGACGAATCCTGCATTACTTCAGAACAGCGATTGAGAGTTGGTTTGTAAAGGGCAGTGTCGTAAAACTTTGCTGTTAACAGTGACCGCTAACCTAATGAAATGAATACGCAAATGCTTGTTTTATCTGATTCTACGGTATCGGCCCCCATATCTCAGGTGTGTTATAGTACCAAAGGTTTTAGAGAGTACTTGCACAAACATATTGTAGGTGGTGGCCCTGTTTAATTCTGATTAATCAAAGGGAACAAATGGGCATATCTACAGATACCAGATGGCTACTGGAGCTGATACCAAGGCCCCTGTAGAGGAATGTGATAGACTAACACACCTCAATGTGGTTTTGTGTACTTGTTACTAATTATTCCGTATCACCATTATTAATTCAAGCTAATTCACATTGCATCCATTTTCTTTGTTCAGTTAAGCCACTGATGTGTCTCTTTTTTCTAAACAGTTTTGCTCTAATTACCAATTTCATTAAGGTACCCCTTCATACAACTGCCAACATAAAAGTGGAGCACTTGGAGGTCTGTTTTAAGATTATGTGATGCTGACAGGAAGTAGTTGGACTTTTAAATGTATATTTGGGATGGATGCCAAAGGTGACCACGCCTTAAGATTATGGCCAAGATTTGATTTTTGAGGTAGGTCATTATCAGAGACCCACAGTAGGAGAGAGGTTGCCTGCTGAACACATTCCCACAGTTAGAGAGGGGACACGATGGACTGACTGGAAGACCTGATTTCTTACGGTAAGCTAATACTTTTTAGTCAAAAGGATTTACATATTTTGGGTTGGTTATATTTAGTTTGATGTTTGGAGGCAGGTTGATAGAACATTTAGCAAACTGTTTAGGTATTTAACAACTTTATCATTCATCATTAAAAGATATCTGTTCACAAAGTGTCAAACTTAAACTCAAACTTAAATACAAGTTTAAAGGGAGGGAGTTAAGGTTTCATAGCTGTCAAACAAACGGTTTGATCGTAAAAGATCATTACTATCGAACATATCCAGTGAGATATTTGGAACAGAATACAGAATATTTAAATAAATGAAGATTTGATATATATATTGTTTTCATCTAAACCTTGTATTTCTCTGGATATATTTTCCTAACTCTGTCTTTGTCTCTTTTTTTGTGTTGTAGCTCTTCAGATTTCAAAAACTCCCCTCCTTCAACATTTAGTTACAGACTTCAAATCCAATCAAAGCTGAACTCATGGATTGGAAATTTCTCCAGGGTCTTCTCAGTGGAGTCAACAAGTACTCCACTGCCTTCGGGCGAATCTGGCTGTCAGTGGTCTTTGTCTTCCGGGTGTTGGTCTTCGTGGTAGCTGCCGAGCGGGTCTGGGCTGACGACCAGGGACACTTTGACTGCAACACCCTCCAGCCTGGGTGCAAGAACATCTGCTACGATTACTTCTTCCCCATCTCCCACATTCGCCTCTGGGCTCTGCAGCTGATCTTCGTCACCTGCCCTTCCTTCATGGTCGCGCTGCACGTGGCCTACCGGAAAGATCGGGAACGCAAATACCAAGCAAAGCACGGTGGTGACAGGCACCTGTACGACAACCCAGGCCAAAAGCACGGCGGCCTGTGGTATACATACCTGATTAGCCTCTTCATTAAAACCACCTTTGAGATCACGTTTCTCTACCTGCTCCACTACATCTATGACAGTTTCAAGCTGCCCAGGAAGGTCCAATGTGATGTCAGTCCCTGCCCTAATTTGGTGGACTGCTACATATCCCGGCCCACTGAGAAGACCATTTTCACCTACTTCATGGTGGGCGCGTCCGTGTTGTGTATTGTGCTCAACATCTGTGAGATTTTCTATCTGATAATGTTCCGGTTGGTGACCCTCAAAAAAAGAGGCAGTGCAAAGACCTGCTCTATGAAGGTCCGCCATAACCTGGACTGAAAGGGCTATAAGCTATCTCTTATATTGTAGCTGGAAAACCAGTAATGGAAATTAATATTGGTATTTAATGCCTCTATTTGACCAACAACAAGGGGGATCCTTTTTCCCCATTTAAAAATGATATTTGTATGTATACTTTTATATGTAATATAAATATATTGTATTGACATAAACAACCCAAAGCTCTGTAATGATACTAGAGGTATTTTTTTTCCACAAGTGTAATAAATATTGCCGCCTAAAAGAGTGTTTTGTACATCATGACGTTTTCAATGAAAGGAAGTGCTGGAGGATTGCCTAATATAAACTGACACTGTTTGTTTCCTGTATTCCAAAATAAAAATAAAGTCAAACAACTGAAATAAAGTTTTTGCAACAAAATAAAACCACAGCAAATCCATTCATGGGTAATATTTACTTCTCCTACTCTAATGATGCCATTTCTCCACCTGGTGGCACTAAAGGCATACTACACAATCATGTGTAGTATCAGAAAACATTGCAATGATCCCTCCCCAAAGTGTCCAGCTCAGGTAATTCTGCAGTCATTCAGTTTAATTAACTTGAGGTTTCTGACAGATCTAGGTGTTAAAAACAACATTATGAACACATTGAATGGACTCGAGCATTCTCAACTAATGTATATTGCACGTCCATACTTTTTCTACCCAAACACATTTTCGTATAATGTAAATAATGATGTAATGCTTTGATAAAGGACAAAAACCGAGGTTTGTTCCAACACGAGGATTGTTACAGATTTGTAAAGTTTCCTTAAAACGAGCTCTCAAATGCATGCACATAAATTATTCAGCGGATTGATGTTTAATCTGATGGGAAAGATCTAATTAAATACAGACAAAGTAAATCATTTCTTTACTTCTTCCGCTTAGAAAACTAGACCAAACGCTCACTAACTGAAATGACGTCACCCTCGCGCGTCCCCGCGAGCACGGCTTCAATCTACAGCACACCTGTCTGTGTAAAGTGTGCCGTAATTTAACAGAGAGACAACGGGTAATTATGAGTACCTTTGGTTTCAAAGTAAAAGCATACAAATGTTGTTTTAAAGAAATAATGACTTTTGGAGTCCTGTGGTATTTGGGAGATGAGATTACTGAAGATTAAAAACCAAGCATGTTCTCGATTTGACCACCAATTGCACTTGTTTACTCATTACTTGCCATTTTCCAAACAACTGCTATATCTTGACACTTAGTTACTAGGCTTATACAACGTTTCAAAATACCTCAAGCCATCAAGTTTACACTTTAGTGATAGCCTACATCGTTAGATAACGCTTATCTTATTTTGAAAAACCTCCGAAGTGTCACTATCTAACTGTCCTGCGGGTTGAGTGCAGAGAGGAGCTAATGTTTGAAGAGAAGAGGACACGCTGATAATATCCACGCGCGAGACTATCCAGCGACCATTTAACTGAATGGTGACCCAACAAAGATGGCTGGTACAGGTAATAACAATAAATAGGCCATGGCTTTGAAGTGTATTCAAATATGATGTCAATTACAGACATGTGTTTGTTTTAAACTTTCGGAATGTTTGTTTGGGTGTGGTGATGTCGCTCCAATCTGGAGAGGATGAATATCTTGTGAGGGAAGTTTTAAAAAAGCCATTATTAATCTATTCTTTTGAATATTTGGACTTATGAAAAGTAGAAATACCTTTTCTAGCAGTTCGCACACACACACAAAAGACCTGTATCAAAGTCCTGGTCCCGATATTTTACGTTATCTTAAATTATTTATACAACTCAAAATCTTCACTAACGTTATTTCTGGAGTAAGTTAGTAGTGCCCTTCTTTTTTGAGCCCATATACTCTGGTCCACAAAGTATCTGAAGCTTAATAGTGTAAATGTGCTAATTGTCTCCTCTCCTCTGCATGGGTTTGCCTCAGTAAAAGCAGGAATTAGTGAGTAAGAATTGCTCCAATATCAAGTTGTGAAACTGTCTTGTCAAATGTTAGAATGGGAGCAGCTACCAGGTGGATATGGGATGTGTCAGATGTTGAATACACACACAAATACAAAGCAATTAACTATTTATCAGAGCTTATAGTATTAAGCCATGACACACCTTTGTCTCTAGATTGGTACTTGTTATAGGCTCTGCTTGTGTATGCAATGTAGGCTTTAGTTTTAATTTGAAAGGCTCATTGTTTGGGGCAAACACAGTATGACTTGAGTTCCCTTTTATTAAAATGCTACACAACTATATTATTTATTGCATGCAGCTAATGTTGATATAGCATTTGTATTATTGTCCTTCTAGCTTCAGACAGTTTCAGTATGAACTGTAGTTATGTGCTCAGCAGCTAATCATTAATACAAGTGACATCTATGCTGGGGTTTTGACCTGCCTCCTGTCTCTCTGGAATCAATACACGTGTAAGATCACGTGAAACGAACTCTGTTTTTATAATGGCTCTGCATATTTTCTCAGGAATGTGTTGTGCCAGCCTGGAGGAGCCGAAGACCCTGATGAAGATGGGTCTGAGCATGGTCCTCATCGGTCACATGAACTTCCTGTTGGGAGCGCTGGTGCACGGCGTGGTGCTCCGACACATCAACCTCCACAAGCAGGCCCGCGCCATGGAGTACGCCATCTCCAACGTGGTCGCCCTCACCTGCGGCCTCGTAGTGAGTGAGAGATTCATGCTGATCCTCCAGCAGTTTGGCAATAACAAGAAGGGGATGATACCTCTCAATGGGAGATCAGGGAAATGTACAATTTGTTCTACACATTTCTTTCATTAGATCTTGGAAATCATATCAGTGCTGTCTTATCAGATTTATAATCTCAAGTTGTAGTATTATGAGCAGGGATATAGTTGCACCCTGCAGACCACAAGCTACAAATGCTGAATAATGTTGCTAGAATTGATCACAAAGTACTATAGATGTTTTCTTAATATCAAAATCAATATAGCAGGCTTTTGCCTCACTGGCAGCTTGTAAAACCATATTCCTGAACAAAGAACCTGCATTTAAACATGTTTATTTACATCGTTGTATTCATACACAGCTGCTTTGTCAGGAACAAATCAACAAATACTTGAAGTTCAGCAACAAAAACATAAAAATACCTTAAAATAAATGTTAATTATGGTCCAAATCACTCCATCTAAAACAAGAAATTACAGGAGCCTATTGGGCATTGCTTTAAATCAACTTTGGCCTGTTCTGCTATTTATTTAGGGGGGGTGGCAGTGTTTAAGAACAAAACTAAAGATACATTTTTCCAGTAATAAAAAGATATGCAGCAAATAAACCTTTTGTTTTTCAATAATTCCATCAGAAATCGCTCCTGTGATTTGAAACTAAAAGGGGTCTAGTGCTAAATCAATGTTCAAAATGGCAAATATGAATCCTTCCAGTATGATTCAATTTTAGACCATCCTTAAAAAAAATAGGGGGTCTCAAACCCGAACCAAATATTTATATTTAATGTTATTTCACTTTAAAAAAGAAAGGAAATTAGATATGTTAGAGTCACAGGTTCATATAGCAGTCAGCCAACATGAAAGACATGAGTTGAAGGGTGTTTTTCACACAGGACCTCAAAGACATTTCTGAAATACTTGTATTGACGACACAGCTCAGATATTTCATCCTTTGACCTTCCTTTTGTTGTTACCTTGAGTGTGTCTCAGACTGGATGAGAATGAAACCATATTTGTGGTTATTTTCTAGCAGTGATACGATTATTCTTTAAAATGTCTCTGCAGGGAATTGTCGTTGGCATTCTGGCTATCATCCTGTCGAAAAACAAGAAGAGCAAAGGCCTGGTTAGTATTATGCTACCTATAAACCGTGATATCATTGGTCTCATTGCGCTGCATGCACACGTGCTTTCTCTTTGATATTTTCACTCTTTATTCCCAGCTTGTGTTTCTGTCCTTTGAGCTCTTGCATGTGGCCGCCAAGTGTGTGAGGAGCTGGAATAGTTTGAGTGTTTTTCTCTCCTCTCTCTTTCCGGCGTTGCAGCTTGGTTTCTGCTCTCCTCTGTTTACTCAGTCAGCTGTCAGACGGGACTGACGAGGCAGCGAATGAGTAAGCCTGGCCAAACCTGCCCCTCTCTAACCACTCCCCGCTTCCTTTGTTGGCAAGATCAACTGTAAACTGGGCAAACTCTGCATCCTGTTATCTTTAACCATCCAGGCATTATGCATGAATAACGAGTAAACACTCCCTTTATTGATATACACACACCTGTATCACAAACCCTGGCTACCACAGCTTGTAATCTGTCTCCTGTATCATTTCTTATCCAGCTTTTATTCCACACACAGTGATTTTTAAATGTCTGTACCTATGTCTCACCTTCTGTAAACCTATTAAGGGATCGGTTGGCTGCTTTTGTACTCGCATGTATTATTGCTCATAGCTGATAGCTTTAATTTCAAATGCTGCAACACCTTACTTGGAGTTTTGATACGGCATTAAAGACCTAAACTAACCATATGTCAGCCCACCTTTTTAAAGGGGCCCTATTCTGCTCATTGTTCATATTTGTATTCTGTGTCTCTCCTGGGACATGTCTCCATGCTTTAATGTTCAGAAAGCTCTTTATTTTTCTCATACTGCCTGTGCTGCAGCACCTCTTATCACCCTCTGTCTGAAACCAGAGCCCAGTCTGCTCTGATTGATTAGCTGGCCAGCTCTGTTTGAATTGATCAATCCTTCAGCGATGTCCCGCCCCTTAGTTTATCACGTACAATGTGTTGGAGCGCTAGCCAATAGAAGCGCTAGTGTAACTTAATGATGTCACTTTAAGATTTTAGCCTTTTGCGGACCATTAACATGCATCAAAAAAGGCCTATATAACTCACTACAGGAAAGGGAAAACCCAGAGGAAAAGGACCTCTTTTTCTTGGTCAAAAATTCCCATGGCCCGCTCACAGTACGTTGACATGACGTTTAAATGCTTAACATAAATGGTCACAAAGCACAGACTTTTTTTCTTTTGCATTGATCCTTGCATTAAGCTCCATGTTGTTAATGCTGCTTTAGATTAAATTGTTCTGTCTGTTTTACTATTGTATTAATCTTTGCTGTCCTTTTTATCTATGTTCTGATTCCCCCCGTTTGCCGACTGGGAGCATTAAGTCTTGATCTTCTCAGCCTTCACGGTTTTGATCCCTGATTTTTTTTCTTTTCTTCCCTCCTGCTCCTCCCACAGACGTGGTCCCTTCTCACCGTCGGAGTGGTTGCAGCACTAATGGCGGCGGCCTCGGCCATTGGACTCTTCGTCTCCATGGTGAGGACCATCATTCACGATGGGCGGAGCCTCCTGACTCACTGCCGCTTCCCCGACGCCATCGGCTACTCCAGCATCACCAACGAGTGTCCTTTTGACCCCACGCGCATCTATGTGAGTGTGTGACAGATGCTGGGATCGAGATTTAAAAGACTTTATTGTTAAATGCAAAATAGCTTTAGCGTAGTTTTTGCAACGCTCCACCAACAATGTATGTATAACCTTTATATGAAAAAGATGTTTGTATCCGTGACAAATCCATGATATATTTGTTCTATTTATATTACGTTTTATTTGCTAGCTACCGGTAAGCTAACCACTCTGTTAGCTTCCGTTTACATAAAACAATTAGGACATATATAAATTCAAGAAGTGCAAAAAAATGCAGAAAAAAGGAAGTAATAAAATGTATTAAAAAAAGATACAGAAATAAAACAAATACAATATATAATATGAAGATATAATACAATCTAAAAAGGATAAATTAAAAGGTACAAACTTTGAGTTTTTCTGCAGCAGCTTGCTCTTTAAACAGCTGGTCATTTTCACTGCAGCATAAACCCAACAGAGCGTCATGGCTGCACATCTTAGTGGCAGTGCCCCTTCTGTGAAATGTGTGTGTGTGTACATGTAGTGTGGGTGAAGGGTAGTGTAACTCAGTCAGTCACATTGGGGCAGAAAAGCTGACCTGACCCTGTCGCTCCTGTTCCGGTGTGCCACAGACAGACTGTCAGGCCCGCTCAGCCTCAACAGCTGCAGCCACACATCAGCAACACTTGGGCATTTTATCACGGCCAGCAGTCTGCAATTTGTGAGGTGACCTTTGTGTTAAGCTGGATTTATAGTTGATGTACGGAGGGTAGTGCCAGTCTGGCTGTAAGCTCACATAGGGTAGCTTTTAACTTATAGTTCATCGTCCGATTTCAGCCATTAGCAGCACAAACATAGCATTAGAGAGAATCGTAACACAGACAGTATTTATTTTCAAATAGGAGACCGCTGCCATGCAGTCGCTCTGTTTACAGCATCACAAGACATTTGTAGTAACCACAAATACTTATAAGTGTATTAAAGCAGGAAATAGGCTGGTAGGATAGCATGTTGTGGATTTAACCCAAAAATCTTTGGCTAACCAAATAGTCCTGAAGCTAATATAGCAAAGCAAATATTATGTAAGACTCTTCATGCTCACGGTAGCTTGAAGAGTCTTACGTCATATTTGAAGTTTGAAAAGAAAATAGAAAGGAAAATAAATTGGGATTTGTAGAGTTTTTAAAAGTCGACATTTAGAAAAAAAATCGAATCTTTTAGGAAAAAGTGATAATTTTGAAGGAAAAGTCAGAAATACCAAAAAGTCGAAAATCTGAAGTTGGAAACAAAATTAGAAGCGGAAAAAGAAGCGAGACAAAAAGTGTGAATTTTTAAAAGAAGATGATTTGGGCCACATGAAGAAGGAGTTAGAATAATGAGAAAATAGTGGGACCTTTTTAAAGTAGGGAAAGTCTGAATTTGTAGGAAAATTTCCGAATTTTGTCTCCAAATTCTTTGATGACTGCCAACTCTATGCTGACTATGGACAGGTACCTCATACAACCCCACTTCAATAATCTGAGGTAGTGAGACAATGAGACATGCTTTAAAAAAAAACCTCCTCCGCCTCCAAATGGTCCTTTTAGTATTCCTGTAATAAGATTTGTTGTTATCATTTTGTGCGTGCTCACTTTTATTTTACCTTGCATTTAATGTTTAAAAATGATGACCTTATATAATAATAATAATCCAGATTTATCCTTTGCCCAGAAACTTGCTGTCAGTACAACTTACTTTGTTATTATCTTCTGAGACGGCTCTCTAGCTGTTCACTCCGAGTTTCCCATTAGCAGGGGACCTTCCAACATGGCTCCCGGCGGGCCTGTTACATCACCTGAAAATATGTTTGGGCTTCTGGTTCTGATATTCATCGCTGCTCAGAGGCACTAATGATGCTTCTTTTTTTTGTGCTTCCTGCCTATTTCGTTGTGGAATCCAAAGAAAGCTCCAAACTTTTCAAACTATAATCGTTAATTCTGTTTGTGGTCTGCGAGCCGGCCCACCTCACAAACGGCTGCTGGCAATTCCCTCTGAACACTTTGAAACATTCTGCCAACTCTCCTCCTGCAAAGTCCCAGACACACTGCTGCTCCCCACAGCCGCCTGAGGAAAAACAGGGTTCTGCATGGCATCATTACCCTCACTGTATCCCTGCTGCTTACACCTCACATCTTCTTTATGGTCCAGCTGGTGGCTGCAGCTAACTCCTCTCCCCCGTTTCTCTCTGCAGAGCACCACCCTGATCCTGTGGGTGCCTCTCATCGTGACTTGTGTGATCCAGATGGTGTTTTCGGCCCGGTGCTCTGCTGTCTGCTTCTCGTTCCTGGGTCTACCTTGCTGCCCTAACAGGAAGAGGAGCAGGGACTTTGGCAGATCGGTGAGATTTCCACTCAAACACACACACTGTGCTGCTGGGCCTTAGGTTTAGAAAAGCTGCTCTGATGTCAGCTGAAGACAGACATAAAATCTTATTATTTAATACCCTCATTGTGGTACATTATAAAACATTAGTAGTACTGATCACATTTCAAGCGTTGGCTCTACAAAGCCAGAAAACGCCCCTGAGGTACAAGGGTTAAGAATGGTTTTCAATAGAGCAATTTATTTTACGAAAATACTTTGCATGTTTGTGTAGATCAATGTGGTGAGGCCGATTGAGGAAGCTGCTCCCCCTCGCTACGCTGAACCTCCCAGAAGCTACGCAGAATCTTCGAGAAGCAATGCTGAATCTCAGAGAAGCTACGCTGAATCTCAGAGAAGCTACGCTCAGTCTTCAAGAAGCAACGCTGAATCTCAGAGAAGCAATGCTGAATCTCAGAGAAGCTACGCTCAGTCTTCAAGAAGCAACGCTGAATCTCAGAGAA
Organism: Eleginops maclovinus; assembly: GCF_036324505.1. Taxonomy (NCBI): domain Eukaryota; kingdom Metazoa; phylum Chordata; class Actinopteri; order Perciformes; family Eleginopidae; genus Eleginops; species Eleginops maclovinus. The sequence continues at coordinate 21,042,277 of NC_086361.1, forward strand.
GCTACGCTGAATCTCAGAGAAGCTACGCTCAGTCTTCGAGAAGCTACAATGAACCTCAGAGACAGCAGGGAAAACCTCCTCCTCTTCCCCAGCACCTTCCCAAACATCATCAGAGTCTTCCTCCCTCGGATAGACGTCCCCTTCGCCCGCAGCACAAGGAAAGGTCAGACCGAGAGAGTCAGGAAACCAGAGCTGGCAGCCAGCAAAGGCCACCGGAGCAGCACAAACTTCTGGAGAGAGGAACGATGGAGAGGTCCAGCTTCTGGATTTAGACAAATGGAACATACCTAAAGACCAAAGGCATCATACTCAGCTCCCAATGTTCCGTCAGAACTTCAACACTACGAGCTCAAAGCTGGGTATGTTTTAATTAACAGTGCCGATGTTTGAAATATTGGAAGCTCAGGGTCTCTATTCATATCAGGACAGACAGATGAGGAAAATCCTTCAAAGTGAGGACATGGTGCCTGTTCATTCAGAAGAGGAACAAGAGTTTGGCATTTTGGAGAATTTATTGTCTCGCTTTCTTGCCCGAGAGGTAAATAAGAAGATTGATGTCGCTCACGTTTCTGTCGGACAGCTACCAACACCTCTACAGCTCACTAATTACCAACAAGTTTTCCATTTGATTCATTTGTTTTTGCACCGATGATTGGTATCGATCTTCACGTCTAACTCTCGGGAAGTAATCAATAACATGAATTTGTTTTTAATGTTTTATTTAACACATATAATGGAGGCAGGTACAGTAGAAACAGTCCTCACAACTCAAGTGAACAGAGTGCCTTCATTATTTGTATTCTGTTTTTATTAAGGATGGAGATGTCTGAGTGAATGAGTGTAAGTGTGTATGCTTTTGTTCTGATGTTGGTTCCCTACTGCAAGTGTTTTATATTTATTACATTCAACAAGTAAATAAAGTTTCTATTCCTAATTCTGTATCTGTCTTGTGCTGATCTGTGTGCCAGGAGACCTTTCACTTTAATGTGCTGTAATGGCAGCAGCCAGTGGCCTGACTGGAATGACTGGTTACACTCAGACAGATGTAGACACCCTGACAGGCGGCTGGTAACACACCCGCCCACTTCCTGTCAGGGGTTTGTTAATAAGGACCTATACGCTGTTGCTTCACAGGGAAAGGCATGACAGTAGTGTTCAAGAGTCAGACCAGCCATTACTCTCAGCCGGAGACACAGGCACGAGAGATACTATGAAACAAAGAGGTACAGTTTATTTAGCTGAAGCTGTTTACATAAAATAACACTAAATACTTTAGATATACGACTCGAGCAATAAGGGGTTCAATTATATTGCACACAAACATGTTGACAGCAAGGACTGGGTATGAAATCACTGAACCTCTGATTGGTATGTGACTCTGATTGGCCCTATTACTTATTACATGTATCGTGTTTATATAGGTTTTTGTGCAAAGGCTAAAATCCCAATCCCAGCGTTTCTCTCCCAAGACTCCCCCCCTCTGCCTGAGAGCCTCAATTGGACTCCTTTGTTTACCTCCTTAACATAGTGACATCACTATATGGAACACTTGCGCTTGTATTGGCTAGCGCTCCAACACATTGTAGGTGATAGGTTAAAGGGCGGGACATCTCTAAGCTGGTCGACCAATCACAAAAGAGCCGGCCAGCTAATCAATCAGAGCAGACTAGGCTCTGGTTTCAGACAGAGGGTGAAAAGAGATGCTGCAGCACAGTATGAGAGAAATAAAGAGCTTTTTGAAAATTAAAGCATGGAGACATGTCCCAGGAGAGGTACTCAATGCAAGTATGAAGCTGAAAATGAGCAGACTAGGGCCTCTTTAAATTTGAGTTATCTTTGCAATATTTCCATCACCTTAATTTGACGTCAGAGTAAAAGTATTGACCTTGTAGTTGGGCTTTTTTAAGAGGCTCAAATCCTTTTTTTTTATAGCAGTACATTGCCTAGCTTCCATGCTTGTACTTCTTTCTGTTTATTGGAACTGTGGGCATGCTGACTGCCATCTACTGTACAACCCCACTTCAAAAAACCCAGAAATATCCCTTCGATGCGTTCCCAAATACCCAGAAATAAGGACACAGTCCACACGAGCAGCTTTGAAACACATAGGTATATTTCAGGTCCAACTGAACAAACATGACATCCTCACGTGAGGTTTTCATGCAACAGAAAAATTGGAAGGGAGTAAAGGGAGGTTAGGAAGGAGGGGAAGAAAGAAAGAAAGAAAGAAAGAAAGAGGGGTGCATTTATCCAACACAAGGTACCAATTCATCAGAGGCAGTGAGAATAGAAAAGGGTTAAACTGTGGTATAGATCAGGGGGTGGCAACTGTTGTTCCTTTTCCTACCAGCAGGAGGCAGTGACACTATATGATCCCCAAAAGCAGAGGTTAGGAAGCTCCTGTGCAAATGGTTCAAGTTACACTCCCATCCTAATGTCAGGTGCATGCAGGGAGTTTGCCATGACCCGCCCCGCCCCGCTGCACGCAGGAATTCAATTTGTGAAGTAGTGAAATGTTGGGCAATACACATTTAGAAACTCACTTTTGCCAGTTCAGTCTGGTATGAATTGTCGTACCTTTTTTTACCTCACATGGTAGACAGAGAAATCATTTGATGCTGGGTTTTATATTTTCTATAATCAGTGAAGTGAAGCCTGTCTAAAGCACTTAGAAATAGAAATGCTCAACTACCTGAAATAATTGCATTAGTCTGGTTTCAGTGAAGCCTTTCAGTGGTGACATTATCGAGAGGATTTTCTAACAAAAGACTATTGAAGCACTTAAAGTTGGAGCTCAATTACTTTTTTAAAAAGTTTAATGCATAACAATAAGTCATAGGAAGATATGAATGTCATGTCACGATTGTCCTGGCCAAAAATAATTGCAGTTAATGATTTTATCCTTGTAATATTTAATAAACACTCTTAAATTGTCTCTAAAACTTACAGGAGAACTTTATCTTACATTTAAAAAGGCCAAGACAAACATATAATTACATCACAGATAGGAAACGCTACCAAATCACAAATTATTGAGTCTGTCTGCAAAACAAGAACCCTAAAATGTGATTTTAATCAGGCTCTTCTTTCACCTTTCTACTATTATAACAATAACTGATGAAGTCTTACTTAAATCTAAATTCAAAGGTGATTAACCAAACTTAAATCTGAAAAAGGAAATCCAGTTGTCAGGTAAATAAAAGTGTTTATCAATTATGTTACTATATATTTCACTAAAGTAAAGTTGTATAAAATGAAAGTACTCCAGTAAAGTATGTTAGTATTGCACTTAAGTCCAGTAAATCACTTCTTTAATCTCAAAAACACACATACATTGTATACCTTTATCTATAGCAGCCTATAAAAGTAGAGAGCCTGAAGGTCTCTTTCAAAGAATGATGCATTTTTACAGCGTTTTCTCAGTCTGCCCAACATTTAGCTTCTTCACAAACAGAATATGTCCAACTTCCAAACAGTAGATATAAATGGTGATCTGACATTGGAGGCTTTAAATTGCTCCACTCGGTACATGGTGGTGCTGCTATTCCTGCAACCAGTGGCTGTGTTTACAGAATGCACGGTGAGTCTGAAGCGCATTTTAAATCTGTGATATCATAGATTGAAGTCTTTTCAGTTAAATTGGAGAGACCACATTGATGCAGGCTGTTCTCATGCGCACTATAATCCACATCCCACAAAATACGTTTGTACCGTATGCATCGAAGTTACACCTATAGGGGATGGCTCTTTTCCACGTGTAAAAACCGAGGTTTCGTGGTAATTTTGCCCTTTTCGTAGATTATTTAACCAAAATCATGTTCTTTTCCTAAACTTCATCAGGTCTCTTTGTTTCCTGAACCTAACCAAGTTGTTTTCCTGCAAGACAGCAGTTTATTTAGAGCGGAAATGAAACAGTTTGGTTTGATTTTCATGAGGAATAACTTTTCGTTAACCAAAACGGATCTAAGAATGGTTTTGGTGTCGTTGCCCATTTGCAAACCAGTTTATTTCCACCGTGTAACAAACTGGTTTGCATGTATAAGTAGCTGCAAACCAAACTAGAACCAGCTAGCAACTAGAACCATCTGATTTTCAGTGGAAAAGGGGTTATAGGAACCGGTGTACGAGGATACGTCGCAGGTGCATTTTGCTGTCGTGTTTCAACGCGTTTCTTGCTGCTCCAAATATGAAGTAAGGTTTTATATCAGTGCGTATGTAAACACAACCACTTATTCCAGTCTCACGTGTTTGGAAATATTCAGAACAAGTATCTGGGGAAACATGACCCTTCATGTAACTGCTCTGTAAGCAGACTAATCCAGGAGGTTATAAAAGCATTCAGCTGGAGAGTGATGAACGAGCCCTTAGTGAGTTCTCTGTGTGTCAGAGGGACAGGGAAAAGGGGGGGAGGAGGAAGGGAGGAGGGTATGTCCCAAAAGCAAGACAAATACTCAATCATTTCTGCCTGGTACAGTGCTGAGGAGGCTGCAGAGCTACAAAAAGATACTGCTGTGCGTTAACTTTTTTTTTGTGGATTTTTGTCAGTTCATAGGATCATGCAGTATAGTGTGACAGGTTAACGACTATCTCAAATGTACTGCTTGTGTTAAAGAATACTTATAAGAAACAACACAACGTGATAATACTGTAAAGCCTCATTGCATGTCCACGTGCACACATTCAGACACAGCCTTACTTCATAAACACATGGAGGCTGAGACGATATGTGCTACTGGTGATTGATCAAATGCATTATGGAGTTTTTTAAATATATATTCTTCCACGTTAACAAACCAACAAAGAGATCCGTCTGAACTCTCTGTGTCACCGTAAACTGGAACATATCAAAGTACAATAATAAGAAGAATAAAAATGAATAAATAAAACCGCATGACGGAGGAAAAACAATATGTACAAACAATTTAAAAATCAACAAAATGCCAGTAGATATCGATGACAATAAAAAGCTAATGGGATCTTAGGCCTTCTTTTTCTCAGCGAAAGATCATATAGCAGTAAAATCCCAATAACCCCCCCCCCCCCACCCCCATTCAAATCACACCAGGAATTTACGCTACATAATACTGCTTCAATGCCATAGAGTGTGCACCATACACTTCATTTGGTGATATACATAGACGTACAGTATATACATGATGTACATAAGTGTGTGTTGTGTGGAGGAGCAATCCCCCACTCCGCGAAAAAAATCCACACAAAGCTCTCCCTGGAAAATCCGACAGATATTCGGGAACATTACCGGACGCCACCGCTCATTTAACATATCCATGTCCATTCGGCTTTCCCAAATATACAACCAAAAAAAAGAGGATGATGTCAAATGATAATGATGGCTTTTCCTTATCTTCCTAAAAATCCCTCCTCCATTCTTGCACACACAAAAAAAAAAATGATATGAAAGACGAGAACCATCATGCATTGATTTGAGTGTTTCAATAGCAACAGAGGGGGTGAGGAGGAAAAAAGGGTTGCAGCAGGGCAGCGGGAGGGGGGGTGTTCAGAACTGGGAGGCCGAGCTGGGGTCGCATTGGAGTAACCGCACGATGGAGGGGTCGCTTTTGGCACCTTTGATGAACTCCTCCAGGGACAACTTTCCTGCAGACGAGACGGAGAGAAAGGAACATGAAGGAACCAAAACCATTAAACCCCCACAGACTGTTACAACCTTGTGAAAGATCCCTGCTATGCGTGCAATATATAGTACACTCCGCTTATTAGTTTTTGCTCAGCAACACAGCAGTGCAGGAACGAGTCCTAAAACCCGGAAGTGAGTTAGCATTTTACCACTTCCGGTTCCCTCGGATTTCTCCGTACGATTTTGGAAAATAGCTCGAAATAAGGTCTGTAGTTGACACAAATTTAAGAGACGGATCACGTTTTGTTCTATGACATTAGAAACATCAGCAGTGAACCCCCCCCATGTGAAAGATATAAATAAACAAATAAAATCAACAAATACTAAAGAAAGATGACAATCAACTGAAATGTCCATGCCAAATTACTTCCATTTGTCTTGTGTGAGTAGAAGTCTTCAGAGGCACCATTTTTTCACAGATTTAATTTGAATCATGCAAGAAATATAATGAATAACGTCGCTTATCATGAGCTGAAAATACGTTTTTGAATGGGATTCGGTATATTTGTTGTTCATCTTCATTAAATTAGCCCCCTTCTTGGAAAAAGCCTGGAGATGAAAGATTGTATGATTCTCTTTCTGTTATTCCACATCACATTTTAACTTGAAAGTATATAAAAGAATAAATTGTGTTGTAAACTAGGAACTTGTTCTTGTGTAATAGTATTGGAGGATGCCTGTTTTATTGTATTATATAAAAAAATGAATACATTCAGTGCTCGATCCTCTCACAAACGTCCAGTTTAATGAGTACATTTCAAAGATTATTTTCAATAGGCTGTCACATTCCTCACTCCCCCCTCCATGTTTCCATTTCCTCCTCACCATCATTATTGAGGTCCATTTGTCTGAAGATCTTATCCGTCCTCTTCTCCGGCGTTGACTCGTCCTCTGGCATCTTCATCACAGATGACACCATCTTGTAGATGGCCTGATGGACGGATCGGGGCGGCGAGAGAAAGAAAGAGAGAGATGGCGGGGTGGGAGAATAGAGAGGTAAGTGAATGCAAACCGGCAGGAACCCATTAAGGAGACTCAGCATGAGAGAAGAAACACAACGCTAGCTTTTTAAGATGCTGATAAACACGCTCTTCTAAAGACACTGACATTTCCTTCTGATGTTAAGAGCTGCTGTCTGGTCAGCTCATCTGCAAACACCCACGCAGTGTTTGTCACGTCATAAAAACCCGGCAGCATACCGCAGATCACACACGTCAGCTTACCTTTATCTGTTGATCAATACAGAGATTCAGCCGGTGTCGGACGCCGATCTACCAGCAGCTTACATGCCCATTAAATCCTCTCCGTTGGGAAAATATTGTGTGGAAATGGTACGAGCTGTAAAACTTTATCTCTGCAGCTATAAAATAATTTGATGTCTTCATCTGAAAGGAGGCAAAAGACGGGCGTTTGTAGAACACAATTCGGCCCACACTCCATCCTCAGTGCTCGGCAAACAACAAAAGTATGGCAATTAAAAACTAAATTGGGGGTATATGTTGGGTTACATTCAAGGCTTTTATTTCTCTAACCCTAACCCTAACCCCAACCCTTTTGACAAGGATGTGAAGGGTGAGGATGATGTGGTGTGAAAACAACTTCCTTTATCCGGACAATCTCTTTTTCTCCCCATCACTCTATAAAATGACACAATAGGCCCCCTCCTCTCTCATCCAACGGTATGTAACCTCAATGATCTTGAGGATAATCCCAGTACCCTACACACTCAGGGATAAACTCTGGTTAAAATGAACTTGCTAATCTTTGACACACACCAACACCAACATCTCCACATACGAGTCTCCACTTCTTCTCTTCAGGATCAACAGGATTACAGACTAATGTAGTGTAATATTTAACAGCCTTTATACAACTGATGCCTATGTCATTCATTTGAGTATGCTATGCCTTTTAGAGTCTTTGCATATCTGAGCCTCTTTACACATACTTATAGGAGAGTTTTAACTTACATAATTAAACTGAGCACTTAGCATGTCTGCTCTCTCCGCAGATTGTTTTGCCGGCTAGAAGCTAAGCTATGTTTGGACATTTGTGACACCATTTGGGGGTCTTTCGTATCCACACATACAGTATGTATCATGTTAAATATCCCAATTAAACCAATTTGGGGGATTTCCTTTTTGGGGCTCTAAAAAGAAATCCAATCCTTTACAAAGAAACTCCAATGAATTATGGAACTCATCCAGGCTAGGTGACACGTTTACTCCTGATGCAACACGCATTTTAAAGGGAAAATGTACCCCAGAGATCTTACGTACTAAAGTGTATCTCTATTTCCTGCTTGTCACGTTCTCCAGCTCTATAAATGTCCTTCTTGAGATGATTTAATACCGAGTTGTCAGATACAATCTCTGTGCACCAACAGCGTGACCTTCATCTTCTGCTGAACCCAAAACACTCTGTTATCACTTATCCAAATGCCAAAACACTCCTCAGATGGGAGCCAGCGCAGAGAGGTACTTTGAGTGAGTTGTATGACCTCGTACCACCTAGTATTATCAGGTGTGACCCCCCCTCCCCCCGGTCATCCTCTCTTTGTATTTAAATATACAACGCCAACTCTACTCTTTCAAATCGGCAGACAGTGATGCTCTCTGTATGACTTTCTTTCAAGAAATATGAAAGCTGCATGGTTTGGTTCTTTATCTACATTTGTTAATAAAAATGTCCGTCCAAAATCCTTTTCATCTCCCCCCTTTCCCACAACCAATCCCTTCCTCACCTGTACAATCTCCAGCATCTCGTCGCGGCTGATGTATCCGTTTCCGTCCAGGTCGTACATGCTGAAGGCCCACTTCAGCTTCTGCTCCAGCTTGCCCCGCGACGTCACGCTCAGGGCGATGATGAACTCCCGGAAGTCTATCGTCCCGTCTGCATTGGTGTCGAATGTCCGGAAGACGTGCTCGGCAAACTTTGAGGCGTCACCGTAGGGGAAGAAGTTGGCGTAGATTTTCTTGAACTCTTCGACATTCAGGGTCCCGCTGGGGCAGTCCTTCAAGAAACCCTGAGGTAAAAAGAGGTCAGACGAGGGTGAAAAATAATGATTTAACACAATATAGTACATCTTTATAATACAAGAGGAGAGCAGGCATAAATAAAAGCCATCTGGAACAATCAAGAACCATATGACACTGAAGAAGTCCGTATTGAAAAGTCTTGGATAGTTGTAGGCAGGTTTGTCTGTCACATTTGATAAAGCAGCATTGTTCCAGAGGAAAAAGAGGAAGTAAAAGTCACGTCAGCCTCAGCCTTTTGTTCGGCCGGAATAAAGCTCTCTTTTTTTTTTTAAAGGCCTTTGAGATAAAGTCAGAGAGGTGACAAAGTCATTGTCACCATTTCAAGCCTGGAATTACTTTTCGATCGTCTTATGAAATATTCTCATAAGTGAGGGTGGAAAAGTTCTAATAACACGTTTTTTATTGCCAGTGTCTTGACATTTTTCTGAAAAGGCGCTTCAACCTTTTCCTGGTCTCTAGCCAATGATTTCTCCTACAAAGACAAGCTAGATAACTTCTCAGAGACCTCGGGCTACCAGACATCTAGGGGAATTTACTGTGCACTTTATGTGACATCTCCATCATCCTGGAGCTGTTAATCCTCTGAGAGTGAGCACCATCAGGACCACGGTCAGTGTGAAGAGACCCAGGGTCAGAGGGGATTAAGTCCCAGGTCAGGAGGGTAAGAGTTTAACATGTGCAGCTCTTATTCAGGACGGCTCACACAGCTGTTATATAGGTTTAATCCATGCATCTTGTTGTATAGCCATTAGACAAACACACTATCCATGCACACATGATGAGATAACCCCTGCGGTCAGGACACTGCGGCATCTCATCATGCTGAGGCTTAACAGACTGGGGCCGGGTGTTGCTCTGTCTTATACCGAGACAAACATTGTGACCCTTAAGGCTGCTGTCAGTGTTACGAATTATTTCTGTGCCCTGTCCTGCGAATGATCACGGCAACCCCATTGCGAATAAAGACTACCAGGAGCAGGCAGAAGCTTCAACGCTTGCTTCCTCTTGTTGGGGAGTGAGTTGTTATGCCACAAGCAAAGGAGTTTAACTATCTTGGGAGCTAAGGGGGAGCAGAGCCAGGAGGCAAAGCTCTCCAGTCCGTCTGACCGTCATCTATGGTTATGGGCTTTTGGGAAGTGAACTAATGAATGAGAGTGCGGACACAAGCAGCACAAATGAGTTTCCCACAGAAGTAAGTGGTGGAAACAAAAACAGAGCTAAAATAAGAGTAATTTTTGGACCTATATTTGGCCAGATCTACAAATGCAAGTGAATTCTAGTGCTGCTCTATGTCTGCTAGATTATGCAACAGACTACACTTAAATACCAGGTCCAAGACATCAACTTTGATGTGCGTAAAATCAGTAAATGCAGATTCAAGTGAAAGCGAAAACATTTCAATATCGAATCACATGTTAGCTTAAAGGTAAAAGTCCTGCAAAATGTACTTAACTATCCAAAGTAAAAGCTACTTATGCATTATGTGCCTCTCAGCGTTACATAATAATCAGCCTCGTTGCTGATATTGTTCTCTGTGTGTGGATCATCATGGCAAAATGTGTTCCTGGAGACGCTTATTGTAGCTGGAGCTTCCACAGAGGAGGTTTGGATTAATCTGCCTGGTGTTTACTCTTCTGCTGAGTGGATTGAACAGATTTTATAAACACAGAGGCGTCAGAACACTTTGCAGATGGTTCGTTGAGCTCCAGCACAAGGCCTGGTTGGAAAATGGGCATGGATTGATTAAGTGCGGCTTTGTGGCAATTGGATTCCCTACCAATTGCCCCTACGTCTCTAGCCCAATTTGATATTATGTTGCTTTACAGGTGTGTGTAAATGAAGGCTGAGTTCATAGATAGATGTGGTCCATAAGTAGGGGAACAGGAAGTGGGTTTATAGCCATTGTCCTGGTCCGATTTGCTGGATTTAATCACAAAATGTTTACTAAAGTATTTCAATTGTAGTGCATGAGTAAATGTAAATAGCTGCTTCCCACTACTGGATTTGTTTCAGTAGTAGTAGCAGTCCATCACCTATGACTGGGTGCAGCACGATAATGTGCAGCCAATATGCAGCCTCAGTGTAAAGTGTGTGTCGACGTACCTTGTACCACTCCTGCAGCTCGTGGTCGGAGAACTCTGTGTTCTCCCGGAGGTCCTGCAGCATCTCGGGCCGCAGCTTGCTGTTCTGTTTCCCCATGGCAGCGGGACTGGACTCTTGGTTTTCTTAACAACAACGGTGACTATAGCGCTAGCCAGGCTGCTCTTCCCACCTGTCAATCAGAGAGAGAAAGAAACAGCTCAGCAACAATTACCCAGAGAGGAGGAGGACCTGACAGAGGAAATGCAGTTTGTCAGCAAAAACTCAGCAGCAGATAGAAAATACATACGATTAAAAAGTAGGATTCATTAAGCAAGATTATAGAGGTAGAAAAGCCCCCCAAAACCACGATCTGGTAAATGTTGAATGACAGACTAGGGGTTTTGCAAATTGACTCACAAAGCAAACACGGGAAGAAGCCAGAAGGCTGTTTTCTGCAACATGCTGACGAATAGATAAAAATGACTGTGCATGAATTGCTTTAATGAAATCAAAGCGAGCCTCGTCACGGTATTGCGTCCCCGTCCCTCGGACATGTGATGTTATGCAATGCTACAAGTCTTTAAATGATGCATCACATTTGCAAAAGAGTAAATAATCCCGAAAGCACCCTGTGACGTCAAGCGTTAGCCCACTGATCAAATATATGGGTTTATCTGGCCAGCTGTGTGTTTGTGTGTCAAATCAGCTGTGCGGTGTGTGTGTGTGTGTGTGTGTGTGTGTGTGTGTCCTAATCTTCATCTCAGCTCTGAGCTGCCTGGCAGAACACGATCTCAGAGATTCTACTACGTCATGACTGTCAATATGCACGTATTATCTTACAATTCCGGCATTGTACCCATTGAGCACAATGTAATTAAGGATTTACTTTAATTGATTAAATGTGTTCATTTGGTCGTTACGGGATTAAAATAGAAAATCACAAAAACATCAACCTTGATTTTTTACTTAGTGAACGAGAAAAAGCAGGCATAGATTTCAGAACTCTTTGTCCAATTATAAGTGTTTTTATACCTCAAATGCCCTTAAATTCCTTTAAAAATACACTATCTAACATAATGCAGATCTGATGAAATACCTTAATATATGCAGACCATTTGATTGTCCTGGAATTACTTCTTTGTTTAGGGAAAATATCAGATTTTGCAACTGAACTGAAAAACAAAGATCCCTTTGGAGTACATATTATTGAGAACACATAATGTTATTTATTGCATCATAATGGAATTTTACCCCCCCAAAACACTGTCCAGCTACAAGTTACAAAAGACTGCTATTACCTTTCATTGCTACTTGACTATTAGCTAACCTTACATGACCCGAGTTCTTATTTGAGAAGGTGTTCGGTGTGTTTTCAGGAGGGATTAATAGGTGGGGATTAAAGTGCAGAAGTGAACAACAAACTTGTTATCTTTGCTTCCCTGCGCCGGACAGCTAATTAGCCTGTGGTCTGCCATGAAAGAACTTTCTCCTGAGTTGTGTGAATAAGTTTAATTGTTAGTTTATATTGCAGAATCACTAGGGATTAAACTCCTCAAGTGAGACTTGACCAGCCTCCCCGACCTCCAGACTCTCTGCAGTCTTTCGAGGTAATTACACCCAAAACTCTGTCTGTGTGAGAAAGTGAGAACAAGCACAGGCCTGTTTGTTTTTATATGAACTCTAGAGAGTCAAACAGTATGTGTGAGGCATCTGAGAGCCTGCTGAGAACTTCAGACAAGCAAAACTAACAAGCCCAATCCTTTGTTTACTCGATAAACAAAATGAAACTCATATTAGTTCCTCTCCTCCTGATGGCGGTTGACAGTTATGCTTTATCTGGAATTATGAATCATAGTAAAGGGCGGGTTTAGCTTTCTATTTCCATGCCAATCAAATAGATATCAGGAAATGGACAAACAATGGAGTACAAACTAAATGGAAACAACTTTAATACTAACAAATAGCTCTCTCAGGGAACAGCAGAGAGAAGCACAGTGTCAGGATGCATAGGTAACTGGAATTTAATCTGTATAAAATCCAACATTAACAATGAGTTTACACTGCAGGATGCAGGGATCATTGTTCTATGGTTGCCTTGCCTTGCCTTGCCTTGCTTGTGTGACTTTAATCCAGATTCACCATTTAAGTGACATCAGAGGTAGATATAACAGCTTTGGACTTATCAAAAAGCCCTGTTTCATAACAAGGACGGACAATTAACCTGAAATAGGGAAACTGGGGATGCCATCTACTGACTATGGACACTTGCCTCACACAACCACATTTCCATTTCTTTAATATGATAGAATAGATATGCAACCAAGTACAGCTCAGTCAGTCTTAAGCTCCAAACACAACCTTAGGACAAAAGTGAACAAATGACTTTTTCCTCGAGGAGTTATTGAGTGGTGTTTTGCAGCGATGAACTCTATCTGAAACAAGTATCTGCCTCGCTATAAAACAGTCATTTGTGTGTTTCAGTTGAGCAGGCGAGGCAGAGAACAGAGCAAGTGCACCGCTGTGTCCAAGATGAGTGTTTGGAAAACACACACCTGTCATCCACGCATTGACGCACATATTTTCGAGTACCTGTGGAGATAAATGTAGCTGCCCACGCTGTCAAAGAGGCAAACACAGAAAAATGAAGCGCACTGTAGCTCCTTGTGTGTCTGGACATGTGGGTCAGGAGGAGAGTGAGAAGAAGAGGCTTTAAGGAGAGGATGAGATTTAATTGGATAGATAAAGATTCACTAATTAGAGCAGCAAGTGCTTTGGAATGGCACACAGACTTACAGAGCTAACTATCGCCCTAATTGGCTTGTAGCAAAAGTTAATAAGGAAATTGAATACAAAGAAAGAAAACAGAAAGTACAATTAAGTTTAAAAGTACATGAAGGGTGTCATCCTGGTAAAATGGGGTTATAACATCAAAGGTAAAACTGACCAAATGCCATCCATTCATAAGAAACATGCGGTTAAAAGCCCTGGAAACTGTCATGAGTTGGAGCTGTTTTGCCAAAACTGCAATTTAATTAACTCGATTCTTCAGAAAAAGTTTGAGACATCCTTAGAGAGTTTAACTCTGCAGAGTTCCCTGACCGCTCTGTAAGGAAACAATTGCCCGGATATGTGTTTCATTTGTAATTATAGACATGCAATCCATCCTTAAAGGAACCTTGAATGACAAAGGAGGAGTGCAGACCACCATCAAGGCCAATGGTGGAGGAATAAGCTCATTTGATGTTCCCAATTCCCAAGTTTGAAAGTCATTCTTTGTACCACAGTGTGTTTATTTACTCAGTCGTAATGCAGAATCAATAAGGACGCCTCATGGGAATCTCCAGGAAATATTTCTCTTGATTATTCCGATACAACATGAATTAACCAGAAATTCCCTATGGCCATCATCAGGATGGAGCTGCCATCCATGGAGGACCTCTACACCCAGCGGCTCAGGAAGAAAGCTCACAGGATTATCAAAGACCCCCATCGCCACAGCAACAAACTGTTCTTCCCACGCAGCATCAGGACCAAAACCACCAGACTCAGAGACAGCTTCGTCCCACAGGCCTGGGTCTTTTGTTTTTCATTTCCGTATCTGCACTGTAGATGCTGTGCACATGAGAAAAAAAGCATTGAATCTTGAATTGATGTGGACCAGAGAAACCAAATTTGTGTCTCCACCCACCAACATGAATTTCCGTTGGTGCTTCAATCAAGTTTCATGACAACCGGGCAGATAACTGGACAGACGAATAAATAACTGCTTGATTGCAAATATTTAGAAATGACTTTTAGACCAAATTGAACAGAGCAGGGAAAAAGCTCTTAGACCGTTGAAGGAATCAACCAGTGTTGTTGTTTGTTGACTGGAAACACTCTGCCTCTATTGGACCAACAATACATCTGTAAGAGTAGGTGTTAAATCACACGACAGTCCACTACAGATTTGGACAAAGCCCCGGAGAACAAAAGTGTAACCTGACAGGAATGCTCTCCACTATCTACAACTGCACAACAAATCCTATTCGAACAGTCTGACCTTTTCACTCCCCGCGCTCTCCCTCCCCTCGTCATAGCGTGTTTCCTTCTTTCTTTAACCCAGCTGTGACCGCTGAAAGCTCACCATACACCTCTCTTTCTGCCTGAGGATCACAGACGGGTAAAAATGATTCTGTCGTCGCCAGACACAGTTGTTTAAACCCCCCCGTGGCCCCCCTTAAATCTGTACTTTCATTCAAATCCCTCCATACTATCCGTCTGTTGTTCATCCCTCCGTCCTCGGACACTGATCCCTCATCTATCCCTCGATGCTTGTGAAGCCTGGTGCACACTAGGGGATTTTAAATTCCTAATTGACTTTAAAACGAGGTAGACCACGGACAAAACTAAATACAGACGCAGGAGCACACATTTGGTATTCATACTCAATAATATCAGAGTGGCGACTTTAAGATCTCACGTGATAAAACGAGAGTCCCACTCGGTAACATTGAGTCTGTACCTGCTCTCACTACTGGATCATTCGGGAGGATTAGCTACTTATACCTTTAGCCTTGAACCGGGAATGACCCACGCGTTTGTCTAGGGGGACAAAACGTAACTAAATTCTGCCCAATTATCTTCGAGTGTGGGGTAGGCATTGCGGCAGTCGTTGTTGCTGAACCACGCACACACACTCTGCCCCTTGAACATCTGTTTTAAAGCTACTTAGCAGGTCATTCACCTCTAGACTGAGGATCCCTCTACAAAGGAGACAAGAGAAGATAGAGAAAAGAGAGGATAATGCAGGCAAATTATGCAAAATGGATGGTAGGATCACATTCTGGTTCAAAAGCATTCTCACAATGCCTGCAGCTCCTCTTTTCACCCTCAGTCTGAAACCAGAGCCTAGTAGGCTCTGATTGGTTAGCTGGCCGGCTCTGTTGTGATTGGTCAACCACTTAGAGATGTCCCGCCCCTTTAGCCTATCACGTGCAATGTGTTTGAGCGCTAGCCAACAGAAGTGAGAGTGTTAGGTAGTGATGTCACGGAAGTAAACAAAGGAATCCAATAGAGCTCCTGCAGATGATGTCATATATGCTGGTCACGTGACGAGATACGACAGGGGCAGCCATTTTGGCAGTCATCGCGGCAGTAAATTGACAGGCACTGGCAGACTGTCAAGGATGGTGGATAACTGCTGTGCACCAGGTTGCACAAATAGGCGTGGGAAAAAGAAAGGTGTATCGTATTATCGCATTCCTAAAGACGCGGAGAGGAGGGAGAAGTGGATTGGAGCGATTAAAAGAGCCAGGAGCCTTCAGAAAAAGACTGAAAGATGGGACCCCCCGGCCGTTGGCTTTCGCTTATGCAGTGATCACTTCATATCAGGTGGGTGAAGGAATACAGTACAATGCTACAAAAAGTTTCTGGTCAGTTTAATTAAATTTAATTAGTTTAATTTAAGAAGTAGCACCCAGTTATTATAGCTAACGGACACTGTGATGTCCCTTTTTAACTCAACAAGTGTGGCTCTGGCGCAGCCTAGCCAGTTAGCAAGTTAGCTTGTAGCAAGCTAGTGGTAAACAAACCCGTGTTGAAATATTCCTTCTTATTTTGTAGGGAGAAAGAGTGATAATCCGTTGAGTCCGGATTTTATCCCCTCAATTTTCGATTACCTTCCATCTCCAGAGAAGAGGAGACATAAAACGAGACTGGAGGTTTTTAACAGAAGGCAGAAGGCTAAACTGCACAAAGTAGAGCAGTCATTCCTCACCACCACCCATGGCTTTAGTTGACTTTCATTAAGCCTTTGGGAGTGATTAACCTATATGAAATTCCAAAACAGATAAATAAAGGTAAAAAACGCCAGCCACTTTGGTTGAGTACGATCAAAAATACAAACTAGCAAGTTACAGATGCACTGCAGTAGCTATCCAAGCTAAAAAACATGCTAACGTGACACTTCCGTAGCTAGCCAAGCTAATAAACAAACAATGCTAACGTGACACTGCCTATCAAACTGGAATAATTTAATACTTACCCTTGCAGTGATGATGCCGAAGTTTTTGGATGTAAGACTCCACAGTTGAATGTTGTTTACGAAGCCGGACTGACACCATTTGTAAGCCTCCAAGCTTTTGTACGCTCTGAGGGAGTCTCCTGAGTACACTGATGGAAAGCTTACAAGATAGCTGTGGATGTCTGCGTAGCGCAAGTCGGGTACATCGTCTTCAGAGCAGGAGGTTATGCTCTTGAAAAGCACACCGGGTGAATTATATGGGTCGCTTATATTTAATCTCTCTAATTTTGTACTATAAAGCCGAATTTCACTTGAATTAAAATGAGAAGTATACTCGCTCGGTAAGAAAACACTGGCACCGGTGGTCATGTTGACTGCCAAAATGGTGGCTCCCAACCAAAAGTCACGTGACCGCAGGAGCTCTATGGAGCATTTCAGGCACAAAAACCTATACAACAAAACTATAGGAAAGGGAAAGACAAAACGCATAATAGGACCTCCTTTAAGAAGGAACACTACCGACCCATCTTTCAAACCTAGAGAATTAAAACGATTTGAAACCAAGAAAATGTGAAACTGTTCTCCTGATTGATAAAAAACTCATCTCAACTCAGGAAACAAATTCATTTTCTGGTTGAGTTATGCCACTAATTAGTACTTTATCATGTTCGTAGCCAATATTACTGCCTTCAGTGGAAATGAAATGTAACCTTTCTCCTTGTGTATGAGGTGAAAAACAATCAGACAATAGAATTGCAAACTGAGCCAGGAGACAGTTCACTTCAGGCTGGGTTTCGATTAGGAAATAGATTTATATTGACAAAAGTGATCCATTTATTTTATACACCATGCAGAAAGAGCTATATTTTTAAGATGTTTTTCCACCCTGATGGATTTTTTGATACCTCTATAAATGTCTCAGTACATTAAACTTTCTGATCACCAAGGTTTATATTTAAACAAACACTAGGTCCAGGACTTGCCAGTATGCGTGGGCACAGAGGAGGCTATGAATCTGCATGGTAAACCTTTAGAAGAAAACCTTGAGGGACGGCTCGTTTAAGCTGCCAGTGGCTGATACTTCGTGCCAACATTATAACTGGATTTTTTTTTTATAAGGCCACTTTTATTGCCCTGAAGCCCCCTCAGAAGCACCTTATGGCACATCAGCGTGCACTAAAAGTAATTTCATTCTTTGAGTTGGGGTTAGCCGCTCCTTGAGGAGGATTGGAGCAGGTTTCGCTGCAGATTTTTACAGACTGTAGAGTGAAATCCTCCCAAACGAGGCTGGAAGGATATTGACTGGCTGTGGTAAGGGGAGGCACCGCCATCTCCCGAGGTAGATGACTCTGGTGAGACTTGCTGGCCAATTTCAGGGTTTTAATAAAAAGTCTTGTTACAATACCTACGTTTTAGCGGCAATAAATTGAAGCAGAAAGACAGCAGAGTGAGATTGGAAGAAGCTGGAATGGAGGCATTAGCGATAAGTCTAAAGTCCAATTTAACATTTGAGAGAGCCAGTGTTTTTTACCCTGTTTAATGTGCTTATAAGTCAAGAAAAGGCTGCCTTCATATTGACTGCCAACAGCTCAGCCATTAGGGAGCAAGAGGGATGGAGAGGCAGAGAGGCGGAGAGGATAGAACGCGAAACAGAGGGAAGATAGATAACATGGGGAGGGGTTTGAAGTATGCGGCACTAGAATAAAGCAGACAAAGCGGGTGTGACAAGAAAAGAAATCGTTGGATCAGAAAAAAATGACAAGCACCATTGATTTCTTCTTCTTCACTTGAGTTGTTTTCAGCCTCCCGCTGCGTCTCCTCACAGCGCAGCAATCTGAAAGACCACCTGAGATGCCGGCTGCTTTTACCTTTCCTCCATATTTCTTTCCTTTATGCGTCTTCCCTCTCCAGCTTTCCTGTAATTTCTGCCAAGCTGTTCAACTTTTATCCTCCTTGAACTTCCATCTTGTTGGACAGCCTTCTATTATCTAATCTCTTTCAGACGGATTGTTTCCAGTCTTGATGAGATGTTGCAGGTATTGAACCAGATAGTGTTTTGAAAGATGTTCTCTGTCGCCGCATTTACAGACTAACAGGAAGCTCGGACATTGTCAATTTAGGAGGGTTTGTTTTCAATAGGCTACTCTGAAGTTAGCATCGAGCTCCCAAGACCAAAAGCAATGGGATTTTTCCAATGAATTTTGAAATATTGCAGAAATTGGGATCAGGGCAAAACACACTTTTATGGCACTTACTTACGTTTGGTTAAAGCGTAAATACTTGAAGTGACTACAGCACATCACCACCGCTAAGCTAAAGGAGGCTAAAGTTTGGCGTGATGACGTAGTTTCATTTAGACACTTTGAAGCAACCGCTGTTTTAATGACACATAACATTTTCAGATATCCATCAGTGGGGTATTTACTGACATTATCTCGACGACTTTTATCAACCATAGACCGTATTTTGGGAATCCAATCAAATACTCCTTCAAAAACCATTGACTTCAAGACAAGAAGCTAGGAAGGGATTCATTCCCGCATCCATTTTGTCATTGGTCTACTGTACATCTCCTATTCTATCTTTACTCAACCCTCAAATTCCAACTGCATTACTTTAAATAAAGCAGATTAAGGCTCCCCTAATATTATTTTCATTATCAGTTCATCTTTAGACAACTTTCTCTGTCACTCAATGTCTCGTTTGAGATATAAACTCAGATTCTGAAACAGGTTTATTGCCAAGTAGCACAAACGAGGAATTTGTCTTGGTGTTATGGTGCATACATGAAAATAAAACACAAACTGGGACTGTGATAAAAAGCTATTATGACATAACTATAACTATAGATAGTAATCAGTTGGCAGAAACCAAACCATCGTCTATCACAAGTTCCTAGAGCCCCAGGACCCATTATCAAATGTCAGACCACAACAGAACATTTCCTACAGTAACCTCATTACCAAAAGTGCTTTTTTTCCATGTCCCTGTCCATCCTAACCCCTTTTCTTCTTCTTCTCAAACTCTGACCTATAGCTTCATTACATCAAGACTCAATCACCGCAATTGCATTTTATAGAACTTCCTCCGAAGGGCAAATAAGCTCATGAATGCAAATGTTTTTGGCAGCATTCATGAAGGCACTCTGGGCGAAAACACGCTGTAGAAGCACAGGTTTATCTGAACTTGTTCGCTTCTTAAGGCTTTTTTACACACATCAGGCATGGCTTGGGCTATCATGACAAATGCCAGTCCAATATGACCTCTGATTTTAGCTCTGTCCATAAATTAACAAAACAGTAAGCTGAACGATTCTTAAACGCCATGGAAAGCGTGTTGGTTTTTCACTATGAGCGGCCGCTTTAACATACCTATAGCCCTGTGATCCAGTGTTAATAAAAAAAGCATTAACACTCCCTTAAAGTGTTCTTGGTAAACATATGGATCAGAACGTGGCCTTTAAAGACTAATTCTTCCATCAATCCTGTTGCTTTTGGCTTCTTGCTCCATATTGTGCCCTTTCGACCACTGCTGGTAAAGTCTGCCGATCAATACCAATCAATTAAATCAAGTCTTCATGATGTGTTTCCTTCGTCAAAGCCAGCGAGAAACAAAGAAGAGAAAGAGGAGGAGGTGGAGAGGGAGGATTGATAGAGTTATTGAAGGAGAGACGACATTAATGGAGTAGTTAAAAATAAGAATGAGGGCTGGTCCTCGGTGTGGAGCTGCACAGTTTTCAGAGCATGTACAAATCCTGATAATAACTCCAAGAGGAAGCACACGTGTACAAACACACACACACACACACACACACACACACACACACACACACACACACACACACACACACACTAAAGACAATAAAGAGAGGATATGAGAAAGTAATAAAGTTGCATCTAAGGTCACATACTGTACGAGCAGAAGGCAAGGCTTAAAAAGGCTTATGTGTGACTGACTGCAGGGAGAGGATGAGAGAAAAACAGAGGGAGAGGATGTTAGATATCTCTCTCTGATTGAACCCATGGTAAAATAAATATTTATGGAAGAAAGCATGCTACAGGGATTATCATAACAACATTCAGATGACTGCGAAAGGATTTTACTCTTTGCCTGACTAGTCATTTTCTAATGAACATTTGGAACATCCCTTAGAGTTCACAGGGGAGGAAAATGCTCAACAAGTTAGTCTCAAAATACCGATGTACATCAGCGATTAAGCGGCAGATTCTTTTTTGTTGTATCCCTCAGAAAATCATCCATTGTCTTATTTTAGTTCAAAGACATTCAGCGTTTTTATCATGTGAAAAAAAAATCACATTTGAGCCAACACAAAGATGTAGGAGCCGTTAAATGAGTTTATTATACAAGTGTAGTTCTTTCTTTTAATCGTTTAACACGTCTTGTTTTGTGGCCTACAAATATTATGGGTTGAATATTAATCCACTCACCTCGTTGTCACCCCTTGGTCGTCCTATTTGCTATATTATGTCTGGATACGGCGAAGGGCTTAGTTTTAGACGGGGGAAGCTCCTCCACACACACCAGACACACTCAGCAGGAGGGATGTATGGTCAAATGGAAAATAAATGGATTCATTTTGACGATTGGATTATCTTTCTGGATTATTTGTGGGTTGAAATCATACCCCCTGTATGTTGGAGGTGGAAGTTTAAAGCCACTACACATCAGTTGAACTCATTTGTCGATTACCAAACTGGCTGCAAAACATATTTCTCAAAATAAATGACAGTCACATCTGGGACATCACTTGACTTCGACTTTATGAAACAAGTAGTGTCCGACTTCATTTCCAACTTCATTTGCAACTTTTATGATGCAGTGCCAAAGATAATAAAAAGTAAATAAATAGAAATGTTTTGTTATAATTAGTTACAACAAAGCTGAGAATCACATTCCCACCACTTAATCTGCCAAGATGTGTGTCCAAATAAAAAATGTGATCAGGGGTTTGTGGAAGAAAATATTTTGGATTCAAGACGAGAACAGAAAAAGTGTCTGTTCCCAGAAGCAGTGAGCACTAAAGAAAATTGGCTCTTGGTTAAAGGTGTTCACCAAACCTCCCCTTGAATAACAGCTGACACTCCGAGTCAACCTACGCTGCCTGCTGGGTGCATTTCCAAAGACGAATGTGCCACTCTTTGGTACCAACAGCATGCCCGACCATCTGATGGAGCTTTAACAGCCTCTAACTTTTGGCACTGCAGAACAACGATTCTTTTTAAGGATCTCAGACCTTCCATCTGAGACGAGGCTGACCTCATTTAAAACACGTCCATTGGAGGGCAATGCCATTCCCATCTGGGTCACCGAGACAAGAAATAATGTCCTCCATTTAGAGGTAACAATCGGGTTTACGTGACTGCAAACTTCAAGCGACCCGAGTGCCTCTGCGTATCCATTACATGGCATCCAAGCAAAAACAGATCAATCCTCTGCCATGAAATCTGGGACTATTTTCAGACCTTTGAGTCAGAGGTTAACCTCTTTCAACATCTCTATGGAGAATAGGGCCTTTCGTTATAATGGTCTTTCTTCGCACTGGGCATCGATCTTATTTGCTGGAAACACTGACACCCGAATTTGTGTTTCTGTATAATAAGAAGCCATGTTTTGTGTTTGCTAACCTCTCAAGCATTCATCTGTTTTCGTCCTCTAACAATGACTTTTCTCGCGCTTACATTTTTAATCAGAAAGAAAAAATAGAATATCACACATTCACAATCAGGTCGGCAAAGCATCCTCAGGGGTGCTTTCCTCTTCCTTTGCAGGGCAGAGATATAAGCCATTTAATATCAACAAAGAAAGACAGAAGGTTTTCATTTATATAATATTTATGTCATGTTTCTCAAGACTTGTGGAGAGGCTCCTTGTTTTTTCCTTATGAAATATTTACACTGGGAGGCTCATCTTCGTGTAGGAGCACACATTTATGATCTATTCTGCCTAGTAGCTTCTGCTTCCTGTTTACATGTGTGACACATTATTGCATTGGTCATTTTGCAGGGAACACTGTGTCTCTCTCTCTCTGATCTCTGATGAATATGCCCCATTGAGTGAAAAGCAAAAACAATATGCAATCAGGATGTGCTGTAGACCGGCAATTTAAATTTCGCATCCACTTAAAAATCATGACACAGAACACAGTCAATGCAATCCTTTAAAAAGGCACTCTTCTCTGTTTACAACAGCAATTTCCCACTTGAAGATGAATAAAGTGCACAGTAATAGAGCGAGGTGACAATCATAAAGAGAAAAAAGCGTGTGTAGCGAGTGCAGCCTCCGTTTTGTTGTTTATTTCGGTTAATGACGAAGGAAACACTTGATGGAGGCAGTAAATCAAGCATTTAGTCCCAGAGCTGCGAGCACTCGACGCTGTTGCTCAGAGCTTGTTTTCAGCAGCATATGGCTCAGGTCAGCGATGCATCTGTCCCCGCATTCACAGCAGGGGAGGGAGCCGGAGCGAGTTTTCCGAATGAAACGCTCACCGTGTTTTTGAGTGGGAAGGGCCAGGTTAGAGGAGACGGCGAGTCGAGGCGCTGCACAGTTGGCAAATCAAAAGGGAGTCGAGCTCTAACTTTTGTTGATTACACAACATGTTGTTCTGACAGAGGACATGGGTGGGAAGTGTATTAAGTAAAAGCACTGAGAGAGAAGGGGAAAAGAACAAGATGAACTAAAGATAAGCCAAAACCAGAGGAGCACTGATGGATTATTGATGGCACTTTTTCTCAGGCTGTTTTCGTCTCTGCTCCGTGCAGCGCTATGACCTTTAGCGAGTGTGTAATTTAAGCACGGGGCATGAGCATAATAATATATGAAAATCCATAGTGTCTGCCGCGCACCGAGCAAAGAGAAGACAGCAGGCCGGGCTGCTGACAGGCGGGATCGTGGTCCTTCACCCAGACGGCGTATTATATCTCCCTCGCTCTCACGGGGGAGAGGCAGCCACAAGTTAGCTCGTCTTCCTCTTGGAGACAACTTGACCCCAGCAGCTGAGCTCAGCGCAGTTCAGAAGCCAGGTTCCTGCTCTACGAGATCACAGGGATATTTTTAGAATAACTTAAAGACATAACTTTAGCACTGTCAACCAATTGTCAGGAAACTTTAAAAGAAACTGTCTTTGTGTGCATGTAAAGGGTCTGCAAACGCTAAAATCCCCAAATTCCCCCTGCCTGAAAAGCCTCCATAGAACTCCTTTGTTTACTTCCATAACATAGTGACATCACTATGCAACACCCACATGTCTATTGGCTAGCACTCCAACACATTGTATGGATAGGTTAAGGGGCGGGACATCTCTTAGCGGTTGACCAATGAACACTGCCGGCCAGTTTACCAATCAGAGAGTAAGAAGAGGTGATGAAGCACAGGCAGTATGAGAAAAATAAAGAGCTTTTTGAACATTAAAGCATGGAGACCTGTCCCAGTAGAGGCAACACAAATACAGTTTTGAAACCTGAAAATGAGCAGCTTTAATTCTATTGCCTCAAAAAGACAGTTTGGATGTTTTTAAATGGGCTTATTTGCTACAAATATCCCAACTATCCCTTTAGAAGACATTAGAGTGATCAAATCTTACACAACCTGAAATTATGGGGAAATAAGAGTCATTCGACAAACCTTGCCTTTTTTGACAGTATTTTACCCAAAAGGTCCAATAAATACCAATCAGACTGAGCACACACCATCTCCATGATTGAACCCTTTGGTCCCATGCTAACATGCTAAGGGGCAGCAGCAGCTATACCGCTATCTCCTGTTGGGGTAATCCTGAGGATAAACTCAGGATTATATGCAGATTATTGGAGCTGTTCTAACCAATGATATAGCATTCAGAAGCACATCATGTACAGTACATGAAGTATAGAGGGAAATTATATATCACTTTGCTGATTTGAACAGGTTCATTGAGTTCAAAGTCACATTCACAGAGCCTATATGTCATTGTTGAACCCTCTCAGATCAAATCGTTCACGTCAAATCTCCTCTAAATTTCAACATAAACAAGGGTTTGTAAGGATTCTGTTCCTTACTGTACAAGTCAAGGCATTATATAAGCTTTGTTTTTGAGGGTACTTGCAGTTTTCGGATGCTCATAATCTACCACATAAGCTCGACAATAGTTTCTGTTGTCACAAGAAAGCCGAAAGAGATATTTGTTGGTTTGAGAAATAAACTCTTTGTCTATTATTGGACTAAAATAATACACAGGATTCCCATCGATGAGAAACTGGCCCCTAATCCAATTCATATCGTCCACAGATTTCCCCCAGGGGTCACAGTTTCTATTCCTGCTGCTGAGGTGGAGGAGAATCCTGATACACTTCTATCCTGAGCTGCAATCGATCTGCTGACATACAACACCTGTCTTTCCTATCCTTTAGCCTCTCCGTTTTATTTCCCTCCATCCCTGTCCAAAAACATCTCCAATGTCAGTTTGTCGTTTTTTGAGCAGCCCTTGATCTTTGCTAAACGCCTTGGGCATCGCTCGCTGCCGTCTGAGCTCCCCTGGTATTGTTGCTCTAGATCTCTTTCCTGCCGCTCCTGCCAAACCAAACTAGCAGAAGTACCGCTAAAGCCCAGTGGCCTTTTGTCCTTGTTACTAAATGACCTAAATGTTTTTTCCAGGTACTTCTTGGTGTGGCCTGGTTTAGTTTCCTTAACAAGACCAATAGCAATCAATTTCAAACTCTTGAACTTGGAGCATGCATACCCATGAACCACAATGCATGCGTGGAAAAAGTTGATGTTAGCGCAAACCTGCACGCATCAGGAGAGAAATTGTTTTGTCCGTTCAGCAGCTTGCGGTCAGGTTTAGTTGTAGCCCGGTTTGTAAATGATATTGTAAGGGCAAGTTAAATAGGACACTGAGTCAAACCTCTTTCTTTTCAGCCTGCCAACAGTGTCACGTTACCTTGGAGGTGTTTTGCCCCCAGATCCTTAAAGGGTTACTGCGCTGCTTTTTAATCTCTAAAGGGCTCTGAAAAAAGGGACCTCCCGGCCTCCAGAGCGAAGCGGCTTTCGAAGCACCGGGGTATATTTTAAAGAAGCACGTTGCTGCTGCTGCATGAGCCCCATTTCAAGCCACGTGTAGGAATCACTCACACACACACTGCTGCAATCACAAAAACACACACTGCGGGGACACACACCTCCCAGGATGAACATGCTAATTATTCTCCCAGCATCACTTCCTTTCTTTGTAGCTCGAGGCATTCACTCTCTGAATCAGGTCAAGGATGGTTCTGAGAAATGATCACTCTAGTTTTGGCAGGATGTTTTCTGAGCTTAACAGAATTTGGATATGTTAAAATGTTGTTCAGGACTACCATCAAGGACTGTTGAGGCCATGCAGAACCCAAAAGAGAGGGATTCAGTCCCAGTATTTAAAAAGGTTATGGAAGTAAAATCACACAGTAAAACTAAAGCTTTGATCCTGTGGAGCTCAGGTGAGTCAGGATGGGAGAGGCAGGAGCATCAGTTCTTCCAGCTGCTTCCTGGCACACACACTGACGGCAAGGTTAGCATCCCTCTGGCTTCCACTTTTTGTTTTCCCTTCTTTGCATTTTCAATTTCTGGCCCCCCGAGGTCCATCCTAAATACCTTGTTGGCAGCGGCAGAATGCAAACGACTGATGTAGCAATAGCACTTCGCCCTAGCATTCAAACACTTGGGACGTCCTTCGATGTGTCACGTGTCGATCAATTTCCAGTTCATATGTTCGTGAGACATTTGGATGAACCTCCCATATTCTCACTGCTGTCTTTTTCCACCGCGTCACTTTTCCTCTTACTTCCTACAGAGTGCACTGAATGACATTTCCTAACCACCCAGAGAGAAACACCAGCAGTTACTCCTCGGCTCACTTCTCACCTCGCCTCCTACACACATCCTTAGAGTTGTGTGACTCATCTTTAACATATTGAATGGAGATATGAAAATGGCTTCATTTCTGGCACCGTTCGTGTTCACAGATCGTGTCGGTGCACATATTGCCTCAGCATCACACGCGCCACAGGATTTGCAAATGTCACGTAAAGATATTCCTCCTTTTTTCGTCCAGGCTACATTAAATCCTGTTATCTTTACATAATGCAATGTTGTCCAGAAAAGATCAGCAAATCCCCTGGGGGGGGGGGGTTACACTTGGTGATTATGTTGACTGTATTAGAAGTAGTGTGTGGCTAAAAAGGACAAGGATTTATCCCTTCCCACAAACATAATCTAACATCTCGCTATCCCAGGAACATTTGATCCATTGAAATACAATGTCCATATGCATCCCAAAAGGCCCCTCATTTAAAATGGATAAGAGAGGTGTAGAAAAGCTAAGGGAACCAGCTAAATCCATGTTTCACTGAGGGTGGGAATACAACATGTACACTGACTGCCTCGCTGTCTAACTTTCATATTGCCGGCGCTCTTTGTGAAAGAAAAAAAGAGAGAAAGTGTCTAAAAATACCGGCGACCCCTGGCTTTTTTCAGGAAGCAAAACAGCCGACTCGGCAAGAATCTACCCTTCACAAGCGATCATGTCGCACTGATGGAGGCCCACAAGCAGCGTGATGGAGATATCCCACAATGCAGTTGCAGTACAGTGCTGGTTGGAAATATCACACATTCGGACAACTCCTTTTTTTGCTCCGAGGACTCTCTCTCTTTCTTTTGCATCCTCCATCTCCCACGACTGGCTGTGAAGTTCACACATCAGTCTGCTGCTGCCGAGAAAACTCTCTCTTCCAGCTGGTGAGCGGCTCCCCAAAGCATCATACTTTCCACCACGGTGTTCAGGATTACAACTGCGGGAAGAGTGACTTACTTCACCTGCAGCTGTGCGATAAGGCATTCTGTCGCTGCTTATTTTACCAGTGCATAATTAACCTGTTCCACACTCAAATACTAGGGGAGATCCTTTGGGGAAAAAAAAGGGAAAGCAAAGCAATTTCTGAAGTTCTGAATTCATAACAAAAAAAGGTATGATTTAGTATAATACTTCACAAAGGTAGATCTTAAGCCTTGTGTTTTTGCATATTTTAATGTCTTATTGATTGTTCAGGCTGCACAATTAATCCAAATATGGTCAAAATTGCAATATTGACTAGAGCAATATTCAAATTACAGGAAGCACTATATCTGTTAAAGGCTAAATAAGTGTTAAAACATAATTTTTTAATGAGGTATCGTGAAGTTACAGAGATAACCCGTCAACACATCTCTATTTAATACCGATCCTCCTCAAATAAAACCACACCGTTCATTTGATATATTTCTCAATGATAACAAAGGTCATTTTGCTATTGCAACATCCAATAATCCACTTTTTTGTTCAAGTTTTGCAGCCCTTTTTAAACGTATTAGCTATCCACATGATCCCTCACCATCAAACTTGAAGCCAAATGTCTGTGTGACTGTAGCAACACATACCATATGATCCAAAAACAATCAATCATTCC